>NC_137895.1:40813999-41413999 GCF_963455335.1 Martes martes | reverse complement strand
TTATTTACTTACGGGGTTTTGATGAGGTTGGAAGAATTTGACAAATCCATTTTTATAAATACTTTGATCTCTTGCTATATTCTAGTCATTATCTATCAAACCCAAAGGAGATTCCTTTTTTTTTCTCTGTTGCTTATTTGCAAAGCATTTATAGACCCAATTCATTGTTGCTGACCTTCCCCAACCTCCTTTCAGCTTTCATTTCCTTTGTGTTAGATACTTTGAATTACACACAGTAATAGAGACCGGCTACAGCTGACCAGCTCTGAAGAGTGTTAGGATTAGTGACCAGCAATCCTCAGTGGCTGGAAGCATAAAAACATCTTTTAATTTGCTGAGCCTCTGACTTGCAGATACGCAATTTCTTGATAAACTTGCTACTATCCTCTCAGCTCCACCCTCTGTTCATTTTCCTGAAGATTGTTAATGGGAAACTCTCTTCATTACCTCCAATAAACTTAACAATCAAAAAGGCCAGTTTGTTAGCCCCTTATGTTACGAACATAGCAGCAGCTACGGAAGGTGAAAAGGAAGTGGTGGTGGTAATTCTGTTTGTTTTGTTTTGTTTTGTTTTTGTTTGTGGGGGGGGGAATCTTGTATTCTTTATAGCTCAGATGTGTTCTGTGGAGATACAATAAAAAAAACCTTTCTAATATAAATTTACAGTTATTTCTTCACTATAAACGTGTTATAACAAATCTTGAGAGAACACAAACATTCTAGACGATCCTTTTAATGTACTGTTGGATCCTATTGGCTAGTATTTTTGGCTAGTATTTTGGTGAGAATTTTTGAATCTGTGTTCATCAAGGAGATTGGTCTATAATTCTCCTTTTTGATGGGATCCTTGTCTGGTTTTGGGATCAAGGTGATACTGGCCTCATAAAATGAGTTTGGAAATCCTCCTTCCATTTCTATTTTTTGGAACAGTTTCAGGAGAATAGGGATTAATTCTTCTTAAAATGTTTGGCAGAATTCCCCTGGGAAGCTGTCTGGTCCTAGGCTCTAGTTTGTTGTGAGATTTTTGATGACTGCGTCAATCTCCTTACTGGGTATGGGTCTGTTCAGGTTTTCTCTTTCTTCCTGGTTCAGTTTTGGTAGTTTATATGTCTCTAGGAATGCTTCCATTTCTTCCAGATTGTCAAATTTGCTGGCGTAGAGTTGCTCATAATATGTTCTTATAATTGTTTGTATTCCTTTGGTGTTGGTTGTGACCTCTCCTGTATCATTCATGATTTTATTAATTTGGGTCCTTTCTCTTTTCTTTTGGATAACTCTGGCCAGGGGCTTATCAATCTTATTAATTCTTTCAAAGAACCAGCTCCTAGTTTTGTTGATTTGTTCTACTGTTCTTTTGATTTCTATTTCATTGATTTCTCCTCTAATCTTTTTATTTGTAATAAGAATTATTATAATTATTTATATTACTTATTTATATTTATTATTATTTATTTATTTATTATTTCTCTTCTGCTGGGTTTAGGCTTTCTTTGCTGTTCTTTCTCCAGCTCCTTTAGGTGCAGTGTTAGGTTGTGTAATTGAGACCTTTCTTGTTTCTTGAAAAAGGCTTGTATTGCTGTATACCTTCCTCCCAGGACTGCCTTTACCATGTCCCACAGATTTTGAACAGTTCTGTTTTCATTATTATCATTTGCTTCCATGAATTTTTTCAATTCTTTTTTAATTTCCTCATTGACCCATTGATTCTTTAGTAGGATGCTCTTTAGCTTCCATGTATTTGAGTTCTTTCCAACTTTCATCTTGTGATTGAGTTCTAGCTTCAGAGCATTGTGGTCTAAAAATATGCAGAGAATGATCCCAATCCTTTGGTACAGGTTGAGACCTGATTTGTGACCCAGGATGTGATCTATTCTGGAGAATGTTCCATGTGCACTGGAAAAGAATGTGGATTCTGTTGCTTTGGGATGGAATGTTCTGAATATATCTGTGATGTCCATCTGGTCCAGTGTGTCATTTAAGGCCTTTATTTCCTTGTTCATCTTTTTCTTGGATGATCTGTCCATTTCAGTGAGGAAGATGTTACCATCCCCTACTATTGTTGTATTATTGTCAATGTGTTTCTTTGATTTTGTTATTAATTGGTTTACATAATTGGCTGCTCCCATGTTAGAGGCATAGATATTTAAAATTGTTAGATCTCCTTGTTGGACAGACCCTTTAAGTATGATATAGTGTCCTTCCTCATCTCTTATTATAGTCTTTGGCTTAAAATCTAGTGTATCTGGTATAAGTATTGCCACCAGCTTTCTTTGGATGTCCATTAGCATGGTAAGTTGTTTTCTATCCCCTCACTTTCAATCCAGAGGTGTCTTTGGGTCTAAAATGAGTTTCTTGTAGGCAGCATATTGATTTTTTTTTTTTTTAATCCATTCTGATACCCTCTGTCTTTTGATTGGGGCATTTAGCCCATTTACATTCAGGGTAACTGTTGAAAGATATGAATTTAGTGCCATTGTATTGCCTGTAAGGTGACTGGTACTGTAGATTGTCTCTGTTCCTTTCTGGTCTACTATGTTTAGGCTCTGTCTTTACTTAGAGGACCCCTTTCAATATTTCCTGTAGGGCTGGTTTGGTGTTTGTAAATTCTTTTAATTTTTGTTTGTCCTGGATCCTTTTTATCTCTCCTTCTATTTTCAATGATAGCCTAGCTGGATATAGTATTCTTGGCTGCATGTTTTTCTCAGTTAGTGCTCTGAATATATCATGCCAGTTCTTTCTGGCCTGCCAGGTCTCTATAGATAAGTCTGCTGACAATCTAATATTTCTACCATTGTATGTTACAGACTTCTTGTCCTGAGCTGCTTTCAGGATTTTCTCTTTGTCACTAAGACTAGTGAGTTTTACTATTAGATGATGAGGTGTGAACCTATTTTTATTGATTTTGAGGCAGGTTATCTATGCCTCCTGGATTTTGATGCTTGTTCCCTTCGCCAGATTAGGGAAACTCTCTACTATAATTTGCTCCAATATACCTTCTGCCCACCCCCCTCTTTTCTTCTTCTGGAATCCCAATGATTCTAATATTGTTTCATCTTATGGTATCACTTATCTCTCGAATTCTCCACTTGTGGTCCAGTAGTTGTTTGTCTCTTTGCTCAGCTTCTTTATTCTCCATTATTTGGTCTTCTATATCACTAATTCTCTCTTCTGCCTCATTTAGCCTACCAGTAAGAGCCTCCATTTTTTATTGTATCTCATTAATAGCTTTTTTGGTTTCAACTTAGTTAGATTTTAGTTCTTTTATTTCTCTAGAAAGAGGTTCTCTAATATCTTCCATGCTTTTTGGAGCCCAGCTAGCACCTTGATAATTATCATCCTGAACTCTAGTTCTGACATATTATCAATGTCCATATTGATTAGGTCCCTAGCCATTGGTACTGTCTCTTATTAATTAATTAATTAATTTTGTGGTGAGTTTGTCCACCTTGTAATTTTATCTGGATAAGAATAAATGAATGAGAGAACAAAATAGTAAAAGGGTAGCAACCACGAGAGAAAAATATACACTAACCAAATCAGAAGAGACCCGAAACCAGGGAGAGATCAAAGCGGGGAGGGAAGAAGAAAGAAGAAAGAGAAGGAGGGAAAAGGAGGAGAAGGGAGAAGAGAGAAGGGGGAGAAGGAGGAGAAGGAGGAGGCACGGGAGGGAGGGAGGGAGTGTGGAGTTCAGAATGGTTTGATAACTATCTAGCTGAACTTCTGGGACCTGCTGCTATCTTGGTCTCCTACTGCTCCACCATCTTGCTCCTCTCTTAATTCTGTATTTTTTAACATCATAGAATTTGGTAGATGGCAGGGATTAAAACCCACCTGGCCATGCCCTTGCTTTTACAACATGGGTTAGTGACCTGGCTAAGGTCACACAGCTGGCCCATGGAGGCACTAGACCCTATGCCACATGTTTTGACTTCAACTTCATTATAAAGCTGCTCACAATTTCCATAGCATAGATAATGTCTAATGTCTACACTTCAGGTTTTAGTGACTATGAGGGCCAGGGTAATTTGTCCTTTTGGATGATCCCTGACCTTGATGGAGGAAGGAAAGAGAGAGAGTCATAGAGAGATGGTGAGACCATAGCACTTGCCCTAAATTAAGCATTCAAACTTTGAGCTTTTTAGGCAACCCCATAATTTCTATGTAGAAAGGGTAGTTTTTGCTGGAATCTCTGGCTGATGGCTGCCTTTACATACTATTTCAAGACTAAGAACATTTATCAAAGAATGAAGATGTGAGTAGGGGTAGGAACTGGCAGATAATACTGGTTGTGGATGGAGGGGGTCAGGTGGGAAAGATTGGTCAAATTATCCTTGGCTCTCTTACCTGTTTTTGATTCGCTATAGAAAGGACCATCAGCGGATTTCCTTCACAGAGAAGTGAATAAAATCTCAGTCTAGACCCCCCGTCTCTTTTTGCTTCATTTTGAACAAAGAGGGTTCTGTCCTTTTATTACTGATTGTGGCCTTAAATAAAGAATTTTTTAGATTCTGTCCTCACCACCTCTGGCTCTTTCCAGACCAAATTCAAGAACCAAGGACCATTGCAAAAACTGAAATTGAATAGTGAAAATAATCTGTCTCACTGTAAAGACACTTAGAGTTTTGAAGACCTTTCACGTTTGGTCCCTTTAAAGCACCATGCGGCAGGCAGGGTAATTATTATCCTATTTAACAAATGATCAAACTGAATCTTGAAGGTATAGAAATATATACAATATTATAGAACTGTGACCCAGAGATAGTTCCCACAGTTCCATTTCAATCCTATAGATAAGGACACTTTGCTAAGGACTTAGAACTTGGGGAAAGTTCATGTCTGATTTTTAAAATACAGGATATTTTTATCTTGTTTATCACAGTAAACCCAAAAACTTCAAGAGTTCTGTGTGTTTGTGCTTTAGTGTTTATGAAATCCTGCAGCTATTTTTAAACAATGCAGTATTTATTTTGGACTCGAATCCAGATTTCATTCACTCCTGCAGTTTCCCAGTGGTCAACCACTTCGATGTTGTTAGGAGGAGAAGGAGTTTACTTTTATCGGGAACGTGATCGGTTTAGGAGAGATTTGAGGGGGACAACTCAGTTAATTATTAGCGTTTTTGCTCTTCAGCATTTGATAGCTGGCTTTTCAGGAACACTTAAGCAGATAGTACTTGCGACTGGTGAACACTGCACTGAAATTAGTCTTTCTAAAGTCCTGGGAAACTGTTCTTATTGGACATGAAACAGCTCCTCTAAGCACTGGAATGTGTAATTTAAGGCTCTGACTACTACTTTTATTTTTCCCAAAGTACTTTCACATGCGTGATCTCTATTAAGTCTGAGTGGGAAAATGATGTACCATTCTTTCCGTTTTCACAGTAGAAGAAAGAAAGGCTACATTTGTCCTGCCGTGTCGATAATTAGTGGCAGACCGTGAATCCTAACTCCCAGTTTGCCTTTTGTCCATGCCTTCTACATGTTGACATAACAAGGGAGCAATGACTGTGGCCAACCAGCTGGCGTTTTAATATTTGAGGAAAATAACAGTTTGTATCCCCTCCTTCTGTGCCAGTTACCAGTTCCTTTCTGTCTTTGGCCACATAAAAGAATCCTTGGATCTTAGATCACAGGAGCCCCCTTTTTTTTTTTTTTTTTTTAAGATTTTATTTATTTACTTGACAGATAGAGATCACAAGCAGGCAGAGAGACAGGCAGAGAGAAAGGAGGAAGCAGGCTCCCCACCGAGCAGAGAGCCCGACATGGGGCTCGATCCCAGGACCCTGGGACCATGACCCGAGCCGAAGGCAGAGGCCTCAACCCACTGAGCCACCCAGGCGCCCCAGGAGCCCCTTTTTTGATTTGAGATGTTGGCTACTCTTTTGTCAACATCCTCATTATCTGTAATGTGTATTCTGCCACTTGGTTTATATTCTGTGTAGCTCTCTAGAATGCCATTTCATCTTTTTTAAAAAGTGTTTATTAGAGAGAGAGAAAAGGCACAGCAACAGCAGCAGCAGTGGGAGGGCAGAGGCAGAGGGAGAAACAGACTCCCTGCTGAGCAGGGAGCCCTGAGCTCCATGGGGGTGGGAAACTCCAGGATTATGACCTGAGCGGAAGACAGACCAGACCCTTAACTGATTGAGCCACCAGGTGCCCCACATCTTTTTTTTTTTTTTTTAAGTTTTAGGTCTTTAACCCTAGTCTTGACAAAACAACAAGGTTTTTATAGGGAGGGACTGACAAACTTTTCCAAGTGCATTCTTCACTTTAATTTCCCATTTCTTTTTTAAGACTTATTAGGGTGCATGCATAAGTGTGCGCAGGGCAAAAGAACCTCAAGCAGACCCCCGGTGAGCTCAGAGCCCAACAGAGGGTTCCTCACAACCCCGAGATCATGATGGCAGTGGAAACCAAGAGTCAGATGTTCAACTGACTGAGCCACCCAGGTGACTCCTGTTTTATTCTTTCTTCAAGGTATCTTGAGTTTGACTTCACAAGATGTGTATTAAAAGAGTTTTCTCCCTCCTCTTATCAATTAGTCATCTTGTCCTACTGAAAAGATAAACAGAAAGGACCATTGCCCGATGCTGGTTTTTCCTTACCTGCCTCACTTATAATTTTCTTCCTAGTGAAAGGATCTCCTTTTGTTTCAAATAATGCCCAAATTCTAATGACAATCAGGGCCAGCTGCATAATGTATAGGGTCCAGTGCAAAATGAAAATATGGGTCCTTTTCTCCAAAAAGGAGAGAAAAGGACTAGTAAAGAGACTAAAATGTAAAGCTTTCTTTAAAAATATTTTACTTCTAAAACTTAATGGAGCTACAAGTGATGCGTTAGTAACTTTATAAACTGCAAAAACATTTTTGGTGTCAATCTTATATACCAAAATCGTACTTTATTAATGTGATTTTGATATATAATTTTCTGGCTTAATTTTCTGCAAGTCTACTAAATTTATTAGATCATCAAAATTTATACTTTTTCCACCAATGGATTTAAAAGTGATGTTAATCACTCCTGGCAATGAAAGATTAAAAATAATTTTTTATTATATTTATAATTTTGAGAAGAAACTTTCTGCCAATAGCACTGTTCCTGGAGTTGTTAAGAGTATTTTTTTTTAAGATTTTATTTATTTATTTGACAGAGAGAGATCACAAGTAGGCAGAGATGCAGGCAGAGAGAGGGTAGGAGGAAGCAGGCTCCCTGCTGAGCAGAGAGCCCAATGTGGGGCTCGATCCCAGGACCCTGAGATCATGACCTGAGCCGAAAGCAGAGGCTTTAACCAACTGAGTCACCCAGGCGCCCCTGTTAAGAGTATTTTATAGAACGTAACAACATTGGGATACATTTCCGATAAATTATTTTTTTTTAATATTTATTTATTTGACAGAGAGATCACAAGTAGGCAGAGAGGCAGGCAGAGAGAGACGGGGAAGCAGGATCCCCCCCCACCCCCCCCCAGCAGAGAGCCCCACGCCGAGCTCCATCCCAGGACTCTGAGATCACGACCCGAGCCGAAGGCAGAGGCTCAACCCACTGAGCCACCCAGGTGCCCCCCCGATAAATTATTTTGATATAAATTTTACTTGATCTAGAACTGAGGATTCTGGGAACAATTTTTCTGGAAAAAAAAAAAAAGTCCTACAAATCAGTTTTCTGTAAGTCTGAATTTAAATGTAAATTTATACAATGGCATTTTAACTTTTCCTCTGGAATTTCCCATACTTTGGGGAGGAGGGGAGTCCTACAAGAAACTGAAAGACTTTTAAGATCTGTATATTGTTAAATACTCAATTATTCTATTGTATATCTTCAGTTACAAGAGCAAAACAATTTAAAAATTGTTTCCCTTGTTAATATTGGGTTCAGCCAACGCTTCACATGAAAATAGTGATCTTTTTCATTGACTGTGATTGATCATGTTTAAATTATTTCCATTTTTAAGCCTGTAGATATTTGCTTGATAGTATTATAGCAGTTTCCAGATTCTTTGAATAATTACAATAACTCCCTGATAGGCTTTATTTCCATGTCCGTGTATACGCTTCTATTTTGTAGTAACTTACTGACCGAGTTTACTGCCTGAGTATGGGTGATTAGGATCGCATCAGTCCCGCTAGAGGGAGAGTTAATATTTGTGCAGATAGGGTAGGGACAGACCCTCGGGACAGACCCGCTGACTGGCCTTCATCCAAGCCTCTCCGCTCTCCTGAGGCTGCGGCTGCGCGTTGCCCATCTGGGCTCAGCTCCCAGCCCCGCCGCCGCTCAGGCCCTGCACCCCGGACTGACTGAGATGGCTGTGCGTGCCTGCTGGCCGCTGTGCCGGTAGACCTGAGCCCTCGCACGCCTGGACCACAACCGCTTGCACACATGGCTGCCCGCTTTCTCTGCTCATGCTCCGCTGGCCCATTAGACTTTGCTTTGAAATCCAAGTTCAAGAATAAAATGGTCAAAATTTTAAGGCAGCAGGACAGAACATTAAACCAAGCGTGGCTCTGTGCGAAGGTGCAGATTACACGCCCGTGAAGCCGGCCTTGACAAGGAGGCCTTTCTGAGCAGTGTGTCCAACCCCCAAATCAGAGATTAGTTAACAAAGTTGGAACGACTCCGTCTCTATTGCTCAGCCTGGCTTTGTGACCCTGTCTAACCTCGACCCCATCCACTCTGTTCAGACCTGCCCCAACAGGGTTTATGACCCCCTATCCTTGCTGATCTGCTAACACTACACGCTTTGAGTGTATTTTCCCCCTTTATCAGTTAGTCTTGTGTATTGACTTTTGTCCCTCACCCTTTCACTAACGCTTGTTTATTTCCGCCCTCCGTCCTTCAGTCCCGATGCCTGGCACCACTTTGCAAACAGACTACCTACATGTGTGCCTTTGTCTCAGGCTCTAACTTCAAGAGAACCCGGATTCTAACCATTGGTACAGTCCTTGGAGATGTGCTTTGGGGGGCTGATTTTCCTTGGTGATTGACGAGACCTCTAACTACGCTGGCAGTCCCGTGTCAGACGCTAACATTCATTCGTTCAACAGATACACATCTAGTGTTTGCTCTGTGCCAGGCACAGAATAATAGGAAACAAAGCACAAAAGTTCCTGCCTTTGTGGGGCTCACAGGAGAAATATTATGGAGAAATAAAACAGGGGAGGAGTGACTGTGGGAGGGGTTTTGCTTTTTTTTTTTAAGTTTTATTTATTTTAGGGAAGCCCAGGTGGCTCAGTCAGTTAGGTGTGTGCCTTTGGTTCAGGTCATGGGATCCTGGGATCAAGTCCCACGTAGGGCTCCTCGCTGAGCTGGAGCTTGCTTCTCCCTCTGCTGGCCGCTCCCCCTGCTTGTGTGCTCTCTCGCTTTCTTGTGACAATAAATAAACCTCCTTAAAAAAAAAAAAAAGGTTTATTTTTAGAGAGCAGGAAAGCAGAAGGGGCAGAGAGTAAGGAAGACAGACTCCCAAACCGTTTCCAAGCTGAGCATGAGCTGGATACAGAGCTGGAGCTCATGACCCTGAGATCAGGATCTGAGTGGAAACCAAGCATCGGACGCTCAACTGAGGGCAGTACCCAGGCGCCGCGTGGTTTGCAATTTCAAAGAAGGAGTCAGGAATGGCCTCACTTGAATAGACTTGAAGGACAGAGGGAGCCATGGAGAAACCTGTGAGAAGAGGTTCTAATTAAAGGCAGGGACAGGGGCGCGTGGGTGGCTCAGTGGGTTAAAGCCTCTGCCTTCCACTCGGGTCGGGATCCCGGGGTTCTAGGATCGAGCCCTGCGTTGGGCTCTCTGCTCAGCGGGGAGCCTGCTTCCTCCTCTCTCTGCCTACCTGTGATCTCTGCCAAATAAATAAAATCTTTAAAAATAAATAAAAGGCAGGGACAAATGGAAAACCCTGAGGTGACAGAATGCCTGGTCTGGAAGCAACATGGAGCCAGCATGGCAGGAGCGCAGCGGGCATCGGCGGACTCCTAGCAGATGCGATCAGCGGCAAGGCCAAATCTAGTAGGGCCATTCAGGGCACCATCCCGACGTCGGTGTTTATGGGTGAAATATGGATTTTTCTGCAAAAGAGTGACTTGATCTGCTTTACTTCCAGGTGCAACCAAGCTTTCCATGTGGAAAGCTATCTCAACTGAGGATACCACAAATGCAACCAGTTCTCCCAGTTCCTTTTCCTGGCTTTCACATAATTTTTAATACTTAAAATATTTATTTAAAATTTCTAAATTTTTTTTACTTAGTAAGACAATATTTTTTTCTTTTATTTTTTATTTGGTATGACACTCTTTGATTTCTTTCTTAAAAATGCTTTTTGAAATACACTTATTTTTATTCAACAAGACATGTAAATTACATTTGCTATTGTCTTTAATCAAGAGACTTTTTGTTTACTGGTAGAAATACTTTGTCAATCACTGCCTACATTCTTTAAAGACTAGCTTAGGATGTTGTACACATAATTATTCTCATTGTTGGAAAATGCATATAGTTTTCACCCACTTGAATTTGCATTTTGATTTTATTTCCTTTGTTTTGCAATGAAATATCTTTTTGTTAGCCAAGTATGTAAGTGAAATTTAAACTGAACTGTTTTAGCTAAGAGGTAGGGCATGAATGTATCATTCAGTTTTGTATGGAATCAATTATTCTCTGCCATAATGAAGTCAGGATGGCATAAAATTAGTTCTCTGGATCTTTAGTCCATAGTGTTTCTGCTCAAAGTTTCGAAGATCATTTGAAGCCACTGAATCCTTGAGGAGGCTTCTGTCCCAGAACTGTAAACGGGTGTTGACAGAAAACAGTGGGCCAATATTTGTTTATACCCAAAAAGGCACGGTTCAACCTGTATCATCTATTTCTGCCCACCCCACCCCCGCCACCAACCCCAACCCACAACTCTTTCCGAAGTTTTTTTTTCTCTTTTTATGCTTCTGGTCCTTTCTTCTTCTATTCTTCTCCCTTCCTCCAAACCACCTACCTGTAGAAGTCCACCACATTGCAGTTGGGAGGGGAATGGGAGTCTAGATTATGGGCTGGACATAGTGTTCTTCCATCAAAATCCCTGTCTCAATACTAGTGACCTGTTCCCAGTGCCCAGGGAATGTTGCCACAAGAACAAAATGTTCTCTTCCCTTGGCCAGATTAATGACCTGTGAAATCTGCAGTGCAAAATGCTTAAAAGGGATGTAAAAGTAACTCGCATACTTGAACAATTATACTTGAGTGTAGCAGTTGAAAATGTTTTCTCCTCTTAGGCTCACTACTTTCTGTTCCATGAGGGCAGGGCATCAGGGTCTTTGTGGTTGGCTTCTTTCCTCAGCAGTAAATGAAATGTCTAGAACCTAGTGAGCACTTAAATATTTCTGCGATAAATGAACACAGAGCTAACTGTATACACAGCACTAAAGTCTTTGGTTTATTAAAGACCTACCTGTAAGGAGCAACAAGGTTTAGAAATTGATGTTCAGAAGTTGTTGATCTATTGGCTAATATCAGTCAAAAAGAACAAATCCGTATTAAATTTGCCCAAACTCAATCCCTTCTGGCAATGGCCTGTAGCATTCAGGTGGATTGCATCGTATTGAATCTTGCCATGTAATCAAGTTTATTTTGTTATGTAGAGGAACATTTGGCAATTAAGTCATCTTGGTGAGCTCATGGTGTTGAAGTCCTGTTAAAAATAGGACATTTTTCTGAAGTTGTGTTATAGTACACATCTGTTTCTTTTTACCCTAGAGCACCCATTCACCAGTTGTCTTTAACTTTAATATCTTTAGCATTAACTTAATTTGGTTAATGTGCTACCAATGATGTTGCCTACTCTAAACAAAGAAGATTCAAGCTCAGCTGTCCAGAGGTCGCATTCCCTGGGCCATGGTTAGGGATTGGAGATAGCTTCATAAGCCAATCAGAGCCAATAAAATGCAATGAAAAGCCACTGGGAAGGAGATCCTTCCCCTCTTGCTCTAGAGTATAGCAAGGAAGACACTATCTTCAGATATGTTGCCCCAGGAGGGGAGAGTCTGATAATAATGAAACTAACAAGGAGAGTAGAATTCAGAGGCAGAGAAATACAGTCAAGTTTGGATCTCGATAATACATAATTTAAACCCTTGATGAGTCTATACCTCAAACAATGTCTATCTCTGGATTTTACTGTAATGAGCTGAAAAATTCAATATTTAAGTTTATACTGGGTTTTTGATCCTTTATGACCAAAAGAACTGATACTAATAATACATATTTCCTTTTCTGTACTTGGGTTTTTTTCTTTGTGCTTTTTTTTTTTATCACTTCTTTGTTAAAACCTACTTTAGCTTCATCCCATAGGTTGTTTTTTTTTTTTTTTTTAAGATTTTATTTATTTGACACAGAGAGAGACACAGTGAGAGAGGGAACACAAGCAGTGTGAGTAGGAGAGGGACAAGCAGGCTTCCCATTGAGCAGGGAACCTGATGTGGAGCTAGATCCCAGGACCCTGGGATCATGACCTGAGCCAAAGGCAGGTGCTTAACAACTGAGCGACCCAGGTGCCCCTTCATCCCATAGGTTTTAATATATCTCATGTTGTTCAGTTTTAGAGTGTTTTCCTATTTCTATCTTGATTTCTTTCCTTTTTTGAAAAAATATTTTTATTTATTAGAGAGAATGAGAGCACAAGCAGGGGGAGCAGCAGAGGGGGGGCGGGTAGGGAGAGGCAGGCTCCCTACAGAGTGGGGAGCCTGATTCAGGGCTTGATCCCAGGATCCTGGGATCATAACCTGAGCTGAAGGCAGATGTTTAATCAACTGAGTCACCCAGGTGCCCTCCATTTTGCTTTAATGCTTGATCCCCAGACTCCTTACAATTGTCAAATGTAGGTATTTGGGGAAGCTCTATTTTTCTTAATATGTTCTAGTTTTAATGACTTGTGAGTAGATAATGTGGTACCATGCTGACTTTTTTGGGGGGAGGTAGTTTTGAGATTTGCTTTATGACTTAGTACAAAGTTGGATTTTGTAAATATTTGTGTTTGGAAAATTGTGCTCAGGATTCATATACATGTTTCCGTTAGATCAAGTTTCATCATTGTTTTGTTTAAATCCTTAATATTCTTACTACTTTAAGTTTTACTCTATAAATTGCTAAAAAGGATGTTAAAATCATTAGTATAAGTATGGACTTAGAAAGTTCTTATAATTGTGTCAATATTTTGGCATATATTTTAGCCATGTTCGCTAACTATATGCTCAGGATTATTCTATCTTTAAGTAAATTGTCTTTGTCATGTCATATTTTTATCTTAAAATCACATTAATATGATAATATTGCTGTACCAACTTTCTTCTGGTTAGTATGTGTCTGTTACATCTTTCCCAATTCTTTTTCTCTGAATTTTTCTGTTATTGTATTTAAATGTTTTTTGTCAACATATATTTTAAAACCATTATAAATTTTATCTATTAAGAGGTTAATCATGTCCCAGGGTCCTAGGATTGAGCCTCACATTGGGCTCTCTGCTCAGCAGGGAGCCTGCTTCCCTCTTCTCTCTCTGCCTGCCTCTCTGCCTACTTGTGATCTCTGTCTGTCAAATAAATAAAATCTTCAAAAAAATAAAAGAGGTTAATCATGAAAAGAGAGATAATGCATAGCGAAGAAGTTAAAAGAGGAGAAAAACTGAATCATAAAAACACTTGATTAATCCAAAAGAAAAGAATTAAGGAACAAAGAACAAACAGGATGAATAGAAAACAAACAGTATGAGATCTGAACCCAGTAATACCAATAATTTTAATTATAATTCACATTCTCACTAAAAGATGGAGATTGTCAGAGTGGATTCAAAAAATCCCAAATGTATTTTCTGGATTCTTTCTCTTAATCAAGTGATATCACTAGAGAGCTCAATCTAGACTATCTTACTCTAGTTTATAAAATGCTTGCTTTTGCCCAAGCTATAATATTATGCTGTCTGCTTGTAGTGTTGGTTGATATAAGAAATGGCCATATAAGGAAATTTTCTGTATTATCTATAGACCCCTCATTAAAGACCTGACATGCTGTGTGGTTCAATGTTTCATATAAGGTTTCATGCAATAAATCCCTCCCAGAGTTAGTGCTAGGAAAAAGTTTGGATTCCTGACAAAAGAAAGGCTTTCTCTCATTAGTTACATAAAATGACATTTTCCTTTCCTGTCTTGTATGCAAGAAGTTTATGGGGAAATCTTGTGATTATTTTTAGTGATTGTCTTTGGTCCCGGTGTTTGTTGGAACGATTTCTTGCTCCCAGTTAACCATCACAAAATGATTGAGCACTAAGCCTATTTGGAGAATGAGGAAACAAAGGATACAAGTATTTTTAAAATGGTAAAGACAGACCTATAAACAAATAATTACATTATAGTTAGGGAGTGCTGTGATAGAGGTGCTGTGATAGAGGTATGTACAAAGTACTGTAGGCATGTAGGTTAAAATGCTTAATTCTTCCTGCAGCAGCGGAGCTAGAAAGGCTTCACAGAGGAGGTGACATCTGAAGTAGGATTTTAAGCACATGTGAGATGTTACCAGAAGCAGAAAAACAGACACTACAGCAGTGGTATCCAATAGAAATATAAAGCAAGCCACACAGGAAATTTAACATTTTCTAGTAGCCACATTTTAAAAGTAAAAAGAAACTGATAAAATACATTTTAATAATACATTTTAACCCAAGATACCCACAATATTATCATTTCTACTATAGATCTATATGATCACCAGGTAATCATTTATAATAAAACATTATTGTGATATTTGGCCTTACCTTTTGGTGCAAAGTATTTAAAATTCAGCGTATATTTTATGTTTACAGCTTAATAGCCACATGTGGCTAGTGGCCACCTTATTGAATGAACAGTGCAGGACTAGAACATTTTCTTTTCCTTTTTAAAAAAGATTTTATTTATTTTTGCATGAGAGAGAACACGTGCATACAAGGGGGAAGGGCACAGGGAGACACTGTCTTCCTGCTGAGCAAGGAGCCAGACAAGGGGCTCGATCCCAGGACCCGGGATCATGACCTGAGCCTGAGGCAGATGCTTAACGACTGAGCCACCCAGGCATGCAGGAATAGAACTTTTTCAAAGACAGAAAAGAAACAGGATATATGGGAAACTACAACTAAAGCCATATGGTTCAAGCATGGCATGGTGCGTGGTACATTGTGCGTTTTGGGGATAGGGGTGGTAAATGGAAGAAGAATGACCAGAAAGGTAGATCTGGGCAAGAACATAAAAGATGTTTGATTTCATTACATTGGAACCACTGAAACTTTTCAGCCAAAGAATGACATTTCACAACTGTATTTTAAAACTCTAATTCTGGAGGCAGTGTGAAAAATAGATTGAACTTGAATCCATAGTTTTGAAATGGATGAGGAAAGAATTTGATATTTTGCAGTTAGCATTAGCAGAACTTGGCAACCATTTGATTGTGGGGAATGAGAAAGTGAAAATGATATTTGGTTTTGAGTACGTGTGGCAGTGTGAATACCATTAGTGAGAGGGGATTAATCAGTAAAAACAAATTTTGAAAGGGCAATAATCAGTTTGACCTGTTTTGTGCATATTAAGATTTGTAATAGGCATTTGAAAAGTATCATAGCCAATAATGGGAAAATCTGCATCATAAGATTGATAAACTCTATCCACTAAATGTCCAAATTTAGTGTAAATTTAATCATAAGCTTAATTTTTTTTAGTTGACCAGATTATTTTAAATATTTCATGTGGAAGAACAAGCATGTTAACATTTCTAAGAAAATATTGTAAGAGTTGAAGGATAGAAAAATACACCGAACAGTGTATCAGACATGCATTAAAATACATTCAAACTGCCATAATCCAACCGCATAAAACAGGCACAAGAAAAGCAGTGTCTAAAAACAGGAGGTAGGGACACCTGGGTGGCTTGTTAAGCACCTGCCTTAGGCTCAGGTCATGATCCCAGGGTCCTGGTCTGAGCCCCGTGTTGGGCTCCCTGCTCAGCAGGAAGCCTGCTTCTCCCTCTCCCACTCCCCTTGCTTGTGTTCCTTCTCTTGCTGTGTCTCTGTCAAATAAAATTTTTTAAAAAATTTAAAAATTAAAATTAAAAACAAGTTATACTCAAAAGAGACTAGAAACAGAACTTAGATGACTATCTTTACAGGTATAGGTAAAGTAAAGGGGCCAACCGGAAGTTTGAGGCACTTTGGTGAGCAAACAAGGAAGGATCAGCGAAGAAATATATTCCAACCTCTCTCTCCTTCTGATTTCTTGCTAGTGCCTCCCAGTGGCCAAAGATGATATAAAATCAGGAAGCAAGGGGGCCTGGGTGATGCAGACCCTGGCAGGTAGCTCCGTGGGACGTAGAACGTAAGATGTAGGCAGAGAATGAACCTGAGGGAGTAAAATAAGGCTCTCTAGCATACATGGACAGTTACTGTATGATGGTCGGCATTTCTATTCATTGAGGGAAAAGGACTTTTTTTAAAAAGACATTAGCTATCCACTTGGAAGAAAATATTTGAGTCACAGAATTTAAAAAATTCTAGATGGATTAAATCTATAAATGGTAAGAACAGCATTTTGATAACTTTAGGTTGAAGGAGGCCTTAAGAGGGGAAAAAAAGAAAAAGATGGAATTATTTATGAACACATGTGTATTGTAAAATATACATATTTATTAACATATATATGCAAGTTCTAAAGGGCCAAAGTTATTATGGACAACAAAACAAGAAAATTACAGACCAGGAAAAAATATTTGTAAAATATATGATAAGTGGTTAATATATCCTATATTCAAAGACCTACTAAAATTAATAAGGAGGGGCACCTGGGTGGCTCAGTGGGTTAAGCCGCTATCTTTGGCTCAGGTCATGGTCTCAGGGTCCTGGGATCGAGCCCCACGTTGGGCTCTCTGCTCAGTGGGGAGCCTGCTTCCCCCTCTCTCTCTGCCTGCTGCTCTGCCTACTTGTGATCTCTCTCTCTCTGAGTCAAATAAATAAAATCTTTAAAAAATAATTAAAATAAAATAAAATTAATAAGGAAGTTAATTTCTTTAAATGGGTAAAGGATATAAATAGGCATTTCATAGAAGGAATCAAATGACCAGGAAACATACTAAAAAAGTGTTCAACTTCACTTTTTGTTGAAATTCAAAGCCAAAAAGGAATGTAATTTTCATCCATCAGATCAGCAAATTTTTTTCTTTTCTTCTTTTATTGAAAATGACTAAGTCCACACAATAAAAAAGTCAAATGCTACCAAAAGGTATGTAATGAAGAAAGTCTGCATCTTGTAAATCACGAGTCCCCCACACTCCACCTTTTAGGGGCGGCTGCTGTGAAGTTTCCTTATGTGTCTCCCCAGACATATTTTCTGTGTATCAAGTACACAGTTAAGAAAAATAAATAATAAATTACGAACAGGAACATGCATATCCATTATTCTGGACGTTGGTTTTTATTTTGCATCTCTCTACTTGATCATATTTTGGAGCTGTAGAGTGTTCTGTCCTTGGGAGGCATCATGATTAATCAGACCTCTAAGCTGTTTCTGAACTATTGCTGCAACAAGCAATGAGACACTAGCCTGTATGTCCAAGTGCAGCTGTGAGACAGATTCTAAGAGGTGGAACTGCTGAGTTAGTTTGTGCATTTCAGATCTTACGGATATTACCAAATTGCCTTTCCAAAGTGGTCGTACGGGTGTCACCGCTGGGAACTAAAAGTGCTGAAGGACGCACATCAGGCAGGGTTGGAATGAGTGAGAGGCAGACTTTAAGTTTTTCTTTATACACCTGTGATTTATTTTGCTTATAACGGACCCATGAATTACTTTGAAGTTGTTTTTTTTTTTTAATAAAATAAGTAGCAATCCAGCAGTCCTTGGACATACATGGGGAGAAGGCAAAATGAAGCAGACATCTGGGCACAGCGAAGAAGGACTGTTTAAATGCACTTTTTTATTCCAAGCCTTTTGGGAAGTAGGAACCCTACAAATGAATGTTAAGTATGAAATATATCCGTGCCTGGCTAAAATAGAAATTCTAGACTTCTTTTGGTGTAGATGAGCCCCTAAGGAGATGATGGCCCATTATCTCCACCATTTATCTGCCTAATCTCTTTTTTTCTGCATACCATTAAAAGGCTAGAAAATGTTAGTGCCTCTTCCAAAGTGCTGCATGACCTCCTCTTGAAGATGGTGATTTATTCGGGTCATTAACAAGAGTGCACCCTGGACTCTTACTCATTAAGTGCAAATCATGTTTTAAAGATCCTTTCACATATTTACCTCCATTTTCAAAAATATCCCATTATTTTTGTTGTCGCATTTCTTGCTGGCAGTCCCTTTTTGATACGGTTCTCTGGGCTCCTGGAAGGCTATGGCCCTAAGCACAGAACAAAGGCATAGTTCATCAGGGATATTGTGAACAGGAGTCTTCTGTGCATTCCTGTCCCTTCTGGCAAGCGCTCTGTACTGAGACCCAGCAGCTGTGGTTAGGCCGAGACTTTAAGGAGAACTGGGAGGTTCCTATGACATTCTTGGGAAGTGGGAAAACAGCAGTACCTGGAGGCTTTCAAGAGAAGATGGTAGGCACCGACAGTGAGATCGGACAAGGCTATGCAGAAGAGAAATAAAGGCTGGGCTGCTAAAGGATTTCCGAAAAGAGTCCCATAATAGATTTTTCGTTTAACAAATAATGCTGAATAAATTATTAAAGACTATAAAATCCACATGGATAAACAGCCATTTTGGATAAAGAGTCCAAAATGCCGCTGTTTATCGGCATTTTGGACTGTTTTTCTTATTTTAAGTTTTTACATTATCCCATTTGGGGGTGCTGGATAGGGAGAGCGAGAATAACTTCCCTTTCCCTATAGGAAAAAAGTCAGACTCTTAATTTGGCATGTAAAACATTGACAATAGCCTGACTTTCCTGAAAGCCAGCAATTATCAAGCCTAGAGTTTAAATTAAAATTAAAATGTTTTTTCCTTAAGAAGATCCATTGCTGATCAGGGAAGACAGAATTAAAGCAAATGATTATGACCTGCAGGGTAGTGTAATGGTGGGAGCCATAGAAACACTCCCAAGGAGGGGTGGTTCATCGTATGTATGGGATCAGGACACATTCCTTGAGGTGGGGACCTCTCAGGGGTGTTTTGCAAGTGGACCAGGAGGCAGATGAAAGGAGAGGCTGGGAGAGCATCCCAGGCAACATGGAGGTGGGCTGCATACCACAGCTCCATGGTTCCGCACAGCACCATGGTCATACGCTCTTCTTGGAGGAAAAAAATAGAGGGGAGGCATCTGCAAGGGGGGGGTTGCTTCTTCACGCACAAGACTCTTCCCCTCTTCCTCTTACCCCTAACTGTCCTTCAAGATGCTGGTCAAAAGTCGCCCCTTCTTTGAATTCTTCACTGCTGTATGCTGGATCTACTCGTGACTATTATTAATCACACATTATAATTACTTGGGTTGCAAAAAATAAAAAAAAAACAAGACTGGGTGGTCGCTTTGGCAGCACATATACTAAAAAAAACAAAACTGGAACCAAGTACCTTGTCAATATGGGCAACCTAAAGTTATAAAAATGAGATCTTGTTTGTACTTTGGGAGTCAGGCAGGTCTGATAATCTGGGGCAGGTAGAGTTTCTGGAAATGTGTTTGGATAAGGGACTAAGGACCATTCTGAGAGAGAACTTGAGGGAAGAAAAGTCAAAAATTTATAAGTTGTCCTATAACAAAGCGGGGCAATCGGAGGACCATGTGATGATTGTTAGGCTCTTGTCCCTTACCTCTGAATCCGTGTTCTGTACATTTTGTGACCCCGGGGCTGGGAGTCTATGGTGCCGAGAGAAAGCCCTAGGGGGAAACGGGAATTTACAAGAGAAAAGGGACTTGCTTCTCTGTTTGCTCTCTCTTCTGAGTTCTAGCCCTTCACCCAAGTACAACAGCTGCTTACCAATCCCCCTCAGAGGTGCCAGTGGCAGCTGGGTGGCCCAGGTCCTCAAGGTCACATTTTAATTTTGGAGGTCTCCTCCTCCAACTTTATGTTGTAAACATCCCAACTTCCATGGACATATATATGAATCCCATGAGATGTGAGTAAAAAATAATTTTCTGCAAAAAAAAAATTTTTTTAACTCCTCCTGGACAGCACAGCGCAAAAATGAGAATGTTCTCTTCACTTGACCATGGAATCTTTCTGAGATCTTCCTGCCAGAGAATTCTCTTGTGGGACTCACTGGAATCTGTAAGAGTTTTTTAAATTAATTAATTAATTAAAGATTTTATTTATTTGAGAGAGAGAGCATGAGAGGAAAGAGGTCAGGGGGAGAAGCACACTCCCTGCTGAGCAGGGACCCCCCAATGTGGGACTCGATCCTGAGACTCCAGGATCATGACCTGAGCCAAAGGCAGTCACTTAACCAACTGAGCCAACCAGGTGCTCTCCCTAAGAGTTTTAGAGTTTCATATAGCACTAACCAGTTGAGAAGGTCAGGGCTGGAGGAGAGGAGAATTCGGCTGATGGCCAGGCAAGTAATATAAATGAATAAAGTAGATTAAGTCCTTGAAACAGGAAAGGTAGGTCAGTGGAAAACTGGAACCAAGCACCTTGTCAATATGGGCAACTACAACTTGGTTTCAACCTCTTTACTGCCATGTGGGAATGTGGAGCCCAGTAAGCTCAAAATTTTCCAGAGAGCTCAAACTCAGTATTTTCAGGGAAAAATAGCTAGCAATGAATTCAAATTAAAAATAACTGTGTAGCTCAATACCATTCATGTCAAAGAGTACCGTTCGTCCTTGTAGACCGTCAGGCACTATTTCTCAAATCTGCAGGAGCTAATAAGATTTATTCACAAGGGCACCTGGGTGGCTCAGTTGGTTGAGCGACTGCCTTCGGCTCAGGTCATGATCCCGGACTCCCAGGATCGAGTCCCGCATCAGGCTCCCAGCTCCTTGGGGAGTCTGCTTCTCCCTCTGACCTTCTTCTCTCTCATGCTCTCTCTCACTCATTCTCTCTCAAATAAATAAATAAAATCTTTAAAAAAAAAAAAAGATTTATTCACAAGACTTGTGAGAGCCTTAGAAATATTTGATGTTGGGGTACCGGGGTGGCTCAGTCAGTTGAGTGCCTGACTCTTGACTTCGGCTCAGGTCATCATCTCGGGGTTGTGAGATCAGGCCCTGCATCTTGCTCCTGCACATTCTCTCACATGCTCTCTCTCTCACTCTCTCTCTTTCTCTAACAAAAAGAAAAAGAAAGAAAGAAAAAGCAAAGAAATACTTCATCTTGGGAGATAACTTTGCAAAAATCTTTGTTGCTGTAATTGTAGATGTGGGTAAGAACCAGTGACACAGAGTTTATACTCATTCACGCTTCTTCTTTGTTAGATGGTGAGCTCCCTGAGGGGCAAGAGTTATGGGGCAAGGATTTATGTCTAATTCGTCCTTCTATCTTTATCCCCTGGCATAATTTCTGGCATACAGTAGTTATAATGAATGGCTGAATGGATGAGTGCATTAAGAAAAATAATGTAATTTGTACAACACAGCTTAGAAATTAGATTTGGGTTCTACTCCTGGATTTCTTGGGAGCTGTGTTGCTTTGAGAAATCACTTATCTGAAATTTTCTCGTCGGTAAAGTAGAAATACGAATACCTACCTTCCAAAGATTTCCCTTTTTATTCTTTATTAAAAACCTCTCATAAGGTTTTAAAAATTATTTATTCTCAATTTATTAAGATCGTGTGAATCTCGTAGAGGGATTAGTTAAGAATGGGAGTTGGGGAGGCATTCAAATGTTTTGTCCTTCTTCAGTAACCTGCTTTAGATCTATACCACAACTAGGATAAACCCGTGATGCAATATGTCCTAGTCCAGTGATATTTCACGTGTACATGCTGACAGCCAATAATACTTCGGAAGAGAATGCTATTTTATTGTTAACACTGAACTGAATTCCCACCAGAATGACTCTGCTCTGTTGAACACTGGCCCACCATTCAAGGAGGAAAACCTTCCACATGACCCACATGTGTACAGCTCAAATCTTTTCAAGTATTTTACAAGGATGTGTCTTTGATTAATTTTCCTTTTCTGAAATATCTAAGGTTATGATTTGAGAAAATAGCCCTCTTATGAAATGTACTTTTTGGATTTCTTCCCAGAAGTTACTTACTTTTCCTTTTCTCCTCTTATTTGAAGGAATGAAACTAATGCTTTCATGTAGTGCCAGTGGTTAATGTGCTTGAGGTGTTTATGTGATGAAATGGGCTCTGGATGCCACCAGACAGAAAGCTCCTTCCTCCTCAGTCCTGCACATTTAACTTTCTGTTGCCTCTATCCAAGACCACGTAGCATCTCCTTTAAGAATCATAACCCTGAGGTCCCTCTCTCTTTTTCTCCCTTATGCCTCGACTTGGCTGTCAGTGGTCAGCCCAATGTGAGTTTGGTCAGGTGATGAGGGAGCAAAGGCTAGTTTATTTCAGTGTGTACAGATCCTGGAAAAGCAAACTTCATACAGTTAGACCGATGATAAATACCTATGTCTGTCACCCAATTAATTCACTTTGACCTGACTGACTTGGTATAACTGTTAAGCTTTTTAAAGATACCTTCTATTTGAGTTTCTTCCCTATAGATTTCGGATTTTTCAAGCCTCCACAATTGAGGGAGTCAGTTCCTTAAAATAAAATTTATGTCTGTATATCTACATATACATATATAGATCTATCTATAGATCTTTTTCTAAAAAAGATTTTATTTATTTATTTGTGTGTGTGTGAAAGAGAGAGAGAGCACATGCACACAAGCAGGCAGAGTGGCAGGCAGAAGCAGAGAGAGAAGCAGGCTACCCGCTGAGCAAGGAGCCCGATGCGGGACTCGATCCCAGGACCCTGGGATCACGACCCCTGGGATCACGACCCAAGCTGAAGGCAGCAGCTTAACTGACTGAGCCACCCAGGTGTCCCTATCTATAGATCCTGATATGTAGATAGGGATATAGGCATATAGATTAGAAAATATAGAACCAACAAGATGTATGTATGTATATATGGATATGTAGGACCAATGGGACACATCCTATTGGTTCCATATATTTATCTATACCTGTGTCTACACAAATATCCTATTGGTTAGATAGGTCTATCTATATCTATATCTTTAAATACATACACTCACCCTGTTGGTTCTATTTATCTGGAGAACCCTGACTAATATGAAATCATAAAAGAAAAATGTGTAAATTAATTTTCATCAAAATTAAAAACTTCTGTCCTGAAAAAGATACTGTGAAGAAAATGAAAGGCATGTCACAGATGGCAGATATCATATATATGGGTGTGTGTGTGCATGTGTGTGTGTGAGAGAGAGAAAAATGACTTGTATTCAGAATATGTGAAGAATCTTACCTCTCAGTAATAAGAAGACAATAATAAATGACCAAGATCATAACAGGCAATTCACAGAAAAAGGTGTGTGCTTATAGCACATAAAAAGACACTCGGTATTATTTGTGTCAAAATAAACAAAGCCTAGTTAAAGCGGTGAGGGCAGATTTTATTTGAAAATTCTATTACAATCGGGAGAATAGTCCAGTGTGAATCGAAGTCAACATTGATTTGTGCAGCAGTAATGGAGTGTTTCCAGGGGAGAGTGGGGGAATGGGGATGAGAATAGCGGGGGCTTAAGTAGCATCTTAGAAGTAGAAGTCACAAAAAGGCAGAAGAGAGTGTTAGTTAATGTGACTAGGCTATCCGGGTTTGTCCATCAGCCCTTCTGGAAAAGAAACTTATTGTATCTTTGCACCACGAGGCAGTAATGTACTTAGAGCAAGGAGCCCAGTGAGGTTGGGCTCGTAACTTCCCACAGGGACTAAATGTTTGCATTTCAAAGAAATGGCTCCCAGGTCCCCCAGGAAATAGTTTTGGGTGGTAGACTTGTATCTCAAAGGTCAGAAAAGAAAGGATTTAGAACTGCAAGGTTTTTTTGTTTTTTTTTTTTTAAGATTTTATTTACTTATTTGACACACAGAGAGAGATCACAAGCAGGCAGAGAGGCAGGCTGAGAGAGAGGAGGAAGCAGGCTCCCCGCTGAGCAGAGAGCCCGATGCTGGGCTCCATCCCAGGACCCTGAGACCATGACCTGAGCCGAAGGCAGAGGCTTTAACCCACTGAGCCACCCAGGTGCTCCAGAACTGTGAGGTCTCTAAAGTAACTGCTCTAAGAGGAGATCTAGGGGCCTATCTGCCTATTACCATTTTAAGGGGGGCCTGGGATCATCCTAGGGATGAGGCCTTGAGATGTTAGAAATTATGCCAGTGTTTGGTCAAATCTCTTAGGTGGGGTGGACAAAGGCATTTATGCTGAGAGTCTGCAGTTTTTGTAGGCCAAGTTTGAGGCCTAGTCAAGATAGGGCTCAGAGAAGCCTGACTAGAGTTTAGTCAACGAATTTTTATCACCAGTCACTAGGAAAATACAAATCAACCCTACAATGAGATAACATACCAAATAGCTTGAAAAAAAAAAAAAAGGAAAGACAATAGCAGGTGTTAAGGGTATGGAGCAGGGTTTGCTGTAGGGAATATAAAGTGGTACAAATACTTTAGGAAACAGTTTGGCATTTTCTTATAAAATTAAGCATATAGTTACCATATTACTGAGAAATTTTGCTTCTATGTATTTACCTGAGAAAAGTGTCCAACAAAAAGTGAATGGGTAAACCAACTCTGCTTTATCCACAGAGTGGAATTCTACTCAGCAATAAAATGGAAAAAAATACAAATACACACCCCAAATAGATGAACTCAAAATCATGCTGAGTGAAAGAAGCCAGATGAAAAAGTTTATGTGCAGTGATTTTATTTATATAAAATTATATAAAATGCAAATTAACCTGTAAGAACATAAAGTAAATCAGTAGTTGTCTGAGGGAAGGGCCGGAGGGAGAAATGGATTTCAAGGAAGCATGAAGAAACTTGTGGAGGAGATAGAAATGTTTAATACCTTGATTAGGGCGATAGGCTCATTGGAAAGACCCGATAACATATACTTTAAATATGTGCAGTTTATTGCACATGAAATATACTCCAGGAAAGTATTAAAAATTAAGACTTCAGTTATCCATTAATGCAATCATTTATTTAACACCTTTATTAAACTGAGGAAACAACTTTGTAATTGTATCTAGATCATGGGTTGCAAGCCTTTTCTATAAAGAGCCATAGTATATATTTTATTTTTATTTTATTTATTTTTTAAGTAGACGTCACTCCCAGTGTACAGCCCTGCGCGGGGCTTGGACTCATGACCCTGAGATGTGACCTGAACCACAATCAAGAGTTAGATGCTTAAGTGACAGAGCCGCCCAGGCACCTCCAGGTAGTATATATTTTTTAGACAAGCCACATGCAGTTTCTGTAGCATATTTTTCTTTCCTTTCTTCTTTCTCTCTTTCTTTTCTTTTCTTTTCCTTTTTTTTTTTTTTTACACTTTTAAAATGTGAGGACCGTTCATAGCTTGAGGGCCATCCAACACAGGCTGTGAACCAGGTTTATTTGGCTGCAAGAGGGCTAATGCAGCTATCATTTGTTGATAATAGGTTTTATTTATTTATTTATTTATTTTAAGATTTTATTTATTTGACAGAGAGAGAGAGATCACAAGTAGGCAGAGAGGCAGGCAGAGAAAGAGGGAGAAGCAGGCTCCCCGCTGAGCAGAGAGCCCGATGCGGGGCTTGATCCCAGGACCCTGAGACCATGACCTGAGCCGAAGGCAGAGGCTTAACCCACTGAGCCACCCAGGCACCCCGATAATAGGTTTTATTTTAATACTGATTTTTCAAAATGGACTCACCTTTGTGATCTCATTTGATGAGTGACAACACATGCGTCAGCCTGGTAGACCAGTGGTTTTCATTTTACGCCCGGGTGGAAACTGACTACAGGGGGCTTAAGTGGATTTGCACGTGGTCAATCAGTGCCACCAAACTTTACCTGGAAAATTCCACTTTAAGGAAGTTATTACAATAATTTGGGGAGGAAATTAAAGGCATAAAATGACAGCTAATGTTCATTTAACACCTTCCTAAGTAAAAAGGGTAGGTCACATTAATGATGATTTCAGTCCTCCCAAGAATCCTGTAAATAGGGATGCCTGGGTGGCTCAGTCAGTTAAGCTGCTGCCTTCGGCTCAGGTCATGATCCCACGGTCCTGGGATCGAGTCCCACATCAGGCTCCTTGCTTGGCAGGGAGCCTGCTTCTCTCTCTGCCTCTGCCTGCCTCTCTGCCTGCTTGTGTTCTCTCTCTCTCTTTCTCTGATAAAGAAATAAAATCTTAAAAAAAAAAAAAAAGAATCCTCTAAATATTGTTGAGCAGAAAATAATCATCTAGAGACTTTATAACTGACAAGACAAATTCACTTATTTAATTTTCTCTTCAGAGTGAACCTTAGCCTTGGGGTGCTTAAAATCTGTCACTTCAGAAACTTTTTATTCCTACCTTTACATAATCTAAGCTTTCCTTCTTCTCTGTGATATGCACTTTTAATCATTCCATGAATGTGTAGACAAACAAAAGTTATAGTTTTTCACAATGAATTCTGATGATATTTGATCTATAGGAAGCATGTCTATAGCACTGCTTTGCATTATCTATGTCACCAGACCAATTTTTTCTTTTTTACTAACTTTTATTTATTTTATTTTTATTTTTTTAAAAAGATTTTATTTATTTATTTGACAGACAGAGATCACAGGCAAGCAGAGAGTCAGGCAGAGAGAGAGGAAGGGAAGCAGGCTCCCTGCTGAGCAGAGAGGCCGATGTAGGGCTCGATCCCAGGAACCTGGTATCACGACCCGAGCCAAAGGCAGAGGCTTTAACCACCACAGAGCCACGCAGGTACCCCTATTTTTATTTTTTAAAAGATTTTATTTATTTATTTATCTACTTATTTACTTATTTGACACAGAGAGATAGTGAGAGAAGGAATACAAGTTAGGGGGAGTAAGAGAGGGAGAAGAAGGCTTCCCCCCGAGCAGGAAGCCCAATGTGAGACTCCATCCCAGGACCCTGGAATCATAACCTGAGCCAAAAGCAGATGCTTTAATGACTGAGTCACCCAGGCACCCCACCAGAGCAATTTTTTCAATATGAAATTCTATAGCACATGAATAGTGTGAGCAAAGTACTTTGTTAGCATGGTATAAAAAAATTGGTGTTTTTTTTTAATAAAAGAAGAAAACCATCATTCAAAATATCTTTAATTTTCCATATAAAAAACATCATTAATTTATTTTTTTATCTTTTTTAAAACTTTAAATTCAATTAAGAGGTATGGGTCTGTGATTCATCAGTCTTACATAATACCCAGTGCTCATTATATCACATGCCCTCCTTAATGTCATCACCTAGTTACCCTATCCCTCAACCCTCCTCCACTCCAGCAACCCTTAGTTTGTTTCCTATGATTAAGAGTCTCTTACGGTTTGTCTCCCTCTCTGGTTTCATCTTGTTTTATTTTTTCCTCTCTTCCCCTATGATCTTCTGTTTTGTTTCTCAAATTCCTCATATCAGAGAGATCATATGACAATTGCCTTTCTCTGATTGACTTATTTTGCTCAGCATAATAGCCTCTTGTTCCATCCGTGTCATTGCAAATGGCAAGATTTCATTTTTCTGATGGCTGAGTAATATTCCATTGTGTGTGTGTGTGTATGATATATATATATATATATATATATATATATATGTATATGCCATATCTTCTTTATCCTTTCATCTGTCGATAGACATCTGAGCTCTTTCCATGGTCTGGCTATTATGGACATTGCTGCTATAAACATTTGGGTGCACATGCTCCTTTGGATCACTACATTTGAATGGGGTAAATACCCAGTAGTGCAATTGCTGGGTCACAGGGTAGCTCTATTTTCAACTTTTTTTGAGTAACCTCCATTCTGTTTTCCAGAATGGCTGTGCCAGCTTGCATTCCCACCAACACTGTAAAAGGGTTCCCATTTCTCTGCATCTTTGCCAACATCTTTTGTTTCCTGACTTATTAATTTTAGTTATTCTGACTGGTGTGAGGTATCTCATTGTGATTTTGATTTGTATTTCCCTGATGCTGAGTGATATTGAGGATTTTTACATGTGTCTGTTGACCATTTGGATGTCGTCTTTGGAGAAATGTCTGTTCAAGTCTTCTGCCCATTTCTTGATTGGATTATTTGGGGGGGTTTTTTGTGTTGAATTTGATAACTTCTTTTTTTTTTTTTTCTTTTTTTTTTTTTTTAAAGATTTATTTATTTCTTTGACAGACAGAGAGAGATCACAAGTAGGCAGAGAGGCAGGCAGAGAGAGAGGAGGAAGCAGGCTCCCTGCCAAGCAGAGAGCCGGATGCGGGGCTCGATCCCAGGACCCTGAGATCATGACCTGAGCCGAAGGCAGAGGCTTTAACCCACTGAGCCACCCAGGCGCCCCGAATTTGATAACTTCTTAATAGATTCTTGGATACTAGCCCTTTATCTGCTATAGACATCATTTTGAATGTCTTAAAACAATTCTTTAAAATTAGTAAATGAAATAAGACTTAATTTTCTTAATTAGAAAATTTGAAAACACAAAAAAGTTTGAATAAAAGGCTATATTTTTTATCCTGGAAAATTTTATCCACAGATAATGAAGAGAATTTTTAAAATCTTTTCTTTTTTTTTTTTTTTCTTTTAAAGATTTTATTTATTTGACAGACAGAGATCACAAGCAGACAGAGAGGCAGGCAGGGAGGGAGGGGGAAGCAGGCTCCCCACCGAGCAGAGACCCGATTTGGGGCTCGATCCCAGGACCCTGGGATCATGACCTGAGCTGAAGGCAGAGGCTTTAACCACTGAGCCACCCAGGCGCCCTGAAGAGAATTTTTAGAAACTTACATAAGAAACTATATTCCCTCAATAAAATAAATTATTAGATGTACTTACATGAAAACCCTCTGTAATTTTTAAAAGATTTCTTGTTTATCATCTCACTTAGATTAAAATATGAAAATCAAAATCACATTTAGAAAGTGATGAGTTACATTATTTGCTGCTTTCTTGGTGTAATTTATTGGGGCATGTACATAGCCTACAGTTAGTTTATCTGGTTTATACAGCATAGTAATTTACTAGGGCACCTGGGTGGCTCAGTTGGTTGGGCAGCTGCCTTCAGTTCAGGTCATGGTCCCAGAGTACCAGGATTGGGCTCCCGGCTCCATGGGGAGTCTATTTCTCCCTCTTACCTTCTCCTCTCTCATGCTCTCACTGTCTCTCTCTCAAATAAATAAAATCTTTTTTAAAAAGTATTTTACCATGTAATTTTACCCAATTTCTACAGGAATTCATTTTGGGCTAACTTCAGTAGCTAATAAATCATTAGAGAGAATTCACTTTGTGATAAGTGTAATTAATAATCAAGACTTCCAGACTCATTCTTCAAAGCCTTTTATATTAATCAAATTACTCACATTTCCAAAGGCAGCAATCAGTACCATATATATTTTTGCAGGAAATATAAATTATGTTAAGGATAAATATCTTGGAAGCATGATGGTTTTCAAATGGTTTTGTACTTCTTTTTGGTAGGGTAATATGCTGTAGGAATTGAGTTAAAATATGTATTTCTTTGAAGTGACTTAATTCTGAAGAGGACAAAAGAGGAAAATGGCAAATATTGGAAAAAACTAAAAGAAGATTGAGTTTCACTCTTCTTTATTAAAAAAATTTAATTACTTGGGGCACCTGGGTGGCTCAGTGGGTTAAAGCCTCTGCCTTCAGCTCAGGTCATGATCCCAGGGTCCTGGGATCAAGCCCCACATCGGGCTCTCTGCTCAGCAGGGAGCCTGCTTCCTCCTCTCTCTCTGCCTGTTTCTCTGCCTACTTGTGATTTCTGCCTGTCAAATAAATGAATAAAATCTTTAAAAAAATTAATTACTTAGAGAAAGAGCATGCATGTGCATGCATGCTGGCGCACATAGTTGGGGGCAGGGTAGAGCGAGAGGGAGAGAGCATCCCAAGCAGATTCTGTGCTGAGCCAGGAGCCCACTCAGGGCTTGATCTCACACCCCCAAGAGCACAACCTTGTGGAAACCAAGAGTCCCTGGCCCAACCAATTGCACCACCCAGGAACCCTGAGTTTTTCTCTTACTGGAGAAGGACAAAAAGGAAAACCTATTGCAGGATATTTACTGGGACATACTTTGAAGAATCTTGTGTTTTTTTAAGTTTTCCTTTCAAAATGTACATCTTGGAGACACCTAGGAGAACCTATCCTTCAACATGCATTAATAGATCCATCCTACTATATGGAAAATTGGTGTAGAGTGGCACGGTGCCCCTTTCCTGAGAGGGATTGATTCACATCTCTCAGACCTTGGTTATTCTAGGAAAATTTGTAACAAAGACATTCTGATGATAATACTGTCTCCTGTGTGTTGTGCTACAGGCAGTAGGGCTGCTGGTAAAGTCAGTTATAAATGTTCAAACCACATTGTACCAATGTAGACCCATGTAAACTTGTAATCCTAGCATATGAAAACCCATTTCACATGTCTATTGTCATCCTCAGTGCTCTAAATGGTCTGAGACCCACCTCTGGTTTCTGGGTCTGGTGCTACTGGCAATAAGCCAAATTTCCAGGCTGTGCAGCGGGGCATATTAGGTGGATGGTTTGTGCTGCTGAGTTTACTTCTTGTTGCAAAGGCACTAAGTCTGTGGGGACAGTCACTGGCATACAAGGAGATTCTCTGTTCCTGCTAGCTGAGTCTTAGTCACTGTGGCTTGGTGTCTCTGGGAAATAGGTTTACTAGGCAGCTAGTGTCACTGGTATTTTTTGAACATATTTGGATGTTTAGGTATCTTAATGGAATGCACACACACACACTTGCATGCAAATTAAAGAGAGAAATCTTTCCCATCACCTCATAATAACAGAACTTTATGGAGCTAAACAAATACTAGATTATGGAGGCAGACTTGATTATTCACCAGAGTTTTAATTACACAGGAAAAGAAATAGTTGTTAATTTAAGTTTTAATGAAAGCATTATGTCTACAGTTTAAACAAAAACAACAAAGAGCACTGAACCAAACATCCCCAACTCAGATTTCCACTGAATAAAGTGATAAGCTAATTTCGGCAGGTGTACTCACTAGTAATTCAGGATCATAAGTTGGCATATGAATGTCTACATCACCATTGTCTCATGCAGGAAGGAATGCTGCAGAAAACTGACCCTAAGAGATGTCCATGGGAAGCTTGTAGTCTTGGCATTCAAGATCATTAGACTGGTAGGAAAGGAGAGCAGCACTAATGTGTTTTTCTGTTGGACACAAATACCTTGTTTTTGTTTTTGTTTTTGTTTTTTTAATTTAGAATTTAAAATACATTGTGGTATTTCACATTCATTCACACAAACTTCAGGGCTTCTGAGTTTGTTTGTTTGTTTGTTTCCAAAGGAAAGAAGAATGTTATGAAACAAGTCATAAGGTGACCCTGAGAAAGTCTAGGAACAAATTCCCCCTAGTATGTACCTTTCACTATCTGACTAGTGATTTTTTGTTGCTGTTGTTTTAATAATAGAGGGAATGATAGTGACATTGACAAATACGGCAAATGCCTTCAAAGGCTGCTGTAGGGTCATCGTGCCATCCACTGACGACGTCAAGTTCAAAATCACTGCCACCTAAGATAAAATTGTGTGTGTGTGTATGAGTTTTCCATCTTGACCTTCTTACCCCTACCTTAAAATCAGGGATATTTCCTTGTCTTCATTCATACATTCAATTCAAAGTATAACTTAATTTTGCTGTAGAGACATTGAATGCCTCTTATCCTATACAACTAAACTAAATCCCATTACACTAAGTCTAAAATCTAGAATATTAAAAAAAAAAGAAACACTTCTAAGTGCTTCCTATTGTATTTAGAATAAATTTAAAAAGAAAATCCCAACTCCAGAGCATGGCCTACAAAGGCCTCCATGACTTGTCATGTCCACCTCTCCCACCTCCCCTCCGTCTCCTTCCCCATACTGTAACAATAGTGGCTTTCTTCTAGAAGCTTGTTCTCAACTCAGGGCGTTTGCTCCTGCAGCGTCTCCTTTCCCCTGAACTCTGTGTGACTGGCTGCTTTTCACCGTTTCAGTATTTAGCTCAGAAATGACTCCCCAGAGAGTTGGGTTGGTGGAATTGAGCGGGATGAAATTCACTGTGTTCAGTGAATAAGCCAACTTTTAAAGCATTACAAGGGTTTCAGAGACACATTACTCTGTCAGTCTACACAGCCTTCCTCTAGGTCGTAAGCCATTTGTAGTAGCCTGTGTTAAGGTAACACTACCAGTTATGAGAGAGAAACTCCGTATTCTCAGTGGCTTATGGTCATATAAGTTTTTTTCTTGCTTATGTCATAGTGCAGTGTGTATCATTGGTTTCCATGTACTCATTTAGGGACCTACGCTTCTCCATTTGTGGCTCTGACTACGTCTAGAAATTTGGTTCTGATCTACATGTATCTTAACCATTTCATCCTATTTCCATTCACTCATCCACTCCTTTCAGTCTCTTTCCATTGGCCAAATGTAACCACCCAGGCTACATGTCACTGCCAGAGAGACGTGAAAAGTAGTCCAGCTGTGAGCCAGGAGAAACGGAAATGGGATTGGGAAAACTATGAAATTAATTAAGCAAGGGGGCCATGAGACTGAAGTGGTTGTAATGCTGTGTCAGCCTAAATAAGAAAACCAGAAATCTGAGCCTGTAATTGCTTCAAAGTTATGAAATCAAAACCCTCAGGACGACCAATCACTGACAGCCAACGAGGCTTTAATCTATAGCCAATCCAGTAATTTCCTTTCTTTGCTTCCACATCTTTTCTCTCTCTTCCCTGTGGCTCCTGTTGGCAGCATGCTCAACCATTTCCTGTTTGGTGCAGCCCCAGGGGAATGGATTTTTGCTCAACTAAATTCTTAGAAGTTTTAATACCTCAGTTTATCTTTTAACAACACACAGCATCTGTCCTGCAGGAAAGACTGCCACCTTTGCCCCCCGTCCCCTTGGGGCCTGAAGTCTTGTTAAGGAATCCGAACTTTTCTTTTGGGGCCTCCTCTGGTTGTAGGTCCTGATTCAGTTAGCTCAAGATTTCTCTGTAATGCTCCTCTTAGCCCCCGTGAAACCCCATTTCCACTCATTTTCTTTTAGCCAGGTAGTGTTCTTAATATATTTATTAAATAGTACTTTTACTGCCCCTGGACCTCTGTTACTGATCCCCTTAGTCTTGGCCCACTTGCTCTTGATCATAGATTCCTATAATAGCTTATGCCTTCGGTCTGTATTTTCTCACATTCCAGACTTAGCGTATCCGAGTCTGCATAGCTTTGCACAGTTCTAGCTGCCCTCTAATTCTCTGTGCCAGTTGGTTTGCATTCAGTTCAATCTATCCTTTGTGCATTATCTCCATTGGGGTATTTTCCCTGTAGTTTATAATAACTGCATCACCATTTTCCTTAGGAAATCGAAACAATACCTTGAAACTCTTTTTAACATTGACAATTGATCATCACATTTTGGGGAGTTTCCCAGAGCCTGCTCTTACAAGAATAGCCCAGTAAAATCGTGTAAGGGAAATGGCATGTACTTTGGGATTAAATCGATCTAGATTCAAATCTGTATTCTAATTTATTAACTAAATCATCCACAGAGATGGTGATGATAATATTACATAGATTTATTAGGAGGATTAACTAAAATAACAGAGTGCTTAGCAAATAATAGTTTCTCAAACATTAATGGGTCAATGCATTACCCTCATTTATTGTTCCTATTCGTAGGTGGGAACTGGGATAGATCATATCTGGCAAAATAAAACAGATGACTAATTTGACTTTATAGTGGCAAGTAGTCTCTGAATGAAGCTTTTGCCTTGCACAATGTAGAGTAGAGACTTGGGAACTGGTTCATGAAGTCTGCATTCTGACAGTAGTTGACTAGGGGAAATCCGAGCCACCATTTAGGACTGCACAGGCTGTGCACTGCACAACTCAGGGGGGTGCCGTTTTCACAGTAATGATGTAAATGACATTTCTGGAGCTGTTTGGCAAAATGATCCTAGGGAACATTGTATTTGGTTGAAATAATTTTCTTGGTTTCTTTCATTATAATTCAGAGAAGTAAACTTTTCCAGCTATATGCTTTAAACTAAGCTCCACTTAATTATGCTTGTTCTGGTTTTAAAAATATAAAACAGATGATTGTAACAGAAGATTGAAAAGTTAACATTTATATGTGCAAATTATTTTAAATATTATCCAAATTTAATTATTTTTTCCCAAACTTGGTGGAGTAGGTTGTCAATACAAACCCCTTTTCAAGTGGAAAAGAAAATGAGACAATTTTGTTCTTAATAATTCTTAGATACTTGATATTCTTTGAGAACAAGACAGAATGGTTGATATTCATCACCAGGCTCAATGAACAAAATGTATTTTTCTCCTCTTGCCTGCTCATTCTAACTTACTCCACTTGGGGCTTCCCTATAGCACAGATGTGATTTCCTAGACCTCCTTAGACAAGTAGTGTGTGGGAATATGTTTTAGATTTACAGATATTAGTGTGCTGTTAAGGACCATGGAAAAAGGCAGTCTTTTACTTGAAATTTTCAGTTCTCACCAGAATAACTGGTATGGATTTATATGGTTACTGTTGCTGACACCATGCCATGAATGTTTTATAGATTTTTGATGTAGTCCAAAGAAAACAAATTACAACAAATCCCTCCTGCATTGTCAATTAGGTGAGCAGATGTCACTGCTAAGAGACGGGGTCCTTGGAGAGCCATTGCCTCTGTTACCAAAATTGAAATTGGGCTGGATGTTTGGGGCTCCCTGCTCAAATCCCCTAATTACATTTACCAAAGCAAATCATTTTCTGAAAACCTGGCTGCTGCTTTATTGGTCAAGATTTGGAAGATATTATCTAACAGTCCATTAAGGATGAAGGCAAAATGATTAAATGTCAGTTACTATGATTCTTGTACTTCTTTAGGTGTCAAGGTTCTTCGGGGGGTGTTCCTATTTTAATTTTCTTAGTCCAGCTGAAATGATCTTGCCCATACTAATGCTGGCTTCGCTTTTTGGCTCATCCTCTGACATTTTACCATCCCCAGATGTCTGACTCTATCTTTCAGATTCAATTTAACTGGAGAAGAAATAAAATAACTTGAAAATGGTCTTGTTAGTTTCATATGCTATCAAATTAATAAGAGGTCTTATTCCTGTGTGTAGCACCCCCACTCTGTGCATTTTTATTAGAACAAGGTTTTCTTTGTCTGGGTTCGATTTGTGTGTGTTCTGGCCTTGGCCAAGCACTCATCTTCTAAATAGAAACTTAATGCACATAAAATTAACGACAAATCTGATTATGGTGATTTGCATAAATTAGAAGACATTTTTATTAATTTCTGAGGGCTTATCTCTACAAGAGAGGACATATAAATCTGGATGCTAATTAAGCCAGGATTACCTTTGTTAATGAATATAAGCATGCATTAAGCTCTCTAATGAAGAGGAAGTTGCATGCCCATGGGTGAAGACACTATACTGTAGGTAGGTGCTGGCAGAAATTACAAAGTTGTGTTGTGATATTTCCCAGCACAAGGATGGCCTATTTATATTAAGAATAATTCTCTTAGTCTAGTTTTTAGTTTTTTTCAGAACACTGCAAAAAAAAAAAAAAAAAAAGAAGAAGAAGAAGAAGTCAGAGCCCTTTTTCCTTTGAGGGTAGACAGATTTGAAAGGAAAAGAATGTTTTCTGTTCCTGGCAAAATATTAACATGAATCACTCATTCCAAGGAGAAATCACTCTGCATTCTTAATTGGCTCCCAAGTACAATGTTCATGGTCTTTAATTGGCCATAATTTTAGGTATATTTCCTTCTGTGTTTCTTCTGCTTTGTAATGGTTTCTCGATATTATTGGCCATCAACATAATATTGATGCTAACCAGATGTGGAAAATTTGGAGCAATCAAGTCAACAACAAAGACTTTCAAGAAGATGACAGAACACAGAAAGGAAGGCAGGGATGACCCTGAACAGAATTTTGAAGAAGGTAAAATTTACTCCCAAAGATTAGATCTTCTCTTTCTTGACTTTTTCTTCTTTTGTTTTTCCTTCATGCCCATGTGTTTGTTTCTTTCTTTCCTTCTTTGCTTCTCTCTCTCTCTCTTTCTTTCCCTCCCTTCCTCCCCACTCTCTCTCTTCCTCCCTTCTTTCCTTTTACCTTCTTTCTAAAGCATCTCATGGCTATTGGCTCTCTAAATTCTCAGAGCAATCCTGCTCTCAGAGGAGTGACATATACTCTGAACCTCTCCCCATCAATCCTACTTGTTCTGTGGCCCAGGGTTTGCTAAGGACCTTGTTAAGTGACCGGTTAATCTGATGAACAGCATCAGAGCAAGCACTGGCGGCTAGAATGAGGTTGAGTGGGTTTTCCCCTGAAAGTAGCCACAAATTGTCACACCATAAAGCACACAGGCCTAAGTCCCATGTTCGGGTTCTTAACACATTCAAGATACTGTGGCTTTAGACAAGTCTTTAAGTTCTCAGAGCTCCATTTTCTATATCCATAACATGGGGCTCAATTGACAGATTCAAGGCCATTTAATAACTATCCCTGTATTTGCTGTATGCCAGGTGCTGTCATAAGGGCTTTACATCTATTAATGCACCATCTCACTGACTATCCAAAACAAGTGGCCTGTTTCATAGATGAGGAAAAAGACACACAGAGATGTCGGTTACTAAAGTGTTATCTCTCTCGCCTGGATTATTGCGATAGATTCCTGACCAGTCTCCCTATTTCCATCCTTCTCTGTGTTCGGCCTATTCTAGTCACAAGTGGCAGAATGGTCCTGTTGAAACTTGTGTCAGATCTTGTCACTCCTCTGCTCAAAACTTTCTAGTGGCTTCTTGTTTTACCCAGAGTAAAAGCCAAAATCTACCGCATGTCCCACAAAGTGTTTGTGATTGGGTTGCCTCTCTGGTCTCAATGTATTCCAGCCTTTCTCTTGGTTGTTTCATGCAGTTCCCCTGGCCTCTTGCACCTTCCCTGTCTCTCCTTTAGGGCCATTATGGTAGCTAGTTCTTTTTCCTGCATGCTCTCTTTTCAGTTATCTCCTCAGCTCCTTTCTTCACATTCTTTTCTCAAAGTCCCCTGAGTAAGCCTACACTGGTTCCCTTATTTAAAATGACAGCCCTCCCCTCCCCACCCCTGAATGCTTTTTATCTCCCTTCTCTGCTTTACTTTTTTTTTTCTACTTCAGCACCTGTGTGTTGCCTAAGCCTAGGCTGAGAATCTTGAAGGATTTGATCTGTCTGTTACCAAAGAACTCACTGGGAGTGTAGGATTCAGAGAAGTGTAGTCTGAGGTTCCCTCCAACTGATGTTTTTCTTTTGTACCCCTAATAGCCAGTCACCTATGGAATGGTGTGTGTAAGTCTAGCCTGGCAGGGGGAAGGGGAAGATTAGACTCTGAGTCACAGATGTTATGAGAAATTCTACTGGCAATTATAGAGGCCACCCCCCTCCACTTTCCTATTCTTGTTCTTTCTCTGACTTCTTTCTCCTTCTCTACTTTCCTTTCCAGCCAGTTTTCCCAGTTCTCCCTCTGTCCCAAAGCCAGAGGACAGCACTCCTGATTTTTGCCTCAGCATCCAGGTGAAGAGACTGCTCATCTAGTCAAACTTTCCCAAGCCCGTTCCAGCTCTGAAATCTTATCTGAAGTTTGAAGTCCTTCTACATTCATAAACTGCTGTGTTCACACTATGTGGAGTTCCTGGTGCAAGACTTGAGACTGAAACCAAGGGTGAGAAAGAAAATTGAAAGACCAGACAATGCAGAATGGCTAAAATTAATAAGTCAGGAAATGACAGATGTTGGTGAGGATGCAGAGAAAGGGGAACCCTCCTACACTATTGGCAGGAATCCAAGCTGGTGCAGCCACTCTGGAAGACAGTATGGAGGTTCCTCAAGAAGTTGAAAATAGAGCTACCTTGTGACCCAGCAATTGCACTACTGCATATTTACCCCAAATGACACAAATGTAGTGATCCAAAGGGGTACCTGCTCCCCAGTGTTTATAGCAGCAATGTCCACAATAGCCAAACTATGGAAAGAACCCAGATGTCCATCAACAGATGAATGGATAAAGAAGATGTGGGATATATATATACAATGTGGTATATATACGCAATATTATGCAGCCATCAAAAATATGAAATCTTGCCATTTGCAATGATATGGATAGAACTAGAGCGTATTATGCTGAGCAAAGTAAGTCAACCAGAGAAAGACAATTATCGTATGATCTCACTCATAAGAGGAATGTGAGAAACAAGACAGAGGAGCATAGGGGAAGGGAGGGAAAAATGAAACAAGATGAAACCAGAGACGGAGACAAATATTAAGAGACTCTTAATCCCAGGAAACAAGCTGAGGGTTGCTAGAGGTGAGGGGGTGGGAGGGATGGGGTGGCTGGGTGATGGACATTGGAGAGGATGTGTGCTATTGTGAGTGCTGTGAATTGTGTAAGACTCATGAATCACAGACTTGTACTCCTGAAACAAATAATACATTATATATTAATTTTTTTAAAAAATTAAAAAGAGCACTACAACCCAGCAATTGCTCTACTAGGTATTTACCCAAAGGATACAAAAACACAGATTCGAGGGTTACATGCACTTGGACGTTTATAGCAGCATTAGCAACAATAGCCAAACTATGGGAAGAGCCTGAATGTCCACTGACTGATGACTGGATAAAGAAGATATGGGGTATATATACACAGTGGAATATTACTTGGCCATCAAAATAATGAAATCTTGCCATTTGCAACAACGTGGGTAGAGCTAGAGTGTATTATGCTAAGTGAACTAAGTCAGTCAGAGGAAGAAAAATACCATATGATTTCACTCCCATGTGGAATTTAAGAAACAAAACTGATCAACATATGGGATGGGGGAAAAAGAGATAGGGAAACAAACCATAAGAGACTTTTTTAAAAGATTATATTTATGTATTTGAGAGAAAGAGAAAGCGCGCATGAGCAGAGGAAGGGGAGAGGGAGAGGCAGAGAATCTCAGGCAGACTCGACACTGAGCACGAAGTCAAGTGTGGAGCTTGATCCTATGACCCCAGGACCATGACCTGAGCCAAAGCCAAGAGTTGGACCCTTACCTGATTGAACCACACAGGCACCCCAACCATAAGAAACCCTTACAGATATAATAAACTGAGGTAGATGGGTGGGGGATGGACTAGATGGATGATGGGTATTAAGGGGGGGTACTTGTTATGATGCGCACTGGGTGTTGTATGTAAGTGAAGAACTACTGAGTTCTACTCCTAAAACCAATACTGCACTGTATGTTAACTAACTAGAATTTAAATAAAAATTTGAAAAGAAAAAAAAAGACTGGACAATGGTCAGAAGTGGAACACATCAAAGGCTGGATAACTTACTTCTCCTGTCACTGGTGGTCTGCTCCCCACAGTCTTACTTGGAGCGCAGAGGCACTCAAACAGCCTAATCTTCTCAGGGGTCTTTGTATCTCCTGTTTGACTCACTGAGGATTTCCTCTCAGGTTCAAGTTACCTTATTTGGCCTTTTCCCAGCTTGGAGAAATGAAGCTGGGCATGCACCTTCCACGGTTCCCCCTCCTGGGCCCAGTGCTTGCTTCAATGGGCCTTTTTGGTCTAGTTATTCAACAGTCTATAAACCATGAACTGCAGCTATATTAATGTTGTAAGGATCAATTCTTCAGATTCAAAGAAAGGGTTTATTTACAACTGTTGCAAGATTAGGCAATTTAAAAAAAATTTATTTGAGAGTGACAGAGAAAAGAGTGAGAGCATGAGTCGGGGGAGGGTCAAAGGGAGAGGGTGAAGCAGATTCTCTGCTGAGCAGGAAGCCTGATGCAGGGCTTGATCTGAGGACCCAGGGATCATGACCTGAGCCAAAGGCAGACAGTTAACCAATTGAGCCACCCAGGCGCCCCACAAGTTTAGGCAATCTTAAGGAAAAAACGTATCTTTAGACATTTTTAGAAAATCTATGTTAGACATTTTTAGGGAAATGTTTCAGGTGTAGCAGCATGCAAAGAAAAAAAAATCACAGCAAGTCCATATGCTTTTTTAAAAATTGTGTTTTAAATATCAAGTAAAGGAGTAAATGATCTGATTTCATCTTTCGTAGAGAGTGGGAGTCCCCTTCCTTTGTGACCTTTTGGTGTTGCTTTAAGTCACCCTGCATAAAAACTTCCCTTCCCACTACAGAAGACTGGCTACTTGGCACTCCTGAAGCTTTACTCCATGTAAGAGTGGCGTGAATGTTATCAGCCATGGAGTGAAGTCCTGCTGATCTTGGTGATGGTCCAAGATCAGTCATGTTGCAGACTATTCCTTCCGATGAGACCTCTTTCCATTGCTTATAGGCACCTCTTGTTTCTTTTTTTAACCTCTTGGAAACCAATCTTCTTAAAGAACAGAAGAGGAAAATTCTCACTTGTGGTCAAGCATTGACTGGGGCAAGGAAAGAGAAAAAATTAGGGTCATCACGATGATAGCAATAGCTAGCAGTTTTGAAACTTAGAACATCGCCAGGCACTATAGCTAAATATTTAATAGGCATTCTCTCATTGAATCTTCATAGGAACTCATCCTACAGGTGACAACACGGAGACCCAGAGATGTTAAGCTCATTCTCCAAGGTCACCCAGATAATTAGAAGTATAGCTACCTTTCACCTAACAAGAAAACTGTATAAGTTGTTTGTTTGTTTTTTGCCTTACACTGAGCAACAAAACTTTCTTATCACTTCTAGTTATATATTATGAAATTTCAGGAAAATTCCAAAAGATTTTTTTTTTCTCAGCCCTGTTTGTTTCTATTTCTTGCCTATTTTTCTCCACTTCTCTTTTCTCCAGGCCACATGGTACAGTAGAAAGAGAAAGGACTTTGGAAAAGGGCAAAGTTTATTCAGTTTTTGCTATACAACTTTCTAAAAATAAAGCTGAGGCAAATACATTAGTCTTTTGAGCCTCCATTCCTCATGTTTTAAAAAAATAGCTCTTTCCTAGAGCTATTGATGAAAAACAATAATGCATGTGAAACTTGAATATTCTAGCCCTTCTTAAATTGCCTGAGGTTTCTGCTTTGTACAGTATTTTATTCAATAGAACATATATCTACTTCAAAAATCCTAAGAAATAATACAAATCATTACTGAAGTGTCTAAAAAAGAAAGGAAAGAAATATAGGACTAATCTCATTATTCAACATTTATCAAAACCTCCTAAAAATTCTCTTCTCCCCCAAATTATGATTCACAGTGCAGCCACCCCAACTCTGTCCACAAATATTTTTTCCTCATTGTTCTTTTTGTCTTTTATGGTTAATTGTGTCTTATTTTTCAAATTGACTGTGAATTCATGGATTTAATTAGGAATGCTTTTGACTGCAAGTAACAGAAAATTTGACTCAAGGCACTTAAATGGAGGTTGTTTTTCTTACCTGCAAAATGTTAAGACGAAAGAAACTGGCTCTTGGAATTGGTTCAGCAGCTCACTCTTTGTAGAGCCAAATCTCTGCTCTAGTTAATGTTTTATTTCATCAAGAAAGATTTTCCAGAATGCTGAGCAGAATTTGTTGTTGTTGTTGTTTACATATCACTGGTATGGACTGTGTCAAAGGGCAACACCAAGTTTCAGGGAGGAGAGAGAATTGAGATTAGGCCTTTAGTTTGTCCCCTGCCTTAAAGACAGAACATGTCTTGGCCTGTCCTTCCTCACTGTACCCTGTGCTACTTCTAGAGCATAGATAGTATTCAATACCTAACTGTTAAACCAGCAAATTTATGAATAAGTTAAAAAAGGATGGATGGATGGTTGACTTTGCAGCTGCTGAGGGCACTTTTAGGTAGGATGCTTTCCAAGACCTATGGCATCAGAATGTGATGCAGAGAATTTTCCATGCTGAAATGAAGAAAAACCAATTGAAATAATCCACTCTGATTTTTAGAAACTCTACAAAGGGCTAAGAAAGGTTCATAGGGCCTACTATGATCTTTGATAGTTGTGTTTGCTACAGGATTAGGAAAAATATTTCTAAAGAAATCTGGTGGCATTGATGACCTGAAATTGATAAAATTATGGCTCTTTTGTGCTGCTTTTAAAGGCATTTGTTTTTAACCTAAAAGTTTTAAATTCATGGAACAGATGAAAGGGTGGGAGAAAGTTATGACAGGGTAAAAGTCCTAAGTAGAAATAGCCACACGAAGTCAATCCCACTTGGCTTTATTCACTAATGTCTTTGAACCTTAGAAAAATCTCTTCATACACAGGTCGTAGCCTCCTGGGAAGTAAACAGGTGTAACTTTTGTGGACTAGCTTCATTCCCCCTTCTGTTTTAGGTTTTCATTTTTTTCTCTTTTTTTCTCATTTCTTATTTTTTGTGGCTTTAGAAGTTGTCTTAAATACAGCTTGAATAGGCAGTAGTTAATGATCATGCATGACACTAATTTCTGTGCCCATTTCTGAAATGAAAGGCTGTAATGACTTTCATTTTTAAATAAGCATATTCAGAAACAGTGATGAAATTTGAGATAGAACAGAAAGTGTTAAAGACTGCACTTGACACTGTATGGCAACCAACTGGAATTTAAAATAAAATAAAATAAAAAAAAGATGGCACTTGAAGACATATCTAGGCTTCTTTGAAATGTGACACATTGTAAGTTCACTGCCAAGCTATGAATTTAGGCACATCATATGGTGCTCATATTTATGATGGTCAAATCTGTCTTTCACAATTGCCACCCCACCTCCCCTGATATTAATCCTAATATTCCTGGGGCAACTAAAGAATTGTGATTATTATCTCATTTGAATTTTTGCCTTCGATTAGGTATATAAGAAAATAAGAAATCTTTTCTTTTTATAGGACTTTGTTGTGACCTATGAAACAAATGAGATAAAAATGTTACTTTTCATTACTGCTTGTTAGATAAGAAATGAATCCAGCCAAAGCCTTATTTTATTTCATTTTATTTTTATTAATTTTATTATTTATATTTATTTTATTTTTATTTTATTTTATTTTTTCAAAGCCTTATTTTAAAAAGACCTTGTCTTGAGAGCAAGTCTTCATTTAGTGTAAATGCTCAGCCTACATTTTGACGTGAGTAGTACTGAAAAACTAACAGGTGGCTTAGCAATTGACACACAAAGAAAAAGAATTATTACAACACCTTAACTGCTTACAGATGTCCTGGTAGGAAAATAGATGCTTCTTTTGCTTCATAGCATGGTCTTTGCATGTTTAGTGATTTTTTTTTTTAAATTCTTGACAGGATTGTGTATATATGAATCCAACTGATGTTTTATGTATGACAAGGAGAATGTCAAGGGGAAGGGGAGTCTGTGCAATATAAGGAAGAAAATGAGAATTGATAGAAATGGAATGAATCGTTTGTTCTTACAGTGAAACTAAGGAAATGTGATTGAATAGCGAACACAAAGGAAATGATACCAGGGTTTTAGAAAACCCCGTTTCATGGTAGAACTGCTCTGGAATCTGCATTTAAATCACTCTATTTTCAATTTAAGGCATTGATCTTTGGGCATCACAGTCCTGCTGAGATTTTTTAGTGTACCCTGAAACATTGGAAAGTCTGATTTCAGACCAGCTGGTGAAGCTTGTGTGGCCTCCTCTTCCTCACCTTCTTGACTCTAGCCCGAGTGTTAGAGAACGCGTGATAACAAATACTATTCCTCCAGCCCCCCAGTCACTAAGAAGCATGAATTCTCTTGGTGGGTTTTGTTATAAACCTCTAGAATGCAAATATGAACTGTTAATGAAATAATGAATGTGAGCAATCATCTTTAATGGTTGCTAATCTCTCAGAGAGGCAATAAAAAATTAGGTGACTCCTATTAGAAGTCTACAATACCACCTATAAAATATCCTTGTCAAAAAAATTGAAATTTTATCAAATCAAGCTCTAGGTCTAACTAATTTATAATGAATAGAAGGAAAAGAGGAATATATAAAAAGACCATGAGGATTTATTTGCCAAAATTCAGAATGTGAGAAACTCTATAGGACAAACAATCTGGTTTCTTTGACATATGAATTACAAGGGAAAAAGGGGGAAACTATAGTTGAAAAAAGACAATAAATATCAAACAAAAACAATTATGAATCTCCTTGTTTCGAGTCCAATTTGAACAGCAACTGTTTTGTTTTTTGTTTTTAAGGGATACAATTGGGGAAATCTGAATGTTGATTGGTTATTTAATGGTATTAAAAATTATCAGTGATTTTTATGTGCGGTGATGGTATAGAAATGCTATTTTAGAAATCGTCACCTTTTGTTTGCAATTTGCTTCAAAATAATTTGACCAAGGGGCGATGGGTGGTTTAAATGAAATATGACTGTCCATGAGTTGGTAATTAATGCACTTGATAATGGGTTATTGTGCTATTTTTCTACCTTTGTTACAATTTTCCTAAATCAAATGTAAACAAGGGGCCCCTGGGTGGCTCAGTTGGTTAAGTGTCTGACTCTTGATTTCAGTTCAGGTCATGATCTCAGGATGGTGAGATCGAGTCTGACATCGGTCTCCATGCCAGGTGTGGAGCCTGCTCAAGATTACTTTTTTCCCTCTGCCCCGTCTTCTCTCTCTCTCTCCTAAAGGAAAAAAGTAAAAGTAAACAAGCAAATTTTTTAAATCCCACAACACAAACACACAAAACAGATCTTTGTAACAACTCAGTTCTGCTCTGACAATTTTTAAAAAATTTTTCTTTTAATTTTTTAAAAATATTTTATTTATTTATTAGACAGAGATCAGAAGTAGGCAGAGAGGGGGAAGCAGGCTCCCTGCTGAGCAGAGAGCCCACTGCAGGGCTTGATCCCAGGACCCTGAGATCATGACCCAAGCCAAAGGCAGAGGCCTAACCCACTGAGCCACCCAGGTGCCCCTGCTCTGACCATTTCAAACCTGGATGAGGAGTGCTTTCTTCCCCGAAGTCTTTCTTGATGCCCTTGTGCTGAAATTATCTGACCTTCATTTGCATCAGTGTGGTGCTCTGTGCTTACTACTCTTGTTTTGACATCATGTTGTAATTGCTTAGTCACCTATGGAGTAGAATAATATTTTCAAATCAGGTTTTTGTTTCCCATATTTATTCTCCCCCCGCCTCCTTGGCCAGCTAAACAGTTCATGTCTGAAGGGAGTGATAGAGTGGACTTAGAGACAAACGAGTTGATTGTTGACCTCTGAGTTCCAAAGCTTGGGCATTGTGGGAATAAGAAGTACCCAAATGAGAGATTTGGTGGAAGTGATGAGTTAGAGAAGAGCTAACTAGTAGCCAGGATTCCCTGAGCTGGAGTGTGCAGGACAGAGGGAATATAGAGAGACATAGCCTAGTGAGAGACAGAGATAGGTGGGATCTAGGATGAGGGACCAGGTCTGGAGAGTTCACACACATAGGTCTGGAGTTAGTCTTCTTAAAAAGCTTGCCCATACTTGACCATCTACTAGAGCAAGTGGTGTTTGGCACCAGTACTAGGGAATCATGTGAGAGCTACTCATGTTAGCAGCCTCAGATGGTCCATTCCAGTGTGGATTGCCTATCACCTTATCTGTTTTCCTCATTAGTACTGGGGTCTGTTAGTATGGGGAAGAGGTGGAGATGGAGGGAGTATAACCTGGTGGGAGGCAGAGACAGATGGGATCTGGAGTCGTGGGATATGCGCAAACAAATTCAGAAGGCAAACCGAGAAGTAATAAACAAGAACCATAGTATTACCCTTCTTTTTGATAAATCCTATGTTGGGGATGTAGAATATGGGTTACAGAACCCCAGATGATATGGAGGTACCTCCTTTCCCCATAGGCAGTGCTCAATGAAGACAGGCTATCCCTCTGGGAGATAGTGGGATGTCCCATGAGGTTTTTGGCAGCTCCCAGTACTCATCCTGGTAAGCAGGTTTGCACCCAAGAAGGAAAAGAGAGATAATATGAGCGTGCTCACTTTATTCTCCCAGTTTTATCAGATAGGAAAAAGACTAGAGTTAACTATCTGATAAAATTGGGTTGAGAGAGCCACAGAGTAATATCAATTGTGCTTCTCTCCACATTAAAGGAGATAATAGGAATGAGGAAGAGGCTATCCCTTCAAATAGTCAGAGGTAGCAAATCACTTATTGATCATTCGACAGAATGACACCCATCTGCACAAGACTTTGCTCAGTCAGTTGACCCACGTGAGCCAACGGCCATCTCAAAATCTCAGGGCCTTTGGAAGTGCTGCAGTAGAGCCTGTGAATGTTAACCCCCAATGGGACAGTAGTGGCTGTAGAGAAAATCTGGAACTTTCCCACTTGTCCATGAAAGTGGTGAAATACATTTCCATCATTTATTCTTTAGTTTTGCTTCACCACAAATGTATAGTATTTTTGAAGGGAAGGATAAGGGGTTTTGTTTTTTTTTAAAGATTTTATTTATTTATTTTATAGAGAGTGATCACAAGTAGGCAGAGAGGCAGGCAGAGAGAGGGGGAAGTAACTCCCTGCTGAGCAGAGAGTCCAAAGCAGGGCTCCATCCCAGGACCCAGGGATCATGACCTGAGCTGAAGGCAGAGACTTAACCCACTGAGCCACCCAGGCACCCCAAGGATAAGGTTTTATTCAAAGTTGTATCAGTGTCTGCCAAAAAGTAAGGACTCAATAAAAATTTACTGAATTGAATCATAGTAACATTAATGGAATTTTTAATAATTAGGTATCTTGACAGCTGAGATCCAGTCTACTTGTCTGATGAATTAACTCCCTCCACAGACCATTATAATTCCACATCTACTGACTTCTAGGTAACCATCTATTAACTAATTTTATCAGTAAATCTTCCAAAACAGTTACTGTTTTGGGACATTAAGTAGTTCAAATAGTTGACAGAGGCTATAAATTTACCAATATTTCTTCCATTTATGCCATAGAGTTATGAAAATTAAGCAATTTGGAAGTGTTTTAACCATGTTTCTAATGCAACATAGTATCAGCCAGTAAATCACTCCTGAACTATTCATGTCACTCTTAGAACTGATATATAATTTTATCAAATTAGAAAAACATTGTGCTTAACTATCAAATTTTTTAGGTTGTGCAAGCTGTCATATATGTATTTCATTTTGTAGTAGACATTTATCAGTTATTGGCCACTCAATACCCCTTCCTACTTGCACTGATTGTATTTAGGTGACTTATTTCTTTCTATCATGTACTGTCCCAGTATGGTGGTAAACCTTGGTATTTGCTCAGCCATTATGGATTATAAGGTGATTCCTATAGGGTCCTTCTACCAGATCCCTTTTCTTATCACTCAAGGACCACTAAGGGGTAGGCACATGATATTATTTGAGTCTCATGTAATTTGCATAATCATTCAATTATACAAAGTTGAAATAAAATATTGGAGCTTCTGAATGGCAATGGTACCATCTGGACAAGGTTGACAATAGTTCCTGCTGCAAATAGTCATCTGATTCTCTTCCAAGACTGGTTTTGCTTCTCTTCCTTCCAATTTGTAGTCGCCCTGTATCCCTTCAACTAGTCTTTCCCTTTGTGCTTATTTCTGCCAAGATGGTTTCTGTTGCTTGCTCCCATAGAACCTTAACTGATTAACACAGCTTGGAAGGAAGCATCATGAGGTGGAAGAGACCCATGGAATATGAATTATACTTGTGGCTTTCAACTCCTTTGCTTGGTAACCCAAGAGAAATCTCCCAACCTCTTTGAGCTTTGATTTCCTTAACAAGGAGGGCAGCAGTTCAGATAACCTTGAAGGTTCAGTTTTTAAAAGCCTAATTCCATGACTCTTATTGTTATTGGTTAGGAACCACTATGAAGAAATAATGTTCTAATCAAAGTAAGCACTTTTATAGTCGTTTTACTCAATGTTTTAACACACGAGGTGCTGTGAATATTCCAGATATATTAATCCTCAACTGAGCATTTACTCTGTAGGTCATCTCTTGGGTGGGGTGACCAGATACTGGAACAGATTCCTACAACAGAGAGAGTAAAGGGGCATGTAACTGCCTGTTCTTGGAAAATATTACTTCAGCTCACTGGGCTGTTTATGACAGAGCTAGCCTTAAAAATGATTGATGGGATTGGCTCGAGCTCCAGAGAGTGGGAAATGCTGACATGTTACATTAAAATTAAAATAAAACTTATTCAGCAGATATTTACTGTGGGTGAGGCACCCTGTGTTTCAGAGGGCCTGAGCCTGTTGTAAATTTGAGGTACGTATACACAATCTCTGGTTTGGGGGCGGTTGTCATAGAATGCTTCCTAACATTTGTGAGTTTTTCCTTGTTTCTGGTTTCATCTAATTTGGACTATTCCAATGTGGATTAGGACTTTAAGGGTCCCACAGATGATACAAACACCAATGGCTCGTTGCTTCAGATTTGAACTAGACTTTGTGGTTATTACACATAACCTGTATTTCACAACTTGATAACTCAGTAAATAATAGTATAGCAGCAATAGTAAATAATAGTATAGCAACACAGCAGCTAAAGGAGCTAATGATTCCTACCATCAATTTGGGTACTATAAAATAACCTGTAAAATCTACTTTGAGATTACAATGAGCAACCTGTTTATAGTTTGCTCAATTACCAAGATCAAAGGGTATCTAGTTCATTTGACCTTGTATGGATACCTGGTCCATAGCCCTGATGGACCACTCACCTTAATCTTATCTGAGACTTTTACTTCAACTAAGCTAATGATTTTGCACTTCTCAAGATTCCTGCAGTGGCATTTGATCTCATTCAGAAAAAAAAAAAAAAAGCCAAAAGTTGTAGAAGAGTCTATAAGACCCTGTGGTCTGGTCCAGTTTCTTGCTTCACCTCCTTCCATCTGTCTTTGTTCACTGTAGCCACACTGGCCATCTTGCTATTCTTTCAACATACAGAACTCTTGACTGTCTCAGAGACCTTGGCTTGCCTGAGTCAAGGCCTCTAGTGCCCTCAAAGCTGTGTGAAGGAGTTCTCCACCAGTACTGGAGTCTACCATCTAATACTGCATCCTGCTGCGGTGGGAAGCAGAGGGTCTGATGGTGGGTGGGAGGACAGAAGGCAGCCAGAGTTTTGGTTCCTGCAGTTTCTGTGCCAAAGTTGTCTATTATTCTTCAAAGCCATCTCCGTGCAGGTTTGTTGTGCTAGAGCTGAATCATCACTTACAGTGGTGGATACCCCAGGGGAAGAGTGCAACATGACCATTTGTTCATAGTACTGACTGAGGTTTGTTGAGGACTCACTCGCTTAATGCTTGTAAATAGCTTCATGAGGTGAGCATTGTTACCATCCACATTTTGCCAATGGCTATAATGGTCTTTGAAAGGGTTAACAATTTTATGCAGACAGCAAGTAGAGAGGCTGGATTCCAACCAAGACATTTGGATTCCAGAAGTCATGAACTTAAGGTCTCCAGCTCACTATGCTGGGTTAGTGGGAAAGAACCCTTTCTTCTACCTTTTTTGTTACTTAAAGCACAAGGTGTTCATATAGTTTTCATTCAAAAAATCTAACTGTAATTTTGTTCCACCTTTACTCGTTGCACCAGGGCACAAATCTATCATGCTCTGGGCTAAAATCAGGACTAATCTGGACATTGTGATTAGGTTTGACATCACATGTAGCAAAATGAGGGAAAGCTTGCCTGTCTGATCTAAGTTAAAATAAAGAGGATGATTATTTTTTAAAAATTCTTTTACATTTTATTTAAATTCAATTAATTAACATACAGCATATTATTCATTTCGGAGGTAGAGTTCAGAGATTCATCAATTGTATATAACAAATGCTATCTTAATCCAAAGTGTAAACACATAAAGCAGACACAGGCAGAGTTGTTGTGTTTGAGTTTGGGTTGGGGCCTGAGTCTTGTCCTCTTGGCTTCCTTGGAGGATGATTATTTTTAAGAGACAACTCAGAGGGTGGGACCAAGTACAAAGTCAGCTACCTAGGCCCTCCTTCTCACTACCATCTTCGAAGTGGAAAGGACCTCTACATACGTCCTTTTGTTTGTTGTTCAGTTTGAACTTCCTGACACGATTTCACGTGTCAGAACACGATAAAGTGTTCTGGGGCTCAAACAAAAAAACGATGAAATCCCAAATCCAGAGAGCCATTATTAATGTTCCTTCCTCTTCCCTCCTTTGGTTGGGTGTGTAGGGGCCCAGTGAGGACATAATTCAAGCTACGGCCTCATGGGGATTTTTTCAACAAGGATAGTATATTTTGATAAGGACCAACCCAGAGGCCCTCTTCCCTCAGCCTTCTGGACAAAGGTTGACTACTTCCTGGCAAGGATGCCTTTGAAATGTTTTCTTCAGGTTTCTCTTTTTAAGTCCTGGAATAAACAAAACCCTCCTTTAAATTCTTTCTGCTGTCTTTGATTGGTTCTCTTTTCCCTGTGGATAAAAATGAAATTTAAAAAATTATAGCTATTTCTGATATTGGTAGTTCTAAAAGCTCAAGTATCTCCATGCAGGGCAGTTATGCGGTTTTTGGGACCACGTGACCTTCTGAATTGCCAAAGGGGTTGTGACTCCATCTGAAATCTTGCCGGCACTTGTAGATTTAGGATGCAACAGGGCGGGGGGGATTTTGCTGCAACAACTGCTGTGCTTTCCAAACTAAGAGCAACATCACCTTACGGTTCCCATCAGTTTTTTCTCTTATTCCCACTTTAGTCTAAAAGCTGTATTTAAAGAGGAAGAAATTATGTGCAGATAAAAATTGAAATTATTTTATCACCTGGCTAAGTACTTTTCAGACTGAGCCATTTATGAGTCCAGAATAGGATGTAGGGATGCAAGTCTATAAATATCTATTTACATTTTAAAATAACCAGCTCCGCAGGTGCCATGGGAGTGTTGCATAAAATGTAACATTAGAAAAGAAGAAGTGTCAGCATATTTCAGAGCATAAAACACTGAAGCAAATTTGCCTACATTTCATCTGTAATAGCAGAAAAATTACCTCATAATAGCATATTCTGTTTCCATGGCTGGATTGTCTTGCATAGGACACTTTCATCGTTCTGAGTTGATATCAATAATCTCTAGGCCACCAGTTTCTTCATTTTTTCTTTTTTTTTTTACACCATCATTCTGTTCTACAACCTATTTTTTTCCTTTGATGAGGTAGAAAATGAATTTCTTAGTACCTGGCCCCATAACTGCCCATAGTAAACCCTGGAAGTGTTTGCTGAATGAATAAATGAATGTAGGTACTTCACAGTCCACTGAAAATGAGCAGGTTGAAGCACTTATTCGAGGCCCATTACCTCAGTACTTTTGAACTAGAATTCTATTTATCTGAGTTTGGCAACCTTCTAAAAGTCTGGAGGCGTACATAAGTTGTATTCCCATTGATTCTGTTCAACTTGTGAAAGATCCAAGGGATTATTTTGTCATAAACCATAAACCACTTGAAGTTTAAACTTACAGATAAAGCTGAAATAATTTAGTGCAAATATGCAATATCTTGTATATAATTTTTTTACGCTTGTCCAATTGGAAGTATGTTTACTTTTTGATTTAGATTAACCCTTTGATTTAGATTAACCCTTTAGGTCCCAATGTTGCCTCAGCAGGAGGCAGAATCCTCTCCTCCCCCTTCCTGTAGGAATGACCACTTTGAAATAAGAGCCCAACTGGAGAATTTATTCCTCCCTCCAGATGTCTACTGCTGGAACACAGCTCGTAAAGAGATTATGTCTCGGGGCGGGGGGCAGACTGCTGATATTATTTCTGACTTCAAAATATGTCAACGATAAAAATAGGGTTCAACATATGGAGTTGAGCTTTTCGAGCAAGCACACCACACTTCCAGACAGAGTGATCCATCCACCCAAAGCAATATTAAATATAGGTTTTGACACATTGTCTTAACATTCTGTAAATAATTTACTCTATCTGATTTAGAACATCAACCTCAGAAGGGGTCTTAGAAATCTAGCTGATGCACGAATCTTCTGCATCTATATCCAACCTCTCCTTAAATTACCATACTCTGTAAACGTCATCACTTTATGAGATGCCAAATCTATATTTAAAAGTTGAATAGTTCTTTCTCACAAAAAGTTGAAATGTCTTTCCCCCATCCTTGGTCAGATGCTAGTTTGCCTAGACACCTTAAGCTTCCAAGCGATTGGAGCTAGGACTGGTGGGTAGAATTTACAGACTAATTTTTATTATCAGGAGGAATTTTCTACTGGTCAGAATTGTCTTGGCATGGAGGGGGCTGCTTCATGATGGGGGGGATAATGAATTACCCATTACTAGAAGCATTTGAATTAGGCTATATAATCAATGGGCAGGAATATTACAGGGAGATTCAAGCATCTGACGGGTGTTTGGGGGTATTAAAAGAATTCATCCAACCCTGAGACATTATGATTCATTTTATGATACACTTCATTGCATGTGTCTTCTGGACATCTCTATGTATGATATACTTCCTATGTGTATATCAAACTGCCTACTTGACATCTCCACTTGGATGTCTCAAATTCAACATATTTAACCCCAAGCCCTCAATTTCTTGATTTCTTCTTCCAACTCTACTCATCCAACTGTCTTCTTCAGATCAGTAAATTGTTCCTCTACATAACAGTCAGAATAATTCTTTTAACACACCTACAGCTTCTCATCTTACCTCCTATCCACTTTCCCTGGAATGGTACTCTCTTCCTCCATATTTCTGTATGACTTGCTCCTCATTTCCTGGCCCCTGCTCAAACATCACCTCTTCAGAGAGGTTCCTCTTGACCATGGTATCTGATGTAGCACTCCCTGCCACCCCTCCTTGTTATCTTCTTCCCTCTTTATTTTTCCATGAGAAACTGACATCACCACATATATATTTGACATTTGTTGGTCTCTTCACTAGAATTTAAACTTCTTTAGGAAAGAGAATATGTTGTATTGACTGCTACATCCTCAGTGGTTGGAACTATTTCTGGCCTATAATACCTATATTATAATAGTCAATAAATTGAATATAGGTATTTATTGAATACCTCAAGGTATTCAATAAATATATATTGAAATGATAGAAATGAATGAAATTTAAGTAGGAAAATAAAGAGTAAAAATGTAACACAGGCTATATATAACAGCAAATGAAGAGAGAGTGCTTATGAATTTTTTATAGTAAAAGAAAATAAATTAATAGTTTTGATGCCCATTTGTAGAATTAGTCTCCCAAAGCAGTCATCTTCCTATGAACCTCACAGAGTCAATCAGTGTGCATGTTCACCCTTGGCCTTCAGAAGGAATAGAGACAGTGCAAACCTCACCAGCACTGGCTGTGTTCCATTTTCCTAGAGAATATGGGTCCTCAGAGATATCAGATCTGGGTGATACTAATAGATGTCCAGCAGTGAGGAGCAATCATTAATTTCATCTCTAAGTAGAAGATTAATCTGTCTTTCATATCTAGGGGCAAATAAAACTTTCTTATTTACTCTTCCCACAAATAGGATCTTCCCCATTCCCAACCCTCTAAGCCTATGCTTTCTAATTTGTATGAATTATTAACTTTCAGGGTTTTTGTTTAAATACAGTAAAACTCCTATCTCAATTAGACTTGAATGGGATGACAGAATCACTTTCAATTTTGTCACTAAAAGTGGTAATTTCTTCCCTATTCTTTGCTTTAATAAAGTAGCTTATGTCCTGAATAGTAAAATCTGATTTATACATTTTTTAAAACTACTATTGCTGTATTTTATAATGATTTTTCAGCTCTTTAAAAACAGAAAAATGGATATTTTCAGAATGAATACACTTTAAATCTTTCTTATGTAACAGGAGTTTTAAATGCCAGTGAGAAAAGCAATCAATATTTACTTTTCTTGAGACCTAAATACATTATCTTACAACTCTCATAGAATTAAAACTTGAGAACAAGTTTTGTGGGAATTACTTATTTCAGTTCTTAGAGCCTCCTGTGGCTTTTAATAAAGAGAAATGCATCTGGGAAAACAAAGAAAAATATCTCTAGATTCCTGAAGGAATGAAGTTATTATTTTTTTTAAGTTACTTTTGGGGTTGTACCCCAGATGAGAGGAAGGATGCTATAAATCCATGGTCCATTCTGGAACACAATTTAACAACTCATAAAATATCAGACTGTTTGACCCAGTACTCCCACTTCTAGACATTTGCCCTAAGGAGACGTCACATAAGAATGAAAAGGTGTAGGCATTTGGATGTTTCTTATAAATCTGTTCTTAATGTACAAAAATTGGAAATATCCCAGACATCTATCAATAGAGGACTGATTAAAAGTTATTGCACAGAAATGCAATAAAATTCTGAAGCCATTAAACTTGATGTAGCTCAATATTTATTGACATAGAGAGATGTTTGTGACATAGTGTTCAATGGAAAAAAACAAGTGAAAAATGCTCTCAGCATGATTCCATTTATGTTAAGTTATATCCTTTTTTGAAAGACATTCACTGAAACGTTATTTGTGGTTATTTATAGATAATGAGATTTGGGTGATTTATTTTTTTCTGGGCATTTTTTGTTTTTAAATTTTTATTGTATCTGTGATTTTAGTAAAAATGCAAATTCATAAATGAATTTTCATAAGAAGAAGATAATTTAATAGGAAATGTATTTTTTAGACCTGTTTATAGCAGCAAATACGACTGTAGTCAATTTGGGAGCAGTTTGTTTAATGTAGGAAGAAGAAAATTTAAAATAATGTTATATAAAGAATAGTGGGAACTTAGTGGGAACAAAAATTTTAGAAAGCATTTTAGAAGATGATGTCATTTAAACCCAATCTGGGAAAAGATAGATTTTCTTAAAATAATATTCCTAGAATTCTAAAAATCTTTTCATTTCCAGTAACTTATCATAAAAAAAACACCTTTAGATGGATATTTTAGAGCCTGCTCATTTGATACATGGTGGTGAACTGAGGAGACCTTAGAGCATGTGGAGATCCTGGTATTGGAGCCAATGAAAATCTCCAGCATTCAAACCTATTCTGGTGGTGAACAGTGTTTAGCTGAATCATAAACTTTCTCATTGGATCATCACTGATTGCTATCATGCTCATTATTTATATATTTGGAAGCTTTAAACTGTAAAGTTTTAAAGGCAAAGAAGTGGTTTTTTTATTAATTGAGTCCCATAGGTGAAGATAGAAGATATTGCTACTACACTTTAAACACAAGATCCCAGGAACATCGTCATGAACTAAGAAGTTTGAGAAACATATTTGAGAAAATAGATCCAACTACATATAAGGATGATGATGATGAAAGGCATGCACATTCTCCAAGGTGAATTCCATGATACATGTAGAATTATGGTCTTAGAGTACTGAAAAATCAAAGGAGCTGATACCATAAGTCTCCTAGAAGAGAGCATAGATAGGCAAAAGCTCTCTTTGACATTGGTCTTGGCAATGATTTTGAGAATCTGACACCAAAAATAAAAGCAACAAAATGAAAAATAAGGAGGACTACATTAAACTAAAAAGCTTTTGCACAGCGAAGGAAACCATCAACAAAATGAAAAAGAAACCTAGTGAATGGGAGAAAATATTTACAAATTAAATATCTGATAAGGTGCTAATATCCAAGTTATATAAAGAACTCCTAAAACTCAATATCAAAAACACATTCGAATTAAAAAATGACAGATCTGAATAGACATTTTTCCAAAGAAGATCTACAGGAGGCCATTTGGTTGAGCAACATGAAAAGATGCTCAACATTAATAATCATCAGGGTAATGCAAATCAAAACCACTTTGAGACATCAGCTCACATCTGTTAGAATGTCCATTATCAAAAAGACGAGAAATAACAAGTTTTGGTGAGGAGGTAGAGTAAAGGGAAACCTCTTGCACTGTTTGTGGGAAGGTAACTTGGTGTAGCCACTATGGAAAACAATGTAGAGGTTCCTCAAAAAATTAAAAATAGGACTACCAATTCAACTTCTGGGTGTTTATCCAAAGAACATAACAGTAGGGGCACATGGGTGGCTCAGTGGGTTAAGCATCTGCCTTTGGCTCAGGTCATGATCCCAGGGTCCTGGGATTGAGAGCCCCTCGGGCTCCCTGCTCAGCAGGGATTCTGCTTCTCCCTCTCCCACTCCCCTTGTTTGTGCTCTCTCGGTCTCTCTGTCAAATACATAAATAAAATCTTCAAAAAAATGAAATAACACTAACTCAAAAAGGTATTCATTGCCTTACATTTGTTGCAGTATTATTTACAATAGCTGAGATATGGGAAAAAAAAACAAACCCTAAGTGTCCACTGATGGATGAATAGATCAGAAAATTGGGTACACACACACACACACACACACACACACAGAATATCATTCAGTTATAAAAAAGAAGGAAATAGGGACGCCTGGGTGGCTCAGTGGGTTAAAGCCTCTGCCTTCGGCTCAGGTCATTATCCCAGGGTCCTGGGATCGAGCCCCGCATCGGGCTCTCTCCTTGGCGGGGAGCCTGCTTCCTCCTCCCTCTGCCTGTCTCTCTGCCCACTTGTGATCTCTGTCTGTCAAATAAATAAATAAAAATCTTAAAAAAAAAAAAAAGGAAATCTTCCCATTTGTGACAACATGGATGGACCTTGAGGGCATTATGTTAAGTGAACTAAGTCAGACATCCATACAGTCTCTCTTACATGTGCAATTAAAAAAGTTTTTTTACACCAAGATCAAAGATTCAGAGAACAGATTGGTGGTTGCCAGGGGTGAGGGTTGGGGAGTGGGAGAAAGTGGTGAAGTGGATCAAAATAAACAAAATTCAGGAGATTGATATAAAACAAAGCTGCTTATTTTCCACACAGAGCAAAGTATTTTTCTGTATTTGGATTTGATGATTTTCCCAGGATTTGATCCTATTTGAACATAGAAATCTTACAAGATATTATATTTTGGTAATTAAAAAAACCCTCAAAACACATTCATCAATTGATCTATTCATTCATTCGTTTACTCGTATTTTGCCTGGGTGGATCTAGCAGGTGGAGTGCAGCTCCAGAACGAACAGCTTCACCTGTACTTCCCTCCATGACACCTGAGATGTGGTCCTGGAGCAACGTCAGCAACTGTAGTTTCATTTCTCAGCTTTTTGACGGGTTGAGCTGGAAGCTCTTCCCTCTAGGTCCTCCCTACTGGGGACTGTTCCTGGAAGCCTAACCTACAATGGCTCTTCTGGTTCTTCCAGTGATGGCGTAAACACCTAAATCCCTGTATGAGATACCTCTCTGCAAGAAACAATGAATGAATTCTAACTTATAGCTCACTCAACCCATGTTTTGGGGGGTAATTACATGGGAAATGTTTTTTCAAGTTGTTTCCCACCTATCTTGATAGTGGTCATTGCATTGTTTCCACAGGTACTTTCGGACTCTTTTAGTTCTTCTGTGCACCCCTCTTCCAGCTTTAATGTGCTTTTGTTTTCAACTCTCGAACAACCACTCCTCCTCAAAAGACTGTCCTCAGGCTACTGGAGCAGCTTTGTTCACAGACCCAGAGAACTGGAAGGGCCTGGGAGCTTATGATCCCCTAGAGTGATGCTTATCTAATGAGTGACCTCATTGGGAGATGAAGGTCCAGTCTCTTGCCTTGGGGGCACAACACCTTTGAGCCAAAACTTACACTGCAGAAATCTTTTGAGGAATCAGACAGATATTGTCCTCCTAGGAATTTGCTGAAATCAAAGTCTCCTTGGTTTCCTTTTCTTCTTTGTTGTCTTCTCCCTCTTCCTTACCAGTTTTTTTTCTGAGAGCACTTCCTTGCACACAAAGTGTCATCTCAGGGTCTGTTGCTGGAAAAATGCAACTCAGACAATAGGTCAGAGATTTTGCTTTGCTTTTCAAAGGCTCTTAATGATTTTCCAGAATTGTATTCAACAACATGATATCCTTGTCTTCTGCATAGACTAAAAGCTCTTTGCTCTTTGAAGGCAGCCAGGAGTCTCAGTTGATTGTGATAGTTATTCCCCATTGAACTTGGAAATATGATTTATACCAAGCAAGTTAATTAGTGAACAAATGGAGGCATTGGGTCAGTAGTCAGTAATTTTGAGATTGCACCTCAATGGATTAACTGAAAATCTGTCTCTCATTATGATTCCTGTGCATAAATTAGTCTGATGTGCCTAGACAAAAGATGCGTTTCTTCTACAAATCAATAGTAAGGGCTAGATAACAAAGATGAATTCCATCTTGAACTTTTTCAAAAAGTTCTAGAGAATTAGATGAAAAGGACAGTACTGCCTCTTCCCTCAGTTATGATAAATTGCCTCATCTTTTATATTATGTTAGCAAAGGGGTGTGGCTCTTCTTGTTGCTTTTAAATTGATCTTTATTTGCATAGCTCTTAAAATTAGAGGACATGTGGGTTGTAGAAGTCAAGCTTGTAAGCTTGTAATCAATGTAATATGATGATATATCATCTAATTGAGGCCTACTTAGCCTGTCTTTTCTTCATTATGGAAGTATAGAAAGTAATAAGGGAGATTAGGTTAACTGGTGATATTTTGCTACACAAGTCTAGCATGAAAATCAATTTCCCATTGATTTGATTCAGTTCTATGCAGCAGGAAGTGGATAACTAAAGAAAGGGATTACAGTATTACTTATAGATTCTTTCCTTAGTCATTCATTGTTAGAAACCAATAAATATTTATTCGTTACTCTGTGGAAAAGTTAAATCCTCTCATCAGCTAAAATTTTCATTTTCCATACGTGATTTCATAGTCCCCGTGTATATCTGCTGGTTGTTGAAAAAAAAAATGACCTAGTGTAGGGAAAGATCTTTGCTCTCTTCTCAGAGCTTTGGTCAATGAATATCTAGATTTAAAATTTTGCAGCTTGTCCTCACATGCAGCAGGGGAGCTGAAGCACACCTTTCCTAAAGGTGGATCCTTGAGATCTGAGTTCTGCTAGGAGTCATGGAGAGAGTGGTCCCAGTTCTCCAAAGGCCTGGTGTACACAAAATAATTTGCATTTTTTTCTTCAAGCATTCTTAGACTGTGTACCCTTTTGGAGATGCCCCAGTTTGGGAACGACCCTAATTACACTATTTGGATCAAATGGTTTAACAAATATAAAGTGCTTAGAATAGCTCCTAGAATATTTTTTTTTTAAGATTTTATTTATTTATTTGACACACAGAGAGAGATCACAAGTAGGCAGAGAGTCAGGCGGGGCTAGGGAGCAGGCCCCCCGCTGAGCAGAGAGCCCGATGCGGGGCTCGATCCCAGGACCCTGAGATCATGACCTGAGCTGAAGGCAGAGGCTTAACCCACTGAGCCACCCACAAGCCTCACTCCTAGAATATTTTAAGTCTTCGGTAAATACTAGTTACGATACAGACCAATAATTGCTTCTTGAAACCCTTGGAGTCAGATGTATTTTGGAATTCAGTATTCTTTAGACTTTAAAACAGAGGTAAGGTAGATATACTGTATCTTAATATCTCCAGCACCCCCAAATCAAATTACATTAGTATTTCTGCAGTGAAACACATTCACACAAAGTTACCACGAACAGCCCCATGTTAACTCAGACCAGATTCTGCCACAGAAATTTTATGTTAAAACTTGGTTTTTAGAGCTCTTTTGATTTTGTAATTATGGATAAGGGATTGCAAACCCATATTATTATTTTTTTTAAATATGTATTTCATTTTTAAAAGTAGTTTTAGATTCACAACAAAATTGGGTGGAAGCTACAGAGATTTTTCCGTGTATCTTCCATCCTCATACATGCATAGCCTTCCTATTATCAACATTGCCCACCAGACTAGAAAATTCATTACCTTTTTTCATTTCATTTTATTTTTTTTCAGTGTTCCAAAATTCATTGTTTATGCACCACACCCAGTGCTCCATGCAATACGTGCCCTCCATAATACCCACCAACAGGCTCACCCATCCTCCATCCCCTCCCCTCCAAAACCCTCAGTTTGTTTCTCAAAGTCCACAGACTCTCATGGTTTGTCTCCCCCTCCGATTTCCCCCAACTCACTTCTCCTCTCCATCTCCCAATGTCCTCCGTGTTATTCCTTATGCTCCACGAGTAAGTGAAACCATGTGATAATTGACTCTCTCTGCTTGACTTATTTCACTCAGCCAATTTATTACCTTTGATGCACCTACATTGATAAATCATTATCACACAAAGTCCATGGTTTACATTATAGTTCTTTCCTGGTGTTGTGTATCCTATGGATCTGGATAAATATATAATGACATGTATCCACCATCATACAGAATATTCTCTCTGCCCTAAACATCACCTGTGTTCCATCTGTTCATCTCACCTCCTCCTGCACCCCCTGGAAATAACTGATCTTTTTACTATTGCCATAGTTTTGTCTTTTCCAGAATGTCATATAATTGGAATCACACAGTATTTAGAAGCTTTTTCAGATTGGCACCTTTTGCTTAGTAATATGCATTCAAGTCTCTTCCAGGTCTTTTGACAGCTTAATAGCTTATTTATTTTAGCACTGGATATTATTTCATTGTCTGAATGTACCACACTTTGTTTATTCATTCATCTACTGTAGGACTTCTTGGTTGCTTCCAAGTTTTGACAATTACGAATAAAGCGTCTGTAAACATCCATGTGCGGGTTTTTGTGTGAATGTAAGTTTGCAGCTTCTCTGGATAACTACCAAGGAGTGTAAGTGCTGGGTTGTATGGTAAGAGTACTTTTGGTCTTGTAAGAAACTGCCAAATTCCCTTCTAGAGGGGCTGTACCATATTGCATTCCCACCAGCAGTGAATGAGGGTTCTTGTTACTCCATATCCTCAGCAACATTTGGTATTTTGATTTTCATTTAGTTCAAAACATTTTTAAATTTTTCTCGAGACTTCTGCATTGACCTATATGTTATTTAGAAATATATTTTTTAACTCCCAAGTGTTTTGGTACTTTCCAACTATCTGTTATTGATTATATCTTTCTGTTACTGATTATCTTTTCTGTAACTGATTTCAGTTTTGGTTTAATACTACTGTGGTCTGAGAGTAGACATCTTATGATTTCCATTCTTTTGAATTTGTTAAGGGGTGTTTTATGGCCCAGAATGTGGTTTGTCTTGGTGAATGTTCTATATGCACTCGAGGAGAATATGCAGTTTGCTGTGCTGGATGAAGAAGTAGTCTGTACGTGTCCATTATATTAAGTTGATTAATGTTGTTTAGTTCAGCGATGTCCTTACCAATTTTCTGCCCCCCGGTTCTCTCCATTTCTGATAATGCACTCTCCTGACTGCAGAAGTTTTAAGAAGAATAGTTCTTGTATATTTAAAAATCATTCCTTTTCCCCTCCCCCTACCAGAAACTTCAAGGGATTTTTTTCTGCTATTTACTATGAGAATCTAGTATAGTTCCAGAAAGTAAAACTCACATAAATGGGGAGGTTCCTTTTCACTATTTCCCCCAAAGCCCCCAACACACAGAGTTTTTATCTTTCAGATTTGTCCACACTAAGCCTCTAACAATTGATCAATTACACTTTAGGTTTCTCTGCCTCAGCATAGAGATAGAGGATGAGTATAAGCCAAGCAAAGCTAGAGCAATTTGTGAGACTAATGAATTTGTAATTAGGATGATTTTACATTCAAGAAATGACAAAGTCTTATTAAAACTGGCTTAAACAATAGTAAATGCATTATATGATGAAAAGTGCAGACCCAGAATGGGCTCTATAACAATTCCTTGCATTATAACAATTCCTTGGCACTTTCTTTGCTTCTCTGTGACCTTTGGGCTCTGCCTGATCCTGTTAGCTTTATCTTCAGGTGTTCAACATCTTGAAGAGGATTGACAACATCTTGACATCTAGAAGAGGAATTTTCTCATCCAATTTTTTTTCTAAGGAATGGATAGATCTTTACCAGAACTGGCCCCTGCAATACCTCAGTGCAATATTTGCTCACTTCTCAATGGTTAGATAAAGTTAGATGCCTGTTACCAGACCAACTGGCTGATGCTGATTATATGAGGTAAATAGATGTTAGAGAGTCAACAACTGTGATGACAGCAAGAAAAGATTAGCCTCCTTAGGCTTTAAAGTGGTCAGGGTTATTCATCTCATTTTGCTTCATATGAAACACTGATTAGTGTCATCTTGGTCACTGGTGATGTGGTGTGAGGTGACAGCTTAAAGAATAATAGAGATCTGCAAAGAAGTGCCAGGATTGGCCTTGGAGACCACCCCTCTACTATAGAACCTTTCTTTAGGCAATTCTTCGTTCTCATAGAGTTCCATCCTGTGGTGCTCGTAACTCCAGCAGGAAGACTGTGGCTCTTGATTAAACTCATGTGTATTCATTGAGTTAGACTCAATCAACTTGAAAGCTTGCTTTCATACCCAGTTTATTTTAAATTGGTCACAGCAAAGTTTCACAAAAATGAGTTGGTTAGGGGCGCCTGGGTGGCTCAGTGGGTTAAAGCCTCTGCCTTCGGCTCGGGTCATGATCTCAGTGGTCCTGGGATCAAGCCCCGCATCGGGCTCTCTGCTCAGCAGGGAGCCTGCTTCCTCCTCTCTGCCTTCTTCTCTGCCTACTTGTGATCTCCATCTGTCATATAAATAAATAAAATCTTCTAAAAAAATGAGTTGGTTAGAAAAGAAGATGGTGTTTTGGTCACAAGATTGGAAAGCCCACCAGCTGTTGCTTAGTTGGCATAAAATCTTAACACTCTTCTCTAACTAATTATGGGCAAACTGTTAAAGTAGTAGAAATGCCTGGGTTCTGAAGTAAGAATCCAGCCCTGCCATAGTCAAGGAAAACTCTTGTACTAATGTGGAAAAATCAGGTGGCAATAGGAACTAGCAAAGACAGTCTTTGGTTGAAATTTAACTTCAAAACTTTTTTCCTTTTACATTCAAATTCTTCTGGCTAAAGGCATTAAAGCATCCTACCCTTAATGTGGTGAGATTTTTCATATGCTCAAACCACACAGTTTAGTAACCACACAGTTACTAACCACACAGTTTAGTAATTTCTTAAATCTTGTTTACATCAATTTATTCAGCCTAAGAGTCCTAGTGGAATAGTAAATAGTAAATAGTCCTAGTGGAATAGTAAAAAATGTTCCATCAGAGAACTTTATTTTTTCTTTTTGGACATGCTGGTAGGGAATAATAAATGGGTTTTCCTGTGTATTTTGATGTTTTCAAGTTCTTCCCAAATTGTTAACATACACTGTCATAAAGGTCAAGCTTTTGAGTGTATTAATCATTTTTCAATGGTGACATTATTCAAATTTATAAATATCAAATCATCCCCTTAGTCAGAATCACAAGGGTAGAATTAATGTGAGAACAATCCTTTCCTGTAATCAGCTTGATCAGAGCTGTAGAATTTTTTTAAATGTTTTTTAAACATTAAATATAAACTAAAATATAAACTAAAACGTTAAATATAAACTAAAAAAGTCAAGTAAACCAAAAAAGAATAAAATATACTTTGGCTTACAGGTGCTATCTGGTTAGGGTTTAGTTAGGTTAAGTTAGCGTTAAGCTTAAGCAGGAAATGCTTCTACCTTACACGTTAAGTAACTTATATCAGACATTGTTCTAAACATTTTTCCTGTAGTAGTAGGTACTATTATCCTCATTTTGTAGATAGAAGGACTGAGATACAGCAAGGCTAGGTAAAGGATCACATAGCTGATTAAGTGTGAGGCCAAGATTTGAACCCAGGCAATTGGGTAGTGGTGCTCATATACTCAAACGTTACATAATTTGGTCCTGGATGGGGGAGCATAGCTGTCTGAAGAAAATAGCTCCTGTAATGCTCAGAATCTTCAGTAATGAAGTGTTAGGTGCAGGACTGCTTAGAATTTTAGGGCAAAGATTATAGAGCCAGACCCTACCATGAGGTAACCAGGTGACCATGGGTAGGTTATTTAACTTCTATTTCCTCTGAGCTATAAACTGAGCTGATCATTTCATCGAACTGGTCCCCAAATTCAGTATGCATAAGATACGTAAGAGATTGTGACTCCGTAGAACTGTGTAGGGTCCAGGAATCTGCACTTTAAATAAGTACCTCAGGTAATTCTAATGCAGTCTGTGTTCAGACACCCTTTGGGAATACTGAATTCTATCTCCATGGAAAGGAGAGCAGGCCCACAAAACACTGGGCACAGTCTTGGCGCATGACTGGTGGATGGGAATGGCAGCTCTTATCTATTTCAGCGTTAACCAAGACCGAGCTGGGTCAGGAGAGAGGGGGTGGAGGTGTCTCAGATCTCAGGAGATACTGCAGACAAAGGGACGTGACGTGTACATTAGGATGATAGTGATGACGAAGATGATGGTGGTGATGGTGATCAATATGCTGGTACCTTCTGCTCTGGGAGAGGTGTCATAAAGAGGAGAAGAAAGAGAAGCCTGACAATTCTTCTCATTCTCCTTCCCAAATCTTCAAAGGATTTTGTTAGGTTTGCCTTCAGGTTTAACAAAAGAAAATCTATTTTGAGGGTCCCTCTGCTCATTCTCCCTCCATATTTCCTTACTTAGTTGCACATGCCAATTTCCTTTACTAGAAGGAATCTTTCCCTCTACAACTTAATGTGAAAAATGCAAATGTCTTGATGAGGTAATGTTTTGTTTGACTGTGTTTCAGCAGTGTCATGGGTCAGCCATTTAACAAATGCATATACCCACTTAATAAATCCTTCCTTGTTTTGATAGGGCAAAGTAGTGAAAGAAACTGGAGCTCTTGCCATTCCTAAAACAAAGGAAGGAAATCCGTAAGGATGGGGAAACAGGATAAGGTGCGGAAAGAGTACTGAAGCTGGCATACTAACTACGCACTGTGTCGAGCTTTGATTGACTTTGTTCTTTTAACTGGGCTGGTGCCCTTTGGAGTGCTATAGAAGGGAAGTTTTGTCATGTAGCTGCAAACACAGCCAGCTCTTTTGCATAATTTATGAACTTAAACTCAATTTTTTTCAAAGGACTTTCTAATGGAGGCAGCTTCATGCTGTGGTGTAATGTCTGGGCCACAGAAATGTAGTCCAAGAATAGATCCACAGCCTATCTTATCATAAATAAATGTTGTAGATGTATTTTAAGACTAATATAACAACTTTCACACTACCACCAAAATATCCGGAAGTAGAACATTCATAAAATGTATTCAGTTTCTTTCATGTATGTTAAAAATCATGGTGCCAGATATACCCTGGAAGTCCTCAGGGACTGGCTTGGGTGCCTTTGAATTTTGGTGGAGAGCAGAAGGAAGTTTCCAAGCCATTGGAAATATACATGAAGACTGGAATTAGGCTCACTAGGTGGGGGATTTGTGTTACCTTTTGTAAATCGCTTAACATCTCTGAAACGGAGGCTTTTTGTCTGTTAAATGGTGAGTCATGAGAATTTAACAAAATAATGCATGTAAAATGCCTATTATACTACATGGTACATAACATGGAGACATTCAAGATATAGCAGCTCTTACTATAATTTCTTAAATTTTTGTTATTTCTGTTGTAGACCATCAGTCGTTTATATGTTCAGGCAACTTTATGTTAAAATTCGAATTCTGTTTTAGTTTCTAAAATTTTGTGTGTATTATGGTTCATGGTATTTGAAAATATATAATGAATACCATAATCAACACTGGTCTGATTTTGAGCATTAGAATCACTTCAGAAACATCTTGATGCTTGAAAGTGCATCAGGCATATTGTAGCCATCAGACCACATGCATGAGAACAAATTATAATGTCTAATCATAGTGAAAGAGAAAAACTGGCGGACCCTGGGACACTTACATAATCATTGAATAATTATATTAGCCCTGCACTGCCTACCTCTGTACACCTTGTTATATTAGAAAAATTCACCCCATTTGAGTCACCCTAGTTTGATTTGTGTTACTTAAAGATGAATACATTTATTAATGTCGCTTAATAAAGACTAAGCTATTCTGGGTGAGATAAGGAGGGCTTCCCCCCTGCTCTAGAGAACAGATGATTCACTTGACAAGATGAAGTATGGTTGAAAGTAAATACAGACTCGATTATTAAAACTCATGCGACTGGAGTGGCCAGAGGATCTTTTAAGAACTACAATGCCTATTGTTCAAAGTTGTTTGCAGTGTTGTGCTGTTGCTGGTAAAACGTATTAATCTTATTAATACTTTGTGAATGCCATCTTGTAGAAATTAGGGTTGAATTTCTCACCTGGATCAAAAAGGCACAAAACTGAGAGAACATATGTGGAAGTAGGAGTCCCCAGGTCAAGTTGATATTCGTAATAAAAGTCTGTCTGGAGTCCACAGACATTTAGGGGTGGGCTCTACAGTTGCACAGGGGGTGGTATTTAAGGTTGAGGTTTGGACCAATTTTACTTGAGTGCTGGAGTTAGAAGGCTTTTAGCTGCCATTTGAATTGCATGTCTTTAACCTGATGTTTAATAGCAAATTGGCCAAATTGAAGATTCTCAGCAGTGTAGTTTTATATCAGAATGCTTTTAAATATGTTTTATTTTTCCTCTTCTAAAATAGGAGACAATCTAAAGATAAAAATGGTGAATTGATGCTTTTCATGCTATAAAAGTATACAAATGATATATAAAAGAATATATATATTATATAATATATATTACATATATATTTTATATATTATATAATATATAATACACATATATGTATTATATATTATATATAATAAATATAAATATATAAATATATATAAAATATATAAATATATATAAATATATAAAATATATATTATATATTATATATTATATTTATAATATATATTATATAATATATATTTATATAATATATAAATATAATATATATTTATATAATATATAAATATAATATATATTTATATATAAATATATATAAAATATATATATTATTTATTATATATAAATATATATTATATATTATTTATATATAAATATATATAAAATATATATATTTATATATATATAGTATATATATAAAAGAATACCAGTTGTGTTAATGCCATACATTGCCCCGCCCAAACTCTATTCTTCCAGTTGGAAAGGTTGTAAAGTTAAAACTACATTTCCCAGACTCCTTTGCAGCTAGGATTCTAGGTGTGCATTCAGGTCTGCCAAGAGAGATCTGAAAGTTAGAAGTAAACCCTGAATCATTTTCTCTTTATCTTTCTCAAAGGTAAAATGATGAATCTATTCCTAAGAATCTTAAGAATTCTTATGAATCTGCCAAAGACATTTTGATTATGTTGTCTATTTTGGGCTGTAAAAAATTACTTTTAAAGGTCGCTTTCATAATATTTCATTTGTGAAGCCACTGCTGCCCCTAAATACTCCAGAAACTGGAGCATGAGCTCTGGAATTACTCTACTTTGAGTTTCATATTTCCACACCAACAATAATGTGTCAGAAGCGACAATGTGTTGGCTATATATTGCTACTGGTCTTCTGAATTCTGCACCATGGGTGAGGCCAGCTAGGCTTAGAGAGATGACTAACTTACCAAAATACATGACTAGTAGATGCTCATTCCAAAATTTGAACCCAGGTCATTAACCCTATCTCCCCATATTCCTGCTTCACAAGTACACATTGGAGCTGTGTAAGTTCCTGACCTCACAGAGCTTGCATTCTAGTGGAGAGAGATGACAATAAACAAAATACTACAAATGTTGGGAAGAAAAGTCTTCTCTTAGAAGTAAAAACCTCTTTCTGCTTGCGAAGGTAAACAGTGTGAGCATTATGAGAGCATATGCTTTCTCATTTATCTGATATCCACCCCCCCCACCACACACAAAAATTTTAGAATTCTTTGTCTCTTACTTTCTTATCTCTACTCAAACCCAATGCTAGCTTACTCAGTTCACTTTTTTTTTCCTGTAAAGGACCAGATAGTAAACATCTTAGGTTTTGCAGGCCATCACTCTACTGCTGTAGTGTGAGAGAAGCCATAGGCAATGCACAAACAAATGAGCATGGCTGTGTTTCAATAAAACTTTATTTACAAAACAGGCTGTAGGCTAGGATTGCTGGGGCTATGGCTTGCCAACTCCTAACCCATAGCACTGAGAAATTGCTAAAAAAGAGAGAACTATATATAGCTACCTAAATTCCTATGAACTTTGGTAGAGATACCAGTAACTTTGATTTAATGGTAGTTCAGGAAAAAATTAAATAACATTTTCTAAAGAATTATATCCACTTCTTTGAATAACTCCTACTTTTCCTTTGCACTCAGATATTGAAGAGTGTCAGAAGACAAGAAGGAAAAAGCTTAGGCATGCCAGGCACACTGGAGTTAAAGTGCTAGCTGAAGTTTACTGTGAGCATAATGTGGTTTGTAGTATTTTGCAATAAAGTAAATGTTGAAGTTATTCCAGGAAATACTGTAACTGTCATACGGCTGTAACCCAGTAGAGCCAATTTAGTCAAATAAAAAACAGTGCGCTGGAGTGCAATTTAATGTAGTATGGAAGATTTTCATGAACTTGGAAGCCTGGTTATGACCATGGTTACTAGACCCAAGAGAAGCCAAAGGCATTTTACTGGATACTTGAAAATGAAGAAAGGGGGCAAGATGGCATTAGGAACAATCAGCCCTCCTGTTTATTGTGCTATCTAGTCCATTTCAAGAAATGTTAAGATAGAGCAAAGTAGAAATACTTAAACAACATTAACCAGCGAGGTTGCCACATAGAAGGAGGGGATTTTTACTTTGGGAAGATACCTACAAATGGCCTCCCTGAATATCTGTGGCATTGGTGGGGTATGTGAAGGGGGGAGAGGCACTCAAAAGGGGATAAATAAAAGGTTTAACCCACTGGCATAGTGGGCAGATTACTATACAACCACTGTACTCCAAGATTCCAGCACAAAGAGAATTTAGGACCAGGCAAGTCTTGAAGATCTAGAAACATTGTCCTCCTGCAGCCGACACCTCAAGGAGTCTCATCCCTTTGAGATGGTCTCTCTGATTGTTGGGCTGATCTTAAGGCTGTCATCTCATCCAGATAAATAAGGACGGATGTTAACTTCACATGACCCAGGACCACATAGATGATGTCATTGTCTCGGCTGACAGAGATGATTGGAATGAGGCTATCCCTCAGTGATGGACACTACTTATCAGTTGTAACAGAACTTAAGTTCTTTTCACTCTATGGAAGTTCCCAGCTGGTCTTTGGAGATGTTTTTTCTTTATCTGGGTTTCCTCTCCCTGATGAGTGGGCAGTATGAGCGGTCAAAAGGAGGAATGACAAGCACTGGAAATTAAATCAAATCCAGGTGGAATGTGAGAGAAAATGATACCTTAATGTTACTGTTACATGTGAAGGACTTCTCTGGGAACAAGGAGGACAGGGAGTTAAGCTGGAGACAAGAAGGACATCCTGAAGATAAGAATTGTGTATGTCACCAGCTCTGCCTTTAGCAAGGACACTGACTAGCTTATATGAAAATTCCCACCCAACTGACTGTTACATTGATGTGATTATTGCCATAGGGCTTATTCGCTGTGCTGAGAGCTTTATGTCACAACATCATTCAATCCCAATAGAACCCTAGGTGATTATCATTACCTCCACTTACGCCTGGGTTCACCAGGGCTGAGGGAGGCTAAATAATGTATTCCATATCTCAGAGCTAGTTTGTGGCCGAGCTGGGAGTTGAACCCAGACTGTCTGAAATGGAAGACCAAACTCTTAATTCCTTGCTGCAGTGCTTCTCATGTATGCATGTGTGTTTCCGCCACCTGGAGGTACAGACATTAGGCCACCACAGACGGATCCCACTGGTCTTCCACATCATTCAATTAACCTACTTGTTTTTTAAAAAGAGTTTATTTAGAAAGTATCATGGTATAAACAAGCTGTACCACTTGGGTTTTCTCTTAATACAAGACTCATGATGAAAAACTGACGCTACTCTTGAGGGTTGTGCTTCTGTAGGAAGTTGTGAACCCCACATAGTTAATAAATATTTTCTTTAAGGCAGAGGCTTGCCAAGACCCCGCTCTGGTGTCTTCTGCTGGAGACAGCAGAAGTGGTCTTGTTTCTCAGATTCCCACCACCCATTACTATGTGTCCACTGAGTTGCCTCCCCAGCATTGGGGGGTGGGCAAAGAGTGTTGGAAATGAGGGGTCGTTATGAGAAATAACTTGATGGCAGAGAACATACAGGTACATATCTTAAGGGAACCTAGTTCAACGGTGCTTCTTTTTAAGTGTGACAGTAAAAATGCTTAACAACTGGGATGGCATGGCTTAGAAGGATGCTGGCAGAGTAGCACTGTGGCCTTTCAGCCCTGACCCAGCCCCACCGGCTTCCCTCTTTGGTCTTGAGGCCAACTTCATCCCACTCTTCACACAGCAGAGAGCTCATTTTCTCCAACGCAGACAAAGGACTGTAAACTTCTAAAACCACTACTTAGAAGCAGAATCTGAAGCTGATTCCAGTTTTGGTCATGTATCAGGGCTGGAGGTCCTTCCGGGTCCTAATCCCTAGACCGGGGAAAGCTCACCTAAGTCCTCTTGCCCCAGCTGGCAAATACAGCTAGAATGTTTCTGAGTTACTTGTCAACTACACTGGTTGAGGTAGACCGAACTGCAATGACCCAAGCACGTTAGCATCTCTCTCTGTCTCTCTCTCTCTCTCTCTCTCTCGGTCAGCAAGTGAAACAGGGTTAGCGAGTGACTCTCCTCCGTGTGGAGAGCCAGCGAGGCAAGTTCCTTCCCTCTTAAGTCTTGACCAGCCCCCTTCCAGTCTTCTTTTCACTCGTAACAAGCTGGCAAAAGGAGAGAAGAGATGGAAGACATTTTTGAATCAGACACATTTGAGTTCAAATACGAGCTCTGCCATTTGCAGGCTACAGCCCAAGCATGAATCCTCTGAGCTTCGTTCCTCATCTGAGGGTTCAAAGCGGTGTCTCGTGTTGAGTGCCATGCTCAGCTGAATAAATACTAGCTATTTATTATTAGGTACCTGGCATAATTTCCTAGAAACCACTCTGTGACATTAGTACTATCTCCATTTTACAGAGGAGGAAACTGAGGTCACGCAGCAGGTAAACAGCAGAGCTGGGATGATAACCTAAAACACAGGTTCCAAACTACTGAACAATACTTTCTCATAAGTGGGGTAATAACTAGGCTCAGGCATAAGAGGACTGAGTTCCTTTCGTTCTTTTTAAATGTTCTTAGTATTAATTAGCTCTAGAACAGAACTGGCAGATCGGTCTCCTTCTCCGACCGACCGTAGGTCTGAAGAAAGGCAGGCAACAGTGCAGCAGCCTGTGGGCGAACAGCCTGTGGAGATGGTTGCTGACGCAGACCAGAAGTGAACTTGAATAACTTTGGTTTCATTTCCAAAAGAGACCTTTTAAATACTTCCTTTTAGAAAGTAACTACCAGAAAAGGTTATACTTTAAGAAAACAAGTTTGGATGGTGAGGATAAAGAGTTTTTTTTTCTTTTTACAAGTTAGAAACCATTTGGAATTTCCACTTTCACATAGCTCATAAATGACTTTGCCTGGTTTTCTTGAAACTTGATCCTCCAAACTCCAAACTCAGCAAAGTTTGAAGATGAGTTCGTGTCTGGAACTGATAGTCCACAAGTGAGCTGGTGATACAGGATGGCTTGTTCAGGAAGGGAGGCAGGCTTCTAGACCACAGGGAATGAGACCTCGTTTTCAGCTATCAAGTTTTGACTTGATCTTACCTCTCAAAGCCCTAATGACTTTTGTATTTCTGGCCTAAAAAAGTACTCGCTTGTCATTAACTTTTGACATTTCCAAGGAACAGGGACAATTAGTACACTGCTCTAAGAGCATTTTTATGCCACGATCTATATGCAAAGCAGCCAAAGGTAAATGAAAATACAGAGGCTCCCTGGCCATCTAATGAGTTGATGTCTTTTGGATTAACATTTTTTTAGTTATTCCTCATTTATTTAAGGCGGTGTGGTTGTGACTGAGAAAAGTAATTTTTGTTTTTTCACCTAAGGATATTTTCTTCTTCAGTGTAAGCAGGAACAACATATATTTTACCAGTTACATAACAAAGCTGTGAAAACTAGAGGTAGTTCACACATATTTCTAATGTATTCTTATAATGTTTGGGTGAATCTTTATGAATTGTTGGGCTAGCTTGATCCTCAATCTCGTTCTGAATAATACTAGCCTTCCCTTGTATCAGATAGCAATTGCTGAGTAACAAATCATCCCTAAATGTAATGGATTAAAACAACCATTTGTTTTTACTCACTAGTCTATGGGTCCACTGGGCAGGTTGGCTGACCTGGGCTGGGCTTGACTGATACTGGCTGGGCTCATTTATATATTTCCTTTGAGCTGGTGGGTGGGTTGGGAGCTGCCTGGATTTGAAAAGTCTCTGCATGAATCAACTCTTCACCAAGTGGTCTCTCATCTTATGCCTGGGTAGACTAGATGTTTGTTTGTGTTTTTTTCTCATGGTGGGAGCAGAAGTCCAAAGTAGAAAAGATCCCACATATACAGTATCCTATGGTATTGCTCGACATGTCACCACTTCTGGGTCATTCTTCTAGCCAGAGTAAGTCACAGGCTGACCAGATTTAAGGGGTGGGGAAATAGACTTTCCCAGATGATATGAAGAACTGCAAAGTCATATTCCAATGAGCATGGATATATAAGGGTGGATGGAGAATCGGGGCTATATTTACGGTCCAGCTACCCTGTAACAGTAATATCATAGAATGAATGAAGTTTGTCTTTGGTAACTCACTGTTCCCATTCCTATAGCATATGTTAAAAGCTTAGTGGATTTGAAGTCCAAGACCAGATTAAAGTTCTGGTGCTGCCATGTCTTTTCACAAGTCGTTCTGTTCTCTGAGCATTAATTTGTTCATCTTTAAAATGCTGTGATAGGGGCGCCTGGGTGGCTCAGTAGGTTAAAGCCTCTGCCTTCGGCTCAGGTCATGATCCCAGGGTCCTGGGATCCAGCCCCACATTGGGCTCTCTGCTCGGCAGGGAGCCTGCTTCCTCCTCTCTCTGCCTGCCTCTCTGCCTACTTGTGATCTCTGTCTATCAAATAAATGGATAAAATCTTAAATAAAATAAAATAAAATGCTGTTATGGGGGCGCCTGCATGGCTCAGTGGGTTAAAGCCTCTGCTTTCGGCTCAGGTCATGATCTCAGGTTCCTGGGATCGAGCCCCGCGTCGGGCTCTCTGCTCAGCAGGGAGCCTGCTTCCTCCTCTCTCTCTGCCTGCCTCGCTGCCTACTTGTGATCTCTGTCTGTCAAATAAATAAATAAAATCTTTAAAAAAAAAAAAAAAAAAAAAAAAAAAAAAAAAAAAAAAAAATGCTGTTATGACATCAGTCCACCTGCCCTTCTGGGGTTTTTTGTTTATGCTATGTACACTCTCATGTGTTTAATAAATAAGGTTAAAAAGAGACCATTTTTCTTAGATGTTCGAAGCCTTTATGGTGGTTCCTGGCTTCTGAAGCCCCTTCACCACCACCACCACCACCTGGTCCCCACTCCATGCAAATATCTTTGCTCTACTTAGGTTTGTCTTTCCAAACCCCTCCCCTCACCCTGTTCTGGACCTGCCCCAATTCTGACTTTATGCGTCCATTAAAGTCAACTCTCCTAATGTCTTTTTCCTGCCTTGAAATTGCTTAGCTTGAAATTGATAAATGACGTCAATCAAAAGTGATATTGATTTTAGATAAAATTACATTTTAACATCAACCTTCTCAGGAGAACAGGACTATTTCCACACTTCCGTTAAGCTCCACTGGGTTCTCAAAGCACTTTGCATGCACTTCTTCAGTAATTACAACTGTTTCTTGAACACTGATAAGGGCTTTGGATACATTTTTCCTCCTCATATTGACTAGATGTCAAGAGTTCAGCCCTGCCATTGACTAGCTGTGTGATTTGGGGTACAGCACTTCCTTATGTTTTATTCTTCTCACCTCTAAACTGAGGAAATTTGACAAACTGACCTTCAGAGGCCCTTTTAACTCTGAGAACTTAAGATATTCTAGAATATTTACAAAGTGAAATGCGGAGAATCCAGTATTATTTTGAATATTTCTTTATTTTATAGTTCAGTAAATCAAGTATTCTCTAGCTAGTGATGACTTAGAAAAGAAAAAATAACTAGGATTTACTGGGTAGGCTTAGATTCTTGCTTGGCAAGAAGTTGTTTGCTATAAAAATCATCTCATCTTGGTTTTACAGTTCATGTCAATCAAAGAGCTGTCATACTGTCATAAAACAATGGTTCTATCTGAGAAATGCTTTCTATACAGAGGAGTGGATGCAGAGGGGAAAAAAAGGAAAGGAGAGAAGAAGGAAGGGAAGAAACTGATACTTACTGAACTCCTACTATGTGTGTGGTGAAAAGAGTTATGTACACATGATCCTTGGCAGAGATAGGTAGGTGTTCTTCTTCTTGGGCACTCAGCCAGGTTATATGGCCCAGCTTCTTGGAGGTGGCTGTGTCTATGTGCTTGAGTTCCACTTGACAGAATGTGAATGGAAGTGATATGTTCTGCCTCCAGGTCTGATTTGAAAAAAGCCTTGCAAACATCCTTCTCCCACTCTTGCCCCCTTGAAGCTTACTTAGATGGAGATGATGCTCATGGTGATCTTGAAACTCATTTGTCGAAGATAGCAGAACTGCTCTTAACCTCTTCCCTTGAATCTTTGAGACATTGTACATTGGGGGATCCACTGTTGCAAACCATGCAACAGTTGAACATATCCTTGCCAATATAGAACATTGAATTTCAAATCATCTCTATGAGTCGGAGACTAATTTACTTTTATAGGAGAGAAACTGAGGCACAAAGTGAGGAGGTAACTTTCTTGGGTCATTTAAGTGGCAGAGCAAGGTTTAAACTCCAGTTCGTTGAACTCGGTTTACACAGAAGACACAAACATTCCGTTCATGTGTAGAGAAAAGCCTACCAGAGTTTTACAGTAGAAATGCTCTTCATTTTTCTACATGTTGGACAAAGGACATCATTTTAGGAATTGATGAGCTAAGATAGTAATTCCTAAAACATTCTGAACTCAAGATGAGCAAAAGGCGATGTGCCATAAGAGTCTGACAAAACCTAAATCTGCCATTTGCTGACTCTATAACACAAGGCTAGTCATTTAACTTCTGTGGGTCACAGCTTCCCTATCTGGAAAATTAAAGTAAAAATTAAAATTTAAAAAATACAAATATTTGCCCAAGAACCATTGATGAATGGCTATCAAAGTTTTCTGTTCCCACTTCCCTTTTATCATTAGCCTTTTCTAAAAAAAAAAAAAAAATAGCTACCCTCTATCCAACTGAATCCTGTAAAGTTGCTCTCTCATGGGGTGTAAAAACCTTCAAAAAATAGGGTTGAGTTTTAAAAGAAATAATATTTTGAAGATTAAGAGAAATAATAAACAGGAAGTATCTAGCACAGAGCCTCGCATATAATAAGTGCTCAGTAATGTCTTGTTAATAAGGCAAAAATGAATCCTTATTAGTACCGTGTTTGGTACTATGTTGAGTTGCTTGAACGCTCTGGGTTTCCTTTTCCTGAATTTATCTATTGGGATGTGATATGCCTTACTATTAGCATAAGTCATAAGCATCCTGCACTGTTTTTCAGGAAAAGGAGGTAATTTGGGCTGCAGCCATGTTCTCATTAGAGAAAATGAGGGCAGTTAATGGTTAGTGTTCACGAACAACAAATCTCTTTTAGTTGCTTAGCAACTGAAGCTGGGAGTGGGGGTGTGTGGGCAGAAAGTATGTAAGCGGAAGGAGAGAGAAAAGCAGAGAGGAGTATAAAAAGTGAATTTAATGTACAGGTCATTCCCAGGTGGTGCAAAGAGATGTATGGTATAGGTCTGGTATTTATAGCTATAGGTTATTTGTTACATGACTGGAAAATTTAATGAAATATTTTTAAATTCAGCAGTGGTAACTTACAGTGGACATTTATTGTTCCAATGCAATATGTAAACTGTTTATTTAGCATGTTGATATGAATGAAATACAGGAATGATTTAGATGTCTAGATTTGAAAATTTGTCCTTCTAAGCAGACACTACTGCCACCGTGTGGACAATGCTGGGAGCCTACTGGGAGCTGAAGGATGAGGCAAAGGCTGAGATGGTCCAGCCCTGGGGAACGTGTCTGCAGACAGTTTGCTCATGAAACCCTTAGAACTATTTTGAAAAATTCTGGTCCACTTTTAGGTTAATACATAAACATTTTAATTATAAGTTGAAATGGTTTTTAGGAATACAATCTCCTATGATTGTAAATATCGCCATTTTAAAATAAAATTGCCGTTATCACTCCTTTAAATGTATACAATGGACTCTAAATGCCAGAGGGATTTGATACACAGACACGCACACACACACAGATAATATTTTTAAATTACATGAACCAGTTCTTTTAAATGAGTAATATTCACATAGTTCCTTTTCTCCCTTAAACTTATACTTGAATTCCTCTTCCCCAGCAAACTTATATCCTAATGTTTCATACATATATATGTTATATGTAAGTATATAACATTTTATATATAATGCTATATATATTTTATACATATTTTTCTCCTTTTTGAAAAAAATTTTTATTATTTATTTGAGAGAGAGAGAGCACAAGCAAGGGGAGAACCAGAGAGAGAGGGAGAAGCAGGCTCCCCATCAAGTAGGGAGCCCAACACAGGGCTTGATCCTAGGACCCCAAGATCATGACCGAGCTGATGGCAGATGCTTAACTTACTGAGCCACCCAGGTTCCCCATATATTTTTCCTAACAAAACTAAGTATATAAATCAGAATTTATTTATTTATTTTCAGATGTTTGGCCCCTTGCTGGTTCAGTTGGTAGAGCATGCACCTTTTTTTAAAAAATTTAGATTCAATTAATTAATATATAGTGTATAATTAGTTTCAGAAGTAGAGGTCAGTGACTCATCAGTTGTATATAACACCCAGTGCTCATTACCTCATGTGCCCTCCTTAATGCCCATCATCCAATTACCCCATCTCTCCACTCCCCTCTCCTCCATCAACCCTCAGTTTGTTTCCTATGGTTAAGAGTCTCTTGTGGTTTGTCTCCCTCTCTGATTATGTCTTGTTTTGTTTTCCCTCTCTTCCTCTATGCTCCTCTATTTTGTTTTTTAAATTCCACATATAAGTGAAATCATATGATAATTGTCTTCCTCTGATTGACTTATTTCATTTAGCATAATCCCCCCTAGTTCCAAACACATTGTTGCAAATGGCAAGATACCATTTTTTTTTAATGGCTGAACAGTATTCCATTATCTCTGTATATACCACATCTTCTCTATCCATTCATCTGTCAGTGGATATCTGGGGTCTTTCCATAGTTTGGTTATTGTGGATATTGCTGCTATAAACATTGAGGTGCAGGTCCCCATTGGATCACTACATTTGTATCTTTGGGGTATATACCTAGTAGTGCAATTGCTGGGTCATAGGGTAGCTCTATTTTTAACTTTTTGGAGGTGAGGAACCTCCATATTATTTTCTAGAGTGGCTGCACCAGCTTGCATTCCCACCAACAGTATAAGAGGAGATTCCCCTTTCTCCGCATCCTTGCCAACATCTGTTGTTTCCTGACTTGTTAATTTGAGCCATTCTGACTGGTGTGAGGTGGTATCTCGTTGTGGTTTTGATTTATATTTCTCTGATGCTGAGTGATGTTGAGCACTTTTTCATGTGTCTGTTGGCCATTTGGATGTCTTCCTTGGAGAAATGTCTTTTCGAGTCTTCTGCCCATTTCTTGACTGGATTATTTGGGGTTTTTTGGGTGTTGAGTTTGATAAAACCTTCATAGATTTTGGATACTTACCCTTTACCTGATAAAATATTTGCCAAAACTCTTCTCCCATTCTGTCAGTTGTCTTTTGTTTTGTCAACTGTTTCCTCTGCTGTGCAAAAGCTTTTTATCCTGATGAAATACCAATAACTCATTTTTGCCTCTGTTTCCCTTGCCTTTGGAGACACATCTAGCCAGAAGTTGCTGCAGCCAAGGTCAAAGAGTTTGCTCCCTGTGTTCTCCTCTAGGATTTTGATGGATTCCTATCTCACATTTAGGTCTTTCATCCATTGGGAGTCTATTTTTGTGTATGGTGTAAGGAAATGGTCCAGTTTCATTCTTCTTCATGTGGCTGTCCAATGTTCCCAACACAATTTGTTGAAGAGACTGTCTTTTTTCATTGGATATTCTTTCCTGCTTTGTCAAAGATTAGTTGACCATAGAGTTGAGTGTCCATTTCTGGGTTCTCTATTCTTTTGCATTGATCTATGTATCTGTTTTTGTGCCAGTACCATACTGCCTTGATGATTACAGCTTTATAAGATATCTTGAAGCCTGGAATTATGATGCCACCACTTTGGTTTTCTCTTTCAACTTTCCTTTGGCTATTTGGGGTCTTTTCTGGTTCCATACAAATTTTAGGATTATTTGTTCCAGCTCTGCAAAAATTGTTGATGGTATTTTGATAGGGATGGCATTGAATGTATGGATTGCTCTGTATAGAATGTATAGATTTTAACTATATTTGTTCTTCCAATCCATGAGCATGGAATGTTTTTCCATTTCTTTGTGTCTTCCTCAATTTTTCTCATGAGGGTTCTATAGTTTTCTGAATACAAATCCTTTCCCTCTTTCATTAGGTTTATTCCTAGGTATCTTATGGTTTTTGGTGCAGTTGTAAATGGGATGATTCCTTAATTTTTCTTTCTTCTGTCTAATTATTAGTATATAGAAATGCAACTGATTTCTGTGCATTGTTTTTGTATCCTGCCATTTTGCTGAATTCCTGTATGGGTTCTAGCAATTTTGGGGTGGAGTGTTTTGGGTTTTCCACACAGAGTACCATGTCATCTGTGAAGAGTGAAAGTTTGAATTCTTCTCTGCGTATTTGGATATATTTTATTTCTTTTTGTTGTCTGATGCTGAGGCTAGAACTTCTAGTACTATGTTGAACAACAGAGGTGAGAGTGGGTATCTTTGTCATGTTCCTGATCTTAGGGAAAAATATATTAATTTTTCCCCATTGAGAATGATACTTGCTGTGGGTTTTTTGTATATGGCTTTTATGATATTGAAGTATGCTCCTTTTTTATTTATTTATTTATTTATTTTTAAAGATTGTATTTATTTATTTGCAGGCAGAGATCACAAGTAGGCAGCGAAGCAGGCAGAAAGAGAGGAGGAAGCAGTCTCCCTGCTGAGCGGAGAGCCCAATGCCGGGCTTGATCCCAGGACCCTGGGATCATGACCTGAGCTGAAGGCAGAGGCTTTAACCCACTGAGCCACCCAGGCACCCCGAAGTATGCTCCTTCTATCCTTACACTGTACAGAGGTTTAATCAAGAAAGGATGCTGTATTTTGTCAAATGCTTTACCCACATCTATTGAGAGAATCGTATGGTTCTTGTCCTTTCTTTTATTAATGTATTGTATCACATTAAATTGCAAATGTTGAACCACCCTTGCAGCCCAGGAATAAATCCCACTTGGTCGTGGTGAATAATCCTTTTAATGTACTGTTGGATCCTATTGGCTAGTATTTTGGTGAGAATATTTGCATCCATGTTCATCAGGGATATTGGTCTGTAATTCCTCTTTTTGGTGGGACTTTTGTCTGATTTTGAGATCAAAGTAATGCTGGCCTCATAGAAAGAGTTTGGAAGTTTTCCTTCCATTTCTATTTTTTGAAACAGATTTAGAAAAATCTGTGTTAATTCTTCTTTAAATGTTTGGTAGAATTTCCCTGGGAAGCAATCCAGCCCTGGATTCTTTTTTGTTGGGAGATTCTTTATTACAGCTTTAGTTTCCTTCCTGGTTATGGGTCTGTTCAGGTTTTCTATTTTTTTCTGTCTCACTTTTTATGGTTTATATGTTTCTAGGAATGCATCCTAATTTGTTGGCATGTAGTTGGTCATAATATGTTCTTATTTCTTTGGTGTTGGTTGTGATCTGTCCTCTTTCATTCATGACTTTATTAATTTGGGTCCTTCCTCTTTTCAAGTATGGCCTAGGGGTTTATCGATCTGACTAATTCTTTCAAAGAACAAGCTTCTAGTTTCGTTGATCTGTCATACTGTTCTTTTGGTTTCTATTCATTGATTTCTGCTCTAATATTTATTAATTCTTATTCTAAAAAAGATTTTATTTATTTATTTGTTAGGGAGAGGGAGAGAGCACAAGCAGGGGGAGCAGCAGGCTCCCTGCTGAGCAAGGAGTCCAATTCAGGACTCAATCCTAGGACCCTGGAATCATGTCCTGACCTGAAGGAAGATGCTTAACTGACTGAGCCACCCAGGCATCCCATAATTTTTATTAGTTTTTGTCTCCTCCTGGTTTAGGCTTTATTTGCTATTCTTTCTCCAGCTCCTTTAGGTGTATACTTAGGTTGTGTATTTGAAACTTCTTTTGTTTCTTGAGAAAGGCTGGTATTGCTATATACTTCCCTCTTAGGACTGCATTTGTTGCATCCCAAAGGTTTTGAACAGTTCTGTTTCCATTTTCATTTGTTTCTGTGAATTTTTAAAATTCTTTAATTTCTTGGTTGACCCATTCATTCTTCAGTAGGATGCTCTTTAACCTCCATGCATTTGTGCTTCTTCCAAATTTCCTCTTGTGATTGAGTTCAAGCTTCAAAGCTTTGTGGTCTGAAAATATGCAGGGAATATTCCCAATCTTTTGGCACCTGTTGAGACCTGATTTGTGACCCAGTATGTGATCCATTCTGGAGAATGTTCCATGTCCACTTGAGAAAAATGAGTATTCTGTTGCTTTAGGATAGAATGCTCTGAATATATCTGTGTAATCCATCTGATTCAGTGTGTCATTGAAAGCCTTTGTTTCCTTGTTAATCTTCTGTTTAGATGATCTGTAAATTGCAGTGAGTGGGGTGTTAAAGTCCCCTATGATTGTTGAATTATTTGCAATGTGTTTCCTTAATCTTGTTATTAATTGGTTTATATAATTGGCTGCTCTCAAATTAGGAACATAAATATTTATAATTGTTAAATCTTGTTGGTTAGACCCCTTAAGTATGATATTGTGTCCCTTTTCATCTCTCTTTTTTTTTTAAGATTTTATTTATTTATTAGAGTGACTGCACACAAGCAGGAGGGAAGGATAGAAGGAGAAGCAGACTCCCCACTGAGCAGGGAGCCTGATGTGGGACTCAATCCCAGAACCCTGAAATCATGACCTGAACTGAAGGCAGATGCTTAACTGACTGAATCACCTAGGCATCCCTACAATCTGGTATAAAATCTAGTTTTTCTGATATAAGGATTGTAACCCAGCTTTCTTCTGATTTCCATTAGCATGATAAGTGGTTTTCCACTCAAATCTGGAGGTGTCTTTGTATATAAAATGAGTCTCTTGCAGACAGCATATTGATGGGTCTTGCTCTTTTATCCAATCTGATACCCTGTGTCTTTTGATTGCGGCATTTAGCTCATTTACATTCAGAGTAACTACTGAAAGATATGAATTTAGTGCCATTGTATTACCTGTATATTCACTGTTTCTGTAGATTGTCTCTTCCTTTTGGGCTCTCTCTTTACTTAAAGGGTCTCTTTAATATTTCTTGCAGGCTGGTTTGGTGATCACAAATTCTTTTACTCTCTGTTTGTCCCAGAAGCTCTTTATCTCTCCTTCTATTCTGAATGACATCCTTGCTGGATAAACTATTCTTGGCTGCATATTTTTCTAATTTAGCACCCTGAATATATCATGCCACTCCTTTCTGGCCTGCCAGGTCTCTGTGGACAGGTCTGCTGACAGCCTTATGTTTCTACCTCTGTAGGTTAAGGACATCTTGTCCTGAGCTGCTTTCAGGATTTTCTCTTTGTCTCTGAAATTTGCAAACTTCCCTATTATATGATTAGGTGTTGACCTATTTTTTATTGATTTTGAGGGGGGTAGTTCTCTGTGCCCTCCTGGCCTAGAATGCCTGTTTCCTTCTCCAGATTAGGGAATTTCCCAGCTGTAAAGCTGTAATTTGCTCCAGTATACCTTCTGCCCCCCCCTTTCCTCTTCCTCTAGGACCCCATTATTCTAATATTATTTTGCTTTATGGTATCACTGATCTCTTGACTCCTCCCCTTGTGATCTAATAGTTGTTTGTCTCTCTTTTTCTCAGTTTCTTTATTCTCCATCATTTTATCTTCTATGTCACTGACTCCTTTCTGCCTCATTTATCCTAGCAGTTGGAGCTTCCATTTTTTCTGCAAATTCAGTAATACCCTTTTTGATTTTGGCCTAATTAGATTTTCATTCCTTTATTTCTCCAGAAAGGGATTCTCTAGTGTTTTCTATGCTTTTTTCAAGCCCAGCTAGTATCTTTATAATTGTTATTCTGAATTCTAGCTCTGACATTTTACTAATATCCATATTTATTAAGTCTCTGGCAGTTAGTACTGCCTCTTGTTCTTCTTTCTGGGATGAGTTTTTCTGTCTTGTCATTTTGTCCAGAAAAGAATAGATGAATGAGAGAACAAAATACAAAAATATTGACCATGACCCCAGCAAAATATATTCTAAACAAACCAGAAGAGATCAGAAACCAAAAAAGGAAAGAAAAAAAAAAAAAAGGGAAAAAGCAAGAATATAATCAAACAGGAGGACAGAACAGGGTAATACACTAGGTCCTGGGTGTATTTGGGTCTGTTTTTTAAAAGAAACTGGATCCCAAAATTGTAAAAAACAAAAACAAAAACTTATATATATATAAAAGTAAAATTAAATACAATGAAAGGAAACAAAAAATGAAGAATATATATATATTCTTCATTTTTGTTATATATATATATATGTAAATGTAAAAATGAAAATTTAAAAAGACTTAAAAAAAGAATTGGTGGGGCACCTGGGTGGCTCAGTGGGTTAAGCCTCTGCCTTCAGCTCAGGTCATGATCTCAAGGTCCTGGGATCGAGCCCCACATCGGGCTCTCTGCTCAGTGGAGAGCCTGCTTCCTCCTCTCTCTCTGCCTACTTGTGATCTCTCTCTGTCAAATAAATAAATAAATAAATCTTTAAAAAAAAAAAAAAGAATTGGTAAGGGGTACCTGGGTGGCTCAGTGGGTTAAGCATCTGCCTTTGGCTCAGGTCATGATCTCAGGGTTCTGGGATGAAGCCCTGTGTTAGAGTCCCTGCTCAGTGGGGAGCCTGATTCTCCCTCTCCCTCTCCCTCTGCCTGCTGCTCCCCCTGCTTGTGCTCTCTATCTCTCTCTTTGTCAAATAAGTAAGTAAAATCTTAAAAAAAAAAAAAAGTTGATAAAATAAGAAACTAGTTGAAACAGGAAAAAAAAAGGAAAAAGAAATGTTAACTGAAAGATTAAAGAATAATGAGAGAAAACCTTCAATTCCATATACCATCTTCCCCTAGCGCTAGAGTTTTGCAGGTCTGTGTGATGGGTAAACTTGGTCTTAGCCGGATGTTCTTGCTGATCTTCTGGAGGGGTCTGTTGTGTTGATTCTCAAGTGTCTTTGCCACCGTGGAATTGTATGGCCCTTGCAGGGTGGGGGAGTGCGGGGGGGGCGCAGTCAGGCTAAGTAAGGCTAAGTAAGTTGCTCCCGTTTGCTCTCTGTGGCTTTTGTTCCTGGAAGGGTTTCTGCTGTCTCCCTGGTTTCTGTCCACATTCTGTGATCACCCAGCTTGTGACCAAGTGTTTTTATTTCAGGCATGTGACCCCAATTTGAGTCTCCAAACTCTGCAATGTGCAACTAAGCTGCTGCTCCTGGGGGGAGGGAAGGGGGGAATCTCACTGCTGTTTGCCGGGCCCCTGCTGGGAGTGGTCGCCCGATTGCACAGCAGCAGTTCATGGTTTATGGCAACACTGAGCTGGAAGCCCACTCCTTGGCTCATTGACTGCAGCTGGCTTCCCCACTCTGAATCTTGGGAACTCTGGAGCACTCAGACACCCCCGTTCTTTCTGTGGCCCCAGGGGATCCTGAGACCACACTGTCCCACCTAGCATTCTGCCCTGCTTCACCACCTGAGCACCTTCTAAATGTCCCTCACCTGAGCAGACTTCTAAACATTCTGATTCTGTGCTCCACTGCTCTATCACTTTCCAGTAGCTGCTAACGGAGGCTCCCTCCCTGCCGTGGTTTATTTTCCAACATAACCGCCTCAGATTCACTTCACACCTCCTACTTTGCAAAAAGTGGTCACTTTTCTATTTGTAGAGTTGTAGCAATTACTTTCTTAGATCTTGGGTTGAGTTCACAGGTGTTCAGATGGATTTGATAGCTACATAGCTGAATTCCAGAGACCAGATGAAACTAGGAAGGGTCCCCTCTTCCTCCGCCATCTTCCTCCAAGTCTATAAATTGAAATTTAAATTATAGACTTTTTCTGTGACTATAGGCTTTAGTTATCTATGCTTTTTAGTACACAGTTGATTAAAAAACACAAATATATTACAAATGCTGATCAGTAATTATTAAACAATATAAAGTAGTCCTTTATGTGGAAATCTGCATTAGTTCACTCATTTAATGAAGAAAATTCATTATTGCTAGAATGAGAAAATGATCAGCATTAATACTATATGTATTTATCTTTTTTTTTTTTTTCCTGGTTGTAAGCCTCAAGAAATTTCATTCACAGAAATAAGTTAATGGGACTGGAAGAAATTTTATTAGGCATTGTAACCCAATTCTTTAACTGATTTCTGAGGTACTTGCCAAAATAGACCTAGTGCAATTTATATATTTATTTATTTATTTACTTACTTATTTTAAGAATCAGTGACAACTGGCTTAGTTTTGCTGCAATGATGTTGACAGTGACAGAATTGGAAGCTCCCTGACCTGCAAAAGGATTTGGTGCCCAGTCACTAGAATTATTTACTTTCTCAGCATATATACCAATATTTAAAATAATCTCGGTGATGGACATCACAGAAGGCAGTTTTATAGATTTTATACTCAAAACAGTGCACCTCTGTAATCTTTGGGTGGAATGCAAACTCTTTTTCTTTAATGGGAGGAGGGGCTTAGAAAGAGGAGATGGGAACTTGTCATTTCAGAATAATAGTTGACCAGAGATTACCAAGGCTATCAAGTTTATCAGTTTTAGAAATTACCAAGATTATCAGTTATGATATGATTTTAAAATGAATACAAATGAAATTTGAAGATGGAAGGGAAGCCGATTCCCTGAAAAATTATTTGAATATATGCCTATCCCTTGAAAACTCTTTACACATCCAGTTTGAAATCACTGGTTTATCCCCAAATCCACTCTGTGATGATGCTTGCCTGAAGTCTGATACCAAATTGGGCTGTGGCAGTTGGGGCTGATGGGGACTGATGTGGGCATAGTCAAGCATTCAAAGTGTTGAATTAGTTGAGTTTAAATAACTCTTCCTTATTTTGTTTCATCTTCTGCATTAAAGAGAGAGAGAGAAATGGTGTTCTGAGAAGTTAAGAGTGATTTTGAAAGCCCGTGCTATGTCGATTCCTCATTTATTATGTTTTTTAAATTGTGAATTTAAAAACTAAAATTAAGTTTTAAAAATCAAATTTAAAAATTAAAAATTAAGCTGATTAACTGTAAATCTCAGCGATCTGAGAACAAGTTTTATTGATGCTCACGCAGTATGGTCATTGTAGGTGGGCTATAGCTCTGCTCCTTGCTTAAGACTGTGACAGCACAGCTCTTCCTTGGGACACGTGGTTTCTTAGCAGAGGGAAAAACAGGCCTAGAAATCCCTGATCAGTCTCTTAAAACTTCTGCTCCAGGGTCGCCTGGGTGGCTCAGTGGGTTAAAGCCTCTGCCTTCGGCTCGGGTCATGGTCCCAGGGTCCTGGGATTGAGCCCCGCATGGGACTCTCTGCTCAGCAGGGAGCCTGCTTCCTCCTCTGTCTCTCTGCCTACTTGTGATCTTTGTCTGTCCAATAAAAAAAAAAAAATTAAAAAAAAAAAAACCAAAAACTTCTGCTCCAAAGGGACCCTCATCACTTCTTCTGTATTTTTTTGGAAAAGTAAGTGTAGAGTCTATGCTGAGTCCAACACTGATAAGGATATACAGACTTCCTCCAGGAAGGGGCAGCAGATATCCTGACTGATGTTATAAAGCCCTGCACCCGTGAAAACACCAAGTCCAAGAACACTGACTTATAGTAAAGAGATGGTGATCATTTTCTAAAATTGTTGTATTAAAATATAAATATATAAAATGTAAAAATATTTATTTTAGTTTTAAAATTACAAATTATTTCCAACATACAATAGAGATTAACATAACAAAAACAGGAGTACTTATATCCTACAATTACCAAATGTTAACATTTGCCATATTGACTTCAGATCCCCTTGTTAAAAAAGAAATAGGGGCGCCTGGTGGCTCAGTTGGTTAAGGGCTGACTTTTGGTTTAGGCTCAGGTCATGATCTCAGGGTCATGAGATGGAGCCCTGAGTTGGGCCCAGCTCTTGGTATGGAGTCAGCTTGAGATTCTCTCCCTCTCCCACTCCCCTCCTTGCATGCACGCTCTCTTGCTCTCTGTCTCTAGAATAAATAAATAAATAGAATCTTTTTTAAAAAAGATTTTCTGTATTTATTGGACAGAGATAGAGAGCACAAGCAGGGGAGCAGCAGGCAGAGGGAGAGGGAGAAGCAGACTCTCCACTGAACAAGGAACCCCATGCCAGACTCAATCCCAGAACCCTGGGGTTATGACCTGAGCCGAAGCAGACACTTAACCGACTGAGCCACCCAGGAGCCCCTAGAATCTTTTTTAAAGGAAGAAATAAAACATTGTAGATGAAGTTGAAGCCCACCACCAACCTCATCTCATTCCTCTTTTAAGCCCCTACCTTCTAAGAAATAACTATCCTGATGCGAGACTGTATTCCTTGCATCTATTCTTTTATATATTTATTACAAAAGTGCTTTAAAAATATACATAATGTAAAATGTACATGTCTTTAGCATTTTACTCTTTCCACTCAATATGGTAAGTCTTAGATGTATCTGTGTTGATGCGTGCAGATTTAGCTATTTCACTGAAAGTATTCAGTAGTATGTGATATGAATAGGTCACTATCCACATTGTTGGAACTTTGCTTATAGCTTCGTGTTACAAAAATGGAATGATAAACACCTTTACGTGTGTTTCTTTGTATAAGACAAGAGTTTCTCTAAGATTTATGTCCTCAAAACGATCGAAACACTTCACTAGAGTGGCCTTGGGGGGTTGAAAGGGCTAATTGCTTTTGCATATCGAGTTGAAGCTTAGAGATGGCAGCTCCAAAGGGAAGAATGAACAGACATGAGGCCCAGCGTTACCTGAAACCATCTGGGCAGAGAGTTAGAGACAGCCTGACAAGACTTCTCTGGGCCCCTGAGACACACACAAAGCAGGGAAGATAATCGCCCTAGAGAACTAGAAGTTTTCCTTGCAGCTGCCCGTGCTGTGTTGAATGTGGGCCTGAAAACCTGCCGGTGGCTGGATGAGGAAGACCCGGTAGGAGATACCAGGGAGGTCGAAGTGGGTCTAAGGAAGTCACAGTGGGTGTCGAAAGGGATAAGAGGGACCAGAGAGCAGAAGGAAAAATGTACTTCTCCACCGAGGTCAGTTTGAAGAGTCGAGGACTGAGAAGCCATTTGTCCTACCCCAAAATGCGATGCTGTGTGGCTGCAGGGAGTCCGGGAGGACCATTGTGAAATTGCTCTGTAGGCCTGCATCTACTTCCTGCTTATTACATTCTAACAGAAGCCCGGTTTTGTTCAAGGGCCCACCTTGGCCCCTGCTAAACCCCCATGCTTCAGTTACAGGGGCAGGTCTCAGTGGAATAAAGGTAATCCTGTACCCCATGCTGATGATCGGCCTCAAAATGGACATGTTAGGCAATTTGGGCCAATAATGAGGAGGGGTTTTCTGGAGGATCTCTGCAAAATTTCTTCCTTACTCCTCTGGAAGGCATTTCAAAGATATGTTTCTTCTCTTTGAACTTGGTTTGTGTGGAACTGTGACTGCTGCAGTCTGATAGAATTGGCATATGGAAAAAAGAACAAAAGGGACTGGAGTGAAAAAGCTGGAGTCGTCCTGCCTCCAGACTTCCACCTGGTGCTTTGTAAGCACCAAGGCCCCATGTTGTTGAAGCCAGTCTGAAATACGTGTTGTTTTTTTAAAAGATTTTATTTATTTATTCATCAAAGAGCAAGCACAAGTAGGGGGAGCAGCAGACAGAGGGAGAAGCACGCTCCCTACTGCGCAAGGGGTTTGACGTGAAGTTCGATCCCAGGACCCTGAGATCATGACCTGAGCTGAAGGCAGACATTTAACCCACTGAGCCACCCGGGAGTCCCTGAAATATGTTCTTTAGTACTTGCCACTAAAAGTACTGCTTCGAGAGAGTGGGAAGAAGTGTGTGGTGGGGGGAAGAGAACTGAATTGACTGGTATTATTCTGAACTCACTGAAATTAATTTGTGCCACAAGGTAGAATGAAGGCTTAAAATAGAAATTAATTTCAATCACAGAATCTATACAAGCAAAAAAATAAAAATAAATAAAAAAGAATATATACAAGCAGTCCTTGCTTTACACAGTTTTGACAGGCACACATGTCAGTTACCATGGTTTAGTTAAATAACACCAGTCTCCCCACCCCATAGCATGGCTCAGATTTCAGTTACTCTGATAGGATATGCTATATTAACCCTGAGTAATTGCATAAAGTACAAACTTTGCTGCTTCAGCCCACAAATCACTACACAAAGAGCAGATGCCCATCAGGACCAACATCCAGTGTCACCCCTTTCCAGTTCTGTTGTTTACAGAGTTCTCAGTTCACACAGCAAAGCATAGTCATGTTGTGTCTTCTTCCCAATGATAAGAACACGTGACTTTTTAATAAAATGAATGCTCAAAACAGAGAATTTGTCAGCAAAGATGAAAGTGAGGCAAAGAAGCAGAAAGGGATAAGGCTTGAGTTAAAATTTGAATCAGATATCCACATAGAAGGAAACAGTGGGCAGTGTTGATGTTGATGTTGATGACAGTGTTGATGTCACCACTTGAGAGATGCTGGATATAGTGAAGGTGAGCTTATCGGCATAAGTGACGATTATGGGGAAAGGTTGGAGATGCTCTGGGTAAGGGCTGCCTGCAAAAACTTTACATTGAGTGAACTCTTGGAGATAGTTTATGGAATTAAAAGTACAAAGGGGGTGCTTTGATGGCTCAGTTGATCGCACATCTGCCTTCAGGCTCAGGTCATGATCCCAGGGTCTTGGGATTGAGCCCCCACATGGGGCTCCCTGCTCAGCCAGGAACCTGCTTCTCGTCTCCTTCCTGCTTGTGCTCTGTGTTGCTATCTCCGTCTCTCTCTCTCAAATAAATAAATAAAATCTTTAAAAAAATAAAAAAATTAAAGTAAAAGGATAAAATTTGGAAGATGACCCAAACTTAGGAAGGAATATAACAATCCAGCAAGCTATAGGAAAGATGATCAGTACTTATCTCATTTATATGATAAGAAGAAAAAGTGCTGGTCAAACTATTCTTGATATATTTTTTAAAGATTTATGTATTTATTTTAGGGGGAGTGGAGAGAGAGTAGGGGGAGGGACAGAGGCGGAAAGAGAGGGAAAAGTTCTCAAGCAGACTCTGTGCAGAGATCAGAGCGTGACCTGAAGCTGGATCCATGATCTTGAGACCATGACCTGAGCCAAAATCAAGAGTTGGACACTTAACCGACTGAGCCCCACAGGCATCCCCTTGACGTTCTGATGTTTTAGATTACATATTTAACAAATATTAGTTTTACTATTTTTTAATTTCCCTAAATATTTATAGTCAACAGTAAGGGAGTTTAGATGTTTTGATAGAGATATTTATTTATCTACTTATTTGTGGGGGTAGGGGAGAGGCCAGAGGGAGAGAGAGAATCTTAAGCAGCCTCCATGCCCAGCGTAGTGCCCAGCTCGATCTCACGACCCTGAGATCATAAACTGAGCCCAAATCAAGAGTCAGATGCTTAACCAACCTGGTACCCAGATAGAGAATTTTAAAGATGACAGAACAATTGCAATTATGCCTCCATGCACATTTGCACCTCTGCCTAAAATGCTCTCCTCCAACCCCCAATGTTTCTGTCCTCTACCTGGCAATCTCCTATGTATCTTCTGAAACCCAGTGCAAATGCTGAGGTTACTTTGCACAGTGTCCACTTGCTATGCAAAGAGAGCACTGCTTGTGTATTAAAGTCCCAACATTCTGCACTCCCAAATTAGTGATCTGTAAAATTCACACATGCTGAAAACTGGGTAGTTTTGTACAAATGACTCCTTCGACATCTTGTTAAAAGATTTTGCCTTAGCTTGATAGGTGTGGCATGGCAAAGGGACAAAGATGCTGGATAGGAACATTTGGAGTCTTGTGTTCTCTCCTCACCCTTGTAGTTAAGTAGCTGTATAACCCAAGGTAATTCACTTAACCTCCTTGTTTTCCATTTCTTCTCTAGAAAATAGGGGAGTAAATAAGATGATGTTTAAGGTTCCTTTTGGCACTACATTTCTATAATTCTGCACCATTATTAAAGAGAGATAAGGGGGGGGGGTGCCTGGGTGGCTCAGTGGGTTAAAGCCTCTGCCTTCGGCTCAGGTCATGATCCCAGGGTCCTGGGATCGAGCCCCACATCAGGCTCTCTGCTCAGCGGGGAGCCTGCTTCCCCCTCTCTCTCTCTACCTGCTTCTCTGCCTACTTGTGATCTTTATCTGTCAAATAAATAAATAAAATCTTTAAAAAAAGTTCTTTAAGAAAAAATTTTAAAAAAAGATATAAAGGGGCTGACCCCCCCCAACACACACTCACCCAAGAGTACTTCCTTTTACATAGTAATGGTAATATTTATTGAGTGAATGAATTATTAGCATGACTTCAGTGGAGTAGAGCTGTGCATGATCTGATGCTGGTTAGAAGCTGTTGTTTCTGGGGCCTGGATGGCTCTTTCAGTTGAGCGTCTGACTTTGGCTCAGGTCATGATCCCAGGATTCTAGAATCAAGTCCTACATCGGGCTCCCTGCTCAGTGGGGACTCTGCTTCTCCCTCTGCCTGCTGCTCCTGCTGCTTGTGTGCACACTCTCTCTCTCAAATAAGCAAATAACATCTTAAAAAAAAAAAAAAGCTGTTGTTTCTGGTACCCACCATTTTCATGTTGTGGGTGCGCTTAGAGCTTCCCCGATCTCAGGGTACACTATCATGTAGCTTCAGCTTGATTCATCACTCACTGAGCATGGTGCTAGGCTCTAAATAAGAAAAACTTCATTTCTGCCTGGGAGCGTCTCATGGTGTGGTGGGGGAAACCAACTCATTCTTCCTGAGAGAGGGACATTTGAACTGGATTTTGGAAGATGCATATGCAACAGCCCAAGAGAGAAAGAGGAGTGGGAACAGGAGTTGGATCTTTTAGGAAGAGAGGGTGGGTGGGGCAAAGGCATGGATGCAAAAAGGAATATGAGGAATGTGGACGCAGAGAGTGACACGATGGACAGAGGTGGCTGGAAGAGAAGGAGGGAAGAATGGTGCAGACAAGACTGCTGGTTTGTTGTTTTTTTTTAAAGATTTTATTTATTTATTTGAGAGAGAGAGAATGAGAGAGAGAGAGAGAGAGAGAGAAAGAGAGAGAGAGAGAGCATGAGAGGAGAGAAGTCAGTGGGAGAAGCAGACTCCCTGCCGAGCAGGGAGCCCGATGTGGGACTCGATCCTGGGACTCCAGGATCATGACCTGAGCCGAAGGCAGTCGCTTAACCAACTGAGCCACCCAGGTGCCCAAGACTGCTGGGTTTTGTGTGGAAATTAGGAAACATTCTAGGTATTTCCAGCAGGAAGTTTTTAATACAGGAGTTTGGTGCTAATAAAATCACTGAAGGCAGGGAAAACAGGTGTTCAGATTATGTCACCATGGCTGCTACCCAGAGCTTGCAGGGGGTGCTGTTTCCTCCTGATGGTCGGGAACAACATCAAACCATGGCCAGTATCATGGCTGGTACATGGTCTTGGACTAGACGGTAGCATCAAGTCTGGCTGCTGCAGAGTCTCAGTGTGCAGCAGTCTGTGCTTGAGGAAGAACAGCCCCAGCTGCTTTTCTCTTACCAAGTCCTGCACGAGAGGATTTATAACTGGCAGAATCACAACTGGAACCTGGTAGCAAGGGGATCTGAGAAATTTAGTTCCCACGCTTTCAGAACCTGTGATAAAGAGCTTGGAAGAGGAGTGAAATGAACATAAGGGTCAATAGACCATTTCTAGGTCTAGAGCTGTGAGGGGAAGCTGGGGCCAGACTGTGAAGGGACCAGAGAGCCACGCTAAAAGGGTCAGGAAAATGCTGCATGGGATGCTCTTGAAAGCTCAGAAGCAGGGTTATGACAATTCAATTTATTTTATAAGCATTGGTGGGCTTGGTAGAGGCCATTCTTTTGGACTAAAAAAGAGGGGCCCCTGGGTGGCTCATTTAGTTGAGCATCTGACTATTGATTTCAGCTCAGGTCATGGTCTCAGGGTCCTGAGATTGGGCCTCACACTGGGCTCCGTGCTTGGCTCAGAGTCTGCTTGGGATTCTCCCCCTCCCCCTTTGCATCTCCCCCTCCCTCTTTATTTCTCCCCCTCTCTGCCCCTCCCCTTTCTTGTGCTTGCTCTCTAATGAAAAGTCTAAAGAAAATAATAATAAACTAAAAAAAGAAGAAAAAAAGACTATACTATTATTTATTCAACAACTCTTAGGTACCTAGAGCCATGCATTGAAAAAGTCTTCAAAGGTGTTTTTTTTTTTTTCTTTTTAGTGATTTGTGGTAATTCATTCTCCGGTGTTCTTCCCCATTTTTAATTGGGTACACATTTTATGGAAGACACTGTGAATACAGATATAAATAATTTATGGTCTCTGACTTTAAGAAGCTAATATTGATCCCTTCTCTTTTCAGTGAAGAATAAGAAAGTTTTAGAGTTGTTTGGTGGATTAATTTATTGCTTCTTAAAGTGACTCTTGCCAAACTCTAATTTTGCACATTACTCTAAGAAAAAAACCCTAATGGTCCCACTATCAAACCAGTTTAAAAATGTTGTATATATACTGTATTTCTTCTTGCAAAAATTAAGTCTAATAAATCCTGTAGTAAAAATAAATTAACTGTTTAATTTTAAAATTAAACTTCTATTGACTCTAAATATCTATTAATAGTTGAGTTCTTCAGGGTGTAGTTGGGGAAAGACTGGGTGCTTATATAGAAGAACAAGTTCAGCTGAAGACTACAAGCAGGCTATTTACAAAATGGGATGGAAAGAAGAAAACTATTTTAACTTTATTATTTCTTAATTTCTTAGGCATTTTCAGGTCCAAAAGTACATTGACCTAATCAAACTGATCTAAACACAAAAAATTAATAGCTATCAAAGATTACTTTTGTGAGCTATTTTTTTTGCAGTTAACACATATTTTTACAAACTTGTTTTATTTTTTTTTTAATTTTAATAAACATATAATGTATTTTTATCCCCAGGGGTACAGGTCTGTGAATCGCTAGGTTTACACATTTCACAGCACTCATCATAGCACATACCCTCCCCAATGTCCATATCCCCACCACCCTCTCCCGTCCCCCCTCCCCCCAGCAACCCTCAGTCTGTTTTTTGAGATTGAGTCCTTTATGGTTTGTCTCCCTCCCAATCCCATCTTTTCATTTTTTCTTTTCCTACCTCCCCCCAACCCTCCCACGTTGCATCTCCACTTCCTCATATCAAAGAAATCGTATGATAGTTGTCTTTCTCCGATTGACTTATTTCGCTAAGCATAATACCCTCTAGTTCCATCCTCGTTGTCGCAAATGGCAAGATTTCATGTCTTTTGATGGCTGCATAGTATTCCATTGTGTATATATACCACATCTTCTTTATCCATTCATCTGTTGATGGACATCTAGGCTCTTTCCACAGTTTGGCTATTGTGGACATTGCTGCTATAAACATTCGGGTGCACGTGCCCCTTCGGAGCACCATGTTTGTATCTTTAGGATATATACCCAGTAGTGCAATTGCTGGGTCATAGGGTAGCTCTATTTTCAGTTTTTTGAGGAACCTCCACACTGTTTTTCAGAGTGGTTGCACCAGCTTGCATTCCCACCAGCAGTGTAGGAGGGTTCCCCTCTCTCCGCATCCTCGCCAGCATCTGTCATTTCATGACTTGTTAATTTTAACCATTCTGACTGGTGTGAGGTGGTATCTCATTGTGGTTTTGATTTGTATTTCCCTGATGCCGAGTGATGTGGAGCACTTTTTCATGTGTCTGTTGGCCATCTGGATGTCTTCTTTGCAGAAATGTCTGTTCATGTCCTCTTCCCATTTCTTGATTGGATTATTTGTTCTTTGGGTGTTGAGTTTGATAAGCTCTTTATAGATTTTGGATACTAGCCCTTTATCTGATATGTCGTTTGCAAATATCTTCTCCCATTCTGTCAGTTGTCTTTTAGTTTTGTTAACTGTTTCCTTTGCTGTGCAAAAGCTTTTGATCTTGATGAAATCCCAATAGTTCATTTTTGCCCTTGCTTCTGTTGCCTTTGGCGATGTTCCTAGGAAGAATTTGCTGCGGTTGAGGTCAAAGGAGGTTGCTGCCTGCATTCTCCTCAAGGATTTTGAGGGATTCCTTTCTCACATTGAGGTCCTTCATCCATTTTGAGTCTATTTTTGTGTGTGGTGTAAGGAAATAGTCCAATTTCATTTTTCTGCATGTGGCTGTCCAATTTTCCCAGCACCATTTGTTGAAGAGGCTGTCTTTTTTCCATTGGATATTCTTTCCTGCTTTGTCGAAGGTTAGTTGACCATAGAGTTGAGGGTCTATTTCTGGGCTCTCTATTCTGTTCCATTGATCTATATGTCTGTTTTTGTGCCAGTACCATACTGTCTTGATGATGACAGCTTTGTGATAGAGCTTGAAGTCTGGAATTGTGATGCCACTGACTTTGGCTTTCTTTTTCAATATTCCTTTTGCTATTCTGGGTCTTTTCTGGTTCCATATAAATTTTAGGATTATTTGTTCTATTTCTTTGAAAAAAATGGATGGGATTTTGATAGGGATTGCATTAAATGTGTAGATTGCTTTAGGTAGAATAGACATATTCACAATATTTGTTCTTCCAATCCATGAGCATGGAACATTTTTCCATTTCTTTGTGTCTTCCTCAATTTCTTTCATGAGTACTTTATAGTTTTCTGAGTATAGATTCTTTGCCTCTTTGGTTAGATTTATTCCTAGGTATCTTATGGTTTTGGGTGCGACTGTAAATGGGACTGACTCCTCAATTTCTCTTTCTTCTGTCTTGTTGTTAGTGTAAAGAAATGCGACTGATTTCTGTGCATTGACTTTATATCCTGACACTTTACTGAATTCCTGTATAAGTTCTAGCAGTTTTGGAGTGGAGCCTTTTGGGTTTTCCACATATAGTATCATATCATCTGCAAAGGTGATAGTTTGACTTCTTCTTTGCCAATTTGGATGCCTTTAATTTCTTTTTGTTGTCTGATTGCTGAGGCTAGGACTTCTAGTACTATGTTGAACAGCAGTGGTGATAACGGACATCCCTACTGTGTTCCTGACCTTAGTGGAAAAGCTTTCAGTTTTTCTCCATTGAGAATGATATTTGCGGTGGGTTTTTCATAGATGGCTTTGATAATATTGAGGTATGTGCCTTCTATCCCTACCCTTTGAAGAGTTTTAATCAGGAAGGGATGCTGCACTTTGTCAAATGCTTTTTCAGCATCTATTGAGAGTATCATATGGTTCTTACTCTTTCTTTTATTAATGTATTGTATCACATTGATGGATTTGCGGATGTTGAACCAACCTTGCAGCCCTGGAATAAATCCCACTTGGTCGTGGTGAATAATCCTTTTAATGTACTGTTGGATCCTATTGGCCAGTATTTTGGTGAGAATTTTCGCATCTGTGTTCATCAAGGATATGGGTCTGTAATTCTCTTTTTTGGTGGGATCCTTGTCTGGTTTTGGGATCAAGGTGATGCTGGCCTCATAGAATGAGTTTGGCAGTTTTCCTTCCATTTCTATTTTTTGGAACAGTTTCAGGAGAATAGGAATTAATTCTTCTTTAAATGTTTGGTAGAATTCCCCTGGGAAGCCGTCTGGTCCTGGGCTTTTGTTTGTTTGGAGATTTTTGATGACTGTTTCAATCTCCTTACTGGTTATGGGTCTGTTCAGGTTATCTATTTCTTCCTGGTTCAGTTGTGGTAGTTTATACGTCTCTAGAAATGCATGCATTTCTTCCAGATTGTCAAATTTGTTGGCGTAGAGTTTCTCGTAGTATGTTCTTATAATTGTTTGTATTTCTTTGGTGTTGGTTGTGATCTCTCCTCTTTCATTCATGATTTTATTTATTTGCATCCTTTCTCTTTTCTTTTTGATAAGTCTGGCCAGGGGTTTGTCAATCTTATTAACTCTTTCAAAGAACCAGCTCCTAGTTTTGTTGATTTGTTCTATTGTTTTTTTAGTTTCTATTTCATTGATTTCTGCTCTGATCTTTATGATTTCTCTTCTCCTGCTGGATGTAGGCTTTCTTTGTTGTTCTTTCTCCAGCTCCTTTAGGTGTAGGGTTAGGTTGTGTATTTGAGACCTTTCTTGTTTCTTGAGAAAGGCTTGTACCGCTATATATTTTCCTCTCAGGACTGCCTTTGTTGTGTCCCACAGATTTTGAACCATTGTGTTTTCATTATCGTTTGTTTCCATGAATTTTTTCAATTCTTCTTTCATTTCCTGGTTGACCCATTCATTTTTTAGAAGGATGCTGTTTAGTCTCCATGTATTTGGGTTCTTTCCAAATTTCCTCTTGTGATTGAGTTCTAGCTTCAGAGCATTGTGGTCTGAAAATATGCAGGGAATGATCTCAGTCTTTTGATACTGGTTGAGACCTGATTTATGACCCAGGATGTGGTCTATTCTGGAGAATGTTCCATGTGCACTAGAGAAGAATGTATATTCTGTTGCTTTGGGATGGAATGTTCTGAAGATATCTGTGATGTCCATCTGGTCCAGTGTGTCATTTAAGGCCTTTATTTCCTTGTTGATCTTTTGCTTAGATGATCTGTCCATTTCAGTGAGGGAAGTGTTAAAGTCCCCTGCTATTATTGTATTACTGTCGATGTATTTCTTTGATTTTGTTATTAATTGGTTTATATAGTTGGCTGCTTCCTTGTTAGGGGCATAGATATTTAAGATTGTTAGATCTTCTTGTTGGACAGACCCTTTGAGTATGATATAGTGTCCTTCCTCATCTCTTATTATAGTCTTTGGCTTAAAATGTAATTGATCTGATATAAGGATTGCCACCCCAGCTTTCTTCTGATGTCCATTAGCATGGTACATTGTTTTCCACCCCCTCACTTTAAATCTGGAGGTGTCTTCGGGTCTAAAATGAGTTTCTTGTAGGAAGCATATTGATGAGTTTTGTTTTTTTATCCATTCTGATACCCTGTGTCTTTTGATTGGGGCATTCAGCCCATTAACATTCAGCGTAACTATTGAGAGATATGAATTTAGTGCCATTGTATTGCCTGCAAGGTGACTGTTACTGTATATTGTCTCTGTTTCTTTCTGATCTACTACTTTTAGGGTCTCTCTTTGCTTAGAGGACCCCTTTCAATATTTCCTGTAGAGCTGGTTTGGTGTTTGCAAATTCTTTCAGCTTTTGTTTGTCCTCGAAGCTCTTTATCTCTCCTTCTATTTTCAATGATAGCCTAGCTGGATATAGTATTCTTGGCTGCATGTTTTTCTCGTTTAGTGCTCTGAGTATATCATGCCAGTTCTTTCTGGCCTGCCAGGTCTCTGTGGATAGGTCCACTGCCAATCTAATGTTTTTACCCTTGTATGTTACAGACTTATTTTCCCGGGCTGCTTTCAGGATTTTCTCTTTGTCGCTAAGACTTGTAAATTTTACTATCAGGTGACGAGGTGTGGACCTATTTTTATTGATTTTGAGGGGCGTTCTTAGCACCTCCTGGATTTTGATGTTTGTTCCCTTTGCCATATTAGGGAAATTCTCTCCAATAATTGTCTCCAATATACCTTCTGCTCCCCTTTCTCTTTCTTCTTCTTCTGGAATCCCAATTATTCTAATGTTGTGTCGTCTTATGGTGTCGCTTATCTCTTGAGTTCTCTCCTCGTGGTCCAGTATTTGTTTTTCTCTCTTTTGCTCCGCTTCTTTATTCTCTGTCATTTGGTCTTCTATGTCACTAATTCTTTCTTTTGCCTCATTTATCCTAGCAGTAAGAGCTTCCATTTTTGTTTGCACCTCATTAATAGCTTTTTTGATTTCAACTTGGTTAGATTTTTGTTCTTTTATTTCTCCAGAAAGGGCTTTTATCTCTCTGGAGAGGGTTTCTCTAATATCTTCTATGCCTTTTTCGAGCCCGGCTAGAATCTTGAGAATTGTCATTCTGAACTCTAGATCTGTCATGTTACCAATGTCCGTATTGATTAGGTCTCCAGCCTTCAGTACTGCCTCTTGTTCTTTTTTTTGAGGTGAGGTTTTCCGCCTTGTCATTTTGTCCAGATAAGATTTGCTTTCTCCTCCTGAGGAATTCCGCTGTTCTTGGTGAGTGAAGTTGGTCTTGGCTGGGTTTCTTGTTGATCTTCTGGGGGAGGGGCCTGTTGTGGTGATTCTCAAGTGTCTTTGCCGCAGGCGGAATTGCACCACCCTTGCCAGGGGCCGGGCTAAGTAATCTGCTCAGGTTTGCTTTCGGGAGCTTTTGTTTCCTGAGCGCTTTCCGTAGAGTTCCAGAGGACGGGAATGAAGATGGCGGCCTCCCAATCTCTTGGCCAGGAGGAGCCGAGAGCTTGGGGTTCCGCTCCTCAGTGCGCCCTCAGAGAAAAGCGCCCAACCGCCCTGCCTCCCTGGCCTGCGGTTGTGCCGGTAGGAAAGCGGTCAATTGCTGGCACTTGGAGAAATGCGCCCTGTCGCTTCCGTCTCCGTGGCCTCTGGCCGCGATCCGAGCCCATCCAGCCTGCAACCAGCACAAGGTAACCCTGGGCTGAGAGCTCACTCCTTGGCTTTGTCGCTGTAGCCGGCTTCCCCGCTCTAATACCTGCGAGCTCTGCGGCACTCAGACACCCCCGGTCCTTCTGTGACCCCGTGGGACCTGGGGTCACGCTGACCCCACCTGGGCTTCCCCCCCCCCCCCGCCCAGTTTAGCCTCTGGAGCGATGTCCCTCCGTGGGGCAGACTTTTAAAAGTCCCGATTTTGTGCTCGGTTGCTCCGCCGCTTGCCGGGAGCCGGCCCCTCCCCCCGCAGTCTATCTTCCCGTTGCTTTGGATTCACTTCTCCGCAGGTCCTACCTTTCAGAAAGTGGTCGATTTTCTGTTTCTAGAATTGTTGCTCTTCTTCTCTTCGATTTCCCATTGGATTTGTAGGTGTTCACAATGGTTAGATAAGCTGCTAGCTGATCTTCTGCTACCTGATGTCGTCTCAGCCTGCTACTTCTCCGCCATCTTGACTCATTTTTGTGAGCAATTAAGCACTTAACAATCATGTAGAAAAACGCAACTCTTAGACAATGGAAGTTTATAACTATTGTAACAGGATGTTAAATAGCTTGGCTGTAGCACCAAATTCTAATAAATGCGGCATTCCAAAGAATCGATAGAGCAGGTTTTGCAAATACGTTATGCAACTATGGAATCCCTTCACCATAGGCCTTGAAAGGTTGAGCAAATGGAAATTAAAATGGATTTTGTGATTTCTTTGGAGAATTGTACCATGGCTCCACACACCTCTGCCTCCGAATCAGGAAGGGGGAGGTGGGGAGTGTCGTTGCTTGCCTCTCTTCTCTGGGTCAGACTCTGTCTGATGTAGGGGATGTGGGTGAGCCAGTAGCTCCTGCAGCAAAAGGAAAGAGATGCTCCTATGAGTTTGGCTGGAGCTTCTCTCCAAGAATCAGGGCAAAGGACACCTCAGGTGGGCTAATGGCAGACGGGCCCAGCCTGGGACTGTTTTAAAATCTTGCCCAAGAGCCTGTGTGGAATGGACTGCAGGAAAACCAGAGACTAAAGGAGAACAGCAGGTGGAGGAAAATGTATTGCCTGCATTGCGGGAAGTTCAGGCAAATGTTCCCACACTTTGACCTTGCTGGGTTTAGAAATCTAGGCAAGCACGCCGAGGAAGGGGAAATGCTCAGTAGAAGCAAAGATCCATGCCCTCCTTGCTCATCTTGAGCCCCAGGTGCAGAAGTTTTAAATGCTCATTTGCATAATAAATTGAGACTGTCTTTGTAACTTAAAATGACTGTTAGCAGTTCTGTTATTGACTGACTGTAACCAGAGAAGACACAGCACCTGACCTAGAGTTCATACTGGGGCGAATGGGTTACCCCTGTTAACCAGGCTTAGCAGGAACACCAGGAGACAAAATCGCTTTCATGATTACCTCATGAGTCCTGCTTGTTCAGTACACTTACACCATTAAAGACCAACAAGGAGGGGCGGATGGGAGGATATTGGTAGATGCCTGTAATAACAGCGCAACCCCATTATAACATAATATACCGCTGACTGTATGCTAGTGAGATCCTAATACTGGCGTTTGTGTAGAAGCAATTTTATGCTGTTATCTCATACAGCTAGCCCTTGAATGACATGGGCTTGGACTGCACAGGTCCACTTACATGGACTTTTTTCAATACATACAGTACTGTCAATGTATTTTCTCTTCCTTATGATTTTAACATTTTCTTTTCTCTAGCTTTATTGTAAGAATACAATATACAGTACTTTTATAAAATGTGTTGTTATTGGTAAAGCTTCTGGTCAACAGTAGACTATTAGTAGTTACGTTTTTGGGAAGTTTGTTATGCTGGACTTTTCTGGCATAGGGGTCGGCACCCCCTAAACCCCGTGGTGTTCAAGGGTCAACTGTATATGTCTTGTGAGAAGGGAGGCTATGGACTGGGTGATGTGTCAGAATGTGATGTGTCAGAATAAAGAGGTTGTGGTGAAATAATTGGTGAGAGCGGACTCAAGCAGCCCTAGCGAAAAGGTAGGTACTATTGTGGGGGGTCCTATAGTTCCTCCATTCACCATTTTGGGGGCTGCTGAGTACCCAGACTGGGTTTGATACTGGGGTTTCAAAGCTCTTGTTTTCCCTAGGACCTCACAATTTAGCAGGAGGGACCAAAAACCACATAACCTAAATGACTGTGCAAGTATAACAAAGTAGGGAAAATCAGATGAGGTCTGTTCGGAGTTTATCTGAAAGTGAGGGTTAACAATAGAATTTGGCTCTGAACTAAGTAAGGGTGGGCATTTGCTAGAATGAGAAGCATTTAACCTTGCCGATGTCATGAGAAGTTGGGAAAGTGATTCTTAGAAGTGGGTAAGCCTCAGAATCATCCAGAAGCTCTGAACCTGAGAGTCTGTCTCAGTAGAAATCCGAAGCTCAAGGGCATCATCCTCCTACCCTCTCAAGCTCCCGTGCAATTGTGAAACATTAAGTTTTTTGTTTGGGAACTACTGGGAGGGCTCAATAAAAGGATCTCGTTTGGGTTTCGGAGGGCCTGGTTAGCTGTGCTGCAAGAGTTAATGGTTTTGCTGAAATTGGTACACACGGCCCACCACCAAATACAACCAACGTCTCGTGAATGAATTAATTTTTATTGCTAATTTATAAAGCTTAATATCTTTCTAAGAGAAACAAATCAGTTTACATGTAGTAAAGTTACAAGTAGATAGCTATAGATAATATAGCCATTAGAAAAAAGAACAGAGCTAAATAGTATGAAGACGAAAGCAGTAAGCAGCAATAAAATTAATACCTACACAAAACTAGCAGTGCAATAAGATTAGCTGAAAGCAGCTTTACATTGAATAAAAAAAAAAGTTACTTAAATACAGAAATAGCACCTTACAAAAAAGAATTGAGAAATGTAAACTTGGTAGGTAGATTCAAGTATAAAAGTTATACTCCCAACTCTTGTACCAGAATGAAAGGGTTTCACAAACCCTGGACAGTGTAGGGCACACATACCTCCCTCAGTGCCAAGTCAAAGCTGCATTTCCTTAGCAGGATCCCCAACAATTATTTTTGTCTGTTACTAAGTTATACAATGATAGATTCAAGATTGCCATTGCTTCTTCACTACTCTGAATACCCAAGTCTAGCTTAGCAGCTTCGCTATGTTTTCCTGACAGAAACAACCCCTGCATTGTTTTATTTTTATCTTTTTACACATCACAAAGCCACATTAAAAAGTGGGCACTGAATACAAAACAAATTGCTTCTCCGTTTTCTGTTGCTGAGTATGGTCACAGAGTCATAATATTCTGATTTATGGGGTTGCTTCTTCACACCCCCCAAGAAACCGTGAATTCTCTGAGGTTTATATGGTCATATCATGAACAGAATTTAAAAAAAAAAAAAAAAAAAAGGAAAGAAAAAAAGGAAAGCAAAGAAGTTAAAATAGTAAGTGGCGAGCGTCCAAAAACAGTGCGGGGAAAATCAGACTGTGATTTCATCTAAATGTAGACCTCGCAAGTGAAAATATTTTGTGGAAGTTTTTAAGCATGGTGGATTTAAACACGCACGTACCCTGTGCGGCTAGGGATGCTGTGTGTCCTGTACTTTCACTGAAAAAGGCATATTTTTGTTTAAGGGAACTCCTCGTATTAGCTCTGGGTAATCATTACTGGGAGATTGTTGATTAGAACCATAATTTTATCTGTTTAACACTAGAAAAGATTGTTAAAAAAAAAAAAAAAAGAAAAAATGTCATCTTGTAAACTTTAAAAGTTTAGTGTTGATAAAAAATTTTATATAGTAACAAATTTATTTAATCTGGCTACCTACCTCAAGTTTTCAAAAATCTTGTGGGGGTAATAAGGCTAATAGTATCGTGTAGTTAATATAAAGCTACTTTAGTCAGACTCCCAGAGTCTCTTAAATTAATATTTTTATTTCATATAACATTTTATTGGGTCCAAAAATAAAAATAAAATAGAATCCTACACCAAGATTCCAAATCTAAGACAGAAGCTTAAAAAAGAAAGGAATGAGGAAAGGAAGGAGGGAAGGAAAAAAGGAAGGAGAGAGGAAGGCATTTACTGGAAGAGACAAGATTGAGGTACGTCAATAAATCTAGGAATATAAAGAACTAGTCTGGCTACTTAATGAAATCCTAAAGCAGTATGGTTTAACAAAGGGGTATTGCATAATAGTTTCCAGAATTGTATTCATGCTAGAACAACGGATCCCTGCACTCACCGCTCTTATTTTTCAGAAACGTTCTGAAAAATAACTGGTTTGAATATTCTTGGATACTGAACATAACGTGTCCATATTCCCTCTTACCCTTCCACAAATAAAGAAAAAAAAAAAGCCAAAGGAAAAAAAATAAAACGATCACCTATTGGTCCTATATCAATTTCTACATCATTATGCTTCAGAATTCTACCAAAAGGTCCCATCTAGGTTCCAATTTTCCATATAATCACTTGCTACCATCCTGATTTATTCAATAGACAGATATCCTTCGAAGGCATCCATACCTGATACTCTACAGTTAATATTTAAATTAAAAAAAAAAACCCACGGTGCATGTGGTGAAGGAAACTGCACATGGTAGGATTTTTACAAATGAACAGTAAAACCTTAATGTTCACACAGGTCAGCTCTTAGGCTGCTAGCATTCATCTTGCTTCTCATGCCCAGACAGGGTCAGCACAGTTCATGATAGCAAGGGTGTCGTTCACAGTTATTTTGGTCGTAACATTCCGTCTGCATACACATTTATCCACATTATTAGTAGGTTGTAACGTAAGTGCAGGGCAAATTATAGGAAAAAAGTATAAACATTCAAGTCGTCATACCCTGAAAAACATGTATTTTGCTGTCGTTGTAAACTTTTTGCACTAAATCCCATTTCAGGAACAAAATAAATAATACCATAGGATTCACAACTGGAGTCGGCTTCCTGATGAAGCCTAAGGAAGCAGTAGCTTTTTTTAAACTGCAGAAAAGAAGTTTCTCTCACCACAGATCTATGCTCAGGGCGAGGGGAAAAACCTGCCAAGAATGCTCACCCTAGTTAAGTGCTAGACAGTCCCCTCCCCCAGCAGAAAAACCACAAGGCTCCAGTAGCCTGTTCAGATTGGCTTCCAGCAATAAGAGGATTTTTGAATCGAAACCACAAAAGTCAGTCGGTGCTTTCACTGTGACACCACGCACAGAGTCTGGACTCTAGCTGATATTAAATGCACAATTAATAACAATTGCTTTCAGGAATAGATGATTCATGATGATGGGAAGTTATCATTAGAACCGGCGGGTGAAAGAGAGAGGACGATGTGTGCCGAAGACCGGATGGTTTGCGTCCCGCTTTGTATTCAGTGTCAGGGCATCACCTGGGATGGGGAAGGTCAGCCCGGGGGGCCCCCACCCCCGTCTGGCACGGCGTTGGATTAGTCAGCCTCGCTGCTGGGGATTTCGAGTCTCCTCTGCGCTGAGCTGGTGTTTCGTGTCAGATTCCTTTCTCTTCTCCTAAGGACAGGGTCTCCGAGGCTGCCAGGCGTCTTGAAAAATGTCTCACGATGTGTGCGTCGGATGCTCTTGGGGGTCACGGGAACTGGGGACTAAAAGAGCAAACAAAAACAGGTGAAGTCAAATTGTTCTCAGTCTCTGAACTAAGCTCTTTCTTGACCTGTGTCAGTACGATCTTTATGTGTCGTTCTTTTCGCTTTTCTGTCCCACTCCTCTGCTTTGTCTCCTCCCCAACACTTCCCACAACTGGAAATTCACTTCTTTGTTTTGTGTGCAGAAAGGCAGCCTAATGAAGAGGCTGGGAGCGTGCCACCAGCACGACTAGCTGGCTGACATGGGCAAACCACTTAACCAAGCTGTGCCTCGCTGTTTTCATCCATACAGTGGGGGTGACAAAGGTGACGACTTCACGGGGCTGCACGAATTAGACAAGATAATATTTATAAAGCACTTTGGACTATGCTAGGCATACAGTAAGTATGTGTGTCTTGGCTCTTTTTGTACACTTGCTACTATGTATATTCTTGTGTTAAATGTTGCATATTGATCTCCTTAATGTGCCCTAAAAGGGCAAGGACCATTAATTATCCTGTTTACTTTCCTATCTTAACTGGCTGGATGAATGCCTGGCACATGACTGGTGATCAGAAAGCATGTCACATTCTCATCACCTTGTTTAAAAACTAACTTGTTTAATTTCAACATCTAGCAAACTTGTGAGCCTCTGACTTACTTGTCTAAAATATTTTGGGCCACAACATAAAACTCTGTCTCCGTGAGAGAAAGGAACCACTCTGGACAATGCCTAAGGCAACAACGCTTGCATACTGACGAACTACAAATGGGAGTTTGGGGGAAATACAGTACTGATTAATTAATATTGATTATAAAATTCATATATGTACATTTGTGTGTGTGTGTGTACAGCCTCCTAAACACTGCATTTTGAGAAATGACAGATGCTAGGAATCTTTGTGTTTGTATCCAGACTTCTGTTTCCCTGAATTGTTTCTACAGCTGTACAATGAAAATTCAGGGTGCTCTCCTGCCATTCATCTAATGAAATGAAAGCCTGGAGAAATCATCGGAATATTCAGCATTCATCAACAAGCCCCCTGAACCATCCTTGAAATAAGTCCCTTTAATTTTAAGGAACATACTGACAACTAAAAAATATTTTTGTCTTCAAAGCACAGCATCTCTAGCCTCCAGTCTCCAACAGAAGCTGGGTAGACCCTGACCTGGAGCCTCTCTACTGCTGGCATGAGACTAAAAGCAAAGCTCATGAAATGCAGACTGAACTGACCCCATCGCAGAATGATGACCTTCCTGGGCTCACGGCACGACTCACCTGTTGTAATTTTACTATGGGGACAGGATGCCCTGCATACACAGGGGATTCAGGCTGGATGACGTTGTGTGATGTTGGCATCTCTGGACTCAGGTTGAGTGAGAGCGGACCCTGAAGCTGAGGGTCTGCGGAGGGGAGTGCTGATGATTTTGGATTAACCATGTTTGCAGGGCCGATGAGAAGATGAGCTGTTGATCCGAGGCCAGGCAAGCCAAAATTCACAGGTCCCGCATTTGGGAGAGCACCGGGGGCAGAGGAAAGCGGCCTGGCCATCGTGGGAGAATAGAGGATGGGGAAAGGGCCCAGTGTCGGAGATGGTAAGACCATGCAAGGAATGCTGAGAGATGGCAGCTGACCTGAAGGGGGTCCCATGGCATGGGGGTTCTGACTGCCAGATAAGAGCACATTGAAACCATTTAATCCTGAAACAGAAGAACAAGGTGAAAGTCAACAGAATGTATGTTTCCAGCACATGTCCCCCACGGCCCTTTCAAATGGGAACCCACAGTGAATGAATTGACCTGACCAGGCCAATCCCCTTCCCTTGCTCTCCCCACCCTGCACCGCTTCTCCCCAGCAGTGGACACCACTGAAATCCCACCCACCTGTGGGATAATGTGGGGGATCTCAGTGTCTCCCGAGATAGTCAATTAACATGTGTTCCACTGAATGCAAATTGAGGAGGAAAGTGAACTTGGACGGGAAAAATTTTATCTTTATTTTTGTAAACTTCTAACAAATTTGTATTTCCCTCAACTTGGATCACAGGCAACAAATCCAACAGTATTACTAGCACCTTGAATTGTCACTAGTAAAAAGCACATATATATTCCTATAACATTAGAGCTTTGGGAGATTGTTACTAGACTGTCAAGCTCATTACGACTTTGAAATTATGAGAACACTGGAACTACTGTCGGATCTTCTTATTACTATAATTAAAAAAATTATTTTTTCTAATGGTATTTCAATATAATTTGCCTCCTTTATTATCCTATGTATTTATTAATTCTATGCATTTTTTAAACTTTCTGAGGAGGAATCCACAGGCTTTACCATAGTGTCAGCAAAAGCTAAGAATCCCAGTGCTGGGCTGTCATTTCCATTCAGCAGGGACTCAGTCTGTTTCCTGTTTATAGGTGTATCTGCACCTTTGAATATCATACTTATATCAAACCCTCAGAAAATATTTGCTAATGGAATAAAGAATGTTTTGTAGATAACTCAATAATAACACCTACCTAACCTGTGAAGTGAATGGAAAATTCAGGAAAATCAATTTAAGTCTCTGCATCGAGAGCAGATTTATGTACACAATGCATGTCTTAAAAATTAGGGATCTATTATATTTCAGCTTTATTTCAAAACACTGACAGCTTTGGAGTCTTACTGTCAGGCACTATCATCCGAAGTGTTTTAGATGTATTATCTATAAAATTTAATTCAGTTTCGAGAGCACCCACACGACACAGGTGCCATTGTTAGTGCTGCTTTACCACAAAGACGCCTGAATATTTAAGTTCATGCAGGTAATGAACAGCTCTAATGTCCAGCCCTCTCTAGACCCAGCCCTTGACCACAGTGACGTGCTGAGTACCTCTGGATATTCAAGACATCAGCACGTTAGCTGTACAAGGTGACCAAAAGTTTAATGCATTTAAAAAAGATGACTTGCCCTAATTATCTTCATAGTCTCCTTCGAGTTGGCCAAAGTAAAAGCAGCCTCTACCTTCATTTCATTGATGGAGGGAAAGAAAGGGCCGAGAGTAAAATGGTTCAGAGGCTGTGTAGACAGCAGCTCACTGATGAACCACTTTGTCAGGTGACATGGAAAAGATGTAAAAATCTAATTTATGACCCGACCACCCCGAGGGGCCCTAAGACACGAGGACCCTCCTTACCGGCCGGCGACTGCACGTAAAGGTACTGTTGCAAAGAGGGCTCTTTGGTGCTTTCATTTTCTTTTGAAGACTTTTCGATCTCTGTGTCTCCTGAAGGATTTCCCCACTCAGAAGAAACGAAGTAGTTGGCTGTGGCCTTTGCCGAAGGCTCCTCTGCAGCTGAGACTTGGGCCTCCATGTGAATGTCTTCGAGGGGTACAGAGCCACTGTTACCTGGGGTCCTGGGGGAGGCAATGTCTGTGGACTCTGAGGGTTTCTACGCACAGTCAATGAGGAACCGGAAAAGCAAGAAAAATCCCAGTGGTAAATTTTGATAGCAGCTTTCTCAACACAGCTAACACATAAACAAACAGGTCAAAGACCAACGTGTGCCACACTGAATTGAGTATGTCTGTTGTTTCAGTCACGCTTATAGCAATGGTCTGAAAATCAGTGTCCCATCACATACTTCTACAGGCTTAGGATTCTTAAGTATAGACATAATGGAGTTTTAACAATGACAGACTGGCCATAGTGTTTAGACAATGAGATAAATTTCAGAGCTGCTGACACATAAAGGGTGTGGGTCCCAGACTTTGAGTGGCCCAGTAACGACTGCAGGAGGACTGGCCCAAAGCCAGTCTTGGTTATCTAAGACCTATATATACTAGTCAGTCTTTCATTGCCATTCTGCAACCCCAGGCTATATACAAAATTAGAAGGAGTCACTCTGGCGAGAGAAAGGAACAGAAGAGAAAGCATCCTCAGTAATAGACTGATTTCCATGCGGGTGCCTAGTGAACCCAGCACAGATGCCTGCCATGATCGTGCTTCTGCTTCCTGAGTGTTGGATTGGTCAGATCTTGTTCACCTCTGAATGGCTACTGAGTGGGAGATGTGAACAGCTCATATTTGTGTTCCCTTCGTTTTGTAGCTGGGGAAACAGGATCTCTAAGTTGTGATGAGAATGGACACAGACACTGAAAGATCAGCAGCCCCTACACTGCCGACCCTGGATTTAGATGATTATGTCAGTGACCTCAACTCATTTAAGAAAAAAAGGATAAGCCAAAAGACGGGGAGGAATATACAAACATATTAACAGTGATTGACTCTATGTGGTAGGATTATGCGTCTTTTTTTTTTTTTAACACTTTATAGCATTTTATGCAAAGTGGGAATTTTATAAAAGTCACTTTTATTACGGTACTACTTTATGGCAAGATTTTATGGCAGAGCCAGTCCTGGGCTTAATTATATAAGCAACACATGAAATACCTCCCATTTCAGACTCAGTGGCTTATTAGCATCTATACATCTGTACACCCGAACTCCCTTACCTTGGGCACGACAAGAGCTAGAGGGCTGTCTTCGTAGTCCCTGCTCTGTCTTTTAGTGGCTGGCTCCTCCTCCTGAGGCCTCCTCTCCTCCCCAAGGCGCTTCTGAACTGAGGGTGTGGATGTGTCCTTCTCAGACCCCGAGCCAGACCCTGGGGACGGTCCCTCCTGTAGGCTCCCGTACAGCATGAACAGCGAGGTGGAGGGCACATACACCACAGGCTGGCTGGCCAGCAGGGCTGGTTTCAGGGTCTCCGTGTCCGAGGCAGCCGAAGCTGGTGAGACACTCATTCGTCCAGTCAGACTGTTCTGCATGGAGAAGGCCTGCAGGTCCGTTTGGGCCACAGAAAATACTTGGTGTGGTAAAGGATTAGCAGAATATTCTGAGTCAACAGACAAGCCAGGGAGAGGAGCAGCAGGGTCCAGGCTGCTTGACGGAGGCATCACTCTCTTACTGACGAAGGCTTTCCTCCTGCGGTAAAAAGGAACATAATGGGTCCCATCAAGTTACCACATTCCACCAGCTCCAGATTCTCTGCTTTCCTAAAGAGAGACGTACCAAAGCAGAAATGAGATAATGCTGCTCAAGCTGATACTAAAGTGTGCCCCTGAGCACCTACGACCTGACTCCAGAGCAGATGACCATACAACCTGGACGGATGGTTAGGGATGGGGTGGGTGAGCCCTTGGGGGACTCTCAGCTTAGAGATCACACCGGCTCTCCCCTGACTCCTCTATGTCTAATAATTATCAGCACATAGTGACTGCTACCCTATAGCAGGCCCACAGATGCCCCATGACTAACATAATATAATAATTTTACATAATTATAATGATAGTTACCCCCTGCCAGTTGACGAGGGAGGAAAAGTGAGTTCAGTGACTGATCAGCCTACTGAAGGTCAACCAGCCTGCTTGAATGTAAGGAAGATGGGCCTCACACTCAGGCATTGAATGACATTCTGGGTAGACAGCCGAGACTGGACCAGAGCTTCATTTAAAGGACACATCTGGTGTGTCTCAAATCCACTGTGAGACAAATGGAGTGGGCAGTGAGTGAGGAAATAAAGTTATCTACTAAATTATTTTCTGTCATTCTTATTCTGCTAGAATTCCAATTTTTAGGCACAATTTTCAAAATTAAGCCCTATTTAATAGATTAAAAACAATGTCTGGGCCTTTTATACAGAAAGATTCCTAAATAACAAAAAACATTTATGTCCTTAGTGTATTTTTGGAAACAGATGAGGAAAACCCATTTAAGACTCCTTTAAGAACTAGTAAACAGAGGAGAGGGATTTCTTTGAGCCTTTTTGATGGAATCAGTGAGATGTATTTTGCCTTGTTTTGTTGTCCACATGCTGTTGGGAATCAGATGGAGGGCCCTGGGCTGCAGAGATGAGTAAAGCTCTCTGGCCGCAGCCCCTCTGAATGAGAAATCACTACTACTCAGCTCTGTGAAGCTCAAAATACCCATACTGAGTATATCCCCCACCGTCCTACCTACCTCCAGTCATCTACCTTCACCCTCCGCATCTCCACCAATAGCAGCACCATCATCTGAGACCTAGGTGTCCTGTGTGAGGTCTCTTTCTATCTTGGTGAGTTGTGCTGACTCACCGTCTTACACTGATTTCAAACAGCCACGGTGTTCTCCAGGAAGTCTGTTGTAGGTCTTTACTGTCTGTCTCATAAACCCATACTCTTCTACCTGGCTTCTAAAGTTTTTTTTTTTACCAGTTTGACCTATTTACCCCCAACACCCCAAGTTCTTTTTATGAATGAGGTTTCCTTTTTTTTTTTAAGACTTTATTTATTTGACAGAGAGAAATCACAAGTAGGCAGAGAGGCAGGCAGAGAAAGAGAGAGGAAGGAAGCAGGCTCCCTGCTGAGCAGAGAGCCCGATATAAGGCTCGATTGCAGGACCCTGAGATCATGACCTGAGCCGAAGGCAGAGGCTTTAACCCACTGAGCCACCCAGGCACCCTATGAATGAGGTTTCCTTTTGCTTTCCTATTTGTACAAATCATTATGGCTAAACTAATCAGTGTATGGTCCCCATACTCTGACCCTGCCTCACAAACTGTTTCTTCCCAAATCGGTCATTAAAATCCTCTCTAGTTCCCACATTAGCATTTCCTCTGCTTCCTCCCATAATATGTGATTTCCTTCAAAATCAGACCCAAAACTTGAGTCCGATAGCCTGGGTTTGAATCCTGGCTCTGTCACTACTTAGCACTGTGCCCTTGGGCAAGTTATTTAACCTCTTCGGGTTTCTGTTTCCTTTCTGTAAAATGAAGATGAGAGTACCAATCTCAAATGACTGTTGTGATTAGATGAGTTACTATACAAAAAACTTTCAGAACAGGACCTGGTAGTTCATAAACAAAGTTAGCTACAGTGATGACAAGTGATTCCAGGAACTACAATCATCAGTTCTCAGGGCCATGTTAGTAGTGAACTTTTATCAATGTATTTGTTTTTATTTTTTCCCCTATAAGCTTTCATTAGCTTAGGGTATAAATTTTTCATACTTTTGTGTCCCTGATGCTACACCCAGCACAATGATGAGCACAAAGGGGAAATCCAGAAAATTTGTAATGTACAAATGGCTAACTTAGGGGCAAGACTGCTAAAATTTACATTCTGATAGGTGGCATTTCAATGGAGTTGAAGTTAACACCAGAAAATAGAAAAGAATACACTCAGGGCACCTGGGTGGCTCAGTTGGTTAAGCATCTGCCTTTGGCTTAGGTCATGATCTTGGGGTCCTGGGATCGAGCCCACATTGGGCTCCCTGCTCAGCGGGGACTCTGCTTCTTTCTCTGCCCCTCCCCTTGTTCATGCTCTCTTTGTCTCTCTCTCACTCTCAAATAAAATCTTAAAAAAACAAAAAAGAATACACTCAGAGTTTTTGAAGGCTACTCACTGTGAACTGTCTTCTATTTTCTGTCGGTAAACAGCTGCCAGACTTCCAATTTCTAAGGAGTAGCCACCTGACCCTGAAAAGAAAAATAAAACTCTAACAAAATACGGCAGGGGATTTATACACACCAATTATATACAGCTGGATTCATTATTCACTGCTCAGGGATTATAAGATTATCTGAAATCAATTCCGGTTTTGATTCAAAGAGAGAAATTTCCAGAAGCTAGCTGTTAATGGGGAATTTAGGTCTTATCAATAATTAGAAAGAAGACAAAACACGTGTTGTTTTGTAAATCTGATGAATGTCTGACATGCATCAAACAGACCAACCTTGGCAAACCAGCTAATCTTCACTGGTGGACTAGGATGAATTTCAGGCATGGGGCCATGTTCACTCCCTGTGAAGCAAGCAACTCTTTTACCCCCAACCATCATTTCACTTCAGGTAAGTGGAAGAAACAGGCAGGGCCTAGAGTCAGCTTATTTTAAAATGCCTGGGTGGGGTGACTGTTACAGGACAACTGACGGATTCCACAGAATATGGAAAGGCAGATACCTTGTTCTTCTTTATAAGGGCTGCTGGGCTCCGAGTTCACTTTCCTCTGGATCCTCTCAGAAGCCTGAACTGTGCTGAAAGAACCATGTCGAGCCAGCCTCTGTTTTGCACAGACTTGAATCTGGCCATATGTTTCTCTTTTCAATTCTGGTAAGACAGATGCAGAAACATCCACTAGTTCTTCATCTAAATAAATGAGAGAATTGGTAGTGTTATATAGCTGTAATTCTGGATAATTTTAGTCTTTTAAAGATATAGCTTTGAGAGCCTGTAATTGTAATGGAGCTACTCTATAAATTAAAAACTAAGACAATCAAAGGAATTTTATGAGCCTTGTCTCAAACCCCAATTTCTTTTGATGTACTAATTTTTTAAGAGTTAGTAAAAGACTATAAAGTGAAACTGAATCCACATATATTCTAAAATTATCTAAACTGCAACAAAAATAGAGCAAGATGTTCTCCAACCCAAATTAGAATGGACCTGACATTTCAGATGCTTTCTCTGGGCAGAGATATCAAAGGAAAACCCAACCATGCTCAGCCCAACACACAGATTTAGAGATTTTAACACTAATTGAGATCAGCCTCTTAGGCCACAGCTCTATGGCAATAAGAATCTCTACTTTCTATTATGCTGCTTTATTATGTCTTTCTTATGCAGTAGGAGGCTCAGTTACTAAGTGACCAAGGGAATAAGGTCAGCAAAAGCCTCATGGTTGAAATGTTGCAGAATAGTGAGAACAGAAGTGTTAAGAGGCCCATTTTATGCTTAAAGGAGCCTGTGTAAAATCAGGACAGAATTTCCTAGGTAGAACCAGGCCTATTTTCTACAGAGAAATAGTCCCCATTGCTCAGTCATTCCTACCCTGTTCATCTGTGTGATTTTTCCAAGTTCAAAGCATGCACGTTTTAATTATAAGACTAATTTAATAAATGGAAAGGCTCAGCTAGACTTACATTTTCTAAAACACACAAAAATTTTTAAAAAATCACTTTTACAGTTTTTTCTCCTAACAAAACCCTCCAAAATACTCTTTCTAGAAAATAAAAAATTACAAAATCAAAAAGAAAATGGGTAAAGATCATAACAGGGAATACATTTACCTTCCTGCCTTAAACACAGTATCAGACAAAACAAATAAAACAATGGCTCTCAAGACACTGGACAGTAGGAAAAAATGGGCAGTGATCCTCAGAGATAGGAATCAAATAAGGTGAGACCAATATTGCCCTCACTTACTGCCCAGAGAATATTTCCTGCTTGGAGTATAGGGAAGGGAATCTGGACAGAGATTGGAAATCTCCCCAACTTGAGGTTGGAGTTGGAAGCCAAGGCAAGCCAGGGTAGCTAGAGTTTGCAGGGCAAAACTCCAGGGAAGAAAGCCATACCAAAAGAATGCTGGAGATCTGCAGAAGGTCCCACCCCCACTTAAGTGTTTAGTGGAGTACTCATGCATGTGAGACTACCCAAGGTCAGGAAAGGAACCACTTAAAAGGAGAAGAAGGAATAGTGTCTGCAGCTCATCCAGGGCTGGGAATAGTGCCTATTGCCAATAGCCAGCATGGAAAAATCTCCTAATTCATGGATTACTGGTTAGAATACCAAAAAGGGTATTATTGCCTCAATAGTGAGGGTAATGCACTGAAAATGAACTTCTGATGATCCTGTCTACCAAAGCTTAAAAACAAGACCTGACAGGTTCACTGTTTCCAAGCAACTTCACTGCATTGCAGAACAAAGTTGAAGAATATTTTTAGAAATACTGAAATATCTAGTACTCAACAGTATGTAAATCTCAGTGTCTGGCTTACAATTAATTATTATCAGGTACACAAAAAAGCAGGGAAATATAACCCACTATGAGGACATAAATCAAGGAAATGGATTCAAAAGTGACACAATGATAGAATTAGTGGACAGGCACATTAAAACAGGTATTATGATTGTATTCCATGAATTCAGGAAACCAGAAGAAAGATTAGGCATATTAAGTAAAGACACTGAAAAATATAAAGACTCAAGTTAAACTTTGAGTGGTTAAAAACCATAATGCTGGAGAAGAAAATACAGGGGATTAATGGCAGATTAGACACCGTAGGAAAAAAAATAGTGAACATGAAGACGTAGCAATAGAAACCATCCAAAATGATGGTGAAGAGAATGAAAGAAACAAAACATCAGAAAACTGTGGGATAATTTCAAACAGTCAAATATAAGCATAACTGGAGTCTCCAAGAACAGAAGAAGGGAAAGAAAAAAATAATCGAAAAAATAAGGGCTGAAAACTTGTCAGTTGATAAACACTTCCAACCCATAGATCCAAGAAGGCCAACAAATCCTAGTATAAGAGACATGAAGAAAGGAACATCGATGCACACATACCAAATTGTTTAAAACCAGTCAGAAAGAAAATCTCAAAAGCAACCAGAGAAAAAGATGCACTACATATGGAAGAGGAAGATGATGATAGATTTCTAACCAGAAACAATCTAAGAAGACAGTGGAGTGACTTCTTTAAAATACTGAAAGAAAAAACCTTCATTCTAGAATCCTTTACCCACTGAAAATATCTTTCAAAAACAAAGGAGAAGGGTGCACATTTCCAGTTACATGATAAGTACTAGGGATGTAATGTCCAGCATGATGGCTACAGCTAATACTGCTGTTACATTCGAAGTTGTAAAGAGAGTAAATCCTAAGAATTCTCATCATAAGGATGAGAATAAGGAAAAATTTTTTTTTCTCTTTTCATTGTATTAAATATGAGATAATAGATCCTACCTAAACTTATTGCAGTAATCAATTCACAATATATGTCAAATTATTACACTGTACACCTTAAACTTAACATGTGATATAAACAAGCATATCTTAATAAAGTTGGAAAAAAGGCAAAATAAAGATGCTTTTAGACACAGAAGAGCTGGGAGAAAGAATTCATCATTGACAGATCTGCACAATAAGAATTGTTAAAGTCCATTAAGGCAAGAAAAACGATATCCGATGGAAAGAAATCTACATCTACAAAAAGGAATGACTAGTACCAGAAATGGTGACTACTTGGGTAGATATCAATTTTTCCCCTTATTAAATCACTTTAGAAAACAATAGACTATTTAAAACAAAAGTGATAACAATGCATTTTGGAGTTTTTAACATACAGAGAAGTAAAATATTTGGTAACAACAGTACAAAAGTCAGGCAGGGAGAAATGAAAGTATGCTATTGTAAGGTTCTTATGCAATATAAATAGTATAATATCATTTGAAGGTGGCCTGTGATAAGTTAAAGGTGAATACTATAAACCCTAAGGCAGCCATTATTATAACACAACAGACTTATAGCTAATAAGCCCGTAAAGCTAATAAATCAATAAGCCAGTAAAATGGAAGCATAAAAAAATAATAAATCCCAAGGAAGGGAGAAAAAGAGTAAAAAGAAACAATGAGCAGATTGGACAAACTGAAAAGAAATAGCAAGATAGACTAAAATCAAACATCAGTAATCACATAAAATGTAAACGGTATAAAGAAGTCAACTGAAAAGCAGAAATTGTCAGATTAGATTAAAAAACTCTTGTTTGTAGGCTACCTACCAGAAACTCACTTTAAATATAGATACCAAAGGTTAAAAAGAAAAGAATGAACAATATACACTATGATAACTAATCAAAAGAAAGCTGAAGTGATTATATTACCATTAGATAAGGTAGATTTCAGAGCAAAGAATATCATCGGGCATAAAAAAGGGCCATTTCATAATGATAAAAGGGTCAATTCACCGAGAAGACATAGTGATCAATCTTAAATGTTTATGCTCCTAATGACAATTTCAAATACACAAAGCAAAACTCGAGAGAGCTGGAAGAAATAGACAAATCTGCAATTAAATCAGACATTTCAACATTCCTCTATCAATGATTGATAGAATAAATAAAGTTAGTGAGGATATAGAAGAATTAGACAACACAATCAACCAACCTAACTTAGTTGTCATTTATAGAAGATTCCACCTAACAAAACAGAAGATCCATTCTTTTAAGTATATGTGGAGAGATCATATCTGTACCATAAAACAAACCTCAATGAATGTGAAAGGATTCAAATTATATAAAGTATATTTTCTGTTCACTGAAGTTAGAAATCTATAAGAAAAAAATCTGGAAAATTCCAGAAGATTTGGAAATGAGCACACATCTGAATAACTTGCAAATCAAAAAAAGAGAAATTAAAAAAAATTATTTATTTATTATTTATTTATTTATTTATTTGACAGAGGGAGAGAGAGAGATCACAAGTAGGCAGAGCAGCAGGCAGTGAGAGGGGGAAGCAGGTTCCTTGCTAGCAGAGAGCAGGATGCAGGCCTCGATCCCAGGACCCTGAGATCATGACCTGAGCGGAGAGCAGAGGCTTAACCCACTGAGCCACCCAGGTGCCCCAAAAAGGGAAATATTTTAAATTGAAAGACAAAACACATCAAAATTTGTGGGATAGAGATAAAGCTGTACTTACAGCAAAATTTATAGCACTAAAAACAAAAAAAAATGATCTTGAATAAACTCTATTTCTACCTTAACAAACTAGAAAAAGAGCAAATTGGACACAAAGTAGAAGAAAAGATTACTAGAGATAACCTCAATAGCCCTATAGCTAAAGAAATCGAACCTGTTATTAAAAACCTTCTTATGTAGAAAACTGCTTGCCCACACGGCTTCACTGGTGAATTCTACCATAGGAAGGCATGTATGTGAATATTCATTTAGCTTTATTTCTAACAGCCCCAAACTGGAAATAATTCACATGTTCACTGACAAGTAAATGAATAAAGAATGATATATCCATACAATGGGATACTCAGCAATATGAAGGAATAAAATTATCAATACATGCTATAATATTATTAATTTGAAAATACGCCAAGTGAAAGAATTTCGATAAAAAGAGTATACAAACAACAGTCAATTCTTGTTATTCATGGCAGTTATGTTCTAGGAAGTTACCATGAACACTGAATTAGCAAATACTAAACCACTGCTCTTAGAATAATAAAGGGTTAGGTTGCTGCCAGCCTCTGGTCACATTTTTGTCAACTGATAAACACATAAACCTGTTGTATATGTGTTTATTATGCCTTATTTAACATATATAGTTGATCCACTAGCACTGAACTCTTAGCCAATAGCACTAGAACACACGCCTGAATGGAGCTCCTCTAAGATACGTATTTCCTGTGTAAGGCACATCACGCCTTCTTGCACTTGAAATCATTAGCACTTCAGTAGGACGCTTGGGAACTATTTTAACAGCAAAATCCCCAACACAGAGCACAAAAATGTGAAAACACGGCACTAAAAAGACCACGAAAAGGACACTCGTTTAGAGTAGGAGAGCCATGTGGAAACGAGTATGAGAAACAAGAGAACAGAGTGTTTCCTTGTTTAACCTCAGCTGGGAACACGAGTGTGCTCTCAGCCAAAATTTTTTGCCACTTTGCAGGTCTGTGAATGAGAAAATACCATGAGTACTGATTCTGGAATTATCAAGTAATTTTAATATATAAATTTGCAAATAGGCACTTTGAATGATGAGCATCAACTGTATATGAGCCCCTTATAAAATTTTTTAGAACATATGTACAAATCTAGAGTGAAAGAGAGCAATCAGTGGTTGCCCTGGGGTTGGGGTTGGCGGGGGCTGGGGGGCCAGGAGGGAGGAATTACAAAGGGGCAGGAAACTCTGGAGGGTGATGGGTTCATTATCTCGACTGTGGTGATTATTTCACAGGGGCCCACACAATACAAAACTTACCAAATTGTAATTTTAACGATATGCCATTTACTCTATGTCATAAGATCTCAAAAATGCTGCGAAAGGATGAAAAGGCTATGTGGTAGGAAGGAGAAGAGGAAAAGAGATATTTATTAAGTTTATCTGAGAGGAATCACTACTCAAGGAGTGAAGGAGAGTGAATTAAGAAGATCAAAGGTAACTTGAAGTTCTGGATTTGATGGCTGGGTTGATGATGACAGTTTTATTGTCAGTAAGGAAACCAGATATACAGAAAAAAGATCAGTTTTCTGTCAGGTAGAGAAAGTGAGTTCACGTTGAGGTTCCTGACCAGGTCCCAAGTCTTCTTCCCCTTCTCAGAGCAGAGCTGTTCTGGCTGTTATCCTTGTGGTTACACAAATCCCTTAATTCATGACTCCTCAACACCAGCTCGGTTCCCTGGCTACCCAGTTTCTTCAATGACACTACCACTTTTGAGTCCTCTTCTCCTTTAATCTATCTAAAGATCCCTCATCACTTCTGACTGTTACATTTAGGACAAACTTCTGGGTTTATTTTGAAGGCTTCCAAAATGTGGTCCCAACCAATCACATTTTATGTCTCATTATTCCCTATCCCCAGCCCTCCACTTAAATCAGGGCGATTGTTCTCTAAACACACACCAGATTTGTTTTTATGTGTCTGTTCCTTGAACTGGAAAGCTCTCCTTCCCTCCAAAACCTAACAGTCTTGTCCATTAAACCGTAACTCATATCCTGAGCTCCCGAAGAGCCAGGACCACCATGTATACTGCTTAATTGTTTTCTAATTTTCAAATGTATGCTCATTATACCTTCAGTAGAAGCTCATAATCAACAAGAGTGAGTAAAAGCACTGATCTGGGTCTAACAGGTAATCATGGATAAATAAAGACCAAGTCTGCTTTTAACTCATTAGGAATCTACCTCTTCAGAAAACAGTTCCTTAAATGTTAATTCCTTAAATTTTTTCCCCTAAAATTCCTTATAATTCCTTAAAATGTTAAGCATAGTGCTACCATATGAGCCATCACTTCCATCCCTAGATATGCCAATAAGAGATGCAAAAGGTGTCCATATCAAAACTTCTACATCAGTGTTCAAAGCAGCATCATTCATAATAGCCAAAAAGTGGAAAAAATCGAAATGTCCATCAATTGCTGAATGAAGAAATGTGGCATGTCCATACAACAGCGTAGTATTCCACAATGGAAAGCAAGGAGATAAGGACACACATTCTAATGTTGAAGGACCTTAACAATACTGTTCAGTAAAAGCAGTTGGTCACAAATGACCATATATTATATGATTCATTTATAGGCAGTCTCTAAAATAGGTAAATCTATAGAGATGGAAATATATTAGTGATTTTCCTGGTGCTGGAAGGGAGAGGTTGGGAAGAAGTGGAAAGTGCTAATGTGTACAGGGTTTCTGTTGGGGACTGTGACTTTGTTTTCCAAGTAATTGCGGTGATGATTGCACAACTCTGCACTAAATTTAAATTGATGAATTATATGAATCATATCTTATGCAAAATTATATCTTCATACAGTTGTTAAAAATTCAAAAAAAGAAAAAACCAAACGAACAAAACAGACGTAGTCTGGTTTCAAACGTATAGAGCTGCGGTGGGGGGGAGGGGGGCTGGGGTGGACAATGATGGCAAGATGTATCAACCTCCCTGAGTACAACAGGACAATATTAAATCACAATAGCTCCGAAGAGACAGTCTTTGCTCTGGGTACCCAGGGAAAACTGGAAGAGTTGACATTTGAGCCAGATCTTGAAAGTTGAGTAGAATATTTACATGTCGAAAAGAAGAGGGCTTCACAGGTGAAAAGAATAGAAGCCAAAGCCAGAGGAGTGGAAAATGGCAAAGGTGTAGAATTCATGCAGGCGGGGATGGTGTCATACACGTCTTTAAACCTCTCGTGGCATTTAGTATAGTAGCTGAGCACAGTCCGCATGCAAGTAAGTACTTGCTGGGTTGAATTAGTTATACTTGATTTTAAGTGGTTTCATCTAGCTCCTAAGTGAATAATGTGTTCTAAGCGAGGTAGAGAGCTATATCTTTTATAAGCCTGGGTTAAGTGGCAGGAATTTATGCCTCTAATACCAAAATTGGAAGGGTAATTTAAAAATAACTTTAATGGCTTTTTTTTTCCAGGCAGCATAGCTGTATGTAAAGTAGATGGTACAGTAGGATCTAGTCCCCAATTGCTCAGCTATTACCCATCAAATAAGGAGAAGATAATACCCTTTTTGCTCTAGTGTAATTATGACATTTGTAACCTGTTAAACAAATTACCAAAGATGTGTTCATTACATCCATACCATATTTGAAGCCATCTTTACCACATACTTGTTTCGTGATAGTAACTGATACAATTTTTACATTACCTGGAGTTTCAAAGAAAAATAATGCTTTATTCTGCTGGTGCAGAAACCACCAGAGTTCGTAAGAAGGGTTATTTTTAATCCTCAAGCCCAAACTTCCAGGAGCTTTGGAATAAAATGAAAAAAAGCTAATGAGCTATAATTTAATAGTTACAGAAACTCCCACGTCAAAAGCTCTCAGGACTTCCCTTCCAGTGGGATGTGGGCCGTGGCACACACCACTTACAGACAAACGTTCGCTGTTTCGAGGGATACCACTAGACTAATTTTGAATGTGACGTGGGTTATGGGAAATGAAGATCAATCTCACTGTGTAGAAGATGCATGAGTTGGAACAGGAATTGGGGATTGCAAATAAAAGAGATGCCTCAAAAAACCACCCGACCTTACCACTAGAACTGAAGTCCACAGGCCCGATCCATTTGAAGGCTGGTTTACGGCCCCGCTCTTCTGTCACGTGCACTTTCTTTATTAGAGCCAAGCTGGTCAGAACATTGGCTATATCATAGAGGCGTCGTACCTTTGCTTAAAGATATAAAACACAATTACAGTCACGCCGTCTGTGACACCACTATATTTTAGTTGATGTGACAGGTCACTTTCCTCAGCCACCATATAAACCTCCAGCAGAAAGCAGTGGGGTGCAGCAGAGGCCGACGGCTCTGTCATGCAGTCACCTGGGATTTATGTATCTGATGTGTCCGAAGACACATTCTAAGGGAAGGTCAGTGTGTCTTTCCTCTTCCACAACTTCACAGCCCTTTTAAGAGGCACCTGGTGACAGGCAGGGAGCGCTGAGATGGCAAAAACACCAAGGGAGGGACAGGGGCTGTAATTAAAGGCTTAGTGAATGTAATTCTGCTATGTGGCATGTCAAAAGCTTGCTCTGAGTTTCTCCCAGCAGGAGGTGGTGGCACCAGCTCGAGCAGGCAGCTGGCCTGTGAAAATGACAGGGATGCCCCAGAGCTTCCTGTGAGTCTGCACTCCGGGGTACACAAGAGGATTTGGGGGTCATGGTGATGACGTTCAGCTGTGCCAAGGACAGGCAGCTCCTCACCTGAATCCTAGTGTCTGGCCGCCTAGTGGGGGAGGGGTGGGATGGGCATTCCCTGAGTCTTAGGAAGTCTGGGGAGAGACATTTGAAAATGCAGGTACTAGAAGAGAATTTCAGCAGGGGTGGTAAGGCATTCGACAGGCAGGGCAATGCCCACAAAGTAATTTCTATTCAAGAAATTGATTTATAGGTAGGAAACCACTTGACCTTGGGCTAAGATCAAGCAAAGGAGCTGTGATTAAGGTCCAGAAACATCAAACGTTCACCCCAGACGCAACCTTCTTCCCAATCCTGATAGAGCTGAATTTTATCTACTCATTTCTCCCACAGGTTGGCTATAATTCCACTGGAAACAGAAAATGCAGAGAAAGCTGAGCTCATGGCTTCCCAGGGCTTGAAAGGGCTACTGGTGGCCGAGGGTATTTGGCTCCACCGAGGCTTGACAGGAAAAGAAGATGCCCTGGGTGTGAAACTCAGAAACTCTCTCCTTGCCCAGTAGCTCTGTCCCACCACCCCTACCCTACCCTGGTCATTCCTCTGGTTCTTACCTGCAGACAACTTTCATCTCCACCCATCAGAAGAGTAGGCAGGGGGTGAGGAAAAAAGGGGAAAGAAAACTCAGACATTCCGTCTTGGATGCAGCGATACTAAAGAGAAATGCAAAGTATCTTACACCCTCCCTGACCTGCATTTGTGGGACGGCATTCTGCTTCCACCATCCCCTCTGATTGCTGAGGAAAAGGCATCTGACAGAACTTTAATGGGAATTCTGGTATTCACCAGCTTACCTCTCACAGCACCGTTCAAGAACCTTTATGGGTGCAGGAAAGACTGCACTTCTTAAGAAAAAAAAAAAACTTTTTTTTTTCAATCTCAGAGGCAGAAAATATCAACACATGAACTCCCACCCTTTTTGTACTGATAAGTCATTTTAGGTGAAGATAACTTACTTTTAAATTTACTATGGTCCGGGGTATCCTGGCTTTCTTCTATCAGTATTTTGGCAGCGACGTCGAGAGTGACAATCTTGGTTTTGGACACGAGGAACAGCATGACAAACTTCTGGCTCATAATTCTCAGAGACTTGTCTTTTCTACTGTTTGCAGATGCTACAAAGGGAATGAAACAAAAGCATCAAAACATTTAATTTACCACACGAAAGATGGTACTTGGGGTTTGCCAGAACTGCGAACTCTAATAGCAGATGCAAAGATCACTCTGGTTATAGGCAGAAGCTTACTGGACACACATCGCAAAGAAGTGGCTGGTAAAGAAATGAGAAGGACATCTTTTTCTTTCCTTTTTAAGTAATTTCTATGTCCAATGTGCGGCTCCAACTCATGACTCTGAGATCAAGAGTTGCAAGTTCTACCTATAGGCAGCCTGGCGCCCGAAGAAGTGAGATAGATTTTTAAAGATTTTTTATTTATTTATGAGAGCGAGAGATCACAATTAGGCAGAGAGGCAGGTAGAGAGAGAGGGGGAAGCAGGCTCCCTGCTGAGCAGAGAGCCCAATGCGGGGCTCGATCTCAGGACCCCAGGATCATGACCTGAGCCGAAGGCAGAAGCTTAACCCACTGAGCCACGCAGGCGCCCCAAGATGGATTTTCTAATGGCTTGTGCAACTCCTCTCCAGTAGGCATAAACTCTGAAATGCATAATTGAAACCACTCATCATGCTTTATACTTCTACTTCATAGAATATACAATCCATGAGGTAGTTTTCCTGAAGCAACTTTTTGCAAAGATTAATGGGGAAGGAAAATAGGAGAGGGTAGACTTCAGGGACTGTTTTCAGAACATCAACTCTTCCCTTAAGGGCGAGAACGCTTGTTTTTATTTCTCTGTGCCTACAATAATTTGACTGTCTGAAACACAGTAGGCGCTCGGCCTTGCCATTGCTTTTCAGAAGGAAGGGAAGAAATAAGCTAGAAATGAATACAAGACACTGATCAGACGTGTGCTGCTATCGAAGGCAGGTGAACCATCCCTGACAGATGGCTGTCTCCTCTGGTTATTAGGATAAGAACTGGCTCAGGGGGTGGTGCTAAAAAGCACGAGGCAGTAAATCTAATGAAAACCAGGACCACATTTCCATTCCTGTTATATTTGCAAGTGAAACGGGATTGCTACTTGTACTTTATCGTCTTAGCAATGGGGAACAGGGTGAGAATGATGGAGATCAATGGTTACAACAGGGAGAGGATACATAGGAGCCGATGGGGAAGAATAATGGAGACATATATTTAAAAAATGCTGCATCAGATGACAGGAGAGATTATCTATCTTTCTTATCAGCATGTTCTCCGAATGGGGTTCTTTTCTAAGTAAAAAAATTGAATTCTCTAAAAAGATAGCTTCTTTCAGAGCAAAATTTCCTTAAAGGCTCACAAACAGACGTCAGCATGGGGCCGTCAGTCTGAAATGGAGCACTGTCCACGATCTGTGGTCCAAACATACCCAATACCAAACAAACTGCCACTAGACAGGCTTGAAGTGAGGCTGAGGGGGGAAGCCCATTCAGGGAGCCATCTGTCTCCCTTTCTTCAGTAGATCAAATCGGAGGGCATCTCCCTCCAGGGCTGTCAGTCTGGCACTCCCCACCTTAGCCGTGAGTTTCTACGGAAGAGACCATCCCTCCCTCTCGGCCATTACTTGTGTGGTTCCAGTGCACTCACAAGAGGGGTAGTCGGGTTCTGAGAAATCCAGTAGCTGTTGGTCTTGAGAATCTGGACAGCCGTCTTTTTTACGTTCTAGTTTATAATCCATCAGATCTAGCTCCTTCTGTTGGAGATGAGCCATCTGTTCTTCATATTTCTGCTCCTCTCCCAGTCTCTGGAGGCTCCTCAGGGTTTTTGGCAGGCTCTGCCGGCCATGCCAGCCATATTGATTCTTGGCCACCCGGCTGACCAGATGCAGTGATTCCAGCACATTTACAATGTCATAGATACGTCTCCTTTCAACGCCTGTTTGGGAAATAGAAGCTGACGGTCATGCAGGCAAACATTTTCGAGTAAAAATTCCTTGAGAGCCTGGACCGTGTCTGTAAACTAATTTACATGGTGCCCGGTATAATGGCCAGCCAGTGCAGATGCTCTAAAAATTCAACCTCTAAGGATACAAGCAACAGAAATTATTTTTCTTTCTTGTTCTTGGGATCCAATGCTTAACAAGTGCTGGGATAAAACATCTACCCAGACATGGACGATAGTTCCATCTCTATTACATAAACAGTAGTATGTCATTTCTTTGGACCTGTTTGGTAAGCCGCGCCACCATTTCAGCATGTTTAAATAGGTGGGACTGAGCACCACATGTACTAAAGTATCTGATGGATGCCTGATGAACACTGGTTGATTTGGACTTGTATTCTTAATTATGCAGACTATAAAATAAACTGTGTCCAATGCATGATACCTCATTTGGACAATTCTAGCCTCTCCTGGAGTTTGAACGATATGAAATAATGATCTTGTTAACTCTCTTAATGGGCCGGTTAGAAAAACAGATGGCAAATTTTTTGTTTCCTATTTTGCATTGGAAACTCAGGAGTCAAGAGCTTGGGCAACCTTCTCAAGTTGCTGGAGGAAGCTACAGCCACGGCTGAACAACATATGAGTTTCCTTTTGTTCATCTCATCCACTGATAGCTGTCCCTCCATTCCCATTCAGGGGCATTTGGGCCCAACAGCCCAGCAGAAAGCACGGAGACTCTTCATGTACAGTTCAGGCTGACCATGAAGTTCATCAATTGTCTACCCACTTTCCCAACACTCAAAAGAGCTGTCTATCACATTTACCAAAAATGTGTACAGCAGTTAAGCCTGGGGGCTTTGAGGTCAGACTGCCTGGATTAGAAGAAACCCTGCTCTATCCCTTAGTAGTTGTGTGATCCTTGGAAGTCACTTCATCTTACTGTGCCTTAGTATTTATCTCATAAGGTGATGAGGATTAAATGTGGCCATAAATGTACAGGGTCTACAACAGGGTGCCAATGTTATCTACTGTTTGTATACTATGTTGTAAATACTTCCTGCAAAGCGTCGGAAATACCCCAAATCCCTGCTAGCCTGAGAGGTCACAGTAGAAACAGATTTTAAAACCTTCCTCTGCCTCAGCCTGTTGTGCAACGGGCCCTTAGGCTTTTGGAACCCACTGGCTCCTTTGCTCTCCTCTAAGTCCCCATAACAAAAGCCTCCAGGCAGCTCCCAGAAAACTGGTCCAGCTACAAAGATGCTCTCTTTCTGCTCACTTGCCAGAAGCTGTTCTATAATCAGAGCAGACTCAGTGAACGTAGCTCCTGGCCCTTCTAAGATTTAATAGAAAAAACTGACCAAATTATGATGAAAACTTTGGAGGTGAAGTGAAGTTCTTTCCTATGCATGAAGACACATTTCACAGTCAACCAGAACATTTCGGCTCCTGACCCCGAAAGGTTCTTCACCCTCAGAAGCTCAGGCTTCAGTGCCAGATGCCTGCTGGAAGGTGCTGGCAGGGGCAGTGAGCGGCCCCTTGTCCAGATCTGCCTGGTTTTCTATTCCAGTCTGTTTTCATATATTAACACATCTTGTTTAGAGTGTAACATTCTATAAACCTTCCCATTAGAAATGTCATGTGAATGCAACTGAGACACCCCAGGGCCAGCCATATGCTGGGCTGTTTTGTTATTTTGTATTAGATACAAACTGTTCCCTCTCCATCTAGTGGATAGACATCCTAAAAAGGGGAAAATAAAGGAAGATTCTGACCACTTGGAGGGTGAGATGAATGTTTAAGATGTACAATGGGTGCTTAATAGGTGATGCTGATAAAAGCCACACTGGCAGCTGCCTGCCTAGATAATCATCTTTTCAGTCTGGACTGTTTAACTGCCTACAGGCTGGGGCACTAAAAAGTCCCATTTCACAGGTCTCAAGATCTTCAGGTTACTCTGGGGCTCGCTCTGTCGGGAAGGTTTTTACTGGCACCCAGCCTTCCTTTTCTTTTGGATCAACACAATCCTATTAATTCTGGTCATGGCATTAGTTATGCCTCCCCAAGGATTTAACGGTCACTACCATGCTTCCCTGAGTCCTCGAGGGAGATAATCGAGAACATCTCTCAGCCCAATAAATTCATTTCTAAGGCTGTGCTATTATCCATTTACTAAAGTCACTCCCGGTTCTTTAACTTCTTTTTCTTTTCTTTTTTTTTTTTTTTTAAATATTTTATTTATTTATTTGACACAGAGAGATCACAAGTAGGCAGAGAGGCAGGCAGAGAGAGAAGGGGGAAGCAGGCTCCCCGCTGAGCAGAGAGCCCGATGCGGGACTCGACCCCAGGACCCCGAGACCACGACCTGAGCCGAAGGCAGAGGCTTAACCCACTGAGCCACCCAGGTGCCCTTTAACTTCTTTTTCTTAAAAAAGATTTTATTAATGAATTTATTTATTTGAGAGAGAGCATGCTCAAGCGGGGAGTGGGCGGCAAAGGGAGAGGATCCCAAGAAGACTCCCTGCTGAATGTAGAGTTCATCAATTGTCTACCCACTTTCCCAACACTCAAAAGAGCTGTCTATCACATTTACCAAAAATACGTACAGCAGTTAAGCCCAGGGACTTTGAGGTCAGACTGCCTGGATTAGAAGCAATCCTGGGTTTTAGTCCCACCACCCCGAGATTAGGACCTGAGCCAAAAATAAGAGTTGGATGCTTACTTGACTAAGCCACCTAGGCGCCCCTAATTCTTTAACTTCTTACCTGTAATATCCATGTCAAATCTACATGGGACCACAATCTGGGAAATAATGCGACTGAAATGCTCTGAACATTCTTGGTTAACGTATGTTCTTAGAGCTTGTGACCTGGGATAGAGCAGGGAGTCTAGACTCAACCCCACAATGGTGGTAACTTCCAAGAAGGGACCCTGTTTTGGGGCATCACAGAAAGAGAGATGGCAAGGTCATTTGGCAGGTCTGGGTGATCGTGAGGCATTAGGAAGCTGTTTGTAAAAATCTCTGGAATTCTGTTCTAACCAGCCATAACATGGGCAATCTGTAGCTTACATGAGAGCAGGAGTCCAGTTTCCTGTCTGATCCCTCTCACCCCCAGATCTGTAACAAAGCCTTCCAACATCCAATCTCTTATCTTCCCACTGATATCAGTTCAAGGTCCCTGGATGGAAGTTGGTACAGGGTGGAAGCTGGCCTCATGAACCCCAGTGAAAAGGACACTGTGTGCTATTGTTTTACTCTCACCCTCTGTAAGACCAGTTTGTAGGACCCTGTACCTCGAATGGGTGTATCCTAAGCCTCTATCCAACTGGGTCACTTTCCCCTTCTTGTTTCATTGGCAACGATGCGAAATACTGTGTTCTACTTCTGGGCTCCCCAACCAAGACACCATGCTTGCTCATCCTAGAGGTTGAGAGGACAATTTGGGGAGGGCAGAGGGAGATCTAATAAGAGTGGAGTAGAAATTATTCCACATAAGAATAACATTATCCATGCTAGGCCCTGAGTTAGGCATGCTGTTGATATCCCCAACTTTGCTAAGTTTCTGCAAGGCACTATGATCCTTGTGTTGTAGACAGGAAAATGTTAATTAACCTTTTTTTAAAACTCTCACGGCCTGTAAATTGGAGAACTGGGCTTCAAATCCAACCCCATCTGACCCAAAGTCGAACCCATGGTCTTTCTATCATAACCTATTGCTTTCTCATTATCTCAGTCTCTGGTAACTAAAATGTTTTTAGCCATCAGTTTGAATAGTTCAGATTGACAATCATCTACCAGGACACATTTCTCGGGGCTATGGGAAGAAAGAGAACCAAAAAAACCCCAAATTAAAAATATAATCTATCATACAGCCTGTTTAGTTGATTTTTTAATTTTTTCTGTATGTACAACCTCCTTGTTTTTTAAGGGGACACCCTCTACCACTGTGATTTCTGCTTATTAAAGATTGTCAACAATGTTTACTGAGACGAACTACAATCCATGTCCACTAGGGGTCTCTATTCTGAGGCGGCTGTCTGCGTATCTACAGCCCATACACCACTGCACATTACACACACCCAAGCCATGTGAACACATGCACTCCTCTTTGTTATGAGGTTTAGCTGTTTGAGTTATGTCCAGATGAGCTTTTCCTCGTTTTGCAGGCTGCAGGCTGTGACTATCCCAGTATATGGCTTCAAACATAATGGTCTTGCTCTCAAATCCTGTTTGATAACAGAAATAACACCAGGTCTGAACTCTTAGAAGCATTATTAAAAATAAAGACCAAGGCATTTTTAAGTGTTTTTTATCTGTCTGAAATAATCTGAAATTAAAAATGAGATATTAATTTTTAGTGTGAGTCTTTTTATACAAATATTTTATAAGGTTAAAAAAAAAACAAACCCAATTTTTGTTTGACCCTCAGGCCCAGAAGACTCCCTGGAATCCTATGCATAAGGATGAGAAATTTGATGACATAAGGCAGCTCGACTTGGTCCTCCATCCTTACCGTTCGGAGCCCACCCTTTGCTTAATGAGAAGCTATCTGAAGACTTCGGCCTGCCCAAGGAAACCGGTTTCCCACTGTGACTACAGATAGGACTGCAGGTAATCTGATGATACATACCAAGACTGACAGCAACTTCATCTAGGGAGATGGTTGTTTTCTCGGTTGACAGCGGATAACTTGGATAGCGAGCTAGAAACTTCTGGCACAGGAGTCCCAGACTTTTCTGTTTTCTGCTTGGCCTTTGCTTTTCAAATTCGTCCACAGCACTGTCCCCAACCACATCAAGCTACAAAGGGCAGACAAAAGGGAGGGGAGAGATGTCATACTTAACATCCTAATAGAGAAATTGCATGAAAAATGCGAGAAATGTATAGAGAAATGAGAGTTATTAGCAAAGTGAAGGGGACATCCCAGTTCATATCATGCTAGATTCTGGTTAAAATACATTTCCTAATCCAATTTTCTTGATGTTTCACTGATTATTTTCTTTGGGCTGAATTTTTTCTCCTTTGAAACTTAAAGGTGAGTCTTTTGGTTAAAAGCCTAAAAAGTGAAAAATGAAGTTGTTTATCACTTGTTACACCCTCACTACTAATGTGCTCACTAGATTAGCATCACCAGGAGGTTGTTAGAGAGTCTCAGGCCGTATCCCAGACCTGATGTATCCGAATCTAGATCGGGGGTGATTCCTCCCGACATAAAAGTCTGAGATCCACTGGCCGGCATTGTGTCACCAGTGTTTTATTTTTAACAACTGACCAAGGGTAAATGGAACTGAACAAGGGCAGCTAAGTCTTATTCCTCCTTATTCTTTCTTATGGCAAGTACCCTGAGTAATATCCTTGTCTCATCAACCCACATTTGAAAAAGGCTCAATTCAAGCCTGAGAAAGTAAAAGGCTTTTCAGTAACAGATTCAAGGAGAAAAGTGATATGATTTTCTCAATGGCTTTCAGAAAAAGGATTTGCTAAATTTAACACCCATTCATGATTTTCAAAAAAGCCTTAAAAACTAGAAATGGAGAACTTCTTTAATAAAAAGCGTATCCATAAAAAAATCCAATGGCAAACACATGTCTTAATGGGAAAATCTTGGAAGCATTCCCTTAAAATCTGAAAAATGATAAGGATGCCCATTATCACTGCTCTTCTTCAACACCATATTGAAGATCCTAGCCAGTGCATGAGGACAAGAAAAAGAAAGTGAGGCAAGTGATTAGAAAAGAATAAGCAAGACTTTCATTCTGCAGAAGACACGATTGTTTATATACAACTCAAAAGTATCTCAGACAAATTATTAAAAATAATGAACGAATTTAGCAATGTAAAGACAAAACAATGTATCCCAAAAATCACTTGTATTGCCATACAGTAGTAACAGAACAATGAAATGAAAAGACATTATTTACAATAGCAATATGAGTGATGTTTTTAGGAACAAATCTAGCAAAAATCTATTTGCATAAAATATTGAAACTTAGATCATCGAGAAATGCACTTAAAACTTAGAGAAATATACTATCTTCATGGATAGGAGGGTGCATTACCATAAACAGGTTTATTCTTCTCAAATTAATCTACATGTAATGCAATTCCAATTAAAATCCAATCTGAAGTATATAAGGAAAAACAAAAGGTGAAGAATAGCCCATATATTCTGAGGCAAAATAAGTTGAGTCTTGCTTTCCCTGATACCAATGCTTATTACAATATGTTATTGGTGTAGGGATGCATAGATTAGCCAATGGAATAAAAGATAGCCAAGAAAAAGATGACAGAGATAGCACGGCCAACTTGGGAGAACAAGAAGGACTGAGTACAGGGACAATTGATTACAACAAGTAACATGGAAAAAGATATACACCAAATTGAAAAGTAACACATTAAACTGATAAAGGTTTATTTTCAAGAATATACAATAAACTCATATATAGCAGCATGGAGAAAAAGAACCCAACTAAAATCAGCAAATTATGTGAACAGACACTTCACAGAAGAAAAAAAAAACATTGTGGCCAATAAACATGTGGAAAGAGACTTAGCCTTATTGGTAACCAAGGAAAAGCAAATGAATACTACAAAAATACACAACTGTATACCCATTAGGTCGGCAGAAATTAATAAATTTGACAGTGTCAAATGTCAGAGAGAATGTGGATTGATAAACGTTCATACATACTTGGGAAAGCAATTACTTTGTAAATATTTCCATATCCAATGACTTAATAATTTCACTACTAGATGCATACCCTAGAATGGTAGTCCTCCAACTTTTGGGTCATAGAATCCCTTTACATTCTTAAAAATTACTGAGGAATATCTTCTTTAAATGTATTCTTTATTATCTTTTGATAGAATATTTGGTCATATAAAATATACTTTTATATATATATATTTACATACACACACACACACACACACACACATTTACATACTTATTATGTACATAATATCTTTAGCACCCAAAACCAGATTCAGGACATCTTTTTCTCTTCTCCTGTCCCAATTTCTTCATTTTGGTAATATTTATAGCATGAAAAATGCCCAAAAGGAGGAAAAATGGAGAAATAACTGACTTTTCTTAGCAAATCTGAGAAGTTTGATGGGAGATTGAAAATTACTGACACTGATTCTTTTTTTAAATATAGATATGTTGTTTATTCAATAGCTCTGGTTCCCTAGAGGACAGATAACTTAAAGATGATTTAACTTTAAGGCCCCAAACCAAAGAACTGAACATATATAAAAACAATGAAATTTCCCAGGTCTAAAATACACTATTGCCTTCAAAATAGGAGCAAAATTATAATTTGTGGCAACATAAAAAAAGTCTAAGCTTCTTTATTAAATCAAAATTATAGTTTTGTTTAAATAATTGTTATTTTTTAAAAAATTATTAAAAAATTATTTTAAAAAAATAATTGTCATTTTTAAAATGTGTACTAGGAGTACTCAAGGGAGTAGCATACAGAAGAGAAAAAAGCATTCATTATGAAAAAAATGAGACAGAGTAAGAATTCCATTTTAGCTATAAATAAGATATTAGGTTTTGATATATTTTGATATCTATAAACAACAGGGATTTGTAGATGAAGGATACTGCCTACCTAAAGGTATTTTACCATTACAGGTATTTGACATGCCATTAAATCACCCCAATAGCAAGAATATACAAATAAACAACAAAAAAAGAAAGCATGTTTGTTTAATACTGCTTTTGGCTCAATAGTAACTGAAGAATTGAGAATTCTACGACTTAAATAATCAAGTAAAAATTTAAAAAATCTATAAAGCCTGAAGAGTATAGCCTGTTTACCTGCAAAGAGTCTGTAAAGGCACCATCCTTGTTTTCAATAGGTCTGAACAGTCCCTTTTTCTTCTCCCGGTCTCTTATGTCAGGGCTGGCGGCGCTAATGAGCACCTTCAGGTTAGCGGTGGGCGTCCATGGTTCTGCCTGCTGTCTGTCAACAAGCTTAACTGGAGTAATGGGGTTTCTTTCTGGAGTAAAGATTTTTTGCTTGGATAAATCAATTGGTTCATTTTTTATTGGAGTCTTCGGGGCCATCCTTGAGCGATCAACAAATATATTTTCCTATTTAAAAAAAAAAGACCTTTTAGCGAGAAACAGAAAGGGCAGGTATAAGCTAAGAGCATTTTGTTCCCATGATTCACCAAGACATGAAGATACAAAGAGACCCCATGTTTAGGGCTGAAAAATATCAGGCTAGGACTAATGAAAATAGACAAAAGAACTCATGGAATCCAAGAGGGGCTCAGCGAGAAAATGATCATCATCTACTGCTTTTTTAAAAAAATTTTATTTTATTTAAGATTTATTTATTTTAGAGCAGGGAGAAGGGCAAAGGAAGGGGGGAAAGAGTCTCAAAGCAGGCTCCCTGCCAAGCATGGAGCCTGATGTGGGGATCGATCCCAAGACCCTGAGATCATGACCTGAGCCAAAATCAAGAGCCAAATGCTTAACTGACTGAGCCACCCAGGTGCCCATCATTTACCACTTCTAAACATACTTCTCATGCATCTCTGTGAACAAAGTCATGAGTGTATCTGTCACTGGTAGATGCTTGTAATAGTTGAGGATGATAAGGGCAACTGTGGGTTGAGTCCATAGTGCTTCCCTATTTACAAGTTTGCACGAACTAGTGCAGTACAATTATGCTTTTGTCATTCAATGTTCACCGGTGCTAAGACAGCAATTAGTAGTAGGACCAATGGAAAAGTATCCAACAAAATGCCACATGTCAAACCAACCTGGAGGGCTGTAATTCCCCTAGAGCAGTGCTTTTCAAACTATCCATGGTGAAGGGCCAAGGTTTTTTATTTCCAAACTCCCACATACTGAAACATGGTTTTACTTCATAGGACTCACATGCCACTTCCACCACCTGTGACTCTCCGTTTGAGTTTGTCACTCAAACAACCTACAGCCTGTTCAACGGGAAGAGACCCTTGATTATAGGCTTAGATGCCACAGGGGGCAAGATCAGATTGCTACAGAGCTTTCTAAGCGTTTGACTCAAGTTCTGTTTTTTTTTTTTTTTTGCAATTTTTAAAATTAACATATAATGGATTATTTGCCCCAGGGGTACAGGTCTGTAAATCACCAGTCTTCCACAATTCACAGCACTCACCATAGCACATACCCTCCCAATGTCCATCACCCAGCCACCCTATCTTTCCCTCCCCTACCCTCCAGCAACCCTGTTTGTTTCCTGAGATTAAGAGTCTATTATGGTTTGTCTCCCTCCCAATCCTAACTTGCTTCATTTTTCCCTCCCTTCCCCTTACAATGCCCCTGCCCTGCCTCTCAAATTCCTCATGTCAGAGAGATCATATGATAATTATTCAAGTTCTGTTCTTAATTTTTTGCAGTTCAGTAATAGTTTATGGACTAGCAATGTGCCCCCAGACCACACTTTGAGTAGACTGTCTTAGATAATTATAAGAAAAGATCAATGATGGATCCAATATGTTCCTTAGTCAACTATGAAGGACTGGGTATATGAAAGCCACATTTGGAACTACCAAGCAATGAAAACAAGTTTCTTTCCCCTAAAATAAGTATTTGTCTTTTAAAAACAGAAAGATTCTACTCGGTCTATACCAGAATTCACCTCCAGGCAATAGTATCTCACGTAATGATGAAGGCAGATGCGTTAAACATTCGTCATTCCTTTTCCTATACACACGTCACTCTGCAGCTACTGCATGCTTACATTTTGGCTGGGCAGTGGTTTAAAAAAGGTGCTTTCCTATAAATGAGCAGCATATGAAGAGAGGCAAAAAAGACTGGAAGCAACTGGAGTTTGTGTTAGCAGGCCCAGCTCTGGTTCCTTGGATCGGCAGAAGCTGCCAGTCGGCCATGGTGAGGCTCTGCCCTCGTGTCACTGGAAGGAAGGGAGGTGGGGATGAGGGCGATGATTTCCCCCCACAGCGATGGTAAGCAGCCCGCCCGGAAACTTCATCTATCCACATCTCTTAACACATCCCTACTAGTGTGCAGTTCTGATGAAGTCTCCTACAAGGGAACTCTGAAGGGAAAGTATTAAATGTTTCCTATGGGCCACAACCCTTTTTATGTACTTTACATCGATTACCTCCTCATCCAATCCTGTGACCTAGGTGCTATTATTTTCTACATCCAATCTTGTGACCCAGATGAAGAAACTGAGGCACAGAGAGGTAAAATAACTTGCCCGAGGTCACATACGACCTTCATTCAGTATAGAAGTCATTGGCAGGCAAGAAAGAGCTGACAGCAGAAGTTTCTGAAATCCTGCATCTAGAAATGAGCCTGTCCTGGGTGCAAACTGGGGGTAAGTTACCTTTACCATAGCTCCCACAAAAGGTACCCAGCAGGCCCCAGATCCTCACTGACACCTATGGAGAGGCAGTATGGGGAAGGAGCTCTGCAGGCAGGCTCTTGGGATAGGTTACCTGCCTCTCCTACTTAGCAGCAGTGTGAGCACGGGCAAGCTGCTTGTCTTCAATGAATTTTAATTCTCTCCACCGAAAATGAAGTTCATAAAAATACCAACCTCAAGGGTTATTAGAGTAGTTCCTGGCATATACTGAGCTCTCAATAAAACGTAGCTGTTACCTGTTACCCTCTGTCCCATTCTTTATTCCTGTTCATTCTGGCACTCAGAGCTAATATGATACATAGCATCTCATATTGCTATTTAACTTCTCAGGTGCATATCTTGACTCATTAATGAGACTGTGTACTTCTGGAGGTCAGGGAGCAAGTTCCATGTGTCTCATTCCTCACAATTTTTGGCACAACGCCTTGCCCCTTACAGATGCTGAAAGAACACTATGCCTCATTTATCTAGTTTTCCAAAAAGTATCCCTGTGGTAAAGGGTGTGGCCCAGGCTCACTGAGGTAGCCAGAGATCCACCCTCCTTCTGTACTGCCTCTAGGGTACCTATTCTTGTAGGAATGATGAGCTCCTACTTTTTCCCTACGGAGGAACAATTTAGATGCATTATTTCCTCTACCACTTTGATATATTTTCACTACAGTTTAAGTAAAACTTAAAGCAGGAGGGGAGTTAGGTTACCTGCTAGGTTATGATTGCAGCATACATCTACATCAAAAGAAAAAAAATGCCACGTGCATTTGCATTCTGAGATCTCAGATGGGCAGGAAAAGTCAACTATACCCTAACCGGACCCTGCTTCGTCTGTCTAGCCTGCAGTCCTCACACCGTGTTAAGAGGAAAGGGAGTTATAACCTGGAAATGTAGCTTTTGTCTCAGCTCTGTATCTTTTTGATCCTGAACGAAATGCTTGTTCCATCTGGGCCCAAGTTTCCTTATCATAAAATGAGGGGTTCCAACTATAGAAACTACCTCCGAGGCTTTCCAGCAAGGCTTCCCAGCTGTGTGGTGGTCACAGGGAGCCACTGAGATCTCTTCAGGAACGAATGACTCAGGATGGCTCTGAGGGGTCATCCTAGAACTTCCAGTTGGGTTAAGTCCAGACCTCCCCTGAGACTGTGTTACAGATCTGCTTCTCCCTCTGTCCAGTTCCGCGGTCTTCCCCTTCCACCCACATGCCTGGACCCCCCAGAATCCCCCTATAAACCTCCTGTGCACTGACTCCATGTCAGATCTGCCTGCCAGGAAACCTAAGTTGCGATGCGCAGGAACTCCCCTCCTTGGCTAGAGAGGGCCTGGGAAGTGTGACCCATGAAACAGGCTCTCCAGTTCTCATATGCAAATGGAGACCACACAGCCTGGCTTACTTGCCATAGAAGTGCTGGGAAGGTGGGATCGGAGAAGTAACTTGTGAGTGCTTTACAGATGTGTGTGATCATGAATTACACCAGCATTTTGACTCTGCCGTACACTGCCAGAGAGAGGCTTTGTAGTTAGTAGATCTTGGTTCGAGTCCTGCTTGTGTCTCAGATACAGCTTTGATCGTGTCCCTCAAATAACATATATGGTGATCAGCCTTGTCCAGGCCCTTGGCAATATTTTGCTAACTGCTTTTCCAGTTCCATCTCACGCCTATTCCATATTTTACCCAAAGAGTACACTTGTTTTTCTTCAAACCTGCCCTACACCATGACTTTGTCTTTAATGCTCTCAGTGAAACTTCACCCACAGAAACCCTATCTATGCTTTAGGACTCACTGTAAAGATGACACCTTAGGAAGTGTCTCCTTCTAGCTACCGACCAATAACTCTCTTTCCCTTCAGAGCACACTTTCTAGAATAATCCACACCAAGGGCTTTCCCCTGCCCATCTCCCAGGGGTTCCTCAAACCACCAGGCTGTTCTGATCCAATGCTTTCACCTAGGTCACCTCTCACTGGCCAGTTCAATAGTAAAATACCTCACTTGATCTCACTGCCATAGTTGAGACTGTTGACTGTTCTTTGCTCTACAAAAAACACACAGCCCTTCTAAAATAGCACGTTTCCTCTCTTGGTTCTCTTCCTACTTCTTGGACTATTTCTTCTCAGTCTTCTTCCTTGGTTCCTCTTTTTCCACTCTTAAAACCTCTGCCCTTCAGTCTTCTCTGTTCGCTCTGGGAGAGTTCACCTACTGTCATGTCCATGGCTTTAAAACCAACCTGTATGCTGACAGTTCCCAAGTTTGTATCTGGCTAGAACTTTTCATGAATTCCAAAATCAGACAACCAGTGCCTTCTGCACATATCTATCTACTTGTAATCACACAGAAACAAATATAGATATATTCTAAATTGAACTTAACCTTTTTTCTTAATTACTCCTAAAAGTTATGAATGACCTACAAGGAGAACCTGTGCCCACTAAGTCTGAGTATTGCCTCCAAACATACCTGCTCATTTCTACTCCTTACCAGTTCCCTTCCTCTATACTTAAGTTAGCATTCCTTCCTTCCAGCTCTTGTGAGGCATTATCTCACTAAGCACCCCGACAGCTTAATCCTTACTGCTCACCTCTGTGTGCCAAACCACTTGCTTCCTTTTGTCTTCCCCAAAAGAGCTGTAAACAACTTAAGAAGAGACTCTGGTTTATTTCTCATAACTGGACTCAGTAAACTTGGGTAATGAAATTGAAAGCTCTTATATGTTTACAAAAATTTCTTCATAAGTAGCAAGAAAATGCATGCACGATACAGTACTTAACAGTTGTTGACTAATGTGCAGAAAGTCAAAAAAGAAATCCACTAAACGCCAGCTGACCCACAAAACACTGTACTAGGCATTTCTCAGAGGGTTTCAAGTAACAATCCAACACCACTAGCTTCTGGCCACTCTGAAAATCTTGAGCATTTCTTGAATGCCTACACCTCATGTGGTTTCCTCTGCCTCCAATGTCCATCTTGCTCACTCTTGTTTTTTTGTAGGTTGAATGTCCTCAGCCACTGAGGCTTAGCCCAGATGTTAACTCCTCTGTGAACCTTCCCAAATCTCCCAGAATTCCCTGTGAATTTATTTCTTCCTTCTTTATTTTGCCAAATATTTCGTGCCTGCTCCTATGATGGCACTTACCAAATCACAGTACAGTTGGTTAGTTTTGCATCTGAGACCCTGAAAGTCTTGCAGGTAAGTAAGGGCAGGGATGACTCGTTTGGCTTTGGGTCGCCAGTTCCACTGAGGATAGCGTGAACAGCATGTATTACTGGGTTACAAATACCTAAAGAGGGAGGTGTTATTTATTAGCTCTAATTTATGGAAGAAAAAAACAGGCTTGAGAAAGGTGAGGAAACCTAAACCGCTATGTCCCAGCACCTAGAATATAAATATTTATTGAGGGACTGAATAAATGTATTAGTTCAAGGTTACAGAGCTAATGAACGGCAGAGCAGGAAATCAAACCCTGATCTCTGTTACTGCAAATCCCATGTTCTCGCCATCACTAGAAATCCTTTCTTTACTACAGAGCAAAGTGAAAAAAGGACAAAACCCCTCCTGTATCCGGGCAGAAGCACTGTTCTCATTCCTTTCCTTCTCTTTGAGAGGTGAAATAATCCCTGCTCATACATTCCATTTCAAATATTTTAACTTTTTCCAATCTCTTTTGAGTAATTTGAGTTCTTCTCCACATGCATTAAAATGGGAAAGTTCAACTGGACATAGCCCTTACTGATGCTAACTAGAGTAGAGTGCCCTTGTGGAAGGCACTTAAAAAAATCACTGACCCAGAAGGAAAGAAGTGGACACTGACTCAGGCTTTATATAAATGTATACACATTCCTTCAAGGCTGTTCCATCCAAATTATAAAGAAAAACAAAAAGTCTTGCTCTGAAACTCCCAAAGCCAAAACTCTCAATCTACATTTTAAAGTCTGGGCATTTCATCTTCATATAGCTTAGGTAATTTTTAGAAAGTCCTCTTGAAAACAATAATGTTTTGGCATACTTCTCCCAACAAAAAAATTTTGAATGCTAGGAACAACAATCTACAAAAAACATACAATTGCACACCTATCCAAATAAACAGTCGTCAAGTATTCTTCAAAGGTCCACATAACAGGTGCTTTTCCACCAGGCAGTTTCACTGTTGATGCTAACTAAGCCTAAAAATAGAGACCTAGAGAAGTTCAGTGCCCAAGTAAGTTGTGATGCTCAGATTTGTATGCAAAGTTTCTATATCTGGGCTTGTTATATCTATTTGGCTTCTGCCTAAAAATGCTTAGACATGTGCTAACGAGCTACTATACCTTTTCAGTAGGGCACTGGCTGGTGAGTGCAGCTGTGCTGATGTGGCAATAGTGAGTGATAGCTTAGATATTACTACGACCACTTTATTTCATTACGTTTCTTGAAGACACAACTACGGTCTTAAAAATCACAAGGGGTGCCAAAAGGGAGGGAGAGGCTTAGTACAAAACCAGCAGCAGCACTTCCAAATATTCAGAGTACACTAGTGGGCCAAGTCATTTTATCTCCCCATATACAGGAGGCACAGGTCATAATTTTGGGTGAATGGAACAGCCTCTAGGAGATCGATCATTGGTACAAAAGAACATTCCACAGCACTTTAATAATACAGTGTTTACAGTATAAGGTCTATTTTTTTGGGGAATTGAGGCTTAACATTTCTGCTCAGCATTAGCTAACTCCATTCTTGACAGCTATAAATAAGTATTACAAACTTTCAATTGCAGTGTCCAGCACATCTTTGATTCATATAAATTGGTTCCAACATTACATTTAACTTAGCCTCTTTCCACTGCAAAATCAGTGAGAAACTCAACAATAATGGTTTGGAAGTCTCCATTGTTAAAAAAAAAAAGTATATTTCTATAATGTTCATCAAATTAATTATTATGTTTACAAGACAAGTATGGGTGGCATGTTGGCACTCTTTATTGAATTAGACACCACCAACCTAAATATGTTAGAGCTTTAAGGTATTTAAGTGCACTTACCTTTTGCGCATTTTCCCCATCTTCAATTGCAAAATCTAGTCTGGACTGCCTGGGGTTGATCAAGTCTTTTAGTGTTAAACAATTTACCTCCATCTGTAAAGCACAATTATGATTTTACAATTGGATGTTTTCTCCTCCAACAAAAATATCTATCACTTGCTCGTGAACATGAACTTCCCTTCCCTAAACTCATCCTGGGAATTTCCAGGAGTGTAGCCAGCCCCCAACTCTAAAACACACATGAAATGAACACGAACACTTAAAGTGTGCTTGGAAATTACTAAAAACCTGTGAAGAAAAAGAAATCGACAAAAATGGTAATTTTTTATGAAAAGCAACAGCACAAAACAAAGTTACCAAGTCAGGAGAGTGGAGGGCAAATCTGTCAGAAAGTAAAGGGTCTCCTGGGTCAGTTAATTTTGGCGCAAAGAACTGGGAGGAATTCGGCTTTGAGGGGGTTTTGAATGGGGGGGTGGGGAGGAAATCTGATCGCCAGACCAAACCCACTCAGCTTTTAGCGCAGCCCCGTCCCAGGCCTCCAAGCGGACCCCAAGGATAAACTCTTCCAATGAACCCCTCAGATCCTGAGGAAAGACAAGTCTCTTCTACTGCTCCACGGGAGGCAGAGCTGGAACCAGGACACCCCACGCACTCCTGGTCCGGCGGCAGAAATGCCTCGATCCCCGCCAGCAGGGGAGAGGGGTGGCAGGCTGGCAGCCTGGGCGGGGGTGTCCCCTTTCGCCCCAATTCCCGCCTCCTCACAGCGCTTAGGGCCGCACGCTACTTACTCCCACTCTGAGGAGGCTTCCTGCCTCTGGGGACCTCCACGATCCCCACACCGGCGCTGGACCAGCGGGACGAGGCGATCAGCAGGCGGGCGGCGACATCGGGCGGGGAAAGTGAGGCGCGCCGATCCCCGCTCCGAGTGCCCTGAGCTGGCTGGGACCCCGCGGTGTCCGGGCAGCGCCAGCGCTCCAGCCCTGGATCGCAGTCCCCGCTAAAACACCTCCTCTGGCGCCTTGAGACCGAATTTGAGAATCCACCAATCAGCGGAGGCTGGAGGGGCGGTCCCGGCCAATCACGTGGCGGCACGGCCCGGGCTCGCCGCCCCTCGAAGTCTTGGCGCTCCGGGCCGCGCGTTTGGCTCTCACCCGCCCAATTGTTGCCGCCTCAGCCCCCTCCCCCTTCCGGGTACCTGGAAACCTCGGGCCCGGGAGCCAATTCCTGCCGGGGACGCGGGCCCGGGCGGCCGCGGGAAGCCAAGGTGGGGGCGGCGCGGGGCGGCGGGAGAAGGAGGAGGAGGGCTCTTTTGTTATGCGTAAAAGGCCCGCTCCGGTCCCCTCGGCTTGCCGCGCTGGGAGACCGCGGGCACAGCCAGGGGTGGGGAAAGCAGATGGAGTTTGGAAAAAAACGATATACGCACTCTGGACGCCGCTGCCGTCACCCCCTCCCCCCCGCAACCTGCGCGGAAGCTAAGGTGTCCAGGCTTGTTGAGGCAAACTTCCTAACACCGCACGCTGGTGTGACACAGGAACCATGGTTACCACTCTATGCTGCGAGCAGATGGCACGCCAGTTAGTCCTGGAAACTAGACTGCAAGCAGAACCAGCTGTTTTTTTTTTTCTTTTCTTTTCTTCCTTTTCCTTTCCTTTCTTTTCTTTTTTGTAATTCCAGAAAAGTGTTTTTGGTGGTGTGCCTTTTTGAGAACATCGCCAATAATTAAGGGCAAAAAGCCTTATTAAATAATTCTTTGCGACATGCACCAGCATTCTGGGAAGTAGTCGAGAAAATTTCCTCAACATTACCGATTTGTATTAAATGTTTCACTTCCTTCAACTTTAGTTTCTTATTTGAAATATGAATATTGATAGAGACAGCTGTGTGTGTGTGTGTGTGTTTGTGTGTGTGTGTATACACGTGCGCATGCGGTGTGTATTTTAGTAGACTATTGCTTAGAACAGTTTTCCATTTATAGGAAGATTGAGAAAATAGGATGCAGAGTGCCCCTACATCTGGCACCCAGTTTTACCTGTTTATTAACAACTTATGTTTGTGTGGTATTTTGTTGGAATTAATGAACCAATAATGATATGTTATTCTTTAACTGAAGTCATTATTCAGATTTCCTTACATTTTTCCTAATGTTTTTCTCTTCCAGGATAGTACATTTAGTGCTCATGTCTCCCTAGGCTCCTTGTGGCTGTGACAATTTTTCAAACTTTCCTCGTTTTTGCTGTCTTCCATGGTTTTGAGGAATACTGGTAAGTCATTTTGTAGGATGTCCTGCTATTGGGATTTTGAGACAGCCTTTTTAAAGCATGTCTACAGACATTGCCCTACAAGTCATATACTTTACAGAAGGGATATCATTCTTCTTATCCTTTCTGTAACTAGTGCTCTGAGATTCACTCCTCACCTCCCAGAATTTAAGTGCACTGTCTGCAGAATTTAGAATGCCCAATCAAGTCCTTCACTTTGTACTGTTTAGGCTGCTGATAAACATAGTCTAAAAATCACTGTTAGATCATACTCAAAGGACAAGCATGGAAACATTAAACATATAGAAAAATAACAACAGTAATTTGACATTTTTATATTAGAAATGACATTTTGAACTGAAATTTATCTTATAGGTAGAAGCATAAGGAGAAAATATAAAGAATAAAACTAATTTATTAAATTTTGTACTTCTATAGAAGCAGAACATTGGATTAGGAAATTTTTTTCCCCCCAACTGTATTAATTTCCTGTAGCTGCTGTGACAAATCACCACAGACTTTGATTTAGAATAATAGCGATTTATTCTTTCACAGTTCTGGAGGCCAGAAGTCGACATTTAAGGTGTTGGCTGAACCACCTTCCCTCTGGGGCTCTAGAAAAGAATCTGTTCTTTGCCTCTTCCCGTCTTCTGGTGGCTATAAGCAATCCTTGATGTATGGCCGGCTCACTCAGATCTCTGCCTCAGTGGTCACATTGCCTGGTATCCTTCTGTCTGTTAACTCTCTTGTGTATCTCTTGCAAGGACACTTGTTACTGAATGTAGTTTCCATTGTTTAATTCCAGATGGTGTCATCTTAATATCCTTAACTCAATTACCTCTGCAAAGACCTCTTTTCCAAATACGGTGACAGCCGTAGGTTCCAGGGATTAGGACATGGATATTCCTTTTTGGGACCACTATTCGGCTATTCTGCTTTTTAGACTCACATTCAAACTATTAAAGTTTGTTCATTTCTCTGATATTTCAAAATGATAGTGGTTGTTACTTTGAGGTTAGGCAGTTTTGTTACAGACCTTTCTAGCATTTTCAGAGTCTTTTTTCTATTTCATTTCAAATGTAGCCTCTATTCAGAGCAAGAAAAACTCATGATGTAGCTTCCGACTCTTGTAATTTCATCGTTTGCTTAAAGTAAGAGTGATCTTAAATTTGGAGGAAAACTGGAAAATGAGCATTTGTTGGGCAAATTCAGAGACATTACTCCAATACACTTATTTACTTTGATGCTTTCAAGCCCCAGATTTTGTAGATAAGCTGTCAATCTCTCAATTCTTCAGTTGACACTGATGGTGACTGGGAACTTGGGTGGAGCATCAAGAAGGATCCCTGCATATGGCTTCTCAGTGTAGCCTGATCTTCCTTCCTTATGGCATGGTGGCTGAGGCAGTTGGACTTCCTTGGGGACTCAGGGATCCAAAATGAGTTCCCAAGCCCACAAAGTGGAAATTGTATTGCCTTTTATGATGTAGCCTTTGAAAGAAGATAACATCAATTCTGCTATATTTTTTGGACGAAACAGTCAAAAATCCACCCATATTTGAGAGGAAAAGACACACACACACTACCTTTCTTTTCTTCTTTTAGTTTCAAGTTTTTATTTAAATTCTAGTTGGTTAACATATATGATAATACTGGTTTCAGGGGCAGAATTTAGTGATCCATCACTTACCTACAACACCCAGTGCTCATCACAAGTGCCTTTCTTAATACCCATTACCCATTTAGCCCATCCCTCGCCCACCTCCCGTCCAGCAACCCTCAGTTTGTGCTGTGTAGTTAATGGTCTCTTATTTTAGTTAGATCACTTAGGCCATTAGTTAATGGTCTCTTTCTTTTTTCTTCCTTCCCCTGTGTTCATCTGTTTTGTTTCTTAAATTCCAGATGAGTGGAATCATATGGTATTTGTCTTTTTCTGTCTTATTTTGCTTAACATAACACACTCCAGCTCCCTCCACATTGTTGTAAATGGTGAGATATCATTCTTTTTGATGAGTGAGTCGTATTCCATTACACACAAACACACACACACACATCTTTACCCATTCATCAGCAGATGGACATTTGGGCTATTTCCATAGTTTGGTTGTTGTTGATAATGTTGCTATAAATATTGGGATGCAGGTACCCCTTCAGATCTGTATTTTTGTATTTTTTGGGTAAATACCTAGGAGTGCGATTGCTGGGTCATAGGGTAGCTCTATTTTTAACTTTTTGAGGAACCTCCATATTGTCTTCCAGAGTTGCTGCACAAGTTTGCATTCCCACCAACAGTTTAAGAGGGTTCCCTTTTCTCTGCATCCTTGCCAACATCTGTTGTTTCCTTTGTTGTTAATTTTAGCCATTTTGACAGGTGTGAGGCGGTATCTCATTGTGGTTTTGATTCATATTTCCCTGATGATGAGTGATGTGGAGCATCTTTTCATGTGTCTGTTGTCATCTGGATGTCTTCTTTAGAAAAATGTCTATTCCTGTCTTCTGCCCATTTCTTAACTGGATTATCTATTTTTGGGTGTTGATTTTGATAAATTCTTTATAGATTTTGGATACTAACCCTTTATCAGATATGTCATTTGCAAATATCTTCTCCCATTCCGTAGATTGCCTTTAGTTTTGTTGATTTTTTCCTTCGCTGTACAGAAGCTTTTTATCTTGATGAAGTCCCAATAATTTATTTTTTCTTTTGTTTCCCTTGCCTCTGGTGAGGTGTGTCTGGTAAGAAGTTGCTATGGTGAGATCAAAGATGTTGCTGCCTGTGTTCTCCTCTAGGACTTTGATGGTTTCCTGTCTCATATTCAGGCCTTTCATCCATTTTGAATTTATTTTGACAGACCTTACCTTTTGGTGGAAGAAATGTCAAACACTTTGGCGCCATATTTTAAAATTGTCACACCAGGTTTCATGCTGATTTTGCGATTCTGCCTCTATAAGCTGTGCCTGGAAGGTCATTGACTTTGGAACAGTATCGTACTACGCACATGGCCATAGTCCTCGGGGCTCCATATCGTATGAGGCCTGTGGTTCTCAACTCTGTCTGTGCTTTAGAATCCCTTGGGGAGATTTTTAAAAATACCAGTACCCGAATCCCATACCCAGAGACTTCCAGTTTACCTCCTCTGGAGTTGGGCTTGGGTATTTCTTCCCCAATGCCTAGTGTCTTTTTCCTTACCGTCGTGCTGGTTGTATGCTTACTCATCGGTATTTTTGAATGCTTCTGAATCCATGGTTTCAGAAATAGAGCTTTCGGTGCCATCAGTGAAGATTTGGGCGGGTGTGTCACTCTCTGGAGTAGGTGCAGAGTTGCAGGCGACTGGCTCTTACTGGTTTGTGGCTGTGTCACTGTGTGATTGGAAGGGGTTGAGGTGGTCAGTGAGAACTCATGGGTGAGGTAAAAGTTTACCAGAAGAATGAGCAGCAAGGGCTGTGATCTAGAGAATAGACACAGGTGACATGTGACCCTCCTCTGTGCAAAAGACTTGCTCCATAGCCTCTCAAACTTGCAAATAGTCTTTTATCCTTTTGGGGTTCCAAATCCCAAGATTTATTATACTTCATTCATGGCGTCAGTCTGAGCCATCCAGTTACTGTTTCAGCTTCCTCAGATGTTGTCCTTTTCTTCCACTCCCGCAGGTACCATCTCGGTGGAGCATCTGTTCTCAAAAGGGTAGTCACAGAGGGAATGACATCCTGATTGTTCTCCTCACGGGCAACAGAAGGACCTCGGCTTCACATCCTGGCAATTCTCAGGTCTCTTTGAGTAGATCAGTTTAACAGTTCTTAAACTGAGGACTCTCATTTAAAATGGCCTTTGTCTTCACCCATTCAGGGGCCTGGGAATGTGATACATTTGTTTCTTTAACTGCTAGCAAGTTCAGGAAGACAGACGATTTATTCTTGGCTGACTATAAGCAATGTCAGGAGAATAAGTCCATGATTGGTTCATGCTCATAGCCTTAGTAAGAAAACTTAAAAAAAAAAAATATCATTGTAATACCAAAGGGCAGTTATGGCTCCCATCTCAAATTGCATCCAGATGTCCAGCTGTTCTAAGAGAGGTGCTTCAACTGTGATTACATGTCCCATAGGGAACAGAGGAATTCATTCTTTATCTTTACAGACTCCTTGTCATCTTTAGCACTGTGGAGCAAGGTTATTTTCCTTAGTGATCATGTAATTTGTGTTCTCACTGAACGAAAAGCTAGCATCCTTGGTGCGCATGTGTGGTACGTGTGTCATTGTGTGTGCATGTTGAAGGCCAGGATGTGGAGAAGGGGTTGTGCTGTAACAAACGTTCTAAAACACAATAGATAGGATGAATTTTGAGCTGGTCAAGGTGTTTCTGGGAATGTGATAGTGGAGACTATAAAATGGGGCCTCCCTGTATATGGTGCCATATTTATACTGCAGGTTTGGTTGTGGTGGTTCGGAGGGATCGCAGCGAGTGGGACAGTAAAAATGGGAATTGACCAGTGCCCTGGAATTGAGATTGTGGAGAAGATGAGGTACAAGCTTCACCTTAATTTCCAGAGCCTTATAGAAGAGAAGGACTTCATTTTGAAGAGTAGTGAGTTTCTAGACCAAGTCTGGCCAGCACTTGCTGGGTAACCTTGAACAAAAGTTTTGCATACCTAGGCCCCAGGTTTTCTTGGCCCAGAGCATCATCTCAGGGTCCTGGGATCAAGCTCTGTGCCAGGCTCTGTGCTCAGTGGGGAGTCTGCTTGAGGATTCTCTCTCCCTCTGCCCTCCGTCTGCTCATGTGCACTCTCTGTCTCTCTCTCAAATAAATAAATCTTTTTTAAAAATAAAAATAAAGTGGTAGGGTTGATTTGGAAGTCCTCTAAACCTGCCAATTCATTCTAAATACTTATTTGACACTTAGGTTATCATCTTAAAACCATTTGGTAATAAGTCCTTATCACTTAGTATGGATATATAAGGATACTGCTGAAATCATTTTTTATTTCTATACTTGGTGAAACTGACTACATCTCTACTTATTACATTATGTGATGCACATACATTAATAAGGAGAATGTTAGAAAATATCAGGCCAAAGAATGACCTTTGTGAGCTTCATTCTTCTAAGCTTAGAATTAGATGGCTTGATGTACTTTTTATACCTATCTAATAGCATGATATTCATAGCATTTATTCATTGTAATCCTTTGCAGGACCACATGAAGATGTTTTCACTGTGCACTAGAAAGAGGAGGTTGGGGTTGGAAGTGGTGGAAAGACGACTTTGGAGTTAGCAGCTCAGGACTAGAATCTTATGTTTAAATACTAGAGATACTGCCTTTCCTAACCCAAAGCCACCTTATCACATGCAAGGACTTCCACCTTGGAAAAACTAGAGAAGTAGAGCCCAGTGGAGCCCAAATGGAGATGTATTAGCCCAGGCCTCCTCTTAACAACCAAAGGGAAGTGTTCATGTACAGAGGTAAATGTATTGTCTACCAGAAGCCCCTGTTAAAATGTCAACTGTTCCCGGAGAGAGTAATCATTTAGCCAACATTACGCACATAGCACAGTAGGACATCTTTCGTCAGCCCACCCCTGGGGATGAAAATGGGGGTAATTTCTGTGTAATACTTCACATAATACATTGGACTTTCTTTCTAGCCTTGTTTAGAGACTTACCCCTACCTCCCCAGTGAATTCTGGGAGTCCCCGGTCCTACATGCCCTCAAAGAGGTCCTTCCCGTCTTGTCTGATGGGAACATCATATGTTGGTTTCTTTCTGCCCCTACAAGTGATGTGGGACAGCAGGGGTCTCCAAGGAGCATGGCCACCTCTGGCCAGCAAAGCTATTGGCATTCAGGTCTGGGAGACTCTGTGAGGCCATTGTGCCCCCATCAAGGGTGACAGCTGCCACTGCTGTCATCACATGAGTCCAGCACTGGAACTTCACTGCTTTTAGGACTGGCCTTGCTGCCGCTGCTGCTTCTGTGAGGTGCTATTGCCATGGAGTACGGGAGATGGCCTTGGGGTCCTCTCGCACCCTCCTCCCACCCCCCAGCAAAGTCATATGAGGCCAGTGCCTCTCTGTGCTGAAATAGGGAGTCTGAGAACAATCTTTTTTGGTAGTTATTTTTTTTACCTTCTTACCCCTTTCTAAGCATGGGGCCTGGGCTGGTGGCCAAATCTGGACTATAGACACTATGTTCTTCTAATTGCTTCCCTCTCAATAGCAGAGACATCATGATTGGACCAAAGTTTGGCCTTTTTCCATAAATATTTCCCAAGATGCTCCTCTCTACTCCTTTGGTCACAAACTAACATGGCTGCTTCTTGGGCATATGCACTAAAGGCCTCACAGCTCTCAGATAAGTATATCAGTGTGGCTGTAGAGAATAGGACCCTGAAGGCATCGGCCCCAAGAAGAAAGAGCTCAGGGTGCCGTAGCTGAGTGCTGCAGATGTGAGCGGAATCTGGTAACACTGGGGTGGGAGTTGGTCCTTCTTCCTGGAGGAAGCCTTGAATGGAAGGTGACACTGTGTACCTAACAAGATAGGAGGAAAGAGTCTCCTCATAAAAGGAGAAGGATTCAGAAGGTAGTGTGGACAACAGCAGCCTTCCTGACCAACTTAATAAAGTCATTCAGGATCCCTAGATTATTATTCTTGTCAAAGATTTAAAAGATATGAATAAAATCTTCACTGGTTATCGAGAGCATGCCTAGCAAATAAATTGTTGCTTCTGAGATGGTAGAACAGAGACTTTTGTCTTGTTTTTATATTCAGCTGCACACATGTATGAAGAATGATACCATATCGCACAGGAACCTACAAGTCCCTAAGAATTAGGACATAGTCTTTTGATCTACATTTTAGATTTTATTTATTTATTTGACAGAGAGATCACAAGTAGGCAGAGAGGCAGACAGAGAGAGAAGAGGAAGTAGGTCCCCCGCTGAGCAGAGAGCCTGATGTGGGGCTTGAAGGACCCTGGGATTGTGACCTGAGCTGAAGGCAGAGGCTTTAACCCACTGAGCCACCCAGGTACCCTTGATCTACGTTTTAAAGATGAACATACTTTAAATAAGTTTTCTTTCTCCCTTCTCCAGATGTTGTCTGTTATAAAAGGCCCATCAAAAATCATTGTGTTTTGGCCAAAAGAATGCCAAAAATATTATGTTTCTTCTGTTTAATGTTATTTTTAAAAGCTGTAGTCCTTATCCACAAGAAAGAATGATTTCCTTTACTTTATCTTATATTTTACATAGTTTAAGTGAAGTGACAATATTTTTCTACCCTTATGTGTTCTTTTTTTGCAAATAATATCTAATATTTATTGCATTTATTTTTCCCCCTTAGACCTACACCAGCATAGTAAAATGGTCTCATATCCTGTGTGTGTGTGTGTGTGTGTGTGTGTGTATAAAATCCTGTTTATTTCAGTTATTCAACATTTTTTTGGCTGATGAAATTAAATTTTGTCTATCCTTTTGATTCAAGGAGGATCTCTTCCTATTTTCACACCCAGTTTTACTGGGTTTCTTTTTGTTTAATTATCTTCCCACACGGCCACTTCTGTTTTCTTAAGCTTGCTAAAATTTACCCTGGAAATGTGTTTTTCCATTTTCATGATTTCTTTACTTGTCTCATGGTTGTTAAATATTTTATTGATGTTTGCAATTACAGGGCATGATGCTGGAGTATCCACTTAGGGTAATTGGTGTTTGCTCTTTTCCTCAACTTTCTGTAATCTTGTAATTTTTTTTTTTAATAATGAAAAATTTCAACAAGATTTCACCTTAGTCAGTGTCAGTGTAAACCAAGCAAAATTGCTAGTTGAGGAAAAACACAGTTATATAAATGATTTACCTCCCCCCCCCCCACCCCCAGTGACTCCTCTATAGGAGGAAAACAATTACAAGCTCAGCTGAAGCCTAACGGGGACATGTGAAGGGAGGAAAAGCAGACGATAGTGCTGGTGGGGAATACCACATGTTGCAACTATCAGCCTCAAATTAAACATGTAAAAGCAAGAGATAAATTAAAATCTGCACACTAGTAAGAATAGTCTTGCGTTCACTATTCTCTGATGATTCTCTTGTTCAACATGCAATGAGAAAGTAAGAGAAAGAAACCTCCGTGTAGCCTGAGGGGAAGCTTCACTGAATTTCATGGCGATTAAACTGACATCTTTGTAGTTTTCCTATTTAAAAAGGTGGCCGATGTTTGCTTGTTTGCTTTAGAACAGTCGTAGTTGACTGTTAGAACGAAGCCAAAGCAGCCTGGGCTCTGAGGCCAGTGACAATCTCATGGTTAATATAAAAGGTGGCACCGAAGATGGGTGTAGGTTAATAGCATTAAATCTCAGTGAGGAGTTCTTTATGGGCTGGGGACTCAGAAGGCATTCATAAGACCTTCAGGTAGTTTCATTAACATTTTACACATTAGTTATTAATACCCGTACCAAGACAATAGCACTATTCCCTTTTCACTGCAGAGGACACCAAGCACTTTGTGAGCTGCTGGGAACCAATTTCTACTCTCCATGCACATATAGTTCTCTAATCTGAGCCACCCAGAAGCATAATGCCACGTGTGCCTGAGTTTCAGACGTACACCCTAAAGATACTTTCAGAATCTAAACACCGATTACCACCACCACCACCACCTCCCAATTCCAAACCACCTCTAGGTCTCCCCTGGATTGTTTTCATAGTCTCCAAGCTGATTTCTCTGTTGTTCCCCTGTGATTTGTTCCTAAGCACCAGCTGCAGTGATCCAAATTAAAATGTCAGATCATGTTCTCCTCTCTCTCCCAAAACTTACAACGGCTTTCCACCCTATTCAGAGTAAAAGCTAAAGTCCTTACAGTGGCATACAAGGTTTTAAGGACCTTTTTACAACTCTGATCTTATCACCTTCAATTTTTCCCATGTTTGCTTTAGCCACACTCAGCTCCTTGCTAATCCTTGAACACATTTGGTATTCTCCTGCCCAAGGGCCATGCATTTACTGACCTGTTTCCCTCTGCCTAGAGATTTATTGCTCTCTCCTTCACCTCTTTCAGGGGCACATTAATTCAATTAATGTGAGCTTCTATAGCAAAGAAACTTTTTAATTCCAGTGATGTCTTAAAACAGATGTCAGTCTCTCATTCGTAGAATAGTCTGATGATGGTGTTCCTGGACACCAGGTAGATTTCCTGTCTGTGGCAACTCTGGGATCCAGGCTCCTTCCATCTGTGTGTGCTGTCTTCAGACAGTCCACTGAGACCTCTGTTTTTAGCTGTTGGAAGGGGAAACAGGCAGTAGACAAAGCACATAGCCCTTCTATTCACTTTCTCTGAAGAGCAGCTGGTTACACGGATACACCAGATTTCGAGGAGCTTTGATCACAATCACTGGTTCTGTAGCACATCCCAGTAAGAACCGAACACTAGGGAAGGGAGTACAAACTCATGGAGCAGTTAGCTATTTCTGCCACAGACTGGCCCCTGGCCACCAATTATCTGTGCAGCCTCCTTCCTGAAGGAGACAACACAAAGTTCCACCCAGGTATCACGTCCAGGACAAGGTCTAGGCACTCTGGGTCCTGCGTTCCTCTGGCTCAAAGACCTGTGAATTCAAAGGCAAACCTTATGCCCACCAACTCTGTGACACGCCTCACATCAACATTAAGAGTCAAGAATATGAGAACCACAGAGACTCTTATTTGGAAAAGGGCAGACTGGGAAATCCATAACAGTAACTAGTCCATCACAATGGGGAATCCGACTGGCCAGGTGTTATGAAGGCTCCCTGCCTGGGAGGTGAAGGAGGTTCCTTCATTGGGCTGTGGTTCTGGTTCATGGAGGAACTTGCTTGTACACTGTTTGCTGTGGTCCTTGGCTCTGCCCCCTGGCGTGTGCTTTCTTGTCCATTATTCTTTCTGGCGCTGTCTGAGATCAGCAGTAAGGAATCTGACTTCCTTGGAGCATGTACAACTTACGAAGCCTGCATCCTGCTGTTGGATATTTGAGGTCCCTGGGAGGAAGTTTCAGTCACAGGCTTTTTAAGCTCAGATCACCTTGCTTTGGAAACATTATTCCCTTGATTTCTTTGGAAATATTATTCCCATGATTTCTAGTCAGTTCCATGTGCCAGTAACCACATCCAAAGTTCTTTCTTAAAAATTACTCTTAAAATTGTTCTATTTCTTCCCCTCATTGCCCCTATACTTATTTCTCTCTTAACATAATAGGGCTAACTTGAGGGCCTTGAAGCAAGAGGCTTGGTGGGAAGAGAATATGTTAGCACAATTTGTGTTTTAGCCCTGCAAAACTGTGCTTAACCACAATAATTTAATGGGTACTTTTGCTCATTTCAGATGTTATCTCCTACTGGTAGGTATCAGTCTGCTTTCCAAACCCATAAGGCTCCAAACTCACCTTACTGTCTAGGTTCTCTTCATTCTCTTTCATTTCTGCTTGCAAATTCTGCTGATTCTTTCCTGAACACATTTCTTACTTGTGCTCTGTTCAGTGCAGAGAGGAGCCTGAGGTATCTTTTATGAACTGAATTGTGTCCCTCAAATTCAATGTGACTGTATTTGGACACAGGGACCGTAAGGAGGTAATTAAGGTAAAATGAGAAAATAATGGTGGGAACCCAATCCAATAGCACGAGGGTTCTTGTAAGAAAAGGAAGAGACACAAGGAGCTCACATGTACGGAAGAGAAGACCTCGTGAGGACACAAAGAAGGCAGCTCTCTGAAAGCCAAGGAGTAGGTTCTTACCAGAAACTAGCCCTGCTGGGGTTGATCTTGGACTTCCAGCCTCCAGAACTGTGAGAAAATTGATCTCTATTATGAGAGCCACCCTGTCTGTTGTATTTTGTTATTGGCAGCCCATGCAGACTACTACAGCATCTGTCGGCATTCTTGTTCTTTTCAGTGACTATAATGCTACAGGGTCACTGCGTTTTACAAGCATATAACATGAGTCTCTGATTTCCTGCTTCTAATGTCTCTTTTGTGCTACCTCTTACTTGATTGATAAGCCAATGCTCTATATTTCAGTTTTTTATATTCTACACCACTTCAAAGAATCCATTTCTGCAACCAATGAATCTCAAACCTTTGGAAGATGCACACAAAGGAAGTTTATTTTTCCCTCACATGACGATACAATGTGGGTGTTCCTGGTTGATGGGTGGCAGTCCCCCATATGGAGAGTCAGGGACCCACCTCTTTTCAGCTATGGCTCCACCATAGTCTAGACTTCTGCTGTCCAATGTGGTGCCCCATGTGTCTACTGAGGACTTGAAAAATGGCTAATAGTGCTGTAAGTGCAAAACATACAATGGATTTTGAAAGAAAAAAAAAAGAGAATATAAAGTACCTCATTAATATTTTTTATCTTGGATATATGTTGAAAAAACTGTTGGAAATATTGGGTTCAAAAATGCATCATTAAAATGAATTTACCCATTTTTTAAAAAAAACATGTATTATTATGGCTATTGGAAAATTAAAAATAACATATATAGTTCACATTATATTTCTCTTGGGCAGCACTCTTTGAAGCCTCAAGAGTCCTCTGCTTCCCTTGGCAGAAAAGGGAAGAGCCAGTGGAGAAGCCGTATCAGATTCATAAATCCCTAGCTCAGAGGTAAGAGAAAGCATGTCTACTCAAATTCCGTTGGTGAGAATCACTTATGCAGCTATATCTAGAAACCAGGAGGGCTGGGAAATGTAGTCCTAACTCAGAGGCCCCCTCCTCACAGCAGTTCTCTAAGAAGGGGAGTGTAGAGCTAGGGGAGGTCTTTGCTCAAACATGACCTCCTTGGGTAAGTCTGCAACCACGCAGCCCCTTTCCCTAGCATTCCCCATCTTTTTGCTGTTTTGCTTTTCCCCTGTTTTGCTTTTCTCTAGGACAGTTTCACCGTTTGGCTTAGTACATATTTTAGTTGTTCATTTCCTTTCTTTCTGAGTATGTGTGAACTCTTCCGTGGAATTTTTTTTTCAGTTTTTTTATTGTGATAAAAAATATACATAAAATTTATTATCTTAACCGTCTTTTTTTTCTTAACCTTTTTTAAATGTGCTGTTCAGTGGTGTTAAGAACATTCATGTTGTACAACCATCACTACCATCCATCTCCAGAATTCTTCATTCTGTAAAATCAAAACTCTATTCCCATTAAACGCTAACTCCCCTTTCTGCCCCCTTCTCCCAGGCCCTGGGAACCACCAGACTTTCTGTCTCGATGATTTTGACAACTTTAAAGACCTCATATGAGGAGAGTCATATAGTCATTTGTTTCTTTTTGTGACTGGCTTATTTCACTTAGCACAATGTCCTGAAGTTTTATCTGGGTTATAGCATGTGTCAGAATTTCATTCCTTTTTGGAGGCTGAGTAATATTCGAGTGTATATATATTATCACATTTTGCTTATCTACTCATCTTTCTATGGACACTTGTGTTGCTTCCATGGTTTGGCTAATTTAAATAATGCTGCTATAAACACGAGTGCACATATATCTCCTCAAGACTGATTTCAGGGCGCCTGGTTGGCTCAGTTGGTTAAGTGTTTGCCTTCGGCTCAGGTCATGATCCCAGGGTCCTGGGATCAAGCCCTGTGTCAGGTTCCCTGCTCAGCAGGGAGTCTGCTTCTACCTCCGCCCCTCCCCCTGCTCCTGTTTTCTTTCTCTCTCTTTCTCTCTCTCAAATAAATAAATAAAATCTTAGGGGAAAAAAAGAAAGACTCTGATTTCATCTCTTTTGAGGCTGCACCCAAAAGTAGAATTGGTGGATCCTGTGGTGGTTCTGTTTTTTTTAATGGTAGTTCTATTTTTAATTTTTGAGGAACCACCATCCTGTATTCCACAATGGTTGCACAATTTTACATTCCTACCTACAGTGCACAAGGGTTCCCACTTCTCTACATCCTTATCAACACTTGTTATTTTCTGTTGTTGTTGTTTTTTTAATTATAGCCGTCCTGATGAATGTGAGGTGGTAACTTGTGGTTTTGATTTGCATTTCCCTAATGATTAGTATCAACGAGCATTTTCCCATGTATTTGTATGTCTTCTTTGGAGATATCTGTTCAAATCTGACAGCATTCATTTTTGTCTGTATGTTCAGTGCTGTGTCTCCAGGACCTGGAACTGGGCTGCCATGCGCTAGGCACTTGAGGACCAAATACTGACCAGTGAAGTGGTTGAGCCATTATCAGTCCACTGAGCCATAAGCAATGCATCAAAGAAAGAATTTAAGGTACTTAAGATGATAGTTCAGAAACTGACTAGTATAGTCAAGGTAAATAATATATCATTTTTTTATCAGTACACAGGTATGAACAAACCAGAGTTAGACATTACGGCAACGTCAACTTAGATCATAGATTTTAAACAGGAGCTGAAATTTGTCACCCTTGTACTTTGTTTGCTCTGCACAGTATTGAAAGTTTGAGTGGGTTTTTTTTTTTGAGAATTAAAAAAAATTTTTATTAACATATAATGTATTATTTGTTTCAGGGGTACAGGTCTGTGATTCATCAGTCTTACACAGTTCACAGCACTCACCTTAGGAGGATTTTAAATTTTTATTTCTTTATTTTTATGTAGTGGCTAACTTAAAAGAATCAGAATATTTTTACATTGAAAGATTTCCATCAAGATTTTACTTTTTTAATCTCCTGTTTTTTAAGTTATATGCTCTATTTATACTCTTTTAGTGGTTGTTACTTAATTTGCATCGTATCAGCATACCAGTAATAACAATTATAATAATGATAATAAATACTTTGTGGGGTTAAAAAGAACACAGAACCTAATCCTGGACAATAAATCTATGTAAGTCAGGAAGGAGGCTATGTGTTAAGTTTCCAAATTCCTTGTGTTATTTGGAGGGAGTTAAAGTACTCAGTGTAGACATGATTAGTTATAATGAATGCAAAATATTACTTGAAAGTTAATAAAGAATAGATACGGAGTCTGTAATCTTTAATCAGTAGAAGGAAACAACCAAATAAGCAAGCAAACTGCAATTCCATTCCTAGGTATATAGCTCAAATAATTGCAAGCAGAGACTCAAACAGTTATTTGTAGACCTTTGTTCATTACAGCATTATTTAGAATAGCCAGATAGTGGAAACAGCCCAAATGTTCATAAACCGATGAATGGATAAGTAAAATACAGTATATAGATAATTGGAATATTATTAAGGAAAGTAGTTATGCTCATGCTATCATATCACATGGATGAACCTGGAAGATTTTTTGCTGAGTGAAATGAACCAAACACAAAGGGACAAAGATGGCGTGATTCCACTTATGTGAAATGTCAAGAGTAGGTAAATTCATAGACACAAACAATAGATAAAATTTACAGGGGGCTGGAGGAAGGGAGGACTGAGGGAGTTACTGCTTAACAGTTACAGAGTTTCTGTTTCAGGTGACGGAAATAGATAGTGGTGATGGTTGCACAACATTGTGAATGTAATTAATGTCACTGAATTGTACACTTAAAAGTGATTTAAAAGGCAAACTTGTGTTATATATCTTTTACCCCAAAATTTCTTAAAAATGATAGTAAACCAATAATTTGCCTAAAGAAATAAAGAAACATACAAAAATACAACAAAGGAAGAAGCACAAGCAAGATGATAGAAACAAGTCCAGGTAATAATATCTATAAACCTGCCGGACTCATCAGCTAAAAGACAGAGACTATTAGATACAAACATGCAAAGTCCATTTGCATGTTTATAAGAGACACACCTGAAACATAAAGACTAATAAAGATCAAAAGTAAAAGAATAAAAACAATTTAAAAAGGTATACTGGCCAAAAAATGTTGGAGTCTGTGTCAATATTAAAGTAGAATATAAGACAAAAAGTATTGTTAAAGATAGAGTCACACCATAATGATAATTTCAACGGGAAATTCTAACTTTACAGAGCTCACTAAAATATGTAAAATACCATATAAAATTTATAAAGTCTCAAAATATAGAGAGCCAAATTGGTGTAATAACACAAAAAGTGGACAAATGCAATATTTGAGTTGTAGACCAAAAGTGTAATGAATATATGGAAGACTTGAATTATACATTTAGCAGCCTTGATTAATAGATACAGAGGGAACTGTTGGTTTATAGAACCAGTGATTAATGAATGTATATTCCTTTTGAGAACATAAGGAACAAACCAACCAACTGGATTATAGACTAGGCCATAAACCAAGCCTCAACAAATTGCAAAGGACAAGTATCCTACAGCTCATATTTTCTGTCAACAATGCAATCTAGTGTAAAATCAATAACAAAAATGTGAAAAAAAAAGCAAACGTAATGCATTTGAACATGTAAAAATATGTATTTCTAAGTAATTCTAAGTCAAAAGAAATAATGATGATTAAATAGGCTCAGAACTCAATGGTAATGAAAACATTAATAAAACTTGAGGGATGGACAAGAGAGGTATTTAGAGGGAAATTTATAGTAATAAATGCTTTCTAAAGAAAAAGAAAGGTTGAGGGCACCTGGGTGGCTCATTCGTTAAACGGCTGCCTTTGGCTCAGGTCATGATCCCAGGGTCCTGGGATCAAGGCCCACGTTGGGCTCCCTGCTCAGCAGGAGGCCTGCTTCTACCTCTCCTGCTCCCCCTGCTTGTGTTCCCTCTCTCTCTGTGTCTCTCGCTGCCAAATAAATAAATAAAAAATCTTAAAAAAAATAAAAGAAAAAGAAAGGTTGAATATCAAGAAGGAAAGCACACAGTTAGAAAAAAAAATGGAATAAAACCAAAGAAACCAAAGAAAATAAAATGTAAAAGTATAATAAAAGCAGAGGTTAATGTAAAAGAAAATAAAGATACACTAGGATAAACAAATCCTCAAGTTTCATGCCTAAGTATATATCTTACACAAGTTCCTACAAAAGTACACCAGATAAAATAGACTTAAGTGACAGAAATGCATTGCTAAAATGGAAATAAAAATATAAATAAGTGAAAGTCAGAAATAATAAAGAAAGGTAAATTTTGAGTAGCATTTTATCTTTTAAAAAATTTGAATTTATAATTAAAAGCCTTCCCACAAAGAAAAGTGTGGTCTCAGATGGACTTCCTAGTGAGTTCTATCAAAAATTTAAGAAAGAATAATACTAGTCATACATAAAAGCTTCCAGAAAATAGAAGAGATGGGAACACTTCCCATGTCATTTTATGAGGCCAGAATTTCCCTGAAAACAAAAGCATCAATAGATAATGAAGTTAAAGGCCCAAATCCCTCAAGATACAGAACAATTCTTGACAAAATATTAGTAAATCAAACCCAGCAATATAGAAATAGGATAATACCTCATGACCAAAGGAGATTTATCCCAGACATGCATAATTAGTTTAGCTTTTCAACAATCAGTTAATGTAATTCACCATATTAAAAGAATAATAAGGGTGGAAAATCAGATTATTATTGCCGTAGGTACAGTAAAAGTGCTTACAAAATTCAACGCTTAATAATTATTTTTAAAAACCCTGGGACTAGAAACAGAACACTTTTCATCCTGATAAAGGAGAAAAGGAGACTGAAGAACTTGTAACTACATTATGTTTACCAGTGAAAGACTGGATGCCTTCCCTCTGAGATTGGGAGTAGGCAAGGGTATAGCTTTTACCACCTTTATTCACCATTTTCCTGGAGATCTTAGCTGTTGTAACAGGCAAGAAAAACAAATAACATATAGATTGGAGAAAAAGAAACAAAACTTTCTATTTGCAGAAGATATGGTAGTATATTTAAAAAATCCTAGAGGGCTGTGGGGAAATGGACATTGGGGAGGGTATGTGCTATGATGAGTGCTGTGAACTGTGTAAACCTGGCGATTCACAGACCTGTACCCCTGGGGATAAAAATACATTATATGTTTATTAAAATAAAAAAAAGATTAAAAAATTTAAAAAAAAATCCTAATGAGTCTGCAAAAAAGCTGCTAGAATAAGTGAATTTAGCTAGCTAGATGGCAAGATACAAATTCAATATACAAAACTCTACTGAATTTTTTTTTTTAAGTTTTATTTATTTAACAGACAGAGATCACAAGAAGGCAGAGAGGCAGGCAGAGAGAGAGGAAGGGAAGCAGGCTCCCTGCTGAGCAGAGAGAGAGCCTGATGCGGGGCTTGATCCCAGGACCCTGAGATCATGACCTGAGCCAAAGGCAGAGGCTTTAACCCACTGAGCCACCCAGGCACCCCTCTACTGAATTTTTTATACGAGTAAGGAACAATTGGAAAAAAAACAAATACTATGTACATAGCACAAAAATAAAGTACATAAAAATAAATTTTAACAAAATATATTTAATATTTGCACCTAGATTATTACCATTTATTGCTTAGGAAAATTAAAGAGGATCTGAACAAATGGAGATGTATATCAGGTTCATCAGGGTTGGGGGAATCAGAGCTATTTAAATTTCAAGATTTCCCAGATTGTTCTATTGGTTCAACATAACCCCAGTCAAAATTACTGTAGCCTTTCTTTTGTAGATATTGACAAATTTATTATCAAACTTCTATGGAATGCAGGAAATCTAGCATGTTGGATACAGTCTTGAAAAATAATCAAGTTAAAAAGCTTACACTGTCTAATTTCAAGATGCCATAAAGTTACAGAACCTTAGATAGTGAATAATAGAATAAGAATAGTCAATGGAATAGAATAGAGAGTCTGGATATATGTACACAAGTTAATTACAATTATATAGAAATATATAATTATATAGGAGTATATAATTACACAGACATGTAATTATGTCATTATACACACAGATTGAATATAAATTGAGTTTTGTTTATGATTTCAAAGTAATTCAATGGGTCTGTTGCTAATATTTCAACAAGTGGTATTGGAATAACAGGATATCCACAGGAATAAAATGAATCTCAGCATGTACTTCGCGTTATATACAAAGATCATCTTGAAATGGATCACAGCCCCAAATGTAAAAGCCAAAACTATAGAACTTTTGGAAGAAAGTAGAGGAGACAATCGATATGACCTTAGAGTAGGCAATTGTTTCTTTGATAGTACAAACCATAAATTCTTTTTATAAAGATAAATTGGACTTCATCAAAATTAAAACCTTTTATTCTTTCAAAGAAACCACTGAAGAAATGAAAGGCATACCACAGACTGGGAGAAATTGTTTTCAATATTCATGAAAAAGGTAACTGTATCCAGAATATATAAAGAACTTTTAACAACTCAAAAACAGGAAGACAATCCAATAATAAAATGGAATTGGACAGATAATTGGCAAAAAAAAAAAAAGGAACAGATAATTGGCAAAAAAAAAAAAGATAGATAAATGGCCATAAGACACATAAAAAGATGCTCAGCGTTATTATTCATCAGGAAAATGCAAACTAAAACTACAGTGATATACGACTTCTCACCCCCTAGAATGCCTTAAAAAAAAAGAAGATTAACAATATCAAGTGTTGAAGATGGGAAACATCTGTAACTCATACATTGCTGGAAGGGGTGTCCGATAGTACACACACTTTGGAAAACAGTTTTACAGTTTAAGCATACAGTTGTCAAATCATCAAATAATTCCATGAATAGGTATTTACCTAAGATAAGTAGAAATATATGTCAACACAAAGCCTCGCTCATGAAATTCATAGCAAATTTAGTCATAATACCATCAAACTGAAAACATCTCAAAGGCCCGTCAGCAAGCGAGTGAATAAACAAACTTGAGGTACAGCTGTACGGTGAAATATTGCTCAATAATAAAGACAAAAGAACACACAACAACATGGAAAACTCTCAAAAATATATGCAGCAAAGAAGCATATGTACTGTGTTATTCTATTGCTTGACATTCTAGAAAATACAAAACTAACCTATTGGGAGAGAGAGAGCAGATGCGTGATTTCCTAGGTCTAGGAATGAGGCGGGATTGACTGCAAAGAGACACTGAATATTTTTCTGGGTGAGGAATTGTTCTATATGTAGATAGTGATGATGATTACAAATTGTGGTAGTTATCAATTGTCAAAACTCGTTTAATGGCATATTTAAAATAAGTGGTTTATCATATGTAAATTCTGTTTTAATAAAGACCATTAAAAAGATGGATGACAGGGGCGCCTGGCTGGCTCAGTGGGTTAAAGCCTCTGCCTTTGGCTTAGGTCATGATCTCAGGGTCCTGGGATCGAGCCCCGCATTGGGCTCTCTGCTCAGCGGGGAGCCTGCTTCCCTTCCTCTCTCTCTCTGCTTGCCTCTCTGCCTGCTTGTGATCTCTGTCAAATAAATAAAATCTTAAAAAAAAAAAAAAAGATGAATGACAAAATCCATGTCAGATCTCAGCTTAGTCTAATGCTGCTGTTCTGCTCTACCAGTGGGGTGTCTTCCTGGAAATATGGCTACTACTTTGGGTGCTATGGTCAGTCAGGCTTTGGGATTGCTGGTAGAGTTATTCCCTTTCAGAAATTCCATGGATTATCCTTTTCATTAACATCCATTTTTGTTTTGGTGACTATAATAGCTCCCGAGTTATCTGAAGATTCTAATTGGAATTTTATAATCATTGTCTCCAATCTCTGATTTATCTCTATTTCTTCTGTGGCCATAAAGATAGATAAAAGGAGGAAAGTCCTAACTGGTTAGTTATTTTGCTTTCCTTTCCTCCATTCTCCTGACACTTAAGACCTTGCCTTGAAGTTAATGATGGAGGATCCCCTAATAGATAATATACCTGACTTGGAATATAGTATTTGCTTCTAGAATCAAATTATAAACCGGATTTCAAGTTCTAGAAAGAATAGAGGACATTAGAAAGCTAAAAAAGCAATCGATTTGTCATTGTATTATTATGTTTGAGAATTAGTCACAATTTTAATATTTTTAAAAATTATTTTTATTAACATATAATGTATTATTTGCCCCAGGGGTACAGGTCTGTGAATCATCAGGCTTGCACATTTTGCAGCACTCACCATATCACATAAACTCCCCTGTCCATAACCCCACCACCCTATCTCTCCCCACCTCACCCCCAGCAACCGTCAGTTTGTTTTGTGAGATTAAGAGTCTCTTATGGTTTGTCTCCCTCCTGATCCCATCTTGTTTCATTTTTTCCTTGCCTACCCCCCACAACCCCCTGCCCTGGCTCTCAAATTCCTCATATCAGAGAGATCATATGATAATTGTCTTTCTGATTGACTTATTTCACTCAGCATAATACCCTCTAGTTCCACCGATGTTGTTGCAAAAGGCAAGATTTCATTTCTTTTGATGGCTGCATACTATTCCATTATATATATATACCACTTCTTCTTTATCCATTCATCTGTTGATGAACATCTAGGCTCTTTCCATAGTTTGGCTATTGTGGACGTTGCTGCTATAAACATTCGGGTGCACATGCCCCTTTGGATCACTACATTTGTATCCTTAGGGTAAATACCCAGTAGTGCGATAGCTGTGTCATATGGTAGCTCTATTTTCACCTTTTTGAGGAACCTCCATGCTGTTTTCCAGAGTGGCTGCACCAGCTTGCATTTCGCTCAACAGTGTAGGAGGTTTCCCTTTTCTCAGCAAACTCACCAGCATCTATTTCCTGACTTGTTAATTTTAACCATTCTGACTGGTGTGAGGGTGGTATCTTACTGTGGTTTTGGTTTGTATTTCCCTGATGTCGAGTGATGTGGAGCACATTTTCATGTGTCTATTGGCCATCTGGAGGTCTTCTTTGCATAAACGTCTGTTCATGTCTTCTGCCCGTTTCTTGATTGGATTATTCTTTGAGTGTTGAGTTTGATAAGTTCTTTATAGATTGTATATACTAGCCCTTTGTCTGAGATGTCATTTGCGAATATTTTCTCCCATTCTGTCAGTTGTCTTTTGGTTTTGTTGACTGTTTCCTTTGCTGTGCAAAAGCTTTTGATCTTGATGAAGTCCCAATAGTTCATTTTTGCCCTTGCTTCACTTGCCTTTGGCGATGTTTCTAGGAAGAAGTTGCTGCGGCTAAGGTTGAAGAGGTTGCTGCCTGTGTTCTCCTCTAGGATTATGATGGATTCCTGTCTCAGACTGAGGTCTTTCATCCATTTTGAGTCTATTTTTGTGTGTGGTGTAAGGAAGTGGTCCAGTTTCATTGGCTGTCCAATTTCCCCAACCGTTTGTTGAAGAGACTTTTTTTCATTGGACATATTTTCCTGCTTTGTAGAAGATTCATTGACCATGGAATTGAGGGTCTATTTCTGGGCTCTCTATTCTGTTCCATTGATCTATGTGTCTGTTTTTCTGTCTTGAGAATGACAGCTGTGTAATAGAGCTTGAAGTCTGGAATTGTGATGCCACCAACTTTGGCTCTCTTTTTCAAAATTCCTCTATTTGGGGTCTTTTCTGGTTCCATATAAATTTTAGGATTATTTGTTTGATTTTTTAAAAAATTGATGGTATTTTGATAGGGATTCCATTAAATGTGTAGACTGCTTTAGGTAGCATAGATATTTTCACAATATTTGTTCTTCCAGTCCATGAGCCTGGAACGTTTTTCCATTTCTTTGTGTCTTCCTCCATTTCTTTCATGAGTCCTTTATAGTTCTCTGAGTACAGGTTCTTACCTCTTTGGTTAGGTTTATTCCTAGATACCTCATCGTTTTGGGTGCAATTGTAAATAGGATCGACTCCTTAATTTCTCTTTCTTCTGTCTTGCTGTTGGAAGTGCAACTGATTTCTGTGCATTGATTTTATATCCTGACACTTTACTGAATTCCTGTATGAGTTCTAGCTGTTTTGGAATGGAGTCTTTTAGGTTTTCCACATAAAGTATCATACCATCTGCAAAGAGTGAGAGTTTGACTTCTTTGCTGATTCAGATGCCTTTTATTTCTTTTTGTTGTTGGATTGCTGAGGCTACGACTTCTAGTATTATGTTGAATAGCTGTGGTGACAGTGGACAGCCCTGCTATGTTCCTGACCTTAGGGGGAAAGCTCTCAGTTTTTCCCCATTGAGAATGATATTGGGTGTGGGTTTTTCATAGATGGCTTTTATGATATTGAGGTATGTACCTTCTGTCCCTACACTGTGAACAGTTTTAATCAAGAAAAGATGCTGTACTTTGTCAAATGCTTTTTCTGCATCTATTGGGAGTATCACATGGTTCTTGTTCTTTTATTAATGTATTGTATCACATTGGTTGATTTGTGGATGTTGACTCATCCTTGCAGCCCAGGAATATATCCCACTTGGTCGTGGTAAACAATCCTTTTTTTATCTTTTAAAAAAATTTTATTTCTTTTTTTTTTCAGTGTTCCAAAATTCATTGTTTATGTACCGCACCCAGTGCTCCAGGCAATGTGCCCTCCATACTGTTGGATACTATTGGATAGTATTTTGGTGAGAAGAATATTGGTCTATAATTCTCCTTTTTGCTGGGATCTTTGTCTGGTTTTGGAATCAAGGTGATACTGGCCTCATAAAATGAGTTTGGAAGTTTCCCCTCCATTTCTATTTTTTGGAACAGTTTCAGGAGAATAGGTATTAATTCTTCTTAAAATGTTTGGTAGAATTCCCCTGGGAAGCCATCTGGCCCTGGGCTCTTGTTGTTGGGAGATTGTTGATGACTGCTTCAATCTCCTTACTGGTTATGGGTCTGTTCAGGTTTTCTATTTCCTTCTGGTTCAGTTTTGGTAGTGTATATGTCTCTAGGTATGCCTCCATTTCTTCCAGATTGTCGAATATGCTGGTATATAGAATTGATAAGATAAGTTGATTAGAAAAAGAAAGAGAAAAGAATGTGATCAGGTTGGAGCTAGATTTAGGGTATATTTTGATCTATTACAAGAAATTATATCCCAAAATTTTAAAGAAAAAAACCTGCATGTATACAAAAAATAAGGTTAAATGCAATGAAGGGATAAGATATGACTATAACAATGAAAAATTAAAAAGATTTTTTAAAAAGGTATTGATAAAATAGTTAAAAAACATTTAGAAAGGAAAAAGGAAAAGTTAAAAAAATAGGATAAGAAAGAAATAAAATTTAAAAGTTTAACTTTGCAAGACTAAAGAATCATGGGGGGAAAGCCATGAATTCTATGGATTGCTTTCCCTTAGCTCTGGAGTTACACAGTTCTGGTTGATTGGTGAACTTGGTCTTGGTTGGTTGTTCTTGCTTATCTTCTGGAGAGGGGCCTGTTGCAGTGATTCTCAAATGTCTTTGCCCGAGGCAGAATTGCACAGCCCTTGCCGGGGTCCAGACTAAGTAATCTGCTCGCATTCGCTCTTGGTAGCTTTTTTTCCCTGAACACTTTCCGTACAGCTTGGGAGGACGGGAATGAAGGTGGTGGCCTCTTAATCTCCAGCCTGGAGGAGCCGAGAGCTCAGGACCCCACTCCTCAGTGTGCCCTCAGAGAAAAGCAGTCAGTCCCTCTCTTCTCCCACCCACTCCGTGCTTACCCAGCCTGTGACCGAGTGCTTTTGTCTCTGGCACACAGCCCCGTTTGTAGTTTCCAAACCCAGCAGATTCCTGCCTCGCACTCCTGCTCCTGTCCTCCTGGAAGAGGAAGGAGGGGGTCTCTCTGGATCTGCCCTCGTGGGGTCCCTGCTCAAAGAGCAGTAGCCCGGCTGTGCCTTAGATCATGGTTTAAGGTAACCCCAAGTTGAGAGCTCACTCTTTGGCTCCATCTTTATAGCCGGCTTCCCCACTCCGATACCTGGTAGCTCTGCCACAGTCAGACACCCCTGATCTTTCTGTGACCCCACAGGTCCTGAGACCACATTGGCCCCACGAGGGCTCTACACCTATGTAGCCTCTGGAATGACGTCCCTCAGTGGAACAGACTTCTAAAAGTTCTGATTTTGTGCTCTACTGCTTGCCGGGAGCCGGCCCCTCCCCCTGTGGTCTATCTTCCCGTTGCTTTGGATTCACTTATTCACACGTCCTACCTTCCCATAAGTGGTCAATTTTCTGATCCTAAAATTGCTGCTCTTCTCTTCTATCTCCTGTTGAGTTTGTAGGTGTTCAGAGTGGTTTGATAACTATCTAACTGAACTCCTGGGACCTAATGCTATATCAGTTTCCTACTCCTCCACCTTCTTGCTTCCTCTCCATGATTTTTATATTTTTATTTGAGCTATTTCTGGTTCTCATTTTTCTATTATTCTCCACCATTGCTTTACAATTAATTCATAATTAATTATATTCAAAATTCATCTCTTTCTTAAAAAGGTCTTGTGAAAATTAATCACGAGACTATTTTCTTCCACTGAAGATTGCTTACAGTTTCTGAAACATTTTTAGTTTTCATATTTAATTTCAGTTCTGCCAAGAATTACAAAGTGTCTGCTATTTGCTGTGTACTCATTCTAGAACTGGAAGAGTAAGAGTGTGTCCTTACAGCCAGAGAGACATAGAAAGAAGTAATTTGATAAAATGCAGTCTTCCATCATAGAAGGACATTTAAGAGGCTATCAAAATCAGTTGAAAGAACAACTGAAGCTGCCTTTTGAGAGAGAATTAGAGCAAGTGGCTATTAAAGGCTAAATTATCTAAAGGTGAAAGAAGAAAGGCAGTTTACATAGAGGGGAATGGCGTAAGTAAAGAATCAGAGTATTTTTTTCTCCCATTGTCTGGTAAAGTTGAATCAAGGAATGAGCTATTCCAACAAACTTCCCATGGTATTTATTATTATTATTAAGATTATTTTTTAAAGATTTTATTTATTTATTTGACAGACAGAGATCACAAGTAGGCAGAGAGGCAGGCAGAGAGAGGGGGGATAGCAGACTCCCTGCTGAGCAGAGAGCCCGATGTGGGGCTCGATCCCAGGACCTGGGATCATGACCTGAGCCAAAGGCAGAGGCTTTAACCCATTGAGCCACCCAGGCACCCCTATTGTTATTTTTTAAAGATTTTTTATTTGAGGGGCGCCTGGGTGGCTCAGTGGGTTAAAGCCTCTGCCTTCATCTCAGGTCATGATCTCAGGGTCCTGGGATCAAGCCCCACATCGGGCTCTCTGCTCAGCAGGGAGCTTGCTTCCCCCCGCCCTCTCTGCCTGCCTCTCAGCCTACTTGTGATCTCTATATGTCAAACAAATAAATAAAATCCTTTAAAAAAAAGATTTTTTTATTTGAGGTAGAGTGTGTGAGTGGGGGGAGGGGCAGAGGGAGAGAGAGAGAGAATCTCAAGCAGACTCCCTTCTTAGCCCCAACACAGGGCTCCATCTCAGGTCCCTGAGATCATGACCTGAGCTGAAATCAGGAGTTGAAGGCTTAACCCACTTATCCACTCAGGTGCCTCACATTATATTTTTAAATTGCACTCTAGATTTTCACAAATAGTCATGAACTCAACACCTCCAAACTGGGCTACATTAAAAAACAAAGACAAAAGCATTGTATAGCTAGTACAGTGGGCTTTTGGAGCTCATGAGATCAGCCCATGCAACGGTTCACTCATGGAAATGTTAGCCATCATGTACATTTTAATGGAAAAAATGCGGAAGCTTGGATTTATAACATCTAGTAATTCCAAGCGTCGTTGAAATCATAATGAAGGAACACATTTTATTATGTGGGGAAAATGGAAAAAAGTTTGTATAAGGTGGAATGTTGATAGGCACAGTATAGTTAACAACATTGGTACTGGACTCACTTCTTTTCTTCCATACCCCCACCTCTGAGGTCCTCCTTCTGAAAGAAGAAAGAAATTCATAGGACCTTTGTGAAAGTTGGTTGAGAGTCAGCATATGGCCCATTACTTTGCTCACGTTGGTATAAGGGCAGCACAAGGTTAAGCAAGCAGTTCCAGACCTGAGCATATACCTAGTGGGATAGGCCACGCCCAGATGCAGTGGCTTAAAATGACAACATTATAATATTTCTCAGGGTTGGTTTGAATTCAGTCAGAGCTTAGCTGTACTCTTCCTCTGCTTTATGGGACTGTAGCTAGGGTCAGTCATGCAGCAGGATCCGACTGGAAGCTCAGCTGGGGCTGGGACCTGCAGGGTCTTTGGTACCTCAGGCCACTTGCCACATCATTCAATGTTTGGCTTGGCCTTCCTTACACTACTGTGGCTGGACAACAGTTTGTTTCCTCTTTTCATCCAACCTTTGTTTTATCCCTTCAGCCATTCCCTAAACTCTAAAGAAATATATTCACAGACATGCTCATGAAGTTCTTTCTTGCTCATCTGCGTCCCTTCTGCCCTCTGACATACCTCTCATCTCACAAAACCCATCTCCACTATGACTTTCTTGATGAAACCCTAATGACGCTTTTCTTTTCCACCGCTTTATCTGTACCCTCTGACAGTGGCATGGTAGCTTCTCTCAGCTCTCACAGAATGTCATTTGTCATTCTGTGTTGTGTTTTGTTCAGCAGTTTTGTTCTGAGAAAAGCTTGGCCCTCTCCATAAGTACTTATTCTATGGATGGACATTGTGTTTTCTCTTCAGACATATCCTATTTAGATGTCTCAACTTTCATATGAGACTGTCAACTCACTCCATTTTGACTGACCAATGAAACATATGAAATCGAGCATTGTAAAATAATTTGTGCTCCAAGATATTGTCAGAGGTTATAACCTAGAAATCTCTGCTGCCCAGTACCTATCAAAAGCTCAATTGTGAAAAGCAATATATATGGAGAATTGCCTGAAGGATATGCAGTCCATCCATTCTCCAGACACTCAATTTTATTCCTGGATTAAGCCAAACCAAGAGAGAGCTGCAGCCTGAAATACTTTTGTTTTAGTCCTCCAGAGAATAGCTTTTACTGATTTGCTGTTGGCATTATGCCATTGGCTTACATTTTGATGGACATTTAAGGAAAAGCCTGTTCAACTTTTTGCCAATAAAGTTGAAAATCTACATTTTCTAAAAATATATAAATTATCAAAATTGACTCAAGCACAGTTAGGAAAACCTGGGCAGACCAATGATTGTGGAAGGAATTGAAAAATGTTGCCAAAGATTTATTCCCCTCCAGAGCTAAGCCCATATTTTGGGGGGCAGATACCTATGGAGTTTACCTAATAACTACGTCTCTGCCTGCATCTTTCTCTCTCTCTTTTTTTTTTTCCTACATTGGTCAGTACCATTCCTTCTTTTGGGGATAAATCCTCCCCACCCTCAATTATATGATACTATGATAGTGGGAAAACACAGTACACTGATTTCTGGCCACAGAAACAAATCCATCATGTTGAATCATATTTGCAAATATCTTTGAATATATTGATTCAAAGTGCGGCATGTGATCCAAATAGAGTTAATTGGAGTTCTTTCCTATAATTTTGTATTTGCATCTGTGGAAAAAGTTTTTTTCTGGATTTCTAACAGGGATCATGTGAATCTATAACTGGGAAGGGTCACAGCTACCCCTTCTCACACAAATTAAGCCCATCTACAATGAGAGACGAGAGAGAGGGAGAGGAAGAGAAAGGGATGTGGACAGGGACACAATGACAAGGACAGACACATGGTCAGAAACTCTCAGAGAGATGGAGACTAAGACAGGTGTGCCCACACATACAGATATAACACTCAGATACAGATAGGGAAGTCAAGGAAAAGAGAAAGAAAGAAAAGAGAAAGATCCCAACATTGCTTGAGTCACTGCTGTCTTTCTTACATGAAAAGTAATAAATTTCTTTTCTTCTCTTTCTTCTCCTTCTCTAAAGCTAGTTTAATTTAGGTATCTTTCGCCTTTAAGTGAAATACTTTTGATCATAATGGTTTTCTAAGGGAAACTAAAAGAGTAATTAAGGGACAGATAATTCCTTTGTTCCTCTCACTATTCCAAATCATAGGGGAGAAAAACCCATAAAATTTGTCTACCCATTTTTAAGGCTAGCATAACTAATACAAAAACTGAAAAATCATAGCACAAAAGGAAAACAATGAGTGTACATGAGTATAGATGCCTATGTCCTGAATATAATCCAGAAGACATCTGCCTCCTTATCTCCTCAGGATGACACCATCTGGCCCTGCATCACTGAGTACAGAACCCACCCCCTTCTCTGGTTTATTCAGAAAACCCGATCACATTATATCTGTCAGGACACACAAGTTTTGCTGTGGTAACAAATAACCCCAAACTCATAGTGGTTTAAAATTATGAAAGCTTATTTCTTGCTTCCTCTACTGAGGGTCAGCTGGGGACTTCTTCACACAGGGATACAGGTTTTCAGAGAGTCAACAATTTGGAAATTACTTAGTGACTGCTAGCAGAGGGAGGAGACATGGGGAATCATATCCTGGCTCTTAATGCATTGTCAGATTATATATATACACACACACACACACACACACACATATATATTTATATATATATAAATATTATATATATTTATGTCTATATATTATATGCAAGTACCTATCTATATAATAACATGCTAATAATATATATTATATGTATTATGTATGTTTAGGTATACATATAGTATATATACATGCACGTATCTATATAAATAATTTCTACCTAGATATCATTGGCTAAGGCAAGTCACATGTTGCATCTAACTTTTACAAGTCAAGTAAGAATAATCTTGCCTTCATCCTAGAAGTAGAAAGAAATGCAATGTTTGCAAATAGTCCTAATGATTACTAGAGAACTCCTCTCTGGTTGCCAGTTATTTGGTTTACTCTCCTTTCTACATTCAAAGTCCTTTTTTTTTTTCCTATCTAAGGGAGACTACTCAAAATTTCAACAGCTTAACAAAACCAGTGTCAAAGTTCAGGATCTCTGGGTAATGTGTGATAGTCTCTTCATCAAGAAGGAGGTAGGGCCTAATAGACTGTGTCAAGACTGGTTGTAGCTTCCACAGACTTCTGAACTAAAAATGTTACCTGCCCCTCATACACTCAATATATACAGAAGGTGGGTAACAGGAAAAGTGCCCCTTTTATGGATATAGGAATTTTTCCTCAAGCTAGCCCTGAGTTGGCTCCCTTGATCATCCATTCTTCATCATCATTGTTCTAGCTTCCACCTCTAAGAGATTCTTCTCTTATTCCCTTCAGTTATATATGAAGTGGGCATCAAGACTGTGTCCTTGATTGAAGCAAACAGATTTATTGGCCCACTTTCTATTCCATAGAAGATTGAGACCTGTGGTTGTCTTACAGTCATAACTGTTTTTAACCTAGATTGGTGGTACTTTTGCAGTACCCTCAGAACCGTTGATGACTTCTTTCCTATTTGATTTCATTCAGCTTCATGTACCAGTATAACCACAGTTCTTTTCTGGATGTAGTTCTCATATTTGCTGTATGCTTTTATTTTTACTTTGCATCAAGTGATTTCTCACTGTATAAAATAGATTTTCATCTTTTCATGCTATAACAGTGTGTTTTCTTCACCGTCTATCTCCCATTCCTTAATCCAGTGCCAGATATTTTAGTGTTGTTGTTTTTAATACAGCAGCACTCCATTCCATACTACCAATTTCCGTATTGGTTAGGATAGACTGGGTTATGTTGCAGTAACAATCTAAAAATTTTAGTGGTCTAAGACAACAGAGATCTGTTTGCTATTCACCCCATGTCTACCACAAGTAGACTGTGGACTTTGCTGAATATAGTCCTCATTTATGGTTATATTATACATGACAGACATTCCATTTTCTGGAATATGACCAATAGCCATGACAGAGAAAAGTGAATATGGAAAACCACATGTAGGCATTAAAAGCTTCTGTCTAGAAATGGCCCATGTTACTTCCACTTGCATTTATTGGTCAGTGGAAATCATAAGTAATTTTAAAGGTTGAGGAAATTAAATCCTACCAATGGCTGGGAGGACAAAAAAAAAATAGAATATCTGTAAGACATCCAATAAATAACACACACACACCCCTCACAACATTAATGATCTTTATGGACTTTACTGAAAATTTGTGGAGACCAAAGCAGGAATTATATCTCATGGTATATGGAATCTTGCAGAAAAATTTCTACCTGAAATTTTCTTCTTCCCAGTTCCTTTTCTCAGTATCACTAATGTTTTATTTTTCTCTCCTTCTTCCCTCAAGTAGTAGTCAACCTCTCAGGCTCTACTCTGTCCCTCTCCGTTTTTCTGTTTGGGAATTAAAATTCCATACCCTTTCAATTATGGAGAGCAAATTCTATTATCCTTATTATTTGCACATTCCCTCTAGGTCTTATATGCCACCCCAAGAGATTTATGAAGCCTTTCTTCTGAACAAATATAGTGCTTTCCCTAGGAATCCTGGTGAATGCAATTTTCTCCATATTATTACATTAATAATATATTAGCAAGTCAAATCTAGCATTAGCAAGATTTTGTTCTAGAAATAAGGGTTGGTTTTGCATTACTATACCTATTATTTCAGTATCTTCTATTAACTAAAAGAGAATATCTATATAATCATTTGGTTTTGCTCTGTCCAACATGGTATATATTAGTCACATATAACTATTCCAATTGAAATTTGAATAACTGAAATTATATTATTTTAAAAATTTGGTTCCTCATTCCCACTAGCCACATTTTAAGTACTCAGTAGTCACATGCGGCTGGGGGCTATGGAATTACCACAGAAGGGAACATTTCCATCATTGTGGAAAGTTCTGTTGAACTGTGTTGATCTAAATAAATGCTGAAGAGTCATTTGATAATAGTAATAGTCATTTCTGATTTTTAAATCTTCATAAATTAGAGTTAGAAGGAAACTTTGCCAATTGAGAAACAATATACGTGAGAATCCAATGGTAAGTACCTACTAAGTAGTGAAACACAAGTAGTATTTCCATTTTTTTTTTTTAAGAAATTTTATTTATTTATTTGAGAGAGAGAGAATGAACACAGGGGAAGGGGCTGTTAAGGGTGGCAGAGTGGGTCTACTCCATGGCCTCTTCAGGTACCCAGATTTATTCTATCACTCCTAGGGTATGGTCTTCCTTCTCATATTTTAAGAATACAACTCAAGTTCCAGATAGCTTATCTGTATTTAAGGCAGAGAATGGAGAAAAAGACAATTAGAATAGGAGACAAATGTGATATTTGCTGGTTTTTAAAGGATGCTCATGGATGTTACCACATAATTCTGCTGACATTGACTAGTAATTGCTTCAATGGCCACACTTTGTTGCAAGGAATGCTGAAATCTGTAGCCCTTATTCTGAGTAGTCATGTGTTCATGTAAAAATTGGGGTTTCCTATGGATGAAGGAGAGAACAGATACTGGGGCAACTAATACTTTCTGCCTTACCACTTTATTTAATATTGTTCTGGAAGTCATAATCAAAACAATGCAACAGGAAACCAAAGGAAGTATAGACAGTGTACAGAAATGGATACAATTATTTTTCTCTTTAGAAAATAAATGTCTCAAAACCCAACTGAGTTACCTGAAAATCTTTTAGAAACAAATAAGAGAATTCAGTAAGATGGGAGAGATATGTATGAATCAGGAACTTTCTGACTGATGCTTTACTTGAAAGGGGCAGGGAATATCATGAAAAACTATGGAAAAAATATAATGGCTCTGGATAAATTTAGCAAGAAGTATATGAAACTTAAATGATGAAAACCATAACGTTTTAATGTGGGGGATAAAAAGAAGATTCAGGTAAATGAGGAGTCTTGGCATGTGCCTGGATGGAATGATACAGTGTTCTAAAGATATCAGTTCTCCCTCAAATTTGTAAATTTCATACAGTTCCATTCAAGGTATATTTTTTAACTTCTCAAGGTAATGATGAAATTTATGTTAAAGATAGACTGAGAATGTTAAAGATGGACTGAGAATCTTAAGGTAGTGATGCAATTTATGTTAAAGATGGACTGAGGAAACAGAAAAGAAACAATGAAGAGTATATTCCCTGGTAGACCTCACAAGTTACAGTAAATGAAAGTGTGATGCCTGCTGAGGGATTGATAATGGGACAGAACAGAGTTCAGGACAAGGTGTGTGCGGCAGAAGAGAGCACTGTAGTGTGTAACCTTGGGAAAATCTTAAACCTTTGTTATTTCATATTTCATATCCATCAAACAGAGATAACATAGTCCATCCTGCATAGAGTTGCTATAAGAGCAATATGTTTAAAGTATTTAGAATAATGCCTGGCGTGTCATAAGCACTAGGATATTGTAAACAATTACTATTGCCAGCATTTTGTGTATGGTAAAATTGCCACTAAAATCAATGGGAACAAGGGTGCCTGGGTGACTCAGTGAGTTAAAGCCTCTGTCCTGGGATCGAGCCCCGCATCGGGCTCTCTGCTCGGCAGGGAGTCTGCTTTCTGCTTCCTCCTCCTCTCTCTCTGCCTGCCTGTCTGCCTACTTGTGATCTCTATCTGTCAAATAAATAAATAAAATCTTTAAGAAAAAATCAATGGGGAAAGAATTATTATTTTTAAAGATTTATTTATTTATTTTAGAGAGATGAGTGGAGGGGTCGAAGGAGAGAGAAACTTAAGCAGACTCCGTGCTAAGCATGGAGCCCCAGGTGGGGCTTGGTCTCTCAACTGTGAGATCATGACCTGAGCTGAAACCAAAAGCTGGCTGCTGAACCAACTGTGCCACACAGGCACCCTGAGAATATATTATTTAATACAAGGTTTTGGAGTAACTGGCTTACATTTGGAAAGAAAGAAGAAAGAAAGGAAGAAAAGGAGGGGAGGAGGGAAGGAAGGAAGGAAATCGGAACTCTAGTTCACATTCGTTATGAGTTAAATGGTATGGATTAAATAATTACAAAAGTATTGGGAAAATGAGGAAGAACTGTAAAAATATTCTTGGGGTGTGGATTCTTATTTTTAGTATGCTAGCAATGCAATAAGCCATAAAAGAAAAAACACTGTCAGATTTTACTGCCAATGTAAAAGGAAGTTGAGATAAGGTGATGGGTGGGGTGACTGACCTTCACGGATTGGTCAGGTGAAAGGTGGTGGATCTGAAAAAGCTTATTTAAATACAATAAAAACTTTTATGTCCAATTTCTTCTGTAAATTGTGCTACTTCTATGGTTCGGTTTTCTGTTTTGAAGTGCTGCACTTCGATAGCAGAAAATGTCAATGAACATAACAGCTTTCACTTTTTAAATTTCAGGAAGATCTACTTGAAGCAAGTTCATTTTAAATGATTGCTTCTACTTTGAACTGGGTATTCAATAGACGGGTGTATAGTTTCAAAAATCAGATAATAATGATGGGTAAAACATAACTATTTTAAATCAAATGTGTAAGATAGCAATATTGGAACAGTTTGTCTGCTCCAGATTCTAAATTGGTTGTGGGTTGTTTTGGTGAAAGGAGGATAGCAATATTTATAATATTATAATTGTTTTTATGATGCACCATTTATGTTGGAAATAACCACTGTAACAGTCCTTTTTAGTTTTATAGAAAATTATACACCTATAAAATTATATAAATACACAAAATTAAAGCAAAAAGGGCAGAGTTGGATACTGCATCAAATATACATTATTCATTATGAGGAAGAGAGCTATAAAAATGGAGAATTCCAGAGGGTATAGTTTTTATGCAAGAATTGATGTAGCAGATTGAAAATTTAGTTGGCAAATAGCTACTGACTTTTTAATTTAGGAACATTAAGATTTAGTGTGTCAATCTGGCTGCTCCCCGGATTGTGCAGTATTCAAAGCTCTAAATTAAAACTCTGTAAGATTTAAGTGTGAAAACATGCAATACAAAATGATCTTTGCAGAAAAAATCTGATTACTTGGATCACCCCTCCCAAGCCCAAGAGTTTGAACCCCATGTGAAACATTAATGGACTTCTATATTTCACTTAAAAATTTTCACTGAGAATTACTAGAACATCAAAGTGACTATAGCTACTAATAGGTATTTTCTTAAGCTGTATGCATGAAAGAAACTAATTTTTTAAATAAAAGTTATAAGCAAGACAGTCAAGTATATTTTATATCCTTTGATTTATGAAAGGATACAAACAAGTTCAGGGTTTCTTCCCCCAAGATGATAGTAGAGCTTTTTGAACAATTCATTCCCCATGAGTTCTAAAAGGAAAGGATTGGGTGCCCTGTGTCTCTAATTAGAAATATTAAATTTATTTATACCTTAAAAACATTGTTTTCCCCACTTCCCCCCCACCCCAACAAATTAGACACTCACTGGTGATGTGGTCATCTTCTTTACCCTTCTCCCTCCTTCTTCCTCTTCCACATAAATAGAAGTTTCATAGAATAGGTCACCTCATGGTAAACACTATGGCAGCTGCTACCTACTGTTTTGTGTTAGGAGAAGCTTCCATTTCTTCAATATTTCAGATCTGCTTTCCATGCTGGACATCCTTAAACTGTCATGTAGGTAATCATTTGGAGGCTTGTGTGTGTTATGGTCATCTCCACTTTTTCAAGGAAATGGGGTAAGGGTGGATATGATTTTCTTCTAACCCCCAACTTTAATCTTTCTCAAACAAAAAACAGAGTGGTACTTCATCTCCCACCTTCTAGCCCTACCAGAAGTTCCTTCTCTGGATCTCTCTCTTCCAATATCTTGCCTACAGAGGTCTCACAGGAGACTGTTTAAAACTGCCTCCCATTGTCCAGAGTCCATGGGCTCCAAGGAAGCATTAGATTATTCCCAGTATTGCCTTTACCCCTGGCACACCATCTCTTTTTTACATTTAAGCAAAACCACTTTTCATTTTGGACATAGCCTTCTGTCCATGCTACCATCTAGCTTGTTCTGGCTCTCATCCAATCAAAGTCACTGCAAATTTGTTGAGTGTTTGGCAACTGGATCACAGTCTTACAAGTCATGCCATGATCCTGGATGACTTTAGTATCTACATGGATGATAAAATTCAATACTTAGTCTTAAATCTTCTTGAATGTCCTATATTCCAGTTACCTTCATGGCTACCAGCTGGGCTCTGAAATCTTTAACATCATCTTTGCCCCTAAACTTCAGTCACCCAAACCTGACCCACTAATTCATATTGCTCTTTCCCATATTTTCTTACTCCCTTAATTCAATTGTTCCTTGCAGTGTTAATATGCCCAAATATTTTCTGTATAGAGAAAAACTCCATCCCCAGTCACAAGTCTACCACTAGCTGTCTCTTAATAGCTCCTATTCCCTTCTGAGTCAAATGCCTCATGAGAATTACCTTAATTTTTTAAAATTTGAGAATGTATAGTTGACACACAATGTCACATAAGTTTCAGGTGTACAACATAATGATTCAGTATCTCTATTATGCTATGTTCATGGCAAGTGTAGCTACCATCTGTCACTACACAATGCACTTAAAATACCCATCAACTATATTCCTTATAGCTGTGCCCTTTATTTCTGTGCCTTAGTCATTCCGTAACTGGAGGATTATCCTTATTTTCTCCTTTGACTCATTCTTTGGGAGTCAGGCAACTGATTCCACCTAGTCAATGAAATTGCCATTTCTGGCCATCATCTAATTATCCAATCCAATGGACTGTATTCACACTTCATTAGAGTTCATCTCTCTGCAGCATTTGACTCTCTGCAGTTGGTTTTCCTTCTCTGAGTTTTCTGGCACTGTTCTCTCAGGGTCATCTCATGATTTCTTTCTAGTCTTCTTTGCCAGTTCCTCCTCTTATTTCCACCCTAAAATGTGGAGGATCCATTTTTCTCTTCTTTTCGTGTGCTCTCTGGACATCTCATTCTCTTCGGTGACTTCATCTGTAGGCTGAAGATTCATGAACTCTAAAGGGAAGTGAATGAATAAATACTTTATAAACAATACATTTTATCTCAGGAATGATTTAAAACTGCTGATAAGGATATAAGAAAATCCAACTGAGTAGCACAAAATCCGTATGAGACAGAAGGAATAAAGAAAAACAAGGAAGAAAAAATATCATTCAGGAGGAATGAAGCTAAATATGCTATAAGTCCTAAATTTAGCCTTAAGCTTTAGAGAAACCAATGAGAAGAAGGTGAAATCTCATCATGGTTATGCAATCCAAAATGCCTATAAGGTACCCGTTGTTTAGAAATCCACCCATTGCTGCACATTACGGTAAACACTGTGGAACAAGAGTTTCTCTTGGGTGGAACTGGGTGGAACAAGAGTTTTTCTCAGGGTTGGGTAAGGAGGCCTGCAAAGGACATGAATCAGATCCTCAATGTCATCATTCCAGAAGAGAAACGTGTGAGTTCCCAAGGTCTGTAGCTTATAAACACCTTCCATTTAGACAATGGCATCAGAATAAGATTCACTTTAGTTAGAGCAGTTCTGTGACAGGTCAATATAATATGGTTTTTGCTCCTAAGGAAGTGTTTTAGTGTTTCTTGAAGTGAAGATAATTTTGTCTTGCAAGCCATTCTCCCTGAGAAAAACAGCTTTTGATACCCACTGAGGACATTGAGCATGAAATTCTACTCCGTTGCAAGTATTTAATCCAACAAATTTATATTTCTGGCATTAGTCTAAATACTTGGCAGTTATCTGCACCTTGATATGCCACAGGTATCTTAGTGTCCATAACTGCACCCGTTATTTCCCTCCAAACGGATTTTTCCTAGCCCTCTGGTGGAATGATAACATCATGCACCCAGTATCACCCAGAAATCTTGCAGGTACCCTAGACTTTTGTTTCTTTTCCCCCTTGTTCTTAAAACACAAAATACCCTCATCCTTCTAAAAAAATTGCCTGCAATTCTTCCGATACAGCCTCCTTATATCTCATGTCTCTGTGCTGCTTCCTAACTCTACTGCCACTCTTTGGGTTCTTTCAGAAACTTATCATTATTTGCCTGAACTACTACACCATTGCACTATTGTCTTAACTGGCTTCCTTGGTCCTTCTGGCCCTCCCTCCTCTAATCCAGTTTCCATCTGATTCCTTTTTGTCTCTCTGGCTTTACCACAGTGATTAGCACATGGCAGGCAAATAAGGTATTTGTATTAGATGGATTCATAGATGGATGAATGATTGCCCATGCATCTGGGTCTTATGAGAAGCACTATTGTAATGCTCCTTTCTAATAACAGAAGAATTATATCTATATTCATTTATGTGCTGTCAGGATTAAGGCAAGTATTTGTGTAGAGTGGTAAGTAATGAAATGTTTTTTCCCAGATTCTGACTTTTTTCCTTTTTTCAATCTTTCCTATGGGCAGACACATGAGGAGGACACCAAAGAACTCACTTCTCACATTATTGTTAGAATAAACTCCAAGAGAGGTCTAAAGAGGAGAGAAAGAGAAGGAGGTGGAGATGAGCAGCCTTACAGCAACTGTGAATCTGCCAACAGCCTGGAGGTGGGAGGGAAGGGATTGACTCAGAAAAGCCATCAAGATTTAATTAAAGACCCAGGTTCATGTGAGGAGAACAAAGAAAACTCACCTGGAACTGGCTGATGTTTGTTGGGAAAGGATGAAGGGAAGAGATTTATATGAATGTTAAGAATATGTAGCATGTGGGAGGGAGTCCATAGGGAAAAGTGTGAGATAAGTGCATGAAGCATGATTGCTTGAGGGTTGAAGTGATGTTAAGAGAGGCTCTTGATGGAAGTAACTGTTCTAAAGCAGCTGATAGCTACAGCTTCTAGAAGTAGGGCACATTTTTTTATCCAAGTAGAATGGTGCTATGAGTTAGCTAATCAAAGAGTGTTAGAAATCCATGCAAACTTCATCTTGAGCTCACCTCTACTCTGTGTGGGGAGAGAAGGGAATGAGCAATAAGCATCCCTTTATTTATGACGCTGGCCCTGGAACTCACGGGAAGTAGTATGACTCCTTCAATAACCGTCTGACCGAAACACTAACCCGCACAAGACTGTAGGTTCCGTGCTAGCTACTAACTCTGGTTAAAGAGGCGGATTATGATTCTCAGAACAGGCTCTGTCCTATAGGACCTGTGTACAGATCAACAGAGAAGATCTCCTGGAGGAAGAGCATTGACTTAAGTCATGGAACCACCTACCTCTTTCTACTTAAAGGCATATTGCATCTCTTACTTCCTTTTGGCCAAGGGACAAGAGGAAATAAAAAGAAAAGGAAGGTAAGGTTACTATCTTATTAGATCTCTAATGACAGTTAAAATTTCATTAAGAGCTAACATGTTTTAAACACTGTTCAGGGCACCAGTCTCAGAGCTTTAGTTGTATTTTTTATTTATTTAATCCTTACAACAACTTCGGGATAGGTATAATTTTGTTACCAGGACACACCTTACAGTGGAAGATCCTAATTATGGGAAGATCCAATTCCAGCTGATCACACTGCTTCTGTGACCAATAAGGTGCTCTAGGGAAGACTGTGTTGCTTAAAGCCTTGGTGTCCTCAACCTGTAATTTGCAGATATAATAGCTATTATAAAGAATTACATTGATGATGAGAGATAATATTATATAAAGGGTCTAACATGGTTGTTAGCAGTGATAAAGTGGGCAATAAAAGGGAATTATTGTCAGGTCCTCTTTGATTAAATTCTTTTTGTATTTTAAAGGCAGGATAAAATTATCACTATTTTCTTTTTCAAGCCCTACTTTAAAAAAAAATTTTTTTTTTTTTTAAATTCTGAAAGGGAGTCCTAAAGCAGGAGATCAACAGACCAGCTCATAATAGGAATGAGGAGATGTTTTTGATTCTGGCTAATGATTTTTAGCCAGTTCTGTTCAATAGTAGACAAACTGAGAGCCCAAAGAATTAATATTCTAATTAGGTATTCCCAGTTTTTCCCCAGTTCATGACTGAAGGTCCAGTAGAGGCCAAATCAGAAAGAAAAGTTCCAGGAATGCGGGACTGAGCCAGGCCAGACTATTTTAATTTATTATTTGGCCTTCCAAAGGACAGAGCAAAGCATCAGTAACAGAGAGGTTAAGCCACAGGCAGTTCTGATAATACGTTTCCCCAAACTAGACTCACACAATCTTAGTAAAATAAAGTGGCATAGATTGGTTTTTGATGACTTCAGATGGTCAGAACATATTTGAGTGTTTTCAGGACAACAAAAGATAGAAGTGATAAATAGTGGGGAGAGTGACCTATTGTGGGAATGGTTCATAAGAAAACTAATAACTCTACCAATTTCTATCATTAACGTCCTGGGGAAGCTACAGAATTATTCAGGGGCTTGGTCTTAATTATCTTCTAATGAAGATTTGATTTCATTTGCTCTTTGTAATCTCTCATTCTTATTTCTTTCCATACACTTCTCTTGTTTTTAATTTCATAGTGTTGAAATGTTCCATGCTTAATATTCTCAGTACAGCAGCTGAGCTCTTTAGAGAAAAGACTATGTCAGTCTCACAAATAATATAACGAGTTATGTGAGGGCCTCACTTTCCTACTGCTAGTCATATTTTTATGTGATGCATCCACTCAGCAAGAGGAATGAGGAAGGATTGAGGGAGAAATAATGTGATATTTGCTCCTTAAATCTTTTCAACTGCTGCTCTCCCAATTTGGCTTAGCTTTGTTAAAAAAAAAAAAAAAAAATATATATATATATATATATATATATATGTGTGTGTGTGTGTGTGTGTGTGTGTATATTTTCGTCTCTTCCATATTTTTAAAAATAAAATTTCCCTTATATCAAAGTACTACATTGAGAGTCAAATAGTTCTATAATGCTCATTATGAAAAGCACAAACAACTTCAGAGGATTGCTTCTGCTTAATTTTTCAGTTGTAGATATTATCCACTGCTTTCTGACTATGGGAGTTTTAGCTCTTTCCCTCCCCTCCTTGCCTACCCCCATCTCTCTCTCTCTCACACACACACACACACACACACACTTCCCTTCCATCCACTCTCCCATCCTCTCTATAAAGTTTTATAGTACTGAAAAATTTTATTGGATCTATATTCTGCATTAAAATAACTGTAACTATGCAAAAGCTGGTTACACTTGAGTAACATAGTATACTATTATTATTTTTCATAGACAGCATTGGGTTTTTCCTGGAATTGATAATTATCTTCTTTGTTGATGATTAGTCTTTTAATTTGTTTATCACAAATTTAAGCCCCAGTTCTCACCCAGTTGTCTATATCTCTTCTTAGTTTCATCTTTTGGAAGTAACATCGTCAGGAACTTCCAACCCACTTAAATTTATACAGTGGCTTTCAAGACTTGCTTTTAAGTCCTGCTGCTGGGCTGTCTTAGGATCTTATTCTGGGATTTCCTTCATTTTTCTCTTTATTGTATGAGAGCCTCTGGTTCTTCAGTTCTGAGTCTTTTTCTTCATCTGCTCCCCCATTTTATAGGATAACATCCTCCAGTACCTTCCTGAGAAAGAAAGGACGGGTGGCAAAGTTTTTGCTTGTGTATTCTAAAATGTGTTTACTCTACCTTCGGACTTAATTATGTAGTCTGGAGGGATAGTTTGTTGGATATAAAATTCTAGGAAGCAAGCCATTTTCCTGTGCAATTTTAAAGGCATTGCTCTGTTGTTTTGTAGCTTCTGCTGTTGTTAATGAGAAGCCGAAATGCCATCATTATTTTTGATGGTTTGTATGTAAAACCTCTTGTCTCTGAAAGATTTTTTAAATGTGCTCTTCTTCCTAGTGGCCTGAAATTTTACAAGAATGCACCTTAATGTGGGTCTATTTTTATCCATTGTGTTGGGCGTTCAGCCTGGAAACTCAAGTCCTTCAGTTCTGTTAACACTTTTTGATATTGATTTTTATTTCCTCTTTCTGTGTTTCTTCTGGAACACATGTATTATAATAAGGTTGGATCTCCTGAATTAACTCTCTGATTTTCCTATCATTGTTCTACTATAGACCACTTCTGTTATTTTTCTATTTTCTGAGGGATTTCCTTAATATTTATTTCAGGATTTCTGTTGTGTTTTTATTTTTTACAATCATTTTTAAATTTTTAAACATCAATTCTATGGTGTATAACTTATAGACAACAAAGCACACCCATTTAAGTGTACAGTTTAGTCAATTTTGACAATGTATATGAACCATTTCAATTATACCAAAACATTTTCCTGGGTTCTTGGCAGGGTTTCATCATACATCTTTTTCATCCTTTTACTTTTAACCTATTTTTACATTTAAAGTGGCTTCTTGTACATAGTATATATTTGGGTCATTTTTTTCCAATCAGATTGATAATCTTTGCCTTTTAATTGGAGTATTTAGACCATTTTCATTTAATGTACTTATTTATCTGGTTGGGTTTAATTGACAATTATGCCATTGGCTTTCTATTTATCCCATTTAATCATTGGTTATTTTTCATATTTTTCAGGCTTATTTTGAATTAATTGAATTTTTTTTAATTGACAATTATGCCATTGGCTTTCTATTTATCCCATTTAATCATTGGTTATTTTTCATATTTTTCAGGCTTATTTTGAATTAATTGAATTTTTTTAGTATTTCATTTTATTTCTACTCTTGGCTTATTCACTCTAACTCTACTGTCATCTTTAAACATTTTTTTCAAGAACTCTTTTATTTCCAAATAGCCTTTTAAAAATCCACCTTACTGGTTCATGGATGTATTTTTTTTTCTGTATCTCTGTGAATATATTAATAATTTGAGGGTTTTTTTTTTCCCTGTGTAGTTTTTCTAATTTGCTTTCTTCTATCTGTTTGTTTTCTCTCTTTCACATCAGAGGCTTTCCTCAAATGTTTTATTACATACCATGGGGGGGGTTCCATTTTGGATAATGGCCTATCAACCAAGTTGGATCCTTCCTTTTTTGGGAATTTTTAAGATGAGACACCGCAAGAGTAGTAGCAGTGGTAGAGGGAGAATGCAATTGAACAGATGCTGAAACAAAGGGAAGCTGAGTCACAAGAATGAGTAACAGATGATGACTGCATTTCACAGGATGTCTGTTGTCTGAGTGGAGATGAATGACTTACCAGGTTCAGGAGGGCAAACCAAATGGCTACTGAAAGACCTTTCTGGGTCTTCCAGTTCCTTGTGCATCTTTACAACCAACCCCCACTACCAGGTTCAACTGAAAGTGCTTGTATCTAGTAGCCTTAAAGGGCCTTCACAGATACACATAGTAAAATGTTTAATTAGCAGAAACAACTAATATAAAGTGTAAAAACTGAAGGTTATAGATGTGAAGCTTTTAGCCTAACAAATAGGGCTACTGGCCCATTTGTATAGGCCAGTAAGGCATATACAGACCAGGAGTGTGTTCTTTGTGGTCAGAGCACCTGGATTTGAATCCTGGCTGGTGACCTTCGGCATATCACCAAACTTCTCAATGTTCATTTCTCATCTGTGGGTGTAATAATCAGATATAGTTTCAGAATTTCTATTTAGAAGTGGCTTGTGCTAGCAAGCTGATTGGAAAAGGAATTTACTATGAGTTTGCCTAGTACATTTCAAAAAAAGTCAGCCTTCCATATGAAGCATGGAGAGTGGCTGATAGAGAGACTGAGTTAAAGATACTGTTGGCACCATCATTCCTAATGATGCTGGTTGGTTTCTTTTGAGGGTTAAAGGAAATGATTTCTTTTAGAAACTTAACATAATGCCTAGTAATAAATATTTTATACATTATTAATGATAGTGTTAAGTCACTATACCATTTTTATTATCAGGCATATGAAGGAAAGAGATATGACAGAGAAGAACAAGAGTTTCTTGAAATGACAGGCAGGTCTTGGTGTCTCTAAGTTGGATGGTTACCAACAGGCTTAATAAGCCTCTACTCTAAACCTGGAATTAAATGTGTTGGTCTATCTGTTGTGTCCAATTCTATTTTGTTAGTACTCTAGAGAACTCCTTTCCCATGGTTACTGCTTATGGTTGAAACTCTCTGCTTGCTCCATCTTTGCTTTATCACTGCGTTATGGCCTCTTGCAGTTGTGTGGTCAGGGAATGCTCTCTATATTGTATGCAATGATTTGTTCCCCAAAGATGCTTTTTCTGATTTTTAAATTTGTGTCTTATCAGCAAAGTTCAGTTTCGGCTCCCTGTGGCCAGGCATCCTTTTTTTTCCCCCATAAGACTGTTTGTTCCCTGCATCAAGTCTTTATTTACTTTGCGTATTTCATCATGCCTAGGAGATGGGCCAAGACACTACATGTGGAAACACAACCCTGAATAAGATACACCAGGAAATATTTTGTGATTTCCACAGGTGGGTTGTGGCTGAGAGTACAGTGAAATCATACTGTTAATCAAATCTGAAAAATATATTTCTCTCTTATTCGTGCTTATACACAGCTTCCCAAGAATGCTCATGTAAGTTGAGGCATAGTTGTTTGTTTGTTTGTTTTTAAGATTTTATTTATTTATTTGACAGGGAGAGAGCACAAGCAGGGGGAGCAGCAGAGGGAGAAGCAGGCTCCCTGCTGAGCAGGGAGCCCAATGCTCCCCATGATCCCAGGACCCCAGGATCATGACCTGAGCCAAAGCCTTAACCAACTGAGACATCCAGACACCCCAGTTGAGGCATAGTTTTAAAAAGCCATTGTTGCCGAGGCTTAAAGGAGTAAATGCTCTTTGAGGTGGACTCAAGCATCCATTTGCCTGCCCCAGCTGTTGCAGGTGGCTCGGCATTCCCACACTCCACACATCTAAGGGCCTGAATTTGCTTTGAGTCCATTTCCTTCCTCACCACCCTGACCCTCACTTCCATTTATGTGCTTCTCTCTCCTTGCTAGATGTGATGCTGTTGCTCTGGTGTGGCTCTTCTGAGTACGTTTTAGCCTTATTTGACTCATTATCACTATGAAACCTTTACAAGAAACTCTGTTGTATAAGGGTGTTCACAGGTCTGATTTGTGGCCCTTAGAAAGGGTCCCCACTCTCTGAACCTTCAGTGAGCCATCTGTTCTTCCCTTGTTCTGGATTGGAAGCGGGTGAATTGGAAAATTTACAAGTATTAAGGACTTTGGCTATCATAGAGATCAGCAGTTGTCAACATTTATTTCCATCAAGACTTATGAAAGCTAACTTTCATACCAATAACACATTCCCATGAGTGTAACTGGATTTTGTGAAATTCCTACTACGCTAGTAACATCGTTATTTTTTCTCTTGCTCAGGAATGCAGCTGAAAGTGTTAGTGAGAGTGATATTATTAATGGGATACTTTAAAATCCACTGTAATTTATGGAAAATTTATAAACCAAATTACTTTATGATGCATGAAAAATTACTTAAGTTACATTTCGTTATTGATTGAGACACTTCAGTGAATTCTAAATGTTTTTCCATTTAAAAAAAATTTCTTAACAGTGGAATTCTTTTTAGTAGTGCCCTATTTCTGAGAAGCCCAACATGTGAAAGAAATTGAGAGGGACTCTCACTGCCTGGATTAGGATATGTACTTAGAACTCAATCCCTTCAGTGTTCTTTGGATCCTGCAGCACCTCCATGAAGTCCTTGGGGCTTTGCAGGGCACAGTTTGAAAACCCAGTGCCTTTGATGATATCCTAAGCTCCAAGCAGTGATTCCATGAAGTTGAACCACGGTGGGAGTTCATCCAGGATAAGGCATCTAGGAAAGTTTTTAGGAGGACGCTGTTGGATTGTGACAGCAGAGTACCATTAGGAGTGTTGCAACCAGACTCTTAGGCATTGCATTGTTCTATTCCATCACTACCATGTCCCTCTAGGCCATGTGGTGATTTTCTGACTCTTCTCCTTGTGAGTCAGGATCATCAGCCAGAAGGCAAGGATGCCTGGCCTGCAGTCTCTCCCAAACTCTCATCATCATATCATCTCTATCTAAGCCGGCCTCACCCCGCCTGGTTCTTGTCTTACTGATGGTCCATCTATCCACTGTGGCCTCTGGAACCTCTCTTCTCTTGTCAACACCCTCCACCCCATACCGTGTTTTTCTCTTTTCTCTGTGGTCCTTTTTCTTGGTGAATGACTCCACTGTTCTCCTCTTGCTTTCTGAGTCATCCTCTCTGACCACTCCCTCTCATACACCCTACACTTCATATTCAGTCACAAATTCCTATGAATTCTAGATTTAAAAATATGTCTCAGGGGGTACCTGAGAGGCTCAGTCAAGTGGCTCAGTTAAGTGCCAGACTCTTGATTTTGGCTCAGGTCATAATCTTAGGGTGTGAGATGGAGCTCCGTATTGGGCTCTATGCTGGGTGTGGAACCTGCTTAAGATTCTCTCTCTCCCTCTGCCTCTCTCCAGTCCCTGTCACACACTCACTCTCTCTCTCTTTCTCTCTCAAAAAAAAAAAAAAAATTGTCTTTCAGGTGTAAGGACAATCTGGCTGTGATGTCTGTCACTCCATCCATCACCAGGGTTGATTTGGCCCATCCAGCTGGCTCGGTGAGTGTCCCCTTCCTCCCTCACTGCTCCATGTGTGCCCTTCATAAAGCTGCACAATTGGTCAAATTGGTCCCAGAAAGATGACTCTTCTCCAGTGGGGGGTATAGGAGTAGCTGTGTGTCTTTGCTAGAACCTCCAAACAAGCTCTCAAGGACCCATTTCTAGGGGAACATACGGTAGTGAAGCTTCCAAGACTCCAGACACATCCAGATGAGGTGCTGCATGTGGCAGTCTGCCTTATTTTAAAAAAAAAAAAAAAGGAAGTCTCTCAAATCTGACATCATCATAATCTCTAGACTCTTAAAATAACTTTTTACACAGAGCTTTGAATATAGTCTATACTCAAAAAATTTTGCCGAGTACATTATGTGTTAATTTTAATCTTTTCCAAATGTGTGTGGCCTCTTTTTTGCCTTCTGCCCTGCTTATTTATATTCTTCCTGGCCTCAATCTCATATTTGGATGAAGATATTTAAGATTTCTTTCTATTCAATATTTATGATGGGTAGTCTTTTGAAAAACTAACAGTTGTAACCCGAAGGTAGGATTTTCATAAGGTATATAGCAAACTTGAGTAATTTGAGTCAATTTTCCTATGTAGAGCAGCAGTTTCCAACCTTGATGTTGTTTTGATCAGGGATTTCAGAGGGACCTGGTGTCTAAGGTAGGGAAACGTGAGTAAGTTAGACCAGCAGTGTGATAGAGACCCTGAGAGGAGTATGGGTCAGCTAATCAGGTCTACCTGTGGTAAGGGAGTTGGGGAGGTCATAGAGGGCTTCCAAGTGGAAATAGCTCCCACATTTGGAACTTGAATGGTGAGTAGGCATTTAGATAAAGAAGGGATAAGAGAGTTTAAGATAAGTTAAAGTAAAGAAGGTAAGATATGTTCATTTTACAGAAAGAATAGGCTTTTAATAGTTATAAGTGGAAAGTGGGCTTATCAGGTGGAAAGAAAGTAAGAATTAAGGCCTGTGGTTTAGGGAATGTTTGGGACTTATCAACAGCTCCTTGACCTCATGACAAGATGTATTGAGAGAAAAGAGTAGACAGGTGGGTTTTGGTTACAGAAGGCCATGAGAACTATGGTAAGTAGTTCAACTTAAGGAAATGGAGAGTGCCAGAATGTTCTTCAGCATGGAAAGACAACACCAAAGCTAAACTGTAAGGTAAGAATTCTGGTGACCTGTGTGAGGACTGGACTGTGGTGAGGAGAGCCTGGTGGGCTGTGTTGACCTGATTTGTGACTGACAAGTCTCTAATGGTTATTGAAAATTTTGGTGGGCAGTCCTCAGATGTCATAACCTTATCTTCCATTTTAGGATGTAATTATTATGGGGAAAGAGGAAAATCAGGCAGATAAATGTTTTGCAGAGCCCCCTTCAGTTTGATTTTTTGAGGAGACTGCTGTTGCTAATGAACCTTGCTTGTAGTGAGGAGGTTGATTGGCAGGAGTGGAGAAATTGGTGTGGGGAGGATTGCTGCCTGCTACGGTGACTATCTTATCTCCTAAAAGATTTACATATTTCTTCCCCTTACCGGTTCCCTTTCCAGCAACCATTATCTGTAGCAAAAGGGGAGATATTATGGAAGAAAATTTAAGAAAAACATTAGGTAGGCATTTGTTCATGCTAGCGGTACTTGACATGGTACAGGTTCTAACACATTTAATCCTCATAACAATGCTCCATGGTAGATTTTTAAATTCCTATTTTGCAGTTGAGATAATCAAATCTCCAAGAGGGTATGTTAACTATGCAAGGTCACATAATAAGTAAGTGGCAGATCTAAGATCCGAACCCAGGAATATACAGATTCAAAGTCCATTCGTCTTCAAACAAATGCTATTTTGCATTTTTGTATAATCGGAGGAATGTTTTTCTTCTCTTATGAAGTATGATTATTAATATATGTCTCCCAAGGGTGCCAGGGTGGCTCAGTGGGTTAAGCCTCTGCCTTCAGCTCAGGTCATGATCTCAGGGTCCTGGGATCAAGTCCTGAGTTGGGCTCTCTGCTCAGCGGGGAGCCTGCTTCCCCCTCTCTCTCTGCCTACTTGTGATCTTTCTCTGTGTCAAATAAATAAATAAAATCTTAAAATATATATATATATATATATATATATGTCTCCCAAGTTGACATCACATATTCCAAATCTGGGTAGTACATTAAGGAGCAAATTAAAGAAACCCACACCAATAGACACATCCTTTTCCACTTTCATTCATGCAGTTTAATTTTTACGCACTGAAAAGCCTGTTATCACAAAATTAGCCAGCCACAAATGTAAGTGACATTTTTTTCCCCTTTGCTTGTCTGATTGCCAAGAGAATCTCACCTAAGATTAGAAAATATTTTGGTACATCACCTCTCACAGGAATGTAAAAATTAAATTGATAAATTTATGCACCGCTGTGAATTCTTTATGACTGAGTTGTCAATTTCTTTCTTCAGGCAATGAGCCAATGTTTATTAAGTAGCTAGAGTGGGCATGGTGTTTGGTGAGGCTTTGTGAAAAGTGTCAAAGGAAATAGCTGTAGATGTGATTTCCATTACAAGAGGGTTATGATCCAATAAAGAAGATGAATAAAATGTATAAGAATACACGAGAACAAAAGTATATATATAATTCTATCACTAGAGCTCACGTATGCATCACTGTAAAACAATGATTATAACAATGATAGATACATGTCTAGAGACTGTAAAAATAGAATTAAGTGGAAGTGTTCTCCATAGACAATATGATAAAGTAGAGAGAACAGTTTTCAAGAAATTTTGTAAAATTGTAAATCAAAGAAGTCTGTCGTATTCAAACGCTCCTTAGACATTTTTATGACTTCTTGCAAACATTATGACTTTTAGTTTTTCCAGTTTGTATAGTCTGTGATTAATAGGTGATATAAAATTGAAAAACTTCAATTCAAACCAATTTAGCACACAATCCTTGACATTTTTTTTGAAGCATATAAAATTTGTTGTTTTTCAGAGTTGCTCACATTTAAATACAAAGATAACTAGAAGGCTACTAAGTACAAATGAAATAGTACACGGAAGCATCAGAAAAATACTTATGATATTATGACAAAAGTTGCTCATATTAACTCCTCATTGGAACATTCATTATTTTGAATTTAACAGTAAAATAAGGCATTGTATTGATGTTACACATCAGTGAAAAATATATTGAAGCAGCAACTATTCTCTGGGTCTTTTGCAGTTTGAGAATAACTGTGAACAATTACTGATTAAGAATTAATAGTTACATTCAAAAGAGCTGAATCAGTAGTGGTGATGGTATATGGTCATATTAGTTATGGAATGCAGCCGCTTTGGGGTTAGGGTTTTGAATTCTGAATGTCTGTAGTTTTTATACTTCCATGCCATGAAAAACCACAAAACTTTATACTCCTTTAAGAAAAGTGTGATAGAGGTGCCTGGGTGGCTAAGTTGGTTAAGTGTCTGACTCTTGATTTTGGCTTGGGTCAGATCGCAGGGTTGTGAGATCAAGCCCCGTGTTGGACTCCTGCTGGGCATGGAGATTGCATAAGATTCTCTCTCTCTCTCCTTCTCCCTCTGCCCTCCCCTCTCCCCAAAAGAAAGAAAAGTATAATATGGTGGCTCAAGTGCTGGGTGAGAACAGGGAATTATGGTTCTATTTCTGGCTTTGATTATTAACTCCAAAGTCTTAGACCAAATATTGTGTATCTTTGAACCTCAATTTCTTCATTTGTACTTTCATTCATTCAATAACTTTTTATGAAGGCCTACAGTGTGATAGGCATAGTTATAAAGTGATCAAGTCAGAAGCATTCTTTGCCTGATTAGAATGTATATAATAGGAGAGAAAATAGTAAACCCAAATTAGAATATAGTTTCAGATTGCGAAGGTTTTTAAGGGAAAATAATAGATTGCTGTGAGGGAGAACCGAAGGGCTGATGGCAGACCATTTTTAAGTTTGCTGGTGACAAAAGACGCTCTGAGAAAGTGACATTTGAACCGAGACTTGAAGGTTGATAAGGAGATGGCTAGTTTTTTAGGGAAGAAAGGGGAAAGGCTGTGCCAGGACAAGGAAACAACGCTATTAAGAGCCTGGTGAGGGGGGCGCCTGGGTGGCTCAGTGGGTTAAAGCCTCTGCCTTCGGCTCGGGTCATGGTCTCAGGGTCCTGGGATCGAGCCCCATGTTGGGCTCTCTGCTCAGCGGGGAGCCTGCTTCCCTTCCTCTCTCTCTGCCTGCTTCTCTGCCTACTTGTGATCTCTGTCTGTCAAATAAATAAATAAAAATCTTAAAAAAAAAAAAAGAGCCTGGTGAGGAAGAAGGCAGCAAGTTTGAGGAACGTAGAGGAAGCTGATGTGGTCGTATCCGAAGAAATAAGAGGAGGGTGGCCAGGCATACATTGGGCTGAGTTTGAGAAGCTGAGATCAGTGTAGAGACCTTCAAACCTCAGGGATGTTCAGGGCATTGGATTTGATTGTGAGTGACATGGGAAGCCATTGAGCAGTTTTAGATGAGTGACATGAGCTTTCAGGCCTCTGTGTGGAGAATGGAAGGGAAATTAGAGGAAGGAAGATCAGTTAGGAGACTTAATACATTGTCCCCTAGACAATGATGGTGGTGGAATTTCCTTTGGGTTTGATGAAGCAAATGGACAGAAGGGGAAAGAACCAGCATGTATTACAGATGCAGAATGGACAAATGTCATTAATAAATGGACTGTGGGGATGGAGGAAAAAGAAGTGTCCAGAATAACTCCTGGGTTTCTGGTTTGAGTCACTGGTAGACTGAGGGGCCTTTATTGATTTGGGGAAGGCTGGGAATAATGATAATACTTACACCTCTGTGTTGCTTTGAGATTGCCTCTGGAAAGGTCTTTATTTTTTGTGGGGTTGGTTGATATATAAACAAAAGCTATTTGCAGAAATTATATTCTGGTTCAGCATAATGTAATATATTTCAAAGGCAGCCTTGAAAAAAATTGAGATAATGGATTCCCTCTTTTTACTAGGAAGTAGTATCTTGGGAAAATACTAATATTAAACAATACATGCTACTGCATTTTGAGGGAAATGGCAAATTTAAGGAAAAAACTTAAGTCAAATGTAGCAAACATTGAAAGAATAAGGTTTATAAGTTGCAATTTTAGACCCAGGAAATCAGATCCAGACTTGAAATATAAATGGGGCACCTGGGTGGCTCAGTGGGTTAAGCCTCTGCCTTCGCTCAGGTCATGCATGATCTCAGGGTACTGGGATCGAGCCCTGCATTGGGCTCTCTGCTCGGCAGGGAGCCTGCTTCCCCAACCGCCCCCCCCCCAGCTTCTCTGCCTACTTGTGATCTCTTTCTCTGTCAAATAAATACATAAAATCTTAAAAAATATATATAAATATATTGGCCTATAAAGCTTCCTGAGGGACACTCTTCCTCTGTACTTGAAGAAAACTATTACTGTTTTCCTATCTTCAGCAGCTCAGTGGTTGGGGTGGGCCAGGAGGATTTAGTGGTATTTTAATGGAATGAGTGTAGGGGAAGAACCAGGATGCTCTTTGTAGATATGGATAGGGGAGTGATCAGGTTTTTCTTGGGATGAGGACAGCAGAAAAGTAAAGTAAAATTTAAGGACGGTACATAGGAAACAAACTGAGGGTTGCTTGAAGGGAGGGGCGTGGGGGGATAGGGTAACCAGGTGATGGACATTAAAGGACATGGGATGTAATGAGCACTGGGTGTTATATAAGACTGATGAATCATTGAACTCTACCTCTGAAACTCATAATACACTATATGTGAATTGTTTGAATTTAAACAAGTTTAAAAAATTTAGGGATTGTAGCAACAAGAGGTTATTAGTTACTCCTTTCTCATGATAAAAAACTAAAGACAAAATGTACCATGCAGGTTCCTAAATTCATTCTAAATAGCTGTTGTTTTGTAGTGTTAGGACGTTTCTGTATGACAGAGGGTGATCTGATTTAGTGCTAGAAAAAGCACTGGGCTGGGCACAAGTGCCAGACCTGCTATATACTCAATGTTCCTTGATATTACTCCGTCTGTTTCTTCATTGTAAAATAGGAACTATAGTACCTACCACAAGAGTATCCTTGAAGGTCAAATAGTATTTTCTTTTCTGAAATGCCTGCTGTTGTGCCTGGAGCTCGGTAGGCTGTCAATAAATATTTATTGAAGCAGAATCATGTAATTGCTCCTTTAAAAATAACTGATATTATAAATTTCTGGTAATTAAGTCATATTACTTTTAGATTTAGATTTTTCATTTTTAAGTTGGTATTTTAGGGACACCCTGTGGCTCAGTTGGTTAAGTATCTGACTGTGGGTTTTGGCTCAGGTCATGATCTCAGGGTCCTGGGATCAAGCCCTGCATCAGGCTCTTCACTCAGTGGGAGTCTGCTTGTCTCCCCCTCACTGTGCCCCTCCCCCCTACTCATGCACGCACATGCTCATGCGCTCCCTCTCTCTAAAATAAATAAATACAACACCTGGATTGCCCGGTGGGTTAGGCATCTGCCTTTGGCTCAGGTCATGGTCCCGGGGTCCTGGAATCAAGTCCTACATCAGCTCATTGCTCAGTGGGGAGCCTGCTTCTCCCTTGGCCTGCCACTCCCTTTGCTTGTTCTCTTTCTATCTCTATGACAAATAAATGAATAAAATCTTAAAATAAATAAATCTTTTAAAAATTGCTATTTTATATAATACCTTATGAAAGTTCTTAAGTGCTCCTTTTTTTGTAAAACTTTTATTCTGAAATAATTATAGATTCATGTGTAATTGTAAGAAGTAATAGAGATCCTGTATGCCTTTGACCCTGTTGCTTCTGATGGTAACATCTTCTGTAACTATAAGGCAATATCACAAGTCGGAGATTGCTACTGATAAAATCCATTGAGCTTATTCATATTTTGCTGTAAGCTTTACATGCACTCCTTTGTATATGTGTGTACTTCATTCCATGCAGTTTTATCCTATATGTAGATGCGTCTGAAACCAGCACAGCCAAGAGACAAAACAGTTTCATCTCAGAGATTCCTTGTGCTACCATTTTGTAGTTACATCCACTTAAACTCCTTCCTTTAACCTTTGGTAAGTACTAATCCATTCTCCATCTCTAGAATTTTCTCATTTCAAGAGATTTATGTAATTGGAATCATATCATACATAATCTTTTGAGATTGACTATTTTTCACTCAGCACAATTCTCTTGAGAGTCATCCAAGTTGTTGCATGTATCAATAGTTCATTCCTTTTTATTGCTGAGTAGCGTTTAATGATTTGAATGTGCCAGAGTGTGTTTACCTTTCAGTCACTGAAAGAGAACTTGGTTGTTTCCAGTTTTTGACTATTAGAAATGAAGCTTCTATGAATGTTTGTATACGTGTGTGTGTGTGTGTGTGTTAGTGTGTGTGTGCACGCAAGAATCCAAGTTTTCATTTATACCTTTTTTGTTTTGTTAATTCATTAAGTTAATTCATTCACTCAGTATTTTTAATAGATAAGGAATATATACAAATTATCAGTGAATAGAGATTGTCTTTGTTGGAGATATTCCTCTTCATCAAAATAAGAATCATTCTGACATTTATGTCAGTGGACTATAATTAAGTAATGTAGTCTGACACAGAGAAGCTCACATGTTGGCTACATATATATCCTATGTATTAACATCATAAAACTATGCCAGCTGCTGATGAAAATGCATGGCTATATTTACATAGTAAGGATATTTCTATGCCAATAAAACACATTTGCTTGTAAACTGTCTCCCAAGCAAAACACTCTTCTAATTGTGACATGTACTAGTTTAATGCCTTATTACAGATAAGTACAAACATTTTCACAATTTCCTCTATGTGTCTCCCTTCCCTTTGTGCAGAATGCACAAAAGTGTTAAGATAAGTAAAAGTGTTGGCACATTCCCAGATCACATCAATTCTTACTCATCTAGTGTCACTAAATGAAGAGCCCTTTGTCTGGGTGACTGGTAAAGTTACAGCAGCTAAGCAATTGTTAAATAATATTAACGGGGTAATTGGGTGATGGACATTAAGGAGGGCACTTGAAGTAATGAGCACTGGGTGTTGTATGAAACTGATGAATCACTAAATTCTACCTCTGAAACTAATAATACAGTCTATGTTAATTGAATTGAATTTAAAGAGTAAAAAAATCATATTAACAAATCCATATATAGTGCTTACTATATGCCAAATCACCATTTTTTGCCAGTGCTGCTTATTAACATGAACTAATTTCCACTAAAATCCTGTGGGGTGTGCACTATCAATATCCTCAATTTACAGCTAGGAACACTGAGGCACAGACAGTGATTAAGCAACTTTTCCAAGGTCTCACAGCCAGTAATTGGCAGAGTGGGAAGAACTCAGACAGTCTTGTTCCAAAGCCCATCCCTTAACTACTATACTCTTTGCAAGATAAGAATCAATAACTCCAAATAAGCCAACACACCCAAATAAGATGTATTAATTAAAATTGGGGTTCTGGGTTTTTTTGCTTGTCAAAATGAAACAAGAACTCACAACATTCCTTCAGCTAAACTAAAGTCCTAAAGAAATGTGGAAACAGGGATTTCCAGCTAAAGCCTTAGTACTGCTTACCTTAGAATTAAACATATCAGGGCAGGATCAGTCAGGATCTGTTTGAAAGAAGTTCTAAAAAACAATTGAGGGAATGAGCTTATTCTAAGAGGGAAAAGAATTAACAAGCAAGCTTGATAATCAGAAATGAGGACCAATTTTGAGTACAGCATGCTGTCTGCTTTTGAAATTTGCTTTTCAGTGTGATGCTTATCAATTTATCTCTAGGAAACCAAGGGCCAAAGATAAAAATGAAAAATCCATTTTAACACACACCAAAAAAACTTAGTAATTTCTATGTCAAGAGAGTAAGCAAGGGGAGCGTAGATGGCCCAGTGAGTTAAAGCCTCTGCCTTCAGCTCAGGTCATGATCCCAGGGTCCTGGGATCGAGCCCCACATTGGGCTCTCTGCTCAGCAGGGAGCCTGCTTCCCTCTCTCTCTCTCTCTCTCTGCCTGCCCCTCTGCCTACTTGTGATCTCTGTCAAATAAATAAATAAAATCTGAAAAGAGAGAGAGAGTAGGCAGCATTGCATTGGTGCCTGTTAAACAAAGAGCATGATACAAAAAAAAAAAAATGAGGGATGAATAAGGGGGGTATAGAGAAAATGAAACTTTGATACATTTAGGGCACTGACACATTAGTAACACTTGAAGTTTTAGCCACACCCTGACCTTAACACCATGGGAACCCTCATAGCCTTTCATGGCAACACCTGGCAAAATCCAAGTCTGAGTCTCTCGCTTTGGTATTTGGGCTCAATGGATTCATCAGTGGCATGAGGCAGTGCTTTGTGTCATTAAGAGGCAGTGCTGCTGGCACAGAAATCAGCACCATGGACAGCAGGTGCTGGCAGTATGCTAGGGCACCGCCCTCAAAAGGGTGCTGATGAGTGGGGAAATCTGGTGGGCACCGGGTAGAAGTAGGAAAAAAACATGTTTATGCTCATTTGATTGAAACCTTAAATAAGGCATTCTCAGAAAAATTGGGGGATATGGAAGGGAAGATTTTAGAGAATAGTTCTGTAAAACGAGGTAGAACTATAGCTAAAGAAATAGTGCTCATCATCTTTAATGTTATATCATTATTATTTATGTGACTGCCACATTGATATAACAAGGCAAAAATCGAGGTTACAGATCTAGTTGCATTCTCTAAGAATATTTTTTGTCTTGTATATTTTTAATATAGTCTTAAAGATAGAAAGGTGTCTTTTACATTTCAATCTCAATGATGTAATGAATGATAATTATGTTCAGATTCAAGAACAGTAGTCTACTTTCTCTATATTTTGCCTAATGTGTGAGAGAGCTGCAAAGTACATACAATCAGTGTTTTCTTGTGATTTAGAGAATTCTATAGAAGTTGGTTAAATAACAGGAAGAGTTCTTGTGTCTGTTGCTGCATAAAAAAAAATTAAATCTTAGTGGTATAAAAAAGCAACCATTTTATTAAGTTATGTTTCCCAATGGGTAAAGAATTTAGACAGGGCATAGCCAGATGGATTATGTATCAGAACTCCACCAGAGAAACAGCACCAGCAGGATATATATGTATTAAGAAACTTACTGCAAAGAATGTGGCTTACATGATTGGGAGGGTTAATTAGGCTAGTCTGAAATCTGCAGGGCAGGCTCTCGAGAAGGGCAGGCTTGAAAATCTCGGACAGGGGCTGCCACTGCAGTTCGCAGGTGGAATTTCTTCTTCCTTGGGGCAATCAGTTCTGTTCTTAAAGGCTTTCAACTGGTTGGATCAGGCTAACCTAGTTTACCCCAGATAATGTCTTTTTACATAAAGCCAACTGATTGTAGATGTTAATCATGACTACAGAATTACCTTTATAACAACATCTCAGTTTGTATTGGATTGAATAACTGGGTACTTAGCCTAGTCAAGTTTGACATATAAAACTGACCATCACAGTTTGTCTCTGCTCCCCTATATCTAGGAATTCAGCTGGGAAGACTCACATGATTGGCGTGATCCAAAATGTTGGGGAACCATAAGGAGACTTCTTCACTAATGGGTCTGGTACCGGACTCAAAGGCTACCCTGTCATTTGGAGCTCCTAGGCATGCCCTCTTTACTTGGCTTTGGCTTCTCACAACATGGTAGCTGGGTTCTGGGAAGGAACAAGCTGAAAGGAAGTGCCCTAAAGGAAAATTGCAAAGAGAACAGGCAGAAGCTGCATGGTTTTAACTGACCTAACCTCAGAAATCCTGAAGCTACACTTCTGCACATTTTATTGATTACAAACATGACACAAAGTCTGACCCAAGAGGAGGGAACTACACTCTGTCTTTAATGGAGGAGTGGGGAGGTCACATTGCATGAGAGCACATAGGATAGAGGATGTTGTTGCAGCCATCTTTGGAAAATATTGTCTGCCACAGGTTATGAATATATATAATGTCTCTGCCAATTGGAATAAAAAAATGTTTAGAAATTCACTGTTCATCAGCTCACCTCAGACACTCAAAAATGGCATAAATTAATAGCATTAAAATTGATTTCTATAAATATGTTACACTTTTCTCACATTTAAAAACCTACCAAGTTGGGGCTTATTACTAAAAATATAATTTTGGGCTGCTCTAGGACTGACCCACTTAATTTTAGTGACCTTTTTGGAGTGAAGCAGATACTGGAAACTATTAATGATGTGTTGCTATGTAACAAATTACCACAAACTTAGTGGCTTCAAAAAACATATATCTATTGTCTGACAGTTTCTGTGACTCAGGAGTCCAGGCATGGCTTAGCTGGGTTTTTTGTTTCAGATTCTCTCACAAAGCTGCTATCAAGATTTTTGGCCAGGGATGGGGTCTCATCTGAAGCTAGATCGAGGAAGGATCCTCTTCCAAATTCACATGATTGTTGGTTGCCAGGATTAAGTTCCTTGTGGGTTGTTGGACTGAAGGTTCCAATTCCTAGTTGACTATTTGCTGGAGGCTGCCCTGAGTTCCTTGCTATGTGGGCCTCTCCATTTGGAAGCCTGCTTCATCAAAGCTAACAAGGGAGAGAGTCTCCTAGAAAGATGGAAGTTACAATCTTGGGTAATAAAATCATAGACATGACAGAGCATCCCATTTGTTGAATACTGCTGGTTGGAAGCAAGTCATAGTTTCCACTCACACCAAAGGGAGGGAATTATACAAAGTTATGAATACAAGAGACAGGGCTAATTTGGGGCCATCTTAGTGTCTGTCCATCACAGAAACATTAGATGCAATTACCAGAGGTTGGGGTAAGTCCTCTATTCCTGATCACAGTCTCTGTAACAGAAAGCCTTTAATATAAAGGTGGGAGTGGGAGTCAAATCCAGGATGACAGATATTGCTGAACTGATAGATGAAACATAGTAGTGGAAAATGTACAACTCACTTGAATTCTAGGTGGTCTGGCAGATAGGTAGCCAGAGAGCAGTCTATTTCAGGGAAATGTTTCAGTAACACCTGAAAGAAGATAAGGTCTAGATGTTGGTTCTGGGAGACACTGACAGGAGTAAGCCAGAGTGGATCTAAATAGTTTACTAAAGGAGAAACTTTTATCTGGGGGGACAAAGCAAAGTCCTATTTGCCAGAATTATAGAGTAAAGAACTTTAAAAATATCTAAGTTCTTACCTAGGCTCAGATTTCTGTGCAGTCAGGGAGATTGTATCTATGGATTTATCAATAAGTATGTTAGATTTTGATTGTTCAAGGAGAGAGAGTGGGGAGTTTGCTCCTTTCTGGGAAGAAAAGCACCTATGGGCTCTCTGCTTATTGCTACTGGCTGAGACCACCCTGCCATGGCTGCCTAGGAAACCCATGCAGTACATGGGTGTAAGGAAGCTTGGTGGTCAGAAATAGGAGCAACTGGCAGCTGCACCGTTGAACTACAGGTGGAGGCAACAAGTAGCCAGGAAGTGGATTCCCAATTCTATATCTACTCAACTCCCATTCTTTCTGCTATTCCTGCTGGACAGCCAGCTGAAAGTGGCTCATTTGCATACCATTTTTAAACATCTAAATGCACAGATCTAACATTGAAAATAGATCTAGTTTCTATTTTTTTTTTTTAAACAAAGGTCTTTCAATATAAACTCTTTCCTGATCTCCAAGACTTGGAAGCTGTTGAAATCTTTTCTGGCACTTTGAAAAGTACAGAATTGTCTGTGTAGTCCCTCTCTGGATCAGAATATGAAGTTGAAAAACCTGGAGTGCCTTCCAAGTACACACACAGTGAAGCATTCTGTAAAGAGACAGAGTTATCTAGTACAAAGTCCAGGAAAAGCCTTCTAGCAGCCTCCATCCAAACCATTCACCAGACGCTAAAACAAATAAATTGAATCACAACTCCTGATTGATATCAGCTGGAAAAAATTTGAGAAATTGAGAACCATTTTTGATTTTTTTTTTTGAAAAATAAAGCATATATTATGGAAAGAGGAGCTTTCTTATTGTGTCTGAATAAAATTTCTACATGAGTTCTTTGTGGTAGTAAGTAATATGTATGTCTTAGACACTTACCTGTGGTAGATAGCTCTCCAGTAATTTTTTTTGTAATAGGTTTTAAGGCATGTATGCTGAGATACACAATTTCTCAAAATTGCTTCTCTAAAACATAGCTTTATATTTCTATCCCCATTTCAATTGTACGTAATACTATTTTCTATTTAGATACAGTTATCCTGTTTTCCTTTTTTTAAAATTAAAATATAATGTATTATTTGTTTCAGGGGTACATGTCAGTGATTCATCAGTCTTACACAATTCACAGCACTCCCTGTAGCACATACCCTCCCCAATGTCCATCACCCAGCCACCACATCCCTTCCATCCCCCACCCCTCCAGCAATTCTCATTTTGTTTCCTGAGATTAAGATTCTCTTAAGTTTTGTCTCCCTCTCTGGTTTCCTAATGTTTCATTTTTCCTTCCCTTCCCCCATGATCCTCTATTTTGTTTCTCAAATTTCTCATATCAGTGAGATCATATGATAAAATTATCTTTCTCTTACTGACTTATTTCGCTTAGCATAAAACCCTCTAGTTCCATCCATGTTGTTGCAAATGGCAAGATTTTGTTTTTTAATGACTGCATAATATTCCATTTTATGTATATGTACCACATCTTCTTTATCCATTCATCTGTTGATAGACATCGAGGTTCTTTCGATAGTTTGGCTATTGTGGATATTGCTGCTATAAACATTGGAGTGCACATACCCCTTCAGTTCACTACATTTGTATCGTTAGGGTAAATACTCAGTGGTGCGATTGCTCAGTCCTAGGGTAACTCTATTTTCAACTTTTTGAGGACCCTCCATACTGTTTTCCCGAGTGGCTGCACCAGCTTGCATTTCCACCAACAGTGTAGGAGGGTTCCCCTTTCTCTACATCCTTGCCACCACCTGTCATTTCCTTACTTGTTCATTTTAGACGTTCTGACTGTTGCGAGGTGACATCTCACTGTGGTTTCGATTTGTATTTTCCTGATGCCGGTGATGTTGAGCACTTTTTCATGTGTCTGTTGGCCATCTGGATGTCTTCTTTGCCTAAACGTGTGTTCATGTCTTCTGCCCATTTCTTGATTGGATTATTTGTTCTTTGAGTATTGATTTGATAAGTTCCTTATAGATTTTGGATACTAGCCTTTTATCTGAGATGTCACTTGCAAATATCTTCTCCCATTCTGTCAGTTGTCTTTTGGTTTTGTTGACTGTTTCTTTTGCTGTGCAAAAGCTTTTCATCTTGAGGAAGTCCCAATAGTTCATTTTTGCCCTTGCTTCCCTTGCCTTTGGCAAGGTTTCTAGGAAGAAGTTGCTGTGGCTGAGATCAAAGAGGTTGCTGCCAATGGATTCCTGTCTCACATTGATGTCTTTCATCCATTCTGAGTCTATTTTTGTGTGTGGTATAAGGAAATTGTCCAGTTTCATTCTTCTGTGGTGTAAGGAAATGGTCCAGTTTCATTCTTCTGCATGTGGCTGTCCAGTTTCCCCAAGACCATTTGTTGAAGAGACTGTCTTTTTTCCATTGGACATTCTTTCCCACTTTGTCAAAGATTAGCTGACCATGGAATTTAGGGTCCATTTCTGTGCTCTCTATTCTGTTCCATTGATCCGTGTGTCTGTTTTTGTGCCAGTACCATACTGTTTTGGTGATGACAGTGTAATAGAACTTGAAGTCTGGAATTGTGATGCCACCAGCTTTGATTTTCTCTTTCAACATTCCTCTGGCTATTTGGGGTCTTTTCTGGTTCCATATAAATTTTAGGATTATTTGTTCCATTTCTTTGAGAAAAATTGATGGTATTTTGATAGGGATTCCATTAAATGTGTAGACTGCTTTAGGTAGCATAGACATTTTCACAATATTTGTTCTTCTAATCCATGATCATGGGAAGTTTTTTCTATTTCTTTGTGTCTTCCTCCATTTCTTTCATGAGTACTGTATGTTTTCTGAGTAAGATTCTTTGCCTCTTAGGTTAGGTTTACTCCTATGTATCTTATCATTTTGGGTGCAATTGTAAATGGGATGGACTCCTTAATTTCTTTCTTCTATCTTGTTGTTGGTGTAGAGAAATGCAACTGATTTCTGTGCACTGATTTTATATCCTGACACTTTACTGAATTCCTGTATGAGTTCCAGATGTTTTGGAATGGAGTCTTTTGGGTTTTCCACATAAAGTATCATATCATCAGCAAAGAGTGAGAGTTTGACTTCTTATTTGCCGATTCAGATGCCTTTTATTTCTTTTTGTTGTCAGATTGCTGAGCCTAGGACTTCCAATACTATGTTGAATAACAGTGGTGATAGTGGACAGCCCTGCCCTGTTCCTGACCTTAGCGGAGAAGCTCTCAGTTTTTCCCCATTGAGAATGATATTGGCTGTGAGTTTTTCATAGATGGCTTTTATGATATTGAGGCATGTACCCTCTATCCCAAATTCTGAAGAGTTTTAATCAAGAAAGCATGCTGTACTTTGTCAAATGCTATTTATGCATCTATTGAGAGTATCTTATGGTTCTTGCTCTTTCTTTTATTAATGTATCACATTAATTGATTTGCTGATGTTGAACCAGTCTTGCAGCCCAGGAGTAAATCCTACTTGGTCAGGGTGAATAATGCTTTTAATGTACTGTTGGATCCTACCTAGTATTTTGGTGAGAATTTTTGCATCAGTGTTCATCAGGATTATTGGTCTGTAATTCTCCTTTTTGCTGAGGTCTTTGTCTGGTTTTGGAATCCAGGTAATGCTGGCCTCATAAAATTAGTTTGGCAGTTTTCCTTCCATTTCTATTTTTTGGAACAGTTTCAGGAGAATAGGTATTATTTCTTCTTTAAATGTTTACTAGAATTCCCCTGGGAAACTGTCTGGCGGTAGGCTCTTGTTTTTTGGAAGATTTTTGATGACTGTTTCAATCTCCTTACTGGTTATGGGTCTGTTCAGGTTTTCTATTTCTTCCTGGTTCAGTTTTTGTAGTTTATATGTCTCTAGGAATGCTTCCATTTTTCCCATATTGTCAAATATGCTCGTATATAGTTACTCATAATATGTTCTTATAGTGGTTTCTATTTCTTTGGTGTTGGTTGTGATCTCTCCTGTATCATTCATGATTTTATTAATTTGGGTCCTTTCTCTTTTCTTTTGGATAACTCTGGCCAGGGGTTTATCAATCTTATTAATTCTTTCAAAGAACCAGCTCCTGGGTTCATTGATTTGTTTTATTGTTCTTTTGGCTTCTATTTCATTGATTTCTGCTCTCATCTTTATGATTTCTCCTCTCCTGCTGGGTTTAGGCTTTCTTTGCTGTTCTTTCTCCAGCTCCTTTAATTGTAAGGTTAGGTTGTGTACTTGAGACCTTTCTTGTTTCTTGAGAAAGGCTTATATTGCTATATACATTCCTCTCAGGACCACCTTTGCTGTGTCCCAAAGATTTTGAACAGTTGTGTTTTTATTTTCATTTGTTTCCATGATTTTTGTCAATTCTTCTTTAATTTCCTGGTTGACCCATTCATTCTTTAGTAGGATGCTCTTTAGCTTCCATGTATTTGCGTTCTTTCCAACTTTCCTCCTATGGTTGAATTCTAGTTCCAAAGTATTGTGGTCTGAAAATATGCAAGGAATGATCCCAATCTTTTGGTACCAATTGAGACCTGATTTGTGATTCAGGATGTGATCTACTCTGGAGAATATTCCATGTGCACTAGAGAAGAATATGTATTCTGTTGCTTTGGAATGGAAAGTTCTGAATATATCCATAATGTCCAGTGTGTCATTTAAAGCCTTTATTTCCTTGTTCATCTTTTGCTTGGATGATCTGTCCAAGCAACATTTCAGTTAGTGGGTGTTAAAGTCCCCTACTATTATTATATATATATATATATATATATATATATATATATATATATTATTAATATATTATTATGTTATTGTCGATGTGTTTCTTTGATTTTTTTTAAAGATTTTATTTATTTATTTGACAAATGCAGATCACAAGTAGGCAGAGAGGCAGGCAGAGAGAGAGAGAAGGAAGCAGGCTCCCTGCTGAGCAGAAAGCCCAATGTGGGGCTTGATCCCAGGACCCTGGAATCATGACCCGAGCCGAAGGCAGAGGCTTTAACCCACTGAGCCACCCAGGCGCCCCCCCTTTGATTTTGTTATTAATTGGCTTATATACTTGGCTGCTTCCATGTAAGGCGCATAGATATATAAAATTGTTGGATCTTCTTGTTGGACAGACCCTTTAAGTATGCTATAGTGTCCTTCCTCATCCTTTATTGTAGTCTTTGGCTTAAAATCTAATGTATCTGATACAAGGTTTGCCACCCCAGCTTTCCTTTGATGTCCATTAGCTTAGTAAATTGTTTTCCACCCCCTCACTTTAAATCTGGAGGTGTCTTTGGGTCTAAAATGAGTTTCTTGTAGACTCTTGTAGACTTCTTGTAGCATTTTGATGGGTCTTTTTTTTTTTTTTTTTTAAATCCATTCTGATACCCTGTGTGTTTTGGTTGGTGCATTTAGCCCATTTATATTCAGGGTAATTATTGAAAGATATGAATTTAGTGCCATTGTATTGCCTGTAACGTGACTGGTACTGTAGATTGTCTCTGTTCCTTTCTGGTCTATTATTTTTAGGCTCCGTCTTTGCTTAGAGGACCCCTTTCAATATTTCCTGTATGACTGGTTTGATGTCTGCACATTCTTTTAATTTTTGTTTGTCCTGGAAACTCTTTCTCTCATCTTCTATTTTCAATGACAGCCTCACTGGGTATAGTATTCTTGGCTGCATATTTTAGTGCTCTGAATATATCATGCCAGTTCTTTCTGGCCTGCCCGGTCTCTGTGGATAGGTTTTCTGCCAGTCTAGTATTTCTACCATTATATGTTACAGACCTCTTGTCCTGAGCTGCATTCAGGATTTTCTCTTTGTCACTGAGACTTGTAAGTTTTACTGTTAGGTGACAGGGTGTAGACCTATTTTTATTGATTTTGAGGGGGTTTCTCTGTGCCTCCTGGATTTTGATGCTTGTTCCCTTCACCAAATTGGGAATTTCTCTATGATAATTTGTTCCAGTGTACCTTCTGCCCCCCCCCCTTTTTTCTTCTTCTGGGATCCCAATCATTCTAATATTATTTTGTCTTATGGTATCACTTATCTCTTGAATTATCCCCTTGTGATCCAGTACTTGTTTTCTTTCTTTTTCTCAGCTTCTTTATGCTCCATCGTTTGGTCTTCTATATCATTAATTCTCTTTTGCCTCATTTATCATAGCAGTAAGAGCCTCCATTTTTCATTGCACCTCATTTATAGCTTTTTTGGTTTCAACTTGGTTAGATTTTAGTTCTTTTATTTCTCCAGAAAGGGATTCTCTAGTGTCTTCTATGCTTTTTTCAAGCTCAGTTAGTATCTTTATAATCATCAGTCTGAACTCTAGTTCTGACATCTTACTAATGTCTGTATTGATTAGGTCCCTAGCGGTTAGTACTGCCTCTGTTCTTTTTTTTTTTTTTTTAAGATTTTATTTACTTATTTGACAGAGAGAGAGATTACAAGTAGGCAAAGAGGCAGGCAGAGAGAGAGGGGGAAGCAGCTCCCCGCTGAGCAGAGGGCCCGATGTGGGGCTCAATCCCAGGATCCTAAGATCATGACCTGAGCCAAAGGCAGAGGCTTAATCCACTGAGCCACCCAGCTGCCCCTGTTCTCTTTTTTTGAGGTGAATTTTTCCACCTTGTCATTTTGTCCAGAGAAGAATAGATGAATGAGAGAACAAAATGCTAAAGGACAATAACGACCCCAGAAAAATATACACTAAATAAGTCAGAGGAGACCTGAAACTAGGTGGGTAAAGAGAGACAAAAGAAAAAAATATATAATCAAGCTGATGAGCAGAGCAGAGTCACACACTTGATTTTGGGTATATTTTGGTCTATTAGATGAAACTTCCTCCCAATATTTTAAAGAAAGAAAAACTTGTATATATTTACAAAAATAAGAGTTAATATGATGAAGTGATGGAATATGACTGTAAAGAAGAAAATTTTTAAAAAATTTAAAAATGAAATTGATAAGAGGTTAGTTGATAAAAGAAAGAAAAAAATTAAAAGAAAAAAATGGAGCAAATGTGGTCAGGTGGGAGGCTACAAGAAAGCCCTACACTAGATTTAGGATATATTTTGGTCTTGTAGAAGAAACTATATCCCAAATTTTAGGAAAAGAGAAACTTATATGTGTATAAAAATTAAGGTTAAATACAATGAAGGGATAGAATATGACTATAAAAAAGAAAATTAAAAAATTAAAAAAGATTTTTAAGAAGGTATTGATCAGGGGTGCCTGGATGGCTCAGTGGGTTAAAGCCTCTGCCTTCAGCTCAGGTCATAATCCCAGTGTCCTGGGATCGAGCTCTACACCAGGCTCTCTGCTCCACAGGGAGCCTGCTTCCCTTCCTCTCTCTCTCTGCCTGTCTCTCTGCCTACTTGTGATCTCTGTCTGTCAAATAAATAAAACCTTTTTAAAAAAAAGTTATTGATCAGATAAGATATTGGTTAAAATAGGAGAGAGGAAAAATTTTTAAAGAATAGAAAAAAAAAATAAAGAACATTTTTAAAGTTTAACTTCGAAAGACCAAAGAATCATGGGAAAAAAGGCATGAATTCTACATGTTGCTCTAGCTCTGGAATTCTGCAGTTCTCATTGATTGATGAAGTTGTTCTTGGCTGAATGTTCTTGCTGATCTTCTGGGGGCAGGGCCTGTTACACTGATTCTCAAATGTCTTTGCCTGGGGTGGTGTTGCACTGCCCTTGCCATGGGTCAGGCTAAGTAATCTGCTCAGGTTTGCTCTCAGTAGCTTTTGTTCCCTGAGCCCTTTCTGTATACCTTGGGAGGACGGGAATGAAAATGGCGGCTTCCCAATCTCCAGCTCCGTAGAAGCTGAGAGCTCAGGCCCCACTCCTCAGTGCGCCCTCAGAGAAAAGTAGTCAATCCCTTCCATCTCCCTGGTCTCTGGCCACGCTCTGAGCTCACCCAGCCTGTGACCAAGTATTTCTATCCCTGGTGCATGGCCCTGTTTGGAGTCTCTAGACCCAGCTAATTCCTGCAGTGTGCTCCCGCTCTGCTCCTCCTAGTGGAGAAAGTGGGGCATCTCCCCAGATCTGCCACTTGTGGGATCCCTGCTCAAAGCGTATTGGCCCTGCTGTGCCTTGGATCACGGTTTAAGGTAACCCCGAGCTGAGAGCCCCCACCTTAGCTCCGTCTCTGCAGCTGGCTTCCCTGATACCTGAGAGCTCTACCACACTCAGGCACCCCCAGTCTTTCTGTGATCTCACTGGTCCTGAAGCCACACTATCCCCACGAGTGTTCCATCCCCGCTTAGCCTCTGGAACAACATCCTTCTGTGGGGGCAGACTTTTAAAAGTTCTGATTTTGTGCTCTGCTGGTTTCTCACTTGCTGGGAGGCAATCCCTCCCCCCACATTCTATCTTCCTGTATCTTCCTTGGATTCACTTCTCTACCCATCGCACCTTCCAGAAAGTGGTCGATTTTTTGTTCCTAGAATTGCTGTTCTTCTTTTCTTCGATCTCCTGTCGACTTGTAAGTGTTCAGAATGGTTTGATGACTATCTAGCTGAATTCCTGGGACCAGATGAAATTTAGGTCTCCTGCTCCTCTGTCCTCTTGATCCTCCTCTGTCCTGTTTTCCTTTTTTAGAAGGCATTTTGTTTTATTGAAGTGTAACATATATACCACACTTTGAATGAATTACAGATGTATAGCTGGATAATATAGTGAATACCTCGAGCTACATACTAATCAGATCAAGTATTAGAATATCACCATGATCCAATCTTTCTCTACAAAGAAAACCACTATCTGGATTTTTAACATCATGCATTTACTTTATCTTTTTTTTTACTTCTTATAAATAAAGTCTTATAATATGTCCTCTTTTGTGTGACATTTTCATGCCTAGTTTGTTTAGAAAATGCATTCATGTTGCTGTGTGTAGCGATAGTTCATTAATTTTCAGTGCTGTATAGCATTCCATTGTATAAGTGTAATATGAATAATTTATTCTAATATCTGATGGAAATATCAGATAGTTGGGACTATCACAAATAATGTTGCTATGCACATTCTTCTCCATGTCTTTTGCTACACATTTCTGTGGGGCAGGTACCTAAGGGTAGAATTGCTTGGTTACAGGGCATGAGAAGTTCAGCTTTAGTAGATACTCCCAAATAGTTTTCTAAAGTGGCTGTACTAACTTATATTCCTGCCAGAAAATGCTTTGAGGGGGAAAATTGAGCTTGCCTTTCCACATTTTCCTTCTTTATTGGATATTTGTCCCTTAAATCCTCACTGTTTTGGAATCTCTCATATGCCTTCAATCAAATCTTTAAAAATATTTTGTCTGCTTTTCTTAGTTCTCCTCTGTCCTAGCAGGAGGTTGCTCTGCAGAAGTCAAATCAACTGTTACTCAGAACAGAAATACAGTCTGCATGTCCTTTGAGCCTCTGAAACAGTAAATGCTAACTTTAACTTTTGTTCTCCTAAATAAAGAAATGAATGAGTAGGAATTAAAAGGCAAGGGAGGGGGCGCCTGGGTGGCTCAGTGGGTTAAAGCCTCTGCCTTCGGCTCAGGTCATGATCCCAGGGTCCTGGGATCGAGCCCCACATCGGGCTCTCTGCTCAGCAGGGAGCCTGCTTCCCCCTCTCTCTCTGCCTGCCTCTCTGCCTACTTGTGATCTCTCTTTCCGTCAAATAAATAAATAAAATCTTTAAAAAATAAAAAAATAAAAAAAAAATAAAAGGCAAGGGAGTATAAACAGAAAATCAAGAGGGAATAGCAATCATAAAGACAAGGGCATAATGTATGCAGGGAATCATAAGTAATTTAGCATTGTTGGGTCATAAATTGTGAGATGATAGTAGAAAAATTATAGAAACCATGTTATAAAAGACCTTAATGCCAACTAAAGAGCTTGGGTTTTTATTTGAAAGCTAAGGGGAATCATTGGTCATTTAGTGCAGGAAATAATAGGATCAGATTTTAATTTTCTAAAAAGTTATGTTGAAAGCAGTATGGAAGGTATGTGAGGGGCCAAGACTAGGATCTAGAAAATTAGTGTTGTGAAATGGTATAAGAGAAAGGATAGAGCCTAAATTAGAGAAAAAGAGAACAGACTCAAAATATATTTGGATGGTTAAGTGTGTAAGGAAATGAAAAAAAAGGAGAAATGACTGCCCCAGAGTCTTGCTTGGGTGAGCAGGTAGATGATGGTGTCAAAAGCAGACACATGGATGACAGCAGGAGGGGGTCTCTTGCACTGGTAATAGGGGGAGGCAATGAGGAATTCATTCTGGACAATGTCATTTTAAAGGTGCCTTTGGGGAACACAGGTTACATATGTGAGTATGGAACCTGAAGATAAGGTGAGGGGCTGGAGATTAATAAGATTTGGGAGTTAGCAGTCTGTAATAGGTAGTTGTAAAAGCCTTGATATCAATTAGATAACTCAGATGAGACAACCCATGTAGAGCCAGAAGGAGAATGGACAAAAGACAAAGCATCAGCATAAGAATGACAAGCAGGGGAAGATGGAAAAATGAAACAGAGCAAGTAAGCATTACCAGAGAAGCAGAAAGAGGACCAGGACAGAAAAATGTAATCAAACCAATGAGATGCATATTTTAGGGAAGGAGAGATTAAGCAGTGTTAAAGTCAGAGAGAGGATTTCTGAGATAACAAATGTGTTTATCATATTTGGACATTAGAACATCATGGCTTATTTGACTAGAAGGGAGAGAAACCAGAACCAGATCAGATCACAGTGACCTGAGATATGAATAAAACTTACTCTTGAGATATTCAGATGAGGAAAAAAATGAGAGACGATTGTAAGGCCACAAGATACTGAAGGGTCAAAAGATATTTTTTAAAATTATGGGGGATGTTTGCACACGTACTGGAGAGGGTAGGGCTGTAACATGCAAGGACGAAATGGGCTGATCTCTAGAGGTCAGGAGAGGGTTAACAGATTGAGAAAATTTGAAACTATAGTTAGAGACTTTTTAGAAGTGTACCAGTTCAGACTAATTGCAGGATTCTTTGCTTTCTGTGTAATGTTTTTCTGAAATTCGAATTTTTATGGTAGCATGCATTATTGTTATAACCAGAAAAGCAATAAAGATTAAAATAAAGATACAATGAAGCATTGGATTTCTGTAAAGATTTAAGAAAATCAGAGTGAGGAAAGTCCTCAATATATGAAATTAGATTACTGAATATTATTCTCCCTGTACCTTTGTTATTTAAATGAAAACACTTATTTGAAAACCAAGAATTTGACTATTTGTGGGGGCATCATTTGGATTTTTTCCTAAATCAATAAAGGAGCATTCCTCTGAAGGGAAAAATCGTTTCCTAAATATACACGTCATATAATTCATTAGGAAACATTATCCTAGGAAGACTGCTTGTAGGCACTTAATCAGCTATTATTTTCTTCCTCTGAATAGTACTTGTGATATTATTTGTAGCATAATTTGCTTGATTCAGTACTATGTTTAACAATTCCAAAAATAACCTATTGATTCCGGCAAAAATTTGACAAGGAAAAGGATTTGGCAGAGAGAAGTTATACTTCATGAATTAGTGTCTTGTACCACTCAATCATTTTCTCCTTTTGCTAGATTGTCCCTTTTAGTCTAGCTCAGAAGCTAGCAAATGAAAAATGAAAAACTATCAAAAAAAAGAGAAAAACTATCTATTATAACTGAGTGATGGGAAAAGCAAGATGGTTAAGTGAAAGTCACAGAATACTATAGATTCATGTAAAATTTTGAGGACTCCTCTCTCGTCCTTCCTGCACTGGATGGACATGGGGCAGAATATCTGTTGTATTGCTGAGCATTGTACTAAGAAAACTGTATAAAGTCCGTAGTGGTTGGTGCAGTCTGATCCAGTCTGCTCTTCGGAGACAATCAGGATTCCTCCATGTTTCCTGTATCCAGGGTGACAGACAGGCTTCATTCTGACTGCAACTCTGATCAGATTGTCCTGGCTGCTGGGGGCTCTATAATGAATGGACTGGAGGCAGAGAGTTTTGGGAAAGCAGAGATGTCTGCCATGGCAGGTGGAGTAATGATTACCTGAAAACTAAAAAAGAAAGGTGACAGAACCTCTGCCTTTGAGATGGCCCACGGTAGAGATCCTGCTCATTGGTATGGGGCTAGCACATCATGAGGATTGCCTGAGAGGTGTGGGGGGGGGGGGCAAGGGTTCATGTAGGGAGGGTATAAGAGGAGCTTAGTGGATGAGAGAACATGTGGTAGCAAATTTCCTGGATCTGAGCTCAACCCTTGGTGTGGTATGACCTTGGGTAATTCATTTATTCTTTCATCAGCAGGAAAAGAATGAGAATAATAATAGTTTTCCCTTTTTTTTTAAAATAAAAAGTTGTTAAAAGGATTGGTTTATTCTGTACATATATAGATGAGACATGTCTGTAAACTCTCAACCACTATTAAAATTTTAAAAAATTGATTAGTATTGAGTACACCTGGGGGCTCAGTTGATAACACCTCCAGCTCTTGATTTTGCCTCAGGTCGTCATCTCAGGGTCATGAGATTGAGCCCCATGTTGGGCTCCATGTCTAGCATGGAGCCTGCTTAAGATTCTCTCTCTCGGGGCGCCTGAGTGTCTCAGTCATAAAGTGTCTGCTTTCAGCTCGGATCATATCCCAGGGTCCTGGGATTGAGCCCCACATCTGGCTCACTGCTCAGCGGGAAGCCTGCTTCTCCCTCTCCCACTCCCCTGCTTGTGTTCCTGCACTCACTGTCTTACTCTCTGTGTCAAATAAATAAAATCTTAAAAAAAAAAACCTCTCTCTCCCTCAACCCCTCCCCCCCCACACTCTCTCTCTCTCAAAAAAAATAAAAAATTAGTAATGACATAGTTATGACATGTTTACAAATAACATTTATTGCATTTTGCATGAAATCATAGTGATAGGAGAGTAATATATCAAGTGCTGAGAGAGCAGACAAGAGGGAGATCATTTCCTGCTGGAGAGATGGAGGACAGCTTCATGAGGAACGCAGAGTTTCAGCTGGGCCTCAAAGGTTAGATAGGAATTTGGTAGTTGGAAATAAAAAGACTCTTCGGGGCGGGGGGGGGGGGGAACTGGGTGAGTGAAGGCCTAAAATGAAGAAAACAAAAGATAGGAAAATAATAAATAAATCCTGAAGTTTTCATGGTGCTTTATGATTTATAGTGGTTTTTTGTTTGTGTTTGTTTTTGTTTTTTTACTGATTGGGAATAACCATGCAATTTGGCTGTAGCCTAGGGTATGCTTTTAGGGCTGGAGAGAGATAAGTTTGGGGATCCAGTATTTGGAGGAACTTGAATTCTTTCTCAAGGAATATGCATAGGAATTAACAATCCACATAGATAAAAAATGTGAACAGGGATTCCAATTATTTGTTGTCACAGTGGAACATACATACGACATGTTTTTGGTATGTTAATAGATTGTGTATTTTACAAATGGGCTTTATTTCTCTTTTCTAGATCCTTTACTACAGCTCTACACTTTGCGGGGCTTCAGTGATGCCTTTTGTATCTAACCCTTTTCTGACCCTTCATATCTTTCCAGGGCACTTGTATTTCTTGCCTGGGCACGTAGCTTTCAGTGTCTTCACAGCTCATGCGTTCAGATTCATCTCACTGCTCTTACTGGACCCCTCCCCTGTTCAGAATCCCACAGTCATTCTGCATTATGTTCTGAATAAGGTTTGGGTTGCTTCACCTGACGTTAGTCTTACCTGGCTGAAATTCACCTTTCCAGTTCTATGTCTGTTATTCTCTGACATATGCCCTATATTTCAACCATTTTCTCCCCACCCCTCCCTTTCTCACCTTCTTCTCTCTCTTCTCTAAACATAATTTGGGCTGTTTTGCCCTGCCCCTGCACTCCCTTAGCATGCATTCCACTTATACCTATCATTCAAGAGTAAACTAAAATGCCAGTTCCTACACAAAGTTTTCTCTGGCCTTTACATCTGGAAGGAATCACTCATGCCTTTAACTCATAATAGGTAACACTTTTAGATAGCTTAGTATGTGCTAGGTCCTCTCTTCAACATTTTACATGGTTAACTCCTTTCATCCTTGTTAACACAACCTGTAAAGCAGGTATAATTACCGTCCCTATTTTATACATGAGAAAACTGAGGCATATCCTTGTCTTGCCCAACATCACATAGCAAATAACGCGTAGGTGTGATTTGAACCAAGGTACCCTGACATCAAGAGTTGTCATTGACAATAACATAACTGCTATGTTATTATATGGCCTCTGGCACCTTCTTATAATAGTTGACATCTGACTGTGACACTTAGTAGTTTTAATTTGATTTCTTGTAGATTTACTCTGTCCACTTTGCCTGACCCTGGGCTTTTAACCCTTGGGAACCCACCTACTGTAATTGGAAGTGCATGCATTAAGAGAGAAATCTAGGCATCCTGTTTCTGACAATGGCCAAAGCCCTTCTAATTTTTATCCTAGTCTAGACTTGGTCCTTAATTCTTGCCCCATTATTACATTTACTTTGTCTTTGTCTTTGTCTCATTTATTGGCATTTGTACTCTATTCTCCTACCTGATGGCCAATGTAACTTCTCATTTTTCTTTGATTCCCTTGCTTGTGTTTTTGTGCTCCTTGCATTTCTACCATATCAGGACTTTCAGCCCTGAGATCCTGGACCAACATGGCTGGTACTCTTTCCCCAGGTTTCTTGGGAGAAGGAATCAGAAACTGCTGGATTATAAGTTCCTAAGGGCAGAGATTTTATCAGCCTGTATCCTACAGAACAGGTATGTGTCTTCCACATAGGAACTCAATAATCTTTTATTGAGTAAAAGGATGAGCAAATGAAATCAGCCACCATCTGCTTAGTGTCCTTGACTGCTAGTAATGCCTTTTCTGATGATTTTTCTCCTACCTGTTTCTCATACTGTCCTTTATGTTTGAATCCTGATTCAGCCTTGGCTCTCCAAATCTTGTGGGTCCTGCTGTGACTGAGCTGAGTTAAAACAGCAGGTGCTTATTGGGCACAGAGAGGGTATGACACAAGATGCAGACACTGATTTTAAATAATTTCATTCTCATTGTCTCATAAAGGCTTCAAAATATAAAAACTTATTATATTAAACATGCTAAGTTAACAGTTTCAGATGAAAGTAGTTGTTACAAGTAGATGCATGACTAAACAATAAGTAAAAGGACAGACAATAATTTTGGGGAAGAGGACGGAGTCATTTCAGACAGAGATGGCTAACAAAGGATTTCAGAAGAAGGTAGAATTTTTAAAATTTACTTCTTTTTCTTTTTTTAGTTTTTATTTAAATTCCAGCTCATTAACATACAGTGTAATATTAGTTTTAGGTGCAGAATTTAGTGATTCATCACTTACATACAACACCCAGTGCTCATCACAGCAAGTGCCTTCCTTAATACCCATCATCCATCTAAACCATTCCCCCACCCACCTCCCCTCCAGCAACTTCAGTTTGTTCTTTATAATTAAGATTTTATTTTATGGTTTGCCTCTCTCTTTCCTCTCCCATATTCATTTGTTTTGTTTCTTAAATTCCCCAAGTGAGTAAAGTCATATGATATTTGTCTTTCTCTGACTGAATTATTTTGCTTAGCATAATACTTTTAGCTCCATCCAGGCTCTTGCAAACAACAAGGGTTCTTTCTTTTTTATGGCTGAGTAATATTCCATTATATATGTGTATGTATATATGTGTGTCCATACATATATATATTTATACACACACATAGGCACACACACACACCTTTCCATTATATATATCTCCCACATCTTCTTTATTCATTCATCATTCGGTGGATACTTGGGCTGTTTCCATTAATTTGGCTATTGTAGATAATTCTGCTATAAATACTAGGGTACATGTATCCCTTTGAATTAGTATTTTTGTATTCTTTTCACTTCTATAATTAATTTTAAAAAATTAACATAATGTATTATTTGTTTCAGAGGTAGAGGTCAGTGATTCCTCAGTTGTATACAACACCCAGTGCTCATTACATCACATGCCCTCCTTAATGTTCATCACCCAATTACCCCATCCCGCGACTCCCCTCCCCTCTAGCAAACCTCCATTTGTTTCCTGTGCTTAAGAGTCTCTTATGGCTTGTCTCCCTCTCTGTTTCATCTTGTTGTTTTTTTTTTCCTCTCTTCCCCTATGATCCTGTTTTATTTTTTAAATTTCGTATTTTTGTATTCTTCAGGTAGATACCTAATAGTGCAATTGCTGCATCATAGCATAGTTCTATTTTTTAACTTTTTGAGGAAACTCCACACTTTTTTCCAGAGTGGCTATACCAGTCTGCATTCCCACCAACAATTCAAGAGTGTTCCCCTTTCTCCACCTCCTTGCCAACACCTGTTGTTGCTTGCGTTGTTGATTTTAGCCACTCCAACAGGTGTGAAGTGATCTCATTGTAGTTTTGATTTGCATTTCCATGATCAGTGATGTTGGGCATCTTTTTATGTGTCTTTTCACCATCTCTGTGTCTTCTTTGGATAAAAATCTATCCATGTCTTCTGCCCATTTTTTATTGGATTATTCATTTTGGGAGTTTTATAAGTTCTTTATATATTTTGGATACTAACCCTCTATCAGATATGTCATTTACAAATATGTTCTTCCATTCTGTAGGTTGCCTTTTTGTTTTGTTGATTGTTTCCTTTGTTGTGCAGAAGCTTTTAATTTTTATAAAGTCCAATAGTTTATTTTTGCTTTTGTTTCCCTTGCCTTAGGAAACTATCTAGAAAGAAGTTACTATGGCTGAGGTCAAAGAGTTTGCTGCGTGTGTTCTCTTCTATGATTTTTATGGTTTCAGGTTTAATCTGTTGAATTTATTTATGTGTTTGGTGTAAGAAAGTGGTCCAGTTTTATTCTTTTGCATGTAGCTATCTGGTTTTTAGCACCATTTGTTGAAGACTGTCTTTTTCCTCATTGGATAGTCATTCTTGCTTTGTGGAAGATTCATTGACCATAGAGTTGAGAGTCCATTTCTGTACTCTCTATTCTGTTCCATTGATCTATGTGTCTATCTTTGTGCCAGTACCATACTGTTTTGATCACCACAGCTTTGTAATGTAAGTTGAAGCCTGGAATTGTGGTGAAATACAACATAAAATTTGCTGTCTTACACATTTTTAAGTGTATGGTCAACAGTGTTAAGCATATTCCCATTACTGTGTAACAGATCTCTGATTGTTTTATCATGCAAAACAGAAACTCCTATACTTACTAAACAACTACCCATTTCCCCCTTCCTCCTAGCTCCTGGTAACCACCATTTTACTTTCTGATTCTGTGAATTTGACTACTTTAGATCCCTCATATAAGTGGGGTTGTACAGTATTTGTTTTGATTTATTTATTTATTATTTTGATTAAAATATACTGTATTACTTGCCCTACAGGTACAGGTCTGTGAATCGTCAGGCTTACACACTTCACAGCACTCACCATTTCACATACGCTCCCCAATGTCCATAATCCAACCACCCTCTCCATACCCCTCCTCCCCCCAGCAACCCTCAGTTTGTTTTGTGAGATTAAGAGTCTCTTATGGTTTGTCTCCCTCCTGATCCCATCTTGCTTCATTTTTTCCCTTCTGTACCCCCAAGCCCCCCACTCTGCCTCTCAAGTTCCTCATATCAGAGATCATATGATAATTGTCTTTCTCTGATTGACTTATTTCACTCAGCATAATACCCTATAGTTCCATCCACTTCATTGCAAATGGCAAGATTTCATTTCTTTTGATGACTGCATAGTACTCCATTGTGTATGTATACCACTTCTTTATCCATTCATCTGTTGATGGACATCTAGGCTCTTTCCATAGTTTGGCTATTATGGACATTGCTGCTATAAATATTTGGGTGCACATGCCCCTTAGGATCACTACATTTCTGTCTTTAGGGTAAATACCCAGTAGTGTGATTGTTGGGTCATAGGGTACCCCTTTCTCTGCATCCTCTCCAACATCTGTCGTTTCATGATTTGTTAATTTTAGCCATTCTGACTGGTGCGAGGTGGTATCTAATTGTGGTTTTGAATTGTATTTCCCTGATGCCGAGAGTTATCGAGCTTTTTTTCATGTGTCTGTTGGCCATCTGGATGTCTTTGCAGAAATGTCTGTTCATGTCCTCTGCCCATTTCTTGATTGGATTATTTGTTCTTTGGGTGTTGAGTTTGGTAAGTTCTTGATAGATTTTGGATACTAGCCCTTTATCTGGGATGTCATTTGCAAATATCTTCTCCCATTCTGTCAGTTATCTTTTGGTTTTGTTTACTGTTTCCTTTGTTGTGCAAAAGCTTTTGATCTTGATGAAGTCCCAGTAGTTCATTTTTGCCCTTGCTTCCCTTGCCTTTGGCAAGATTTCTAGGAAGAAGTTGTTGTGGCTGAGGTCAAAGAGGTTACTGCCTGTGTTCTCCTCAAGGACTTCGATGGATTCCTGTCTCAGATTGAGGTCTTTCATCCATTTGGAGTCTATTTTTGTGTGTGGTGTAAGGAAATGGTCCAGTTTCATTCTTCTGCATGTGGCTGTCCAATTTTCCCAACACCATTTGTTGAAGAGGCTGTCTTTTTTCCATTGGACATTCTTTCCTGCTTTGTCAAAGATTGGTTGACCATAGAGTTGAGGGTCTATTTCTGGGCTCTCTATTCTGTTCCATTGATCTATGTGTCTGTTTTTGTGCCAGTACCATACTGTCTTGAGGATGACAGCTTTGTAATAGAGCTTGAAGTCTGGAATTGTGATGCCACCAACTTTGGCTTTCTTTTTCAATATTCCTTTGGCTATTCGAGGTCTTTTCTGGTTCCATATAAATTTTAGGATTATTTGTTACATTTCTTTGAAAAAAATTGATGGTATTATGATAGGGATTCCGTTAAATGTATGGACTGCTTTAGGTAGCATAGACATTTTCACAATATTTGTTCTTCCAATCCATGAGCATGGAATGTTTTTTCCATTTCTTTGTGTCTTCCTCCGTTTCTTTCATGAGTACTTTATGTTTTCTGAGTACAGTTTCTTTGCCTCTTAGGTTAGGTTTACTCCTAGGCATCTTATTGTTTTGGGTGCAATTGTAAATAGGATCAACTCCTTTTATTTCTCTTTTTTCTATCTTGCTGTTGGTATATAGCAATGCAACTGAGGGGCACCTGGGTGGCTCAGTGGGTTAAGCCTCTGCCTTTGGCTCAGGTCATGATCTCAGGGTCCTGGGATAGAGCCCCACATAGAGAGCATTGGGCTCTCTGCTTGGTGGGGAGCCTGCTTCCCCCTCTCTCTCTGCCTGCCTCTCTGCCTGCTTGTGATTTCTCTCTCTCTCTGTCAAATATATAAATAAAATCTTTAAAAAAAAAGAAATGCAGCTGATTTCTGTGCATTGATTTTATATCCTGACACTTACTGAATTCCTATATGAGTTTTAGTACTTTTGGAGTGGAGTCTTTTGGGTTTTCCACTTAAAGTATCATATCATCTGCAAAGAGTGAGAATTTGACTTCTTTGCCAATTCGGATGCTTTTAAGTTCTTTTTGTTGTCTGTGTGCTGAGACTAGGACTTCTAGTACTATGTTGAAGAGCAGTGGTGATAGTGGATAGCCCGGCTGTGTTCCTGAACTTAGCGGAAAAGCTCTCAGTTTTTCCCCATTGAGAATGATATTGGCTGTGGGTTTTCTATAGATGGCTTTGATGATATTGAGGTATGTACCCTCTGTCCCTACATTGTGAAGAGTTTTAATCAAGAAAGGATGCTGTACTTTGTCAAATGCTTTTTCAGCATCTATTGAGAGTGTCATATGGTTCTTGTCCTTTCTTTGACTAATGTAGTGTATGACATTGATTGATTTGTGGATGTTGAACCAACCTTGTAGCCCAGGAATAAATCCCACTTGGTCGTGGTGAATAATCCTTTTAATGTACTGTTGGATCCTATTGACTAGTATTTTGGTGAGAATTTTCGAATATGTGTTCATCAAGGATATTGGTCTGTAATTCTGTTTTTGATGGGGTCTTTGTCTGGTTTGGGGATCAAGGTAATGCTGGCCTCATAAAATGAGTTTGGCAGTTTTCCTTCCATTCTATTGGAAGTTTTCCTTCCATTCTAATTTTTGGGACAGTTTCAGGAGAATAGGTATTATGTCTTCTTTAAATGTTTGGTAGAATTCCCCTGGGAGGCCATCTGGCCTTGGTCTCTTGTTTTTTGGGATATTTTTGATGACTGCTTCAAACTCCTTACTGGTTATGGGTCTCTTCAGGTTTTCTTTTTTTTCCTGGTTCAGTTTTGGTAGTTTATATGTCTCTAGGAATGCATCCATTTCTTCCAGATTGTCAAATTTGCTGGTGTATAGTTGCACATAATATGTTCTTATAATGGTTTTTATTTCTTTGGTGTTGGTTGTGATCTTTCCTCTATCACTCACGATTTTATTAATTTGGGTCCTTTCTCTTTTCTTTTGGATAAGTCTGGCAAGGGATTTATCAATCTTCTTAATTCTTTCAAAGAACCAGCTCCTAGTTTCGTTGATTTGTTCTACTGTTTTTCTGATTTCTATTTCATTGATTTCTGCTCTAATCTTAATGATTTCTCTTCTTCTGCTGAGTTTAGGCTTCCTTTGCTGTTGTTTCTCCAGCTCCTTTAGGTGTAGGGTTAGATTGTGCACTTGAGACCTTTCTTATTTCTTGAGAAAGTCTTGTATGTTGTGTACTTTCCTTTCAGGACCACCTTTGCTATGTCCCACAGATTTCGAACAGTTGTGTTTTCATTATCATTTGTTTCCTGATTTTTTTCAGTTCTTCTTTAATTTCCTTGTTGACCCATCATTCTTTAGTAGGATGCTCTTTCGCTTCCATGTATTTGAGTTCTTTCCAACTTTCCTCTTGTGATAGAGTTCTAGCTTAAGAGCCTTGCGGTCTGAAAACATTCAGGGAATGATCCCAGTCTGTTGGTACCGATTGAGACCTGATTTGTGACCCAGGATGTGTTCTATTCTGGAGAATGTTCCATGTGCACTAGAGAAGAATGTGTTTCTGTTGCTTTGGGAGGAAATGTTCTGAATAGATCTGTGATGTTTGTCCGGTCCAGTGTGTCATTTAATGCCTTTATTTTCTTGTTCATCTTTTGCTTGGATGATCTGTCCATTTCACTGAGGGGAGTGTAAAAGTTTCTTACTATTATTGTATTATTGTCGATGTGTTTCTTTGATTTTGTTATTAGTTAGTTTATATACTTGGCTGCTCCCATGTTAGGGGCATAGATATTTAAAATTGTTAGAGCTTCTTGTTGGACAGGCCCTTTGAGTATGATATAGTGTCCTTCCTCATCTCTTATTATAGTCTTTGGCTTAAAATCTAATTGATCTGCTATAAGGATTGCCACCCCAGCTTTCTTTGCATGTCCATTAGCATGGTAAGTTGTTTTCCACCCCCTCACTTTAAATCTGGAGGTGTCTTTGGGTCTAAACTTAATTTCTTGTAGACTGTTGTAGACTTCTTATAGCATTTTGATGAGTCTTGTTTTTTTATCCATTCTGATACCCTGTGTGTTTTGGTTGGGACATTTAGCCCATTTAAATTCAGGATAACTATTGAAAGATATGAATTTAGTGCCACTGTATTGCCTATAAGGTGACTGGTGCTGTAGATTTTCTCTGTTCCTTTCTGGTCTATTATTTTTAGGCTCCGTCTTTGCTTAGAGGACCCCTTTCAATATTTCCTGTATGGCTGGTTTGGTGTTTGCACATTCTTTTAATTTTTGTTTGTCCTGGAAACTTTTTCTCTCATCTTCTATTTTCAATGACAGCCTCACTGGGTATAGTATTCTTGGCTGCATATTTTTCTCATTTAGTGCTCTGAATATATCATGCCAGTTCTTTCTGGCCTGCCCGGTCTCTGTGGATAGGTTTTCTGCCAGTCTAATATTTCTACCATTATATGTTACAGACCTCTTGTCCTGAGTTGCATTCAGGATTTTCTCTTTGTCACTGAGACTTGTAAGTTTTACTGTTAGGTGACAGGGTGTGGACCTATTTTTATTGATTTTGAGGGGGTTTCTCTGTGCCTCCTGGATTTTGATGCTTGTTCCCTTCACCAAATTGGGAAATCCTCTATTATAATTTGCTCCAAAATACCTTCTGCCCCCCTCTCTCTTTCTTCTTTTTCTGGAATCTCAATTATTCTAATATTGTTTTGTTTTATGGTATCACTTATCTCTCTAATTCTCCCCTTGTGGCTCAGTAGTTGTTTGTCTCTCTTTTGTTCAGCTTCTTTATTCCCCATTGTTTGGCCTTCTATATCACTAATTCTCTCTTCTGCTTAATTTATCCTAGCAGTAAAAGCCTCCATTCTTTTTTTTTCTTTAAAGATTTTTATGTATTTGACAGATAGAGATCACAAGTATGCAGAGAGGCAGGCAGAGAGAGCGGGGGAAGCAGGCTCCCTGCCAAGCAGAGAGCCCAGTGCGGGGCTTGATCCCAGGACTCTGGGATCATGACCTGTGCTGAAGGCAGAGGCTTTAACCCACTGAGCCACCCAGGTACCCCAAGAGCCGCCATTCTTGATTTCACCTCATTAATTCCTTTTTTGATTTCAGTTTTGTTAGATTTTTGTTCTTTTTTTCCTCCAGAAATGGATTTTATATCTCCAGACAGGGTTTCTCTAATATCCTCCATGCCTTTTTTAAGCCTAGCTAGAACCTTGAGAATCATCATTCTGAACTCTAAATCTGGCATATTACCAATGTCTGTATTGATTAGGTCCCTAGCCATCAGTACTGCCTCTCTTTCTTTTTTTTTTTGTGGTGAGTTTTTCCACCTTGTAATTTCATCCAGATAAGAATATATGAATGAGGGGTGCCTGGGTGGCTCAGTGGGTTAAAGCCTCTGCCTTCGCCTCAGGTCATGATCCCAGGGTCCTGGGATCGAACCCTGCATTGGGCTCTCTGCTTAGCAGGGAGCCTGCTTCCCCTCCTCTCTCTGCCTGCCTCTCTGCCAACTTGTGATATCTGTCTGTCAAATAAATAAATAAAATCTTAAAAAAAAAGAATATATGAATGAGAGAATAAAATACTAAAAGGGTGGAAAAGACCCCAGAACAATGTACACTAACCAAATCAGAGGAGACCCCAAACCAGGGGGAGAAGAAAGGCACTAAAAAGAAATTTAAAAAAATATATATTTTTAAATATGTATATGTATAAACACACACATATGTATGTGTTTTAAACCAGTCTAGACTGGTGAATAGAACAGAGCCATCCATTTGATTTTGGGTGTATTTTGGTCTCTTAGAGGAAACTACCTACCAAAATTTTAAAGAAAGAAAAACTTATATATATATAAAAATAAGGGTAAACATGATGAAGGGATGGAATATGACTGTAAAGATGAAAATTTTTTAAAAATTCTAAAAAAGGAATTGATACGATAAGTTGGTTGGAAAAAGAAAGAAGGGAAAAAAAAGGAGGGGGAGAGAATGTGCTCAGGCTGGAGACTAGAACAAAGCCCTGTGCTAGATTTAGGGTATATTTTGATCTATTAGAAGAAATTGTATCCCAAAATTTTTTAGAAAAAAAAACTATATACAAAAAATAAGGTTAATATGGTTAAATAAGGTTCAATATGAAGGATAAAATATGTCTATTGTAATGAAGGTTAAAAAAATTTTTTTAGAAAGGTATTGTTAAGATAAACTAGTTAAAACACGTTAAAAGAGGAAAGAGGAAAGTTTACAAAATTAGAATAAGAAAAAAATAAAATTATAAAATTTTAATTTAACTTTGCAAGACTAAAGGATCATGGGAGATAGCCATGAATTCCATGCATTGCTGTCCCCTATCTCTTGAATTCTGCTCTCTTGATCGGTGAGTTTGGTCTTGGCTGGATGTTCTTGCTGATCTTCTGGGGGAGGGACCTGTTGTACTGGTTCCCAAATGTCTTTGCCTGAGGCGGAATTGCACCACCCTTGCCAGGGGCCAGGCTAAGTAATCTGCTTGGTTCAGTCTTGGGAGTTTTTGTTCCCTGAACGCTTTCCATAGAGCTCTGGAGGATGGAATGAAAATGGCGGCCTCCCAATCTCTGGCCTGGAGGAACTGAGAGCTTGGGGTCCCTACTCCTCAGTGCGCCCTCAGAGAAAAGGGGTCAATCCCTCCTGTCTCCCTGGTCTCCAGCCGCGCTCCAAGCTCACCCGGCCTGTGACCAAGCGTTTCTGTCTCTGACGCACAGCTCCATTTGGAGTCTCCGAACCAGCAATTCCTCCCTTCAGAGAAGGAATTTGAGTCTCCCTGGATCTGCCACTTGTGTGGTCCCTGCTGGAAGAGCAGTGGTCTAAGTGTGCTGTGGATCACATTTTAAGGTATCCCCGTGCTGAGAACTCACTCCTTCGCTCCATTTCTGTAGCCGGCTTCCCCACTGTGGTACCTGCAAGCTTTGCTACACTCAGACACCCCTGATCCTTCTGTGACCCCGTGGGTCCTAAGACCACACTGTCCCTGCAAGGACTGCACTCCTGCTTAGCCTCTGGAGCAATGTCCCTCTGAGGAGCAGACTTCTAAAAGTTTGGATTTTATGCGCCACTGCTCCACGGCTTGCCAGGAGCCAGCTCCTCCCCCGTGGTCTATCTTCCTGTCACTTCGGATTCACTTCTCCACACGTCCTACCTTTCAGAAAGTGGTCGATTTTCTGTTCCTAGAATTGCTGCTCTTCTTCTCTTCAGTCTCCTGTTGAGTTTGTAGGTGTTTGGAATGGTTTGATAACTATCTAGCTGAGCTCCTGGGACCTGATGTCATTTCAGTCCACTAGTCCTCTGCCATCTTGTCTCTCTCCCAGTATTTGTCTTTTTAAGAAGAATGTAGATTTTGAGCTGTGTCTTTAAAGATCAGTGAATAGGTAGAGATGAAAGGGTGTACATAGGTAAATGGATTAGTATAGAGTGAAAAGGTATATTTCCTTAACCTGTACGGAGATAGATAGAAGCTGAGTCATGTTCCTTATTTATTTGCTTTGGGGCATTCCTCTTAGGTTAAGGATATTTTGGCTGCTGTTCCCTGTGTATATTTATATCTGAATTTACCTGTGGTTCTCAACTCAGAGAATCCTAGACATTAGTTATATAGACTCGTCAATGTAAATTTTGGTCCAGAGGATAAGAGGATTGAGGTCTAAAAGCATGGACACTTGAATTCATTGTTTTTACTTTAACTATGATAGAATGGATATTTACATTTGGCTTTGAAACAAAAGGGTTTTTTTGTTTGCTTGTTCTTTAAAGAACCAACCCATTAAGATAGGAAATCTAAATGCAGGTTTTTGTAATAATGAACACAGTTACATGGATAACAAATTTCAACACCTGTTTTACTGTTGTGTTGCTCTTTTAATCAATAATTCTCTATCATTAGGAACTGGTAAATTTTTTTTTTTTTTTTAAACCTATGGGTTGCAAGAGACAAGGATCTGACACAGTTCTAAGCCTGTTAGGTGCAATCTTCTTGAGTTTTGTGCTTAATCTTACCAGACAGATCACATGACTCTCCTTCACATTTGGATAGTACTAGACCTCACATAAAGGACCACCACAAGTCCATGTGGTACTATAGTCTGAACTAGGAAAAGGCCTTTTCTTCAAGACACATAACTTCTATCTGATGGAATATTGTCTTGATAAATATCTGCTATCTGCTAGAACATTGTGATAATTTGGTTAACTACATGAACAGTGGCCTGTAGTGTTGTGTAGTATATAGCATGCCCAACTCTATGTAAGAATCTTTCAAAAGCACAAAGGTAGTCAACAGAAAATGGAGCAGTGCAGCTCGGTCACTCTCTGTGAAGGCATAGGAATTAACAGGCATGGATTTTGCCTTGTAGATGTGTCAGAGTGCAAAACAAGATGGAAACCCAGAACTTGGGTCTCAATATTATGAGATAGGTAGAAAATGAAATACCAAATTGGAGGAGTGGGAAGTTGGGTTTGCCAAAAGTCAGAACTTAGGTGGACAAGTTGAATGCATGTACGAGGATTTTTGGGTAGGAAATGCAGGCATTTGAAATAGTTTTTTATAGAATTATAATGCCAATTTGCACAGGGATGTGTAGTTAACATAAAGGAGCAAGAATAGGGCAGATTCCAGGTTATATTCTCAGTAGTAATGAAAATAGCTGACATTTATGCAGTGCTTCAGAATTTATAAGACATTACTAATACATGGTATCCTATTTTGATATTTTTGGGTACCTTTTAGGGCAAGAGAACTACTATTTATCACAATTTTATAAATAAGGATTAATAAGTTTACATGACTTGTTCAAGTTCATATATATGATAAAGCTAAATATTTTAAAGATTTTATTATTTATTTGAGAGAGAAAGAAAAAGAGAGAATGAGCAGGGGAAGGGGTGGGGGGAAAGAGAATCTCTCAACCAGACTTTGTGCTGAGCACTGAGTCCCATGTGGGGTTCAATCTCATCACCCTGAGATCATGCCCGAGCTGAAACCAAGAGTTGGATGTTTAACTGACTGAGCCACCCAGGCATCCCAGTAAAGCTAAATTTTTAAATCAAATACTTCTGAGTCCATGATATTTTAAAATATACCATGATTTATTATTTTTTTCTGATAAACTTCCACCAAAGTATCCTGGTTAACTGTTCCCTAGACTTCCACTGCAAGTCAACAAATTTACTTCCTTTTATTTCTTTGCACAAAATATACACTCTATTCCTAGCCACATTACCATATCGTAGAAAATGATGTTGGCCACTCCCAGGCCTGGGCTGTAATGCAATACTTGTCCCCCTCTCTCTTTCTGTCTTAATGTCAGTACCATGGCAGCCTGAGAAACCACAGGTTGAAAATGGGAGAGTCTCCATCAACTTGAGTATTTGAATAATATTTGAAAAGAGCCCTTCCTCCTCCAGGAGATAATTTCTATTGAATTTACTGAGCAAGAAGTAAACTTCTATTAAGTTAAGCCACTGAGCATTTGGGTTTCATCTAATTCTTACAGCAGCCAATGTTACCTTAGTAATGTACTCTCTTTACATTATTTACATGTAACCTCTACTACGTAAGCATTTCTCTCTTAGTTGCTTATCTGTGACTGAAGTTATTTGGGGTAGGTGCCCACCTTTTTCTTTAAGACTGCTTTTATACCATTACTTCCATTTCCTCTTTAATCCCTCAGGTCACTGAAGCACATGGAATTAGGCTATATACTTTGCATCCCCCCCCTTTTTTACAGTGATCTCCTTCCCTCCCCATCATGCCCTCCACGCATTATAGATTTTAACCATTAGTTTGCTAAATTTCTCAGCATCACTATTTCTGTTTATTCTTTGACCACCTCTTCTTACCTCTCCAGTTCACTTTTACTCTAGTGTAAGTAAGTGGGAGTACTCCACTCCTGTAATTCTTGGACACCATTGGGAATCGCAGTCCACTCACTTTACTGTTACCTCACTATACAACATCCATCTTTACCTGGTTAAAATTTCTAAGTCTATTATTAAATAATATCCATGTATACATAGTCAGCTCCTTTGACCCACTCCTCATACTGTTTTTGTCTGGGGGAATTCCCGCCTTGAGTAAATTCAGCTTTGTTACTATTCCATCACTGAGTCAGTACAACTGAGTGTAGCTGGAAGAAAGTGTAACAGTGCTTACTAGGCTAACTTTAAATTTATGATAACAAGCCTTAACTGGATTTGGTGTCTGGCCCTCCTTTACTTTCCACATAGCTTTTTCCAGTGATTCCATCCAGGTCCGTAGCTTTAAATATGTCATACGGGATTAACTCCCAAGTGTGTATACCCAGCCTTAACTCTTCCTGCACAATCCACACCTGGATACCCTACTCTCTATCTGTCCACATAACAGGCATTTCAAATAGCTCAGCTGCCGTGGAGACCAGAATGTAGGCTTTGTTCAATTTCCCAGCCATTCCTGCAATATTGGCAAAGGAAAAAACAACAACAACAACTAATATCTAATCAGTGCTTACTTTGCGCTGGGTCCCTTGCACGTAAAAATGATCTAATCCTCACAGAAAATCTATTAGGTAATACCATAATTATCATCTCTGCTTCAGAGAAGAGGAAACTGAGGTTCAGAGCCCAAATGGCGGAGTTGGTACTTAAATCAACTAAGCAGAAGTTAGCAGACTTTTGTTGTAAAGGGCCAGACAGTAAATATTTTCAGCTTTGTGGACCATACTGTCTCTGTTACAACAAATCAGCTCTGCTCTTTTAGTGTGAAAGCTGTCACAAAGAATGCATAAGTGATAGGCTACATCTGACTTAACACGTGGTAGATTGGCAACCCCAGCTTTAAACCGTTATTGCTATATTGCCTGGGTAAAACGAATGGTCGAACAAACAAACAGACCAATGAATGAAGGAACGACACCCTCTTTGGCACCAGCCTTCCGCTGCTTTGTTTCCCCGAGTTCTCTCATGAGTATTCATGAGACTGCTAGAGAGTCATGTCACTGGCAAGGGGAAGAACACCACAATCACTCTTCAGGGCTGAGTGAGGAGCACAAAGGGAAAAATCTTACAAGACTAGTGTTTTGTTCCCATGGTGGGTTAGGTGAGCAATGGTTCTAGCTCCCTGAGGCTCTCTTTGGATGGCTGAGAGATCTAAATCATAACTTTTTGTTCAGGGAATATGTTCCCTCTAGGATGGAGTCCTACTCTTTCTCACCAGAAGCTTCATGATCTGTTCTAAGTGTCCAGTGTCCTTATGCTCTATTCTTACCCCCTCCAGCAACCCAGGAGACCTTGAGGATTTGGAACATGCAGGTTCCCTCTCACTTTTAGGTCTGTGTGTATCCTGTCCTTTCTGCCTGGTAAACTAACTGCCTCACTTCGATGGCCAGGCTCACCAATTATTTGTTCTTTAGAACTCGGCTGGGATGCGATTTGTCTCCTGGAAGTTGTTCTAAACACTCCACGACAAGTCGTTGCCCTTGCTCTGCCTCTAATAATCTCATGCTTGTTTCAACAGCAATTTTTAATCACTCTGTATAGAAATTGTTCTTTTGCTAGTCTGTCTTCCCAACACTGCCAGTGTTTTGAGAGTGGGCATCATCTCTTACCCATTGTTTTAAGTCCAGCACATAATACAGTGCCTGGTCCAGAGAGTCCCTCAGTAAATATCTGTTGAGTGAGTGATGCACATCAGATTTTTCTTAGGAGTGGCTGAGAGCAGCTTTATTGGTATGGTGTTTAGTAAACCTTGTTCCTGCTCTCTAGATATCAAGTGGTTGGAGCGATGCTCTCTGGGCCTTAGCTCAGCAGAGTGGGTAAATGACTGTGACTACTTCTAGCTGGAAAGCCACATGTGTAACATTCGTCTCTCAAGAGTATTAACTGCTCAGAAAAGCAGGGCTTAGGCTGGGTGATGGACACTGGGGAGGGTACGTGCTATGGTGAGTGCTGTGAATTGTGGAAGACTGAAGAATCACAGACCTGTACCCCTGAAGCAAATAATACATTGTATGTTAATTTTAAAAATTTTTAAACAAAAAAGAAGAGAGAAGAAAAGCAGGGTTTAGAAAATAAGGTTGTGTGGCTGGCTGTAATCTTAGAAGTATTTAGTCAATGGCTATGCATGTAGTGGAAAAAGCTTGACCTTGGAGTCAGGCTAATTTAGGTTCACATATCATCTTTTCCACTTTTAAACTTCCTTGAAGTTCAGTTTCCTGATCTACAAAATAAGGATAAAAATATATGTCCTGCAAGGTTTCAGCAATGTGGGAAAGGGATTAAAGAGAATATGCCCAGTACCATGTCATCTGGTAGGTTCTAATCACACATGGTAGCTGTAGCCGTGAAATGCTGTCATAATCCTTTGAAAACCACCTTAGAGAACTGCGGGGTCTAGGGTTGCTTACAAAACCCAAACAGGCTGTCTTGAGTTCAGTGACAGCACCTACTTACATCATAATGGCAACTTCAGATGGGAAATGTCTGCACTATTGGGTCTCCCATCCCTAGTAAAGTAATTGAAGTAAATTGAAGTAAATATAAGAGGCTCTGAAGTTCCTATAAATACACTTAACTCTTGGCCCCTTGAAACAAAGCATGTCAACCTATGCACGTGTGAGTGCACATGCGAACACACACACACACAGCATTTCTGTTTTTGTTATTAGTTTGCCATTGGTTAAGCATATGAGACAGGAGAAACATTCCTAAGTTAGATAATATTTTCTTCAACAAAATAACACTAGGGTAAGGGCTCGGACTGAAATTTTGCCAGAAGGTAATTGGTCGACAAAAGAGTTAATCACTCCAGAGGAGAGTGTTTGAGCAAGGATATAACTTTGCTGGTGGTTAGCTGTAAAGCTGGGGAGGAAAGCATTACAGGTGTTTTCCACGGCTTCCAGTTTCCCTAATGTCTGGGTGCTGCAAAGAGGTTTTTCCTTTGCCTGCGCATTTAGTTTACAAGATGATCCTCACATAAAACACAGTGGTTACATTCATGATAACATATGCAAAATTAAACCACTGACCCAGTAATCAAATAAAACTTCCCATAAATTATTGAGCATGTTCTTTGCTTTTCTTAAAGCAAACAAATCCTTTGTCCCTGAATTTTCCAAATAAAAGCTCTTGCAACAAACAGGAGATTCATGGGTCCAGAATAGGGTGCAAGTAACAGAGCTGTGGCCTCTCAGTGAGCTCAAAGGCCTCCCTCTGCTTCCTGGCCACAGGTTCTTGTGCCTGGCTCTATTTACACAGGCCGGCCATGTAAGGCCGCATCTTGGGACATTAGTTGGTAAATCAGAACCCTGGACATAAGGTCTCACAATGTCTTGGATTTCACCCAGGCAGGCCTCAGGTAGAATCTGCTCCATATGGTGACTTATGTTAGGCAGATAAAATGCCTATTTGGCATCAACAGGAGCCTCTGTGTTTCTTCATGGGCAGCACAAATTAAGAACACACATGATAGCGGATCCTCTATTTGTGATACTGTGGAGGAAGAGAGAATGGGAATATAAAACCTACAGAATGTATTTAATAGGTTATCCTGCCCACCAACGTACATAAACTCTAACACATGGCAAAATCTTGGGATTTTACCATTCTGGTCATCTTTGGAGAGTTTCTCTGGTTGTTGTTTATCATGCTCGTTATTACCAATCATCTAATGAGCTAGCTGTGAGGCACCGTGGCAGGAACTGTGGAGGATGCCAAGGAGGAAGTAGGAGACATAGTCCTTGCTGGAGGTGACATGCCCACCCAGTCATGGTCGTAGCTGCCTGGGGATGGCCTTCAGGTGAGAGAGGGAGTGCATGGGTCTCCAGAACTCAGATTAATTTGGGAATTCTAAATAAACCTCCAGAAATTCTGTTTATACAGGACACACAGTCTCTTTGGAGGACTGTCTAGGGAAAAGGGAGGCTTTGGCCCTGGTGAGTCAGGGTTCCAAGCCCTTGCTTATTCCTAAGGCTGGTGAATGAAAGCCAAGGTGAAAAGGTATCTACAGTGTAAGGCCGTATATCAGGGTGTACAGGTGTGTCCACATGGGGCACCCAGCAGCAGAGTACATTCTGGTAGTTGCTCTCAGGCAGATCCTGTTGGTGGAGGACTGGCCTATTGCAAACTATGCTGTGATTCTGTGAGTCCTTCCCAGGTTGTCCCAGGGCCGCTTTCTCCTACATTTGATATTCCTTAACATTTCCTATAACACTCGGAAGGAGATGGACTCATTCAGTTGCTTTTTGCAGCAGGGAACTGAGGCGCTCAGGGACAATGGGAGAATTTCTTCGAGGGTTTTCTTTGCTAGACGTGACTCCACACTGACAGCTTCCCCCTCTGTGTTCTCATTCTTCTATCTCAGCACTTAAAATATTGTGTTGCACTTAGGAGTTTCAACTTATGTGGGCTAGATTATAAACTTCTTGAGGACAGGAACCACATCTCCTTTCACTTCCATATATCAAGTGCCTAGTACAGCACCTGGTGCAGGGCAAACCTCCATTCAATATTCACAATTCTGTGAATGGGAATTGAGGAAGCCTTCCAGATTATGGAAAAGAACACACCTGAACCTAACCCCACACACCCTGATTTTTCTTGATCAGTGATTATGTCTACATTATCACATGCAATTAAATACCAGCATAAATGGAGGGAACAAAGAATGCAGTGACTCTAAAATCATTACTCTGTGGTCTCAGGACACACTGGCAATAGCACTGCTTTACTTTCCTGGTCGGCTTGATTAATATTAATTAATGTCTCTCTCCTGACTGTATTTCAATTAATGGAAGGGAAAGCAACTCTCAGGTGTGTTGGATGAGGGACTGACTGGACTGTTGTTAACATTTCAATTGAAGAGTTTACACGTGGTTAAAAATCTATACTGCTATGTATGCTTTGGTAGAATAAATGTTTATCGTTTTCAGTATTTATTGACTGCCTACTGTGTGCCAAATACTCTCTTGGCAGGATGTTTCCTCAATGAGCTCATAATTTACTTCAGGGATTTGGCTATGGATGTAGTTTAACATGATTGGAGAGAAAAATGGCTCCATTAATCAAACTGGTGGATTTGTAAATTAAAATATATGAATCAGGATTTATGCCCCTGTAGTACATTTATTATAATAAATATTAAAGTCTAGTGCTTGCTTCGGCAGCACATATACTAAAATTGAAACAATACATTAAAGATGAGCATGGCCCTTACACAAGACACAAATTTGTGAAGCAGTCCTTGTTTTTAAAAAATATGTTAGAAGTCTACACCTAGACTATGTTAAATTAATGAATATTTTAATAAAGAAAAGGTCATTTAAAAATTCACTGGCAAATTATTTAGCTTGTAGGCTTTGTCCCAAGTCTTCTGATACTTGAGAACATATTAAATGTATAGGCTGTGCTTTCTTTGCAATTTAATTATTGTGTAAAATGATTATTTAGTTGTTGAAACAGGGTGGAGCTTCCTTTACTTAGAAGTGCATGTGTGTTTGGGCACATTTCTCCTGAGTTAGTTCAGAGTGATTATTTTCTTTGCTCTGCTTGTATTAATACTGCCGAATCTTTTTTCAATAAGACAAGCTGGTTGCAATTCCAGCTGTAAAATGGGCAAAGAACTTTCGGTAAAAACCAAAATTCTCTTCTATGTAATTGACCAGAAGGAGGCTCCCTTCCACCTCACTGCATAAACTTAGGCTAAATCTTCCAAACTTAATTCTTCCCCAGCGGTTCTAATATTCCCATTGGTGGTGTAGGGGCAGCACTATGAAATTTTCCTTTCAGGAACAGAATTTAAGCTTGCATCATGAGTAAGAAGATTTCAGGGACTGTAATGTGCCCTTTCCTTACACCAGCTCATTTATAGATTTTTCTCCTGCCTGAGGGACAATTAACAAAGATGTTGGGATAAAATTTTCCTCACTTGGGATATCTCAATATTCCTTATCTTAATTCCCAAGCTTTGTCTTCCTCATGGCTTTGTTCTGTCAAGGTTGTCCAATGCAATCCATTTTTATAAAATAGCATTTTGGTTTTTTTTAAATTTAATTTAATTTTTTTCAGTGTTCCAAAATTCATTGTTTATGCACCACACCAGTGCTCCATGCAATATGTGCCCTCCTTACCCACCACCAGGCTCACCCAGCCCCCCACCCCTCCAAAACCCTCAGTTCATTATTTTATTTTTTAAGTAGGCTCCATGCCCAGTGTGGTGCTGGAATTCACGACCCTGAGATTGAGAGTTGCATTCTCTATGGACTGAGCCAGCCAGACACCCCAAGTCCAGTACAATATTTTAAAGATTTTATTTATTTATTTGACAGACAGATCACAAGTAGGCAGAGAGGCAGGCAGAGAGAAAGAGGAGGGAAGCAGGCTTCCTGCTGAGCAGAGAGCCCGATGCAGGGCCTGATCCCAGGACCCCGGGATCATGACCTGAGCCGAAGGCAGCGGCTTTAACCCACTGAGCCACCCAGGCGCCCCGCCAACACAATATTTTAAATATTAGTATTTTGAGATGAATCAACAAGGCATTTGGATTTTTTTTAAAAAGTATTGTTGTTGTCTCTACCTACCTATTCATCTTAGTCTCTATGCATCTGTAAGTACGAAATACATGTTTTAAAACATAGGATAATCATAACTCAACACAGAGAATGTGGTGAATTCACACCACAGGGGCTCTAATTACACTGCATTTGACAATGAAAAAGCCACTAGTAGATTTGGAACAGAAACAAAAAGTGCAAAGGCTTTGGAGAGTAAAGAGGGATGTGAGAGGTATCCACCACTGTGAGTACACAATTTATTATATGATGTGATGAGGTCATTTTGAATCAATTTATTTTCAGGTTCTTCATTGTCAAGGAAGGCAGTAAAAATAGCTTTGCTGCTTTTTTCAGGAGACTTGCCCTTTAATGATGGAGCAGAGCTGGTTATGAAATACCCAACTGTGACTAATTTTGGAGGAGTAACATCTCAAATAAATTGTCTCCTGGAAATGCTGTTGGAGCTAGTGAACAGCAGAATGATGATGCGTTTATCTATGCTAATTGCTCCTTTGAGGGTTTTTTCCTAGACAAGGCACAGAGTAGACTGATGCTGTACTTCTAACCTTTCCTTGTCATAGAGGTTTCAGTTTTGGAGAACGATGATAGGCAGAATAATGGCCCCCAGAAATGTTTGTGCCCTAATCCCTGGAACCTGTGAATATGTTACTTTGCATGGAAAAGGTAAGGAGCTCCATAGATGTAATTAAGGTTATAGCTATTAAGATAGGGAGATTGTCATAAGTGGGGCGAATCTAATCACATGATCCTTTGAGAACAGAGAACTTTCTACAACTGGAGAAACATGTAGCAGAAGAAAAAGAGAATTCCAAGTGTGCTGTTGGTGGTTCTGAGATCTAAGGGGTTGCATGTGAACTTGGAGAGAAGCCTTTAAGGAAGGACAGCCCCTGGTTGACAACCTGCAAGGGAATGGAGGCATCAGTCTTACAACCCCAAAGAACTTAATTCAGCCAACAGCATGAATGAGCTTGGAATTAGATTCTTCTGCAGAGCTCCTGCTAAGGAGTGCTGCCCTGCCAACATTTTGATTATTCCTTGATAATACCCATGTCAGGCTTATACCCTACAGAAACTGTGAGATCATATATTTCTGTTGTTTTAAGTCACTGAGTTTGTGTTAATTTGTTACAGCAACAACAGAAGACTAAATCACAGGATCTATTTTGAAGAAACTAGTACTTGGGTTGGATTGTCACTGTGGTGGTATACTGTTACAACAAACCATGTCTCCATGATTTTTTCCAGTGACTCTGGGCTTTAGCCATTGAGTGTTAACAAATGGGTTCAAAACAGAAGCTTGACAAATGTATTAATTTCCTATTGCTATTCCTGGCTTAAAACAAAGTTATTATGGTTCTATAGGTCAGAAGTCACACTGGGCTAAAATCAAAGTGTCGGCAGGACTGCATTCCTTCCGGAGGCCCCAGAGGAAAATCTATTCCTTTACCTTGTCCAGCTTCTAGAAGTTGCCTGCATTCCTTGGCTTGGGGCCCCTTCCTTCATTTTCAAAGCATAACAGCTTCAAATCTGTCTTATTCCTACCTCCTTCTTACAAGGAGTCTTGTGACTATTTATCCCTCCCAGATAATCCAGGCTAATCTTTCCATTTTATCTAAATCACATCTGTAGTCTCTCTCTTTTTTTTTTTTAAAGATTTAATTAATTTATTTATTTGACAGAGAGATCACAAGCAGGCAGAGAGGCAGGCAGAGAGAGAGGAGGAAGCAGGCTCTCCGCTGAGCAGAGAGCCGATGCGGGGCTCGATCCCAGGACCCTGGGATCATGACCTGAGCCGAAGGCAGAGGCTTTAACCCACTGAGCCACCCAGGTGCCCCCTGTAGTCTCTTTTGCTGTGAAGGTAACATATTCACAGGCTTCAGGGATTAGTGCTTGGTTACCTTTGTGGGGGGGCATTATTTTGCCTACCCCAAAAAGTGTTTGCATGCCAGATTTATACTCCTAGAATGCTCATTCTTAGAATGTTTCTTCTTGGAACACAATTCCTATGCTACGAGGAAATCCAAGCAAGCATGTAGAGAGGCCTCCAAAGGGAAGAACCAAGGCCTCTGGCCAACATTCCCAACAGAGCTCCCAGCTAGCTGCCAACACCAACTCCTTGCCATGGGAGTGAGCCTGCTACAATAAACCTTCCAACTAACCCAGTGCCCAAGCCATCACCACAGAGCAGAACTTTCTGGTCAACCCACAGAATCATGAAGGATGATAAATCATGGTTGTTATTTTAAACTCCTAAAGTTTGGGGGTGGTATGTTATGCAGCAATGGGTACTTGATATGCTGCTGGTCTCTTTTATAACTACCTAACTACTTGAAATTGAGGAATTCTGACTAGAGGAAGATGGCTTCTTCTATCGAATATTCAGTATAAAACAGATGACACAGGTCAAAATACATAAAGTCCCTAGCTCAGCACCTGGCACATGGTGGATACTGTAAAAATATGGATTATCTTTTCCCAAGTAGTCTTTTTTGCTGCAGACATTGAATCCTCGCTCCCTATTCAAAGAGGGGATTTCTCTCTGTTAGAGAAATTTATTTAATATAGTATGTAACAAAACATAATGTATTATCCTCGGATAATTTTGCTTGGTGGTCCATAATTTAAAGTTATAAAGCCTTAACCTGAATAATATCTATATTCCAAAAAGACCTTTTCTCAGGAAATACATCTTAACTAAATTTTACAATACAAAGTGGAGTCTGCAGTTCATATTGTTTAATTGTGCTGTCACACAAGAATCTTGGAATTTTTCTTAGTTTGTTCAATTGCTGTAAATGACTTCTGAAAGTAATATAATTAAACTTGTTATGGTTTATGCGTTCATAGAATTCATAGAGCAAGCTGAGTATGTAACTGTTCATTTGGAGCCGAGTCGATTACCATTTGAAAACAGTTAATGGAGGAGCTGATAAGAATACATTGCAAAGAGTTGTGATTTAATTTCACATCACCTAGAAAGATTTGATGTCATGCGTGTTAATGGCAGTTTTGAGGGGCATAAGGATTGACATATTTTCCTGAGCTAAGTGATATAGCCATGCTGACTCAATGAAAAACTCAAATTTCAAAATACATGAAGTAAGTAATACAGTGCAACCTTATGTGATTAAATTCACCACCTGAGTATTAAAAATGTGAGTGAAGTTTGTAAGTAAGGTTTAAGCTCATTTAAAGCAGTGCACTGTGAGATTTGGCTGGAAATCCAGCTCACTGGGGGTGTTCAACTTTTCATAGCAAAACTACTCGAATGGATTTTGTTCACTTTTTGTTCAACTGGCTTTTTCCCCTCCCCACCTTGGAATCTCCACACCGAAGCCGGAGAGATTTTTTAAAAACTCACAAATCTGTCATATCATTTCCCCACTTAAAGCTCCTTAGTGGTTCCTGGTTGCTGCCACATAAAGTCCACATTTCTTAGCTCAGCAGACAGGGTTCTATGTGATTTGCCTCTGCTGATTCTACAGTCTTATCTCTTGACAGTTTCCTTCAATGGCTCTAGAGTTGGAGAAGAACTTGTAATTCTTTTTCTTCTCTAGGCTACATTCAGCTACATGACCTGGCTATTCCTTCCACATCCGTAACATCCTGTTTAAATGTTCCTTCATCTCAGGAAGCTTTTCTTGACTCCTTTCCTAAAAATCAAGTAGCCTAAAATCAACTTCATATGCACCTCTAGTACCTCAGTTTTACTCATTTGATGGCACTGATTGAGCCAAATCACAATTGTTTGTTCAGTTGTCAACTGCCCTCCATCGAGCATAAGCACACTGTAGGGAGTACTGTGTCAGGTTCATTTTTTAATCGAAAGCTGAATACAGTGCCTGGCACATAGAGGAACTTAATACAAATTTACTACATGAAGAAAGATGTATTTGTTCAAAGTGAGCAGAATATAAAAGAACCATTATCAGTGCCTCGCATTTAAGAGGCAGTGGTTATACATTCATTCATTCATCCCTTATCATGGATCTGCACCACAGGGTTCATCATTAGTTATATGCCATTTCCCACTGGCTTACCATGTGTTATTTACAAAGGAGTAAGCGTTGAACTGTATGGTAACATTGTATGGAGTAATTTTCTTGGAATGAAATAGGTTGGATCCTATAAAAGCTGAAACAGTAGCTTCTCGGTTTTTTTGGTTTTGTTTTTTGATGCTTTTTTTTTTTTTTTTTAAATAATGTAAGCTCCATGCCCAGTGTGGAGCTCAGTGTGGGGCTTGAACTCATGACCCTGAGATCAAGACCCGAGCTGAGATCAAGAGTCAGACATTTAACTGAACCACCCAGGCCCCCCAAAACTTTGTGTCTTATGACCTTTAACATACTCCCTTTCAGGCCTGTATGGCTCCTTTTAATTTGGGTCTCAGACCACATAGCTTCTCCTCAGAGAGCTTTTCTTGACCACTAAATCCACATCCTCCCCATCTCCTATCTCTAGCTGGTGATCTCCAGTAACTATTACATCAAGGTTCAGTATCTTCCATTATACCTATCACTTCATAAAACTGTCTCACTTAAGAATTTCTTTTGCTTATTGACTATAAGCACCTTCCAGAATGAAAGTCTATGAGAACAGAGCCTTGCCTGTTACTCCATTGTTTTGAACACCACCTGTCATGTGGTAGGTGAATGTATGCATGAAACAACCTTGTAAGAGAGCTTCCTCCAACATGACCACATGGAACAGTGTCTCTCAGGATCACCTCAGCTGCCATTAACCAAGTTTCTCATTAGACAAATACTCAAAAGCACATGTGAGGTGATATAATTGATTAAATCTGTACATCTATGATGACTTTCTATCAAGTCAATAGAACAGATGGCTGATTTTATCATCCTAACTGTTAGTGGCTTTCACTGGAGAAGAGAGAAACTGGCCAAATGATCTTGTGTAATCTATTAATTTTGGAAAGTATTATGGCAAAACAACAGAGTTTCTTTTTTTTTTTAAGAGAACATGAATAATATGAAAACATTATAATATATTTCCATAAAATGGGTTTCTGGGGGACTACTTAGTCATTTCTTCTTTGGTTTTCTTGAGAGGGACTGTACCCTAAACCCTGAAAGGAAGACAGTGTTGAAAGGAAAATGTGCTGATTTTCTCTGTACACCATACTGATTTCTTTCCATGGGAAGGAGAATGACATGTTGGGAGGGGCAGGAAGTCATTCATTGGCTCATGGTATTCAGTGGGTGAAGTAACTGTGCACATCCTCTCTCTGGCATTCCACAGGGGATGTTAGAGTCCATGACATTCCATGCTAATGTTTGGGTAAGAGAGTTTTATAGATTTAGCCTTCTCTGAGATAAGACTCAAGGTCTAAATTTTGGGAAAGAGTGGGACCACTATTAGGGATCTTCCCTATTGCTCTAATGCAACCAATACCAGAGAGTTCCACACGCATTTCATAGTTTATTTTGATCCCTGCTTAGTCTGCTTTATCTGTTTTTCAAATTTATTGGAGCCTGTAGAAGAAAGGGCAAGAGAGTAGGCTTTCTAGAAACACTAACATGAGTAATTCCACTTCCTTCATGAATGAGAATGTTTCTTTGGTTTTTTAGACAAAGAAAAATTTAGAGAATATGAGAATTGTATGTTACTACCATCAAAGAACAACAATGTAACATTAATTTTTCTAAATAAATGGAATGTGTGGAATCTAGAAATGCCTTTAATTCAGAATCTGGAAGTTGTGATATTGAAATGATATCTGATATCTTTAAATAAGTTTAAAAAATATGGTCTTCCTGCCATGTGAAATCTGGAGCCAGGCCCAGTAGAAGGCTGTATTTAACTAGAATCAGCTAAAGCTGAAGAAGCAAACGTTTCTGGTTGTCAACTATTAAGCAATATACTGTTTTTCTTTATTTTTACTAATTCTATACACTTCTGCAATGTAATGGTGGCAAGCGCTAGTGTTAACTGGTAGATTTCTATATTGATTTTAGAAACTGACACTTCATAAACATCAAAGCATGATTGCATAGTGCTGTTTCCCTATGTCTAGAAACTTAATCATCACTATCATCATTTGATATTCTTTATAGAGAGATGGGAAATAAAATAGGATTAGCTCTTTATTTTCAGTTTAATTTGATCCTACTCTAAACTCCCAGGACTCTTATAATCTTATTTGACTATAACCCAGATTTAAACTATGGACGAATACACTTTGATATCTAAGAATACAACATAAGATCCTGTTGTAAGTTGATATTAAACTGCTCTTGTTTATGAAAATCTTCAAGAAAAAGTACCACTTAACCAATGAAGGGGCACTCCCAGTAGGAGATGACAAAGGAACACAAAATGGCAAATGCTACCTTGTATTTGCCAAAAAGCTACTGATCTTTTACATTTCAAGAATGGCATGTACAGAAAATTATCTAAAAATTTGAAAAGTGAAAGATGTCAACAAATTGTAGTCCTGATTATTTTAGTTCAGCCTGTGACATTTCTTATATAACCTTTAATTATTACCATCTTCTGAGTACGGTATGCAAGAGGACTGATAAATAAGGGTGCAGATCTTTGTTTTTCATTTGCCCAGGCTTATAGGATCATAAGTTAAACCTGTCTATTTTGTGATCTAATCAATTTTCTTTGGTTTAACACCAAGACTAATGCATCCCTTTCTTAGGCTCCTCCAGCTTATCTCAACTTAGAGTTTTAGTCATTCATGTAAAGCCTTTCATGTCAGTTTTATATTTGAAAATGGGTCCCAGCTGCTCTGGCTTTCTTAATCCCTCCCCGAAAGGCATATGTGACAGCGTCTCCCCCGGGGAGACTGCAGCTCCAAAGCTTTTTCTCCTAGGTAGGGGAGGTACAGTACCAGACTCTATTCATGCTTACTTCCCCAGCTGGCTAATTAGATCAATATATGTTTTATATTTTTATGAATAGACACAGGAATATAAGGAATATAAGAATAGTGCTTTATAGATATATAGTTATATATAATTACACATATGCAAAAATTTGAGAAAATGCTATTTGCTTAGTTTTTTGAAACTTCTGTCAGGTGCTAGCTGTAGTAAGGATTCAATAAATATTGACTAAATGAATAAATGAATGCATGAAGAAATAAAAGTATTAAGAAGCCAACACAAGGAATTCTCTGTTTCAATGTTCCACCCCATTTTATTTTTTAAATAAGTTTGAAAGCTGTTAAGTATTTGACTTTTGTCATGTTTTTTATCCAATCAAAGAACCAAACACTTGTGGGCTTCTTTGCTGTCTTCTTAAAATTATATAACCTTACTTCTGAACTTACTCCCTAAGAAGTTTTAAGTGATCTCTTATCTGCATTTGATATTATTAAATCATCTAATTTCACATTTAGAGATTTCTTAACCAAAGAATTCATAGGACAACTTTTTAATTTTGACACATATAGCTTATACATGCCATATGGTAATTTGTTCCAGAAAAAAAGTATAATAATGGACTTGATTCCTAGATTCTAGATTACATCAGTGATATATAATAATATATGCTTTATTTATGTTCTGGGTGTATACATCTATTCTTCTAGTAAGTGTGGAAGAGATTAAAATAATCAATTTGGAATAATGGAATTCAAATTCTCTTTTAAAGATTAAAGACAATACTGGAACTTTGGCCCAAAGTAGTGGAAAATATGATTGTGAATAGAATTCATCAAAATGTAGAAAAAGTAAGCATCCTGAAGCTATCTACTTCTGAAAAAATGACAAGCAGACTTTTGGCCAGTGCTAATTTCTTATTATGTTGATTCAGGTTTTATTAAAATTCTGATGTCTCTTCGGGGGTGAGCATAAGTGGCATATATAATAGTGAAGCCTTATTCAGGATACTGTTTACTCATGAATCACACCATGTACTAGCTGCACCGCAAGGCAAAACCTAAAGCATTTTTTCCAAATATCTTAGCAAAAGGTATCTTTCCCTATATGTGGAAGTTGAGACTTGTTTTGTATAATTGTTCCTTAGCATAATCACATTTGAAAACTTTTAAATGTACCCTACTATTTTAAATATGTTCCTTTATAGCCAAGAAAGACTTCCCAATCAACATAATCTTAAAACTTAAGTCATTTTTTTCTTTGACACTTTAAATGTATAAAAGATCATTCTCCCCATTACCACTTATGGTTGCCTGTCTGTCTCTAATTGCATACACTCTTTAAACACTGTTGAGTGAGGATAAAAAGGAGTGCATTATATTTCAGCAATAAAGGCATTAGAATATTATGTGTTCAAGAGAGAAAAATTCTTGAAGACAAATGGTGTGGTGATCTCGTTTTTCATCCTTATATGCTAACCATAACAGTTACAGTGTTTCCATGACCGTCTGAGCAACTGATTTACATTTCTTCTGTACTACATATCTTGCCTTGGTTTCATAACATAAAGGGTATTTGCCAAATTCACTGCTCTCAGGAGAGTCCGCTTCCTATTTTCTCTGTAGTTGGAGACACCAAATCTTGCTTTTTTACATTAACATTATCAAGTAGGTATCAATATAAAGCCTTTAAACACAGTGTTTGCAGAAGAGTATTTCAGATACATGGTTTCTACAGTTTAGAAGAGGGTAGCTCTATGTAACCCTGTATAAAACTTAAATTTGTTGCTTAATAAGCTATTGACCGTGGGGCTCCATTTATTTTAGTAAACCTTAGATGAGCTGAAATTCTGATGCCTAGCCTCTTTGTTTGTCTTTCAAATGGATTAAATGAGGGAGGTCTGTTAGTGCAACGGAGTCAATAGAACAGCAGGATGCCACAAGAGCTGAAAATGTATGCTTACAGCTACTAGTTGGGGTCAAAACCAGGTAGTACTCTTTCACTGAAAAAGAAAATAAGAGATCATAAGTGAAATTCATGCTACCCAGTTAGAAGTATCTATTATTATCTGGTAACTTAAAAATTTTTTTTCTTTAATTTATTTGACAGTGAGAGAGGGAGAGTACAAGAGGGGGAGAGGGAGAAGCAGGCTCCTTGCTGAGCAGGGAGCCCGATGATGATGATGATGATGATGTTGATGATCATGAGGATGATTATGATGATGATGATGGTGGTGATGATGGTGGTGGTGGTGGTGGTGATGCAGGGCTCAATCCCAGGACCCTGGGATTATGACCTGAGCTGAAGGCAGATGCATAACCAACTGAGCCACCCAGATGCCTCTATTATCTTAAAATGTAAATACTTGTTTGGAATGGGTCACCAAACAAGTAAAAAAATTTGTAAACCTATAAGCCTTTTCTTTAGTATTAAGATGAAAGGTGAGCCAGTGTTCTTGCTGGTTAGGTCATTTCACTAGAGAGCACCATCATTTGCCCAGTTTCTTAGGTTTTTTACCTTACTAATGGAAGATGCTCTCTTTTGGCAAACAGGGAAAATTGTAGGTTTATGTTTAACCAGACCACAGGGAGGCTGAATAGAACAACTTCGACTATTCTTTTTTCACCAGACAGTACACGTCAACTAAAACATGGGTCAGCCATTATGATGGGTAAATACTGAGGAGGGGTGGACAGGAAAGGAAAAACAATCTGCAATTTCACTAATTTGGTGTATCATTGTAAATGACAAGACTTCGGGATCACATCATGTTGACATCAGGTCACTTGGCTCACCCACTGATTGTAGAGAATCCCAAAGAGATTAAGGGGCACTCACTCAAAATGCCAGTGAAGCTGGCTACTGGAGCCTGGAGAATAGAGGGCAATGCCCTCTTCTCAGCTCTGGCTTGTTGTCGATAGGTGGGAAAATGGACCAGTGCAATAATATCTTCAAGTGAAGCTAGAAGTCCAGGTTTTAGTATGAAATCTCCCAATTTTTAAATATTGGGAATAACATATTTAAAGATTTTTGAAACATTATGCCACCAAATGCATATCTGTGGGTTTCCAGTTTGTGGGCTTTGGCTTAAGACATATAATATAGTCCACAAAATTGTTCTTTAATCAACAATTATAAAAGTGAAATGTGTTTTTGAATAATTATAATTCAGTGAACACACATTAGTACCTGTTTGAGTGCTTTGCATTTTATTTAATGCTATGGTAGCTATGAAAGAAATAATTCTAGGGGATTATAATTTAGTTAGGGAGAAGGGACTGAGTATCCATGAAACAACCAAAAGATACCATAAATAAGTATATGCTTCATGACTTTGAGATGAGGAGTTCTATCACCTACATGCTCAGAAAAGGCCAGAATAATTCATCAAAGTGCTCAGTGATTTTAGTATGCTATCTTCCATGGTACAGACTGTAAAGGTCTTATTCACTGCACTTTCCACAATATATATAGTTATTACTTCCAGGCTCCCAATATAGATTCCTAGAGTAGGTCCAGTCTTGCTTATGTACTCCAAAGCCACATATTGAGTGGTCTAGACTCAAATATCTAGCTCTTACCCAAAATGGGACTGGTATTTTTTTGGTCTCCTAAACCTATTTCCTCCTTCTGTTATTTAGGATGCATTCTTACTCAAGTAATTTAAAAAAATCATTTCAAGCTGACTTAAACTATAAGGGGATATATTACCCAATATCCAGTTTGGGGATGAGGGAGGAATCGGGATTGTTTGATTCAACCGCTCAGTGATATTGAGAAGTTCCCTTTTTTCTCCCTTATTTTGTGCTTTTATCCTCCTTGGCTGTCCTCCAATTGGCCTCTGTCATGTCTGCTGCAGACATTCCAGGCATCTCATCCAAACAGTGTTTGGGGGAAAGGGGACTGATTCTTTTCGTTTCTCTGTCTTATGACTGGGGAAATCTTTCATGGAAATTCTCTGGAATATTTGTCCTACTTGTCAGGGCAGAGTCATGCATCTATTCCTGCCCCAATCACTGGTGATCAGAATGGGACTATCATAATAGTCATAGGCCAGGATTTCTCAACAGGGGTTTATTGGTACTTCAGGGAAGACCAGGGAAGATATTTCAAACCTTTGTTTTGTGCATTTCAGGATGTTCTCCCTTTATAAGACCTTGAATGAGAAATACTTTTCGGTCACTAGGAAAACCCGAAAAGTTCCCCACCTGACATTTCCTGAGAGCCCACAACAGGAGGAGCTTGTCCTGTTTAGGACAACCGGCTTAGAGTAATCAATTTGAAGGAATGAATTGGGGAATTAGTCACAAAGTCTGTGACACTCTTCCCTTCACGTTTCCCCATTTTATCACCATTTCCCTTATTATTCAAACCAGAAACTGAAGTGACATTCTTCAAACATGCTTCCTCCCCACCTACAGTATCTAATAGTGACCACGTCTGCCAAAATATACCTTAACTCTATCTATTGCTCTTGGTCGTCTCTGTCAATACCACAGCCCAGGGCACCATTTCTTTTAGACAATTGTTACAGCTTTCTAACTGGTCTGCTTTCATTCTTGCTCCTTGTTCTTCCAATAGCAGCAAATATGACCTTAAAATATATTCAGTATATGTAATTCTGTTTAATGAATTCCTACTAAATTTTTGGTTTATTTATTTTTTTCCCTCTCACTTGAACTCATGAACATAAGTCATACCTTTATAGTAGGTTGGATTATTTTCCCTAATTCTTTCCTTCCTCCTTGCAAAGGAATTACATAGCCATGTCTTTTTACCGTGTGAGATTTTAGTTCCTCCCTCTAGAGTAGGCAGATTTTATTTCCTTATTGCTCTGATATTGTATTTGGCTATATGCCTTTCTTTGGCCAACAGAAAGTGGTCTTGAGAAACGTGGTATGTTTCAGCTTGCCCCTCTTACAGATTGTACTATGAGTAGCTTCTGGTCTCAGAAAGAAATCTCATGGTGCGAACCAGAACGCAACACAACCTAGATTCAAACCAAGCTGAACCCTTAGAAATATGTAGAGCTGTAAGCAAGAAAAATACATATTTGCTGTTGTAACTGAGATTTTGAGTTTATTTTTCTAATGTAGAATTATTGTACCAATAGTCTAATTATAATTAGCAATAATTAGCAATAGTTGAGTAATCTTATTCAGGGTTTCAGGCTAGTACTGTGGCACACAGCAGGTATTAAATAAATATCTCTTCAATAAATAATGATGCTAATGGTTAAATTAGTTTTATGATCAGTAACTACATTTGAATTTATTCTAATTGTTTCTTCCTTTAGTTGCTCTTGTCAGATTTCTCTATAAGTATTATCTCATTGATCATATAGATCCTTTTGGAAAGCAGGATTCAAAGACACTCTTCAGTTAAAGTTCCTTCACATTTTCAGGTCTGTAGTCCCAGTGTCCATCAAATAATTGGTGTAGTATCATGAGGGCTGTGTGGAAGTCAGTGAATTGGTTTGTTATGCAGAGAAATGAATTTATTCCCTGTCGGAGTTCCACCATTCAGTGTGTCAAGTTTCCTAGTACGAACTGTATACCCCAGTTCAGGCTTTGGTAGACACTTCTATCTTTTGGGTTTTAAAGATGATGGAATAAAGACCAATCATATAGTTAGTCCACAAACATCTTGTTAAGAATATACCAAGTGCAAACTGTGTGTCCATGTCTGAGCAAGGTAGGAAAGTGAAAAGAAATGGGAAAGTTGGAAGGTAAGAAAAGTGATAAGAAAGTGACTGCAAAGTAATAGGAAATCCTGGCTCTGGCCTCAAAGAGCTTACAATTTCACAGACACTGAGACCAGTGTCTAGCATATCACTGTGAACAATTCCAGACAGTTTACTTACAAAACAAACAAACTTTTTTTTTTCACTTGGGTGCCACTTTTTAATTTGTGTAATCCTCATCACTCCAATGCTGATGACTTTGTTTAAGAGAGCCCACTGTGTTGATGGCTGTCTTGTAGATAGTATCAAAGGGATTTCCCTATTTAATGTTTACACTGATGGTTACAGATGGGGTTCCCTGCTTCAATGAGGCTGTGGGGAATTTTCTTCAAATGGCTCCATTCAGGCATACTTATTATTTAATTGAAGGATCAAGGGAAACAGCCCAGAGGAAAGAAGACAGAGGGAGCATGATAGGGAGCATCAAGTATTTTAAAGCCTGTCAATTGGAAGAAGGATTGAATATGAGGTTGGGAGACCAGATTGAGTGTAAGCTGTATTCATCAGAGAATTCAGGGTTGACCTGAATGGCTTAGAGGACTTTACATAAGGGGATGGGGAGGAGGAAGAGTACTCTCCATTGTCCACTTATAAGAGTATAGTCATGGTTTCCACTCCTCTCTGCCCTTGGTTTGGAGTACACCAGTGTCCTGAGCCTGGCCCTAAGGTCCTGGACAGTCTTACCATCTGGCAGGTGAAGCAGTAGCTCTGATGTGTATCTCCCTTCTTCCATTAGTGTCCAGGAGTGTAGCTGTGGACCCGCATATTCTCCAGGGCCAAACGTGATTATGGGGCATGCTGGAAGCAGTGACCGGAGAATCACTGTGAGAGGCAGGTGCTTTTTCTAAACTAGAATGCAGGGATGGGCCCTCTATGCTGGCCTCAGCTGGGGTCACTGCAGGAGTATCTTGTTCATGGCAGTCCTTCCCCATTGTTCATGGCCTGGACATTTCCCTACCCTAGAGTGATCCCAGACTGGGCTCAGGTCATCTTTTGCCTCTCAGACCCAGAGCACCGCCCTCTTTGCTTTTACCTGTCTTCCTCCCTGGCTGTCACCATGCCACTCCTGATCAAACCTTACTCATAATCAGTGCTCATCCTGTTTCTTTTCTCTAACAATTGATCTACTTATCTGAAAGAGTATAGACGTTAGAAACCACACAAAGGCTTGTTTTTTTCTCTCCTTATTGGGGGGATATCTTATGTGTTTCTCTATAGTTATAAGGAATTTCTGAAGCTTCATTGCTAAACAGGGGGGAAAAGTTCAGGTTAAGCCTTTATCTGGAACTCTTGCGTCCACTGCATGAGTTTAGATGCTTTTGGGAAAGAACTCATTCCCAGAGAAGATAATGAAGTTATTAATAATACCTTAAGGGCAGGAGAATATACTTAGAGAGAGTTACATGGAAGCCTTAGCAAGAATACTTCTAAGGTCTGTAATTTAATGAACTAATTCCGATTTTGCCCCCACAGATTACTATGTATCTCAACTTCTGCACACTCATACTTTTCCCAAATCCAATGAGTATCTTTACGATCATTACTTTAAATTCTCTATCAGGCATATTACTTATATCCATTTCACTTAGGTCTCTTGCTGTGTTTTGGTCCCATTCTTTCATTTGGGACATATTTCTCTGTCTTCTCATTTAGTCTCTCTGTGTCTGTTTCTCCATGTTAGGAAAGTCAGCTACTTCTCTTGCTCTTAATGAAAGTAGCCTTATGAAGAAGAGGTCCTGTAGTGCCTTGTAGTGCGATATCCCCTGTTCTCTGGGGCCTGGAATTCTGGAAGTATCTCCTACGTGTATTGCATGTGCTTTGCCTTTGAGTCCTGACCTCTTTTTCCTTCAGTCCAAATGTCTTCAGAGACTCTCTCTGCCTAGTGTGGGAAGTATTTGGTCCCCAGAAGGGGTGGGGTGTGTTTTAACAAAGTATGCAGTGACCTGCTTATGAAGTGAGACTTATCCTCTGCCACGGGAACTGAGGTCCTGCAAAATGAGTGGGTTGGCAGGTGTGGTATTGGCAGTGTTTGTGCCGGTCTTCCAGGGGAGGGGACCTGCAGTGTGGGACTAAGGTGAGTGTCAGTGGGAAGGACGGATCCGCTTAAAGGGGTATAGAGGGGGGTGATTTATGTAAGCAAGTTAAGTAGCAAGTGTCAGTGCTAGTTCCTGTTGGTGGCCATTGTTTATGGTGGGGGCTGGTGAGGGAAATGGAGCCTGCTAGCTGCTTTGCTCCTGGAGGAGTCTCCCCATGATTCATGTCTCTCCTGGCTATGCTCTGAGATAAGCAAATCATTCTTTCTACCATCTGCACCCCACCCCCACCCCATGTTTTTGAAACTGCTGGTTCTGTGCTCTATCTGCAAGGGCTGTTTGTCATGCTTTCTCTTTAATTTTGGAAATTCTGCTTCTTAATGCCCTCCAGGCTCTACCAGAGCTGAACCCACTGATTTTTAAAATTCCAGGCTTTATGTCCTGCTGGTTGTAAGAACTCATGAAATTCAGCCCCTCTTGCTTTCAAAGGCTAATATTACGGGGATTCATCCTCCCTGGTTTGTGGGCTCCTTGGTGTGAAAGTCTGTTTTTCACCCTTCTGCACCACTGGCTCCCTTCCCACCACAGGCAGCTACAGTCCTTTCCCAACTCGGCATATTCACCTTTCCTACCTTCTTTAATGTGGCCTCTTCTCTACCTTTAGTTGTGGAGTTTGTTATGCCAGTCTTTTTTTTTTTTTTCTGCCCCCAAGATTTTATTAGTTTATTTGCCAGTGAGAGAGAGAGAGAGAGAGAGAACACGCACAAGCCAGGGGAGCAGCAGGCAGAACAGAAGCAGGCTCCCCGCTGAGTTTTTATACTCATGTGTTATCTTGTTGTATCCATAGGCTGGTGCAAACTTAGTGTTCTCCTACTCTGTCATCTTCCCAGTGGACCAGTGTCCGCTTGATACATTTTTCTAATTAACCACCATATTTGAGAAATGATACTGAGATAGCACTCATTCAATTCTCACAACACCTTTTGGAGGGGTATATTACCTTAATTTTATGAAGGAGAAAATTGGACTTAGAAATAATTGCATACATGTTAAGATAAGTTAGAAAATGATGGAGACTGGACCGACATTCTGATTACCCTGAATCCCAGAACCCATTCTCTTTCCTCTATACCATAATCTACAACCAAGAGAAGGCAAGGTCCTCTGGGAATGAGATACAAGTTGAGTGTTTGGGAGGAGTAAAGGCAGGAAAAAGATACTGAGATTGAGATTGAAATTGTCAAATTCACAACTTTCAAGGGTCAACCTTATGAGAGCCATGAACAGCGATACTCTACAGTGGAAGAAGCTGGTTTACATTACATGGAAGTGCTAAATAGGAAATTAGTATGCCTTTTGGTTTCTCCTCTGCAGTAAGAGCTGCCTCTAACATTTCTTTTAAGTACCAGCTGTGCAGTCCTTCATAGAATTTCTTTCAGTAAGGGACTGTGAGTTATTTACCTTCTTTGTCATATCTCCTCTACATGTGTCTGTGTTTCTTGCCTTTAAAAAACTTTTTTTTACTTGTATGATGTGTTTTAACTTATTTTCTACAATGATTTGGAATCAGTCTGTCATTTGGAAGACATACAGACTTTAGTACAACTGCTGCTCACCTTAAAATTGTGAGCAATTTACCTGGAAATACAGGGATTGCTGCTTTTTTGTCTTTCTTCCCAACCATTGTCAATTTAAATTGGTGTTATAAACCTAAACTCTTGTTTTCTTTCCTTCCTTTTGAATAATCCCTATTACTTATTACTTATTAACTTATCCCTACTACTTTAAAACCTTGTGTTTGGTGATCAGATTTGTGTGTCTGTCTAATACAACTACTGGTATTTAGGTATAACACTCTAATTTTAATATTAGCTGATTTATTCTTATAATAATTTTCTCATAGTTAATCCTTAATCTCCCATTTCCGTGCCATTGTTTTGCATTCACTTTAAGTAGATTTTTTTTCTGGAAAGATATTTGATTGGCTGCTATATTTTCTGAGTCTTTCCACATATGAAGTTATCTTTTTTGTTGGCTTCACACATTAATACCTTTGCCAGATATTGAATTCTGGCACCATTACCTTTTAATTTATAATGGCAAAGATGTTATTACATAGTGTTCTATGATTAAGTGTTATTGAAAAAAAGCTGTGTTTGGGGTGCCTGGGTGACACAGTCAGCTGAGTGTCTGACTCTTGGTTTCTACTCCAGTCATGATCTCAGGATTGAACCCGGTGGCAGGCTCTGCATTCAGTGTAGAGTCTGCTTGGGATTCTCTGTTCCTCTCCCTCTGGTCCTCCTGCCCTCAAATAAGTAAATAAATTTTAAAAACAAACAAAAGAAAACTGTGTTGGGACACCTAAGTGGTTCAGTTGGATAAGTGTCAAACTCTTGATTTCTGCTCAGTTCATGATCTCAGGATGGTGGGATGGAGCCCCATTTTGGGCTCTGTGCTCAGCAAGAGTTGGCTTGAGATTCTCTGTCACTCTCTCCCTCTGCCCCTCCCCCATGTGTGCACACACTCTCTCTCTCAAATAATTAAATCTTTAGGAAAAAAAAATATTGTAGTATATAGTACTCTGTGATTAAATGCTATTGAAAGAAAACTGTGCAACTTGATTTTATTCCATTTGGGGCTATCTTCTTTATTTATATAATTTGAAAATTATACTAAGTATGATTTTATTTTATTTTATATATTTTTAAAATATTTTATTTATTTGAGAGAGAGAGGGAGCACAAGCAGGTGGAAGGGCAGAGGGGTGTTTTAGGTCCTTAGAATTTTCATATAAATATTGTAAATAGCTTGTCAATTTCACAAAGAAGTAAGGACTTTCTTCAGCAAATTGTTCCTTTATTATTTGCTTTGATTCTTTCTTTCCTTCTTTTCTCCGTTCCTTCCTTCCCTATTGATCATAGATTGAAGCATCCATTTCTTTCTCTCTTTTTTCTATTTTCTCTCATAGTTAAAATTTTTAGGGCTTCCATGGGAGTTCTAGCTAAATTTCTCCAAGTAATCTTAGAGTTTACTGATCTATTTTTAACGGTCTCCATTGTGGATTTAACTTAGTGATTATGTTTTCATTTCTAACTAATTGTTAATCTTTGATTTATCCCTCTTAATTGTACTGTCAACTCACTGGTCCCTTGAATCTTGCTGGTACATGGATTAGTCATTTTCTAAAGTTTATTTGATTCTGGCAGTAAATCAGTATCTGAGGCAACCAGTTTCTTTCACAAAAGAAGGAAGTGTCAGGGTTGTTTTGTTTTCTCCTTTTAACCTGATATAGTGCCTTCAGCATGATAAGTGTCCCCAAAAGCGTACCTGTTGAATCAGTGGGTAAGTGTAATTTTTCTAAGTGCTTCCCTTTAATTATACTCCAAAATTTTTTAGGTTTCATGATTTTTCAGTTTTCTTTTACTTCCAGAAGGTTGGCTACGCTTGCCAGCCTTTGTAGGAGTTGAGTGGGTTTTGTTAGAAATTGGTATGCTTCCTGTTCTTCCCAAATGTTACATGGAGGCCCTGTGAGTCTAGATAGAAAGAAGTAGGGAAGAAGCAAACAACCAAATCCACAAAAATATAAATTACCAGTATGAGAGAATCAGGGAGGGAGAAAGCTGATTTGTGAGGTATTATGGCATGGAGCTATGTTTCTGTGACATGTATTAGATTAATTGTCTCATATCCCATGTGTGTAATTCCAGACCTGCTTCAGTTCTACCTTTTCTACAAGGAAACTGTGGAGCCTTCCAGTGTTGGCTGTGTGGTCCTGTGCTATTAGACTGCAAAGGCAAGAAAGAAGAAATATACCATGGTCTGGAAGTATCCTTTAGTTAATAAAAGTTGGTTGAAATATCTTCTTATTTGTTGTCTAATATTTTGATTCCCATGGGAGCCTTCTACCCTTTTTTATTTTGGGTATGGAGTAATGGAGATCTCTTCTAGTGTCCAGTGCTAAGGCAGTGTTTCCAATTTGAATATTCTATTGGTCACTTTAGTGAGATTTTGGAAGGAAAGCTAGACTTATGAGCTCATGTAGCCATATTTCTCAGAAGTCACATAGACTTTAAATGCCCTAGTCAAAATGGTATTTTATTTTATAGCTTGAAATAAGGTGCAATTTTCAACTTCGTTTGGGTTTGCAGTTGTGCCAGAATGACTGAGAGAAGGGTTTCCCTTTGCCTTAAACCTAAAAGTATCATTCTTCTAATGATAGGGGCATGTTTTTAATCAAGCATTGTCTTGGGTTCCTACTGGAAATGTGCCCCATTCCTTTTTCTTTTCTTTCCACGAACTATTATTTTACTTCTGAAAACACAGGTATAGAGAATCACTGACCTCTGTCGTAGAAGTGTACATTTGATGACATTTGTCTGATGTATTGGGAAAGGAAATGTCATCTTTTGCTAGATTTCTCTAGTCAAGAAAGATTGAATATTACAACATCAGGGTTCTAGCTGTTTTCCCTGACTTTTTAGTTCTGTTAGTACATCTGTGCCCAAGGCAGTAGGAGCATCAACAAAATAAAATAACTGTACTTTGCAAAGGAGGAAAATGTCCTGTATAGATTCGTCATTGAGAGCAATAGATTGGTCACCTTCTAAATGTTTCTTAGGAGGAAAGGTCCTGATTTTATGTTGCTCTACAGCTTCTCTGCCCATCAGAAGTGCTCCTGAGAGTAGATTAACTTTATTATTTGTTTCCAACACAACAAATTTAAGCAATTAGAATTTAAGCTGGTAATTTAATCACCCGACAGCTAAAGAAGATTGCATATTGTAGGGAGACCAATATATCTATTTTATGTGGCAAATGGATAGTCTTATTCACCATGATTCATTTACCTGCTGTTTTGTGTGCACATTCTTTTGTCAAATTGATGGGTGACACAAGCTGTTCTACTAACACCGAAGAGAAATTACTGTTTTATCACAATGTTCAGTGGCAATATTTTTGCTTTGTATATATAAAATTTCATGCAGGTAAATGAAATATCAGTCAATAAATATTTATTGAACCTCCTAGCTTATGTTTAGTGCCTTACTGGATTCAGTGGAGGATACAAAAATGCATAAAGTATGGTAGTTGCAGGCAAGTTAGAGAAGAAATTTGGTCTATATAGCTTTATGTGCTCTAATACATTTTAGTAAGTTAGAACATAAGTTAGCAATCTTTTTATCTAGGCCTTTTATTTATTTTTTCAAATTTTTATTTAAATTCTAGTTGGTTAACATATAGTATAATATTGGATTCGGGAGTAGAATTTAGTGATTCATCACTTATATTTAACACCCAGTGCTCATCATAACAAGTGCCCTTCTTAATGCCCAGCGTCCATTTAGCCCATCCCCTGCCCACCTCCCTCCATCAACCCTCAGTTTATTCTAACGTTAAGAATCTCGTGGTTTAAAAGAAAAAAAAATCCAGCTAAAGAGAAAGACTGTCTGCATTTTGTTTTTGTTTATTTATTTTTTAAAGATTTTATTTATTTATTCGACAGACAGAGATCACAAGTAGGCAGAGAAGCAGGCAGAGAGAGAGGAGGAAGCAGGCTCCCCACCAAGCAGAGAACCCGATGCGGGGCTTGATGCGGGGCTCGATGCGCTGCTCGATCCCAGGACCCCGGGATCACGACCCGAGCAGAAGGCAGAGGCTTTAACCCACTGAGCCACCCAGGTGCCCCGATTATCTGGGTTTTTTAAAAGGCCTAGGTGTGGAGGGAAGCAAGCCATATCTAAGCCTTTTAAAAAGCACAGATAGTCTTTCTCTCTAGCCAGACTTTAAAATTTTTTTTAATAGGGAGAATTAAAATTTGTATTTAACAAGTAAATGGAACTGATTTTATTTGTGGGCTAGACCTTCTTATTGGACTAGTGAATTGAACATGCCAGGCATATAGTAGATAAGCAGCCCCGACAATTAAATGCATTCTATTTGAGTGTGCGAAACAAAAAAATAAACCAATAATTATAGTATGATAAGTGATTTAATAGAGATTTGCAGACTATTGTCTGTGGTCATATCACCTAACTTAGAGTATCAGGAAAGGTTCCTGGGAAGTAGAGGTAGTTGATCTATGCCTCAAAACTGGAGAATGTTGTGCTCAGAAGTCTAGCATTTTCCATACATGGATCTCAGGCATTTGAATATACTCTAGTCCCTTTTATCTTAAAAAAATAAACCACCCGGGTCTTCCTGGGCTCCTGTAAGACCTTCAAGCTGCTGCCCCGTCATGCTCCTCTACTTCATAGCCAGACCTCCCCATCTTCCAGGCACTCTTCATTTTAGCACTAATTACTTCCACTCACACCATTTCATTGATTGGCTTTTATCAAGACCACCAGGGACTTAAAGACTTAAGAGGACAATATTCAGTTCCCACCTTACCAGGAACTCTCTTTAGTTTTTGTATTTTATCAACTCCTTTTTGCAAACATGATTTTTCTTTGACTTCTGTGAAACTCAAATTCCCTCATTTTTTTTTTTTTAATCTTTCTTCTCTTTCTTTGGCTACTTCTCGTTTTGGTTTGGAGACTTCTCCTTCTCTTCCTAATCTTTAAATGCTGAAGCTCCTTATGGGTGCATCCTAGGATGATCTTGTCTTGTCTCTCAGGACAATTTCATTTCACTTCAAAGATGTCCCATATCATGTGTGTATTTAAGACTCTCCCAGACTTCTCTCCTGAGAACCACATGTAACTATCCAAAAGTTCTCTTGACATCTCCATTTGGATGGTCCTATAGGCATCTCAGATTATAGTATTCAAAACATGATCTTTGCCCTGAAATCTGTTTTTCCTCTGGTAGATGGGAATGGGCCATACCCTAACTTTCTGAAAGATAAAACCTGGGATTCATTTTCAATACCTCCTTCTCCCTTCCTTCACACAGATAATCATATATTGCGTCTTGAGGATTTTACATCTAAAGTGTTATTTAATCCACCCTCTTTATTCCAGTTCTATAGTCTCTACCCTTAGGTTAGGTTCCTCTTTCACTCAAACCTCCATGACAGCCTGCTGAGGGGTACCTCTGATTCTACTCTTACTTCACTCCAATCCATTGTCTTCACAGAAGAAGTGTGATCTTTTAAGAAGACAAATCAGATCATTCAACTTATAAAATCCTTCACAGGATTCCCATTGCTTATGAGTCTGTAGGATCTGGATTTGCCCCAATTCTAGCTCTCTCTGTCCTGCCAGAATACCCAGGTAAATGTTAAATATTTCATCTAGATTTTCGTATATAGAACAGTAAGTGGTCAGATTGAACTTTTGAGGAACTTCCTCCGAATTTACATATTGGAAATACCGAGAGATTCTAACCATGTGGCTTCACATTCCCATGTCTTTGGTCGTTATTTTTTCCTCTTCCAGAAGCCTCCCTCTTTTCTGCCTAGCATCCTTTTCCCTTAAGTGTTCCTTTAACATTCAAGTGTGATAAAGATTCTCACTTCTGTGTTTCTAAAGAACTCTGCAATTTTTTTTTAAAAGATTTTATTTATTTATTTGTCAGTGAGAGTGAGCACAGGCAGAGTGGCAGGCAGAGGCAGAGGGAGAAGCAGGCTCCCTGGTGAGCAAGGAGCCCGATGTGGGACTCGATCCCAGGATGCCGGGACCATGACCTGAGCTGAAGGCAACCACTCAACCAACTGAGACACCCAGGCGTCACAGAACTCTGCAATTTTTAAAAATCACCCTAGCTCACAGTTACTGAGTACTTACCCTAACCAGGGTTCATTTTAAGCGATTTAGCTATATTTTCTCATTTAATCCTCAAAACAGCCCTTTAAGGGAGGGTACAAATTATCATTCCCATTTTACAGATAAGGAAACTGAGGCACTGGGAATTTCAATAACATAAATACATGGTGGGGTTAGAATTTGAACCCAGGCACTTTTACCACTTGTCTGTGTGCTCACCATTGTGCTATTTACACATTAAAATTATTTGTTTCAAGGTCTATAATCATAAGACTGTAAGCATGCTGACTTTAGGAATTATGACTTAGTCACTGCTTATTTTTACAATCTACCTTACTGGCTGGCCTATAGAACTGTTCTTTTTTTTTTTTTTAAGATTTTATTTATTTATTTGACAGACAGAGATCACAAGTAGGCAGAGAGGCAGGCAGAGAGAGGGGGGAAGCAGGCTCCCTGCTGAGCAGAGAGCCTGATGCGGGGCTTGATCCCAGGATCCTGGGATCATGACCTGAACTGAAGGCAGAGGCTTTAACCCACTGGGCCACCCAGGTGCCCCTATAGAACTATTCTTAAATACTCGTTGAAACAAACTGAATCAGTTGGCTGTCTTGACATTGTATAGACAGGATTTCACTCCTCTTAGAGCTCAGTGGATATTTAGAGGTAATGGAATTTATAGCCATTATGGAATGTATGTGGTAGAAGAAGCCCCAGCATCCAAAGATTACACATTCTTTGTGAAATATTATCCATTTGGCTGTGGTTTGCTTACCCGTGTTCAAAGGTCTGTGATTAATCCCTTTGCTCATCTCTTAGGCTGCCTTAGGCTGATATTACAAGGACTTTAAAGCAATCATCTTTGGCAGCTGAGCTCTTAGCAGGTCATCTTCATGCTATTAAAAGATACATACTTGTCCAGATAAGTATCAGAACAGAGGGAAGAAGTTATCAAATCTCTTGGATTTCTAATATGTATGGAAGGAAATTGATACGGTTCAAGAAGATAACTCTATGATATGTCATATGTATGGGTCTTTTTTTTTTGTACAATTTCAACTACACTTTAAAATTTTTCTAGTATTTCAGGTGGATAAAGAAAATTAATAGTGATAGCTATTTTAGTGCTTATGATTACTAATGACTTGATTATACTTCTTGGAAGCAATAAACTTTTACATTCTTGCAGCAAAGCAGAAATAGAAATGGGGTTTCTTTCTTTCGTTCCTTTGTGCTTTTTTTTTTCTCTAGCTATGGAACAGGAACCTAGGTGGGAAAAGATTTCAGGTGTTTCTTTTTACCCCAAAGAATGTAGAGATATATGCATAGTAAGACATCCATTAGGAAACACTTTGGGTCAAATCAAGGCTCTGATATGCACGGTATTTTATTATAGTCATCTGGTTCATGTACATATGACTGTGATTGCAGTCCCATATCATCAGTGCTCTAATGATTTCTTCACATACCAAAATGTTTAGCAGAGCCACCTTGTTTCTCTACCCTTTCATCTTACGCATATGGGAATGGTCAACTGTGAGCTATGAAAAGAAAGGGAGATCTTCATAACTGCATTGTGTTTGACTTGTTTAATTTTAATTTATGGAATAGAGATTATGTTTAATTGGAAAAAGAAAGAATTACTTTTGGAACATTTGTTCAGTATGATTAATAAAAAAATAACCTCAACTGCAATTTTGTCAATAACAAATATGAGTATCATAAACCGCAACACAGCTGTTTTATGTTATTTGTGCTTCTATTTAGGTAGTGTGGAATGAACCTCAGAATGAAAACCGGCATGACAATATTATTTAAGTACTACTGAAAGGCCTCATACCATTTTCCAAGCAGCATGTTAAACTAAGGTCTGACCTTTCCACGCTCATTAGAATTTGCTGTCTCTTCACGCAACTCTGGGGGTTCCCTTTCTGCCATTGTGGCAAAAGTGGCCAAGCAGTTCCCCCTGTCATTTCTTCTCACTTTTGTTACTGCTGAGTAGCTATTATATTTGCTGACAAAGTGATTGAATGTCAAAAACTCAAGTGTGAGACACATGAAGCAATGTTTCTTTTTTCCTGAGAAACCTTCAATACAACCCAAAGTTGAGGATGACTGGCAAGAAGTTGTGTAATGCTGTTGAAAGGGCAGGTGGCCATAATAGTTAGAGTGCACGTTTGGCTTTGCCACAGAGTCAAGTAATGGTCCCAGAGAAAGCAGGCCAGAACCAAAGGCTGCACACCATCCAGGACCCACACTCCTTCTACACTGTTGCTCTACCATTCTCAAATTGTGACTTCCATCTTATGGTCTAAAGTAGCTGCTTTGACTCTCACCATCGTATCAACTTTCTAAGTCAGTAGTAAAGGAGAAATTGAAGTGGAGAGAATGCTTCTTTCCTTCCCTCCTTCCTTCCTTCTCTTCTTTCCCCCTTTGCCTTCCCTTCCCTTTCTTCCTCTTCCTTCCTTCCTTCCTTCTTCTTCCTTCCTTCCTACCTTCTTCTTCCTTCCTTCTTCTTCCTTCTTCTTCCTTCTTCTTCCTTCCTTACTTCCTTACTTCCCCTCCTTCCCTCCCTCCCTCCCTCCCTCCCTTTCTTTCTTTCTTTCTTTCTTTCTCTTTTTTTCTTTCTTTCTTTCTTTCCCTCTCACCTTCCTCCCTCCCTCTCTCCCTCCCTTCCTTCCTACTTTCCATCCATCCATCACGACACAGAGGTTGCACCAGTTATTTCCGCTCGCATCCCATAAGCCAGAACTCTGTTACATGAACCAACCTAGCTTCAAGGAAATTTGGGAAATGTAGTTTTTTGTTGAGTGGCCATCTGCTTAGCTAAATATCAGAGGTATTATAATTGAAGGAAAAAAGGAAAGCATGGATTTACAACTGATAATGTTATAATCACTGCTGGTGAAAACTGAGGGACAAAGTGATATGATGCAGAGGTAAGCAGATGATCATCCTTTAGCTCTGGTAACTTGTAAGTACATAAGACACAGAGAACAATTAAGTTAACTAAAATTAACCAAGACGAGTTTGGAGAACCAGGCACAGAACTAGGCTCAAAACAGTGCAGCTACAAACATAATGCACATCATATTATGGGATGACCTACTTATTATGGTGCTGCTAGTGACATCTTAGATTCTTAATTCTGTTCCCAATCTCATTACTGAAAACTAGGTACTGGATGTTGCCAAAGTTAGAAATGAATTTTTTTTATTGTGGTAAAATTGGCATATAACATTAGTTTCTAGCATATAATATAATAATTTGATATTTGTATGCACTACAAAGTGATCACCAAGAGTAAGTCTAGTTACCATCCATTACCATATGGTTGACCCCCTTCACCTATTTCACCAACCCATCTCAGCCCCCTTCCCTTCTGATTACCACCAATCCATTCTCTGTATCTATGAATTTTGTCTTGTTTGCTCATTAGTTATATATCTTAGATTTTATATATAAGTAAAATCATAAGAAATTTCTCTTTCTCTGTCTGACATTTCATTTATTCTAATATCATCAAGGTTCATCCATGTTGTCACAAATGGTAAGATTTCATTCTTTTTTATGTCTGAGTAGTATTCTTATATGTATGTATGTGTATACCACAACTTCCTTAACCATTCATTGATCAATAGGGCACTTAGATTATTTCCATATCTTGGCTATTATAATGCTGCATAAACACAGGAGTGCATATATCTTTTCAAATAATAAGTTCAAATTATTTTCCTTGGATAAATACCAAGACATGGAATAGATGGATCATATGGTAGTTCTATTTTTAATTTTTTGAGGTACCTCCACACTGTTTTCCATAGTGGCTGCAGCAATTTGCATTCCCACCAATAGTATACAAAAGTTTGCTCTTCTCCCCATCCTCTCCAAGACTCGTTATTTCTTTTCTTTTTGCTACTAGCCACTCTGATGGATATGAGGTGATATCTCATCATGGTTTTGACTTGCATGTCCCTAATAATTTGTGATGTTGAACATCTTCTCATGTGCCTGTTGCCCATCTATATGTCTTCCTTGGAAAAATTCATATTTGGATCATCTGCGCATTTTTAAATCAGATTGTTTATGTTTGGCTATTGAGTTGTTTGAGTATTTATACATATTGGATTTTAACTCTTTGGATATTTTGGATATTATAAATGTATTTTCTCATTCAGTAGGTTGATTTTTAATTTTGTTGATTGTTTCCCTTTTTGTGCAGAAGTTTTAGTTAGATTTAGTCCCACTTATTTACTTTTGCTTTTGGAGTCAGATTAAAAAACTCAACCCCAAGACCAATGTCAAGGAGTTTACCACCTATGTTTTCTTCTAGGAGTTTTATGTTCTCAAGTCTTATATTGAAGTCTTAAAGCATTTTGAGTTAATTTTTATATATGCTATAAGATAGTGATCTAGTTTCATTCTTTTGTATGTGAATGTCCAGTTTTCCAACACTGTTTATTGAAGAAGCTGCTCTTTGCCATTGTATATTCTTGCCTCCTTTGTCAAGAATTAATTGGCCGTATGCATATGGGTTTATTTCTAGGCCCTCTATTTTTTTTATCTATATGTCTCTTTTTTATGCAAATTCCATACTGTTTTGATTACTGTAGCTTTGTAGTATTGTTTGAAATTAGGAAGCATGACACCTCCAGCTTTGCTCTTCTTTCTCACGATTGTTTTAGCTATTTGGGTTCTTTCATGGTTCCATACAAACTTTAGAATTATTTGTTCTAGTTCTGTGAAAAAGGCCTTTGGAATTTTGATAGGGGTTGCATTGAACATAAAAGTTGCTTTGGGTAGTATGGACATTTTAACAATATTAAGTCTTCCAATCCATAAGCACGGAATATCTTTCTATGTATTTGTGTCTTCCTTAGTTTTTTTCCATCACTGTCTTATAGTTTTCAGTACACATTTCTTTCAACTCCTTGGTTAAACTTATTCCTACTTTTTTAAAAAATGCAATTATGAATGGGATTGTTTTCCTAATTTCTTTTTCAGGTAGTTCATTTTCAGTGTACAGAAATGCAACTAATTGCTACTTTTGACTTTGTATTCTGCTACTTTATTGACTTTGTTTATTAGTTCTAGCAGGTTTTTGGTGGAATCTTTAGAGTTTTCTGTGTATAATATCATGTCATCTGCAAATAGTGACAGTTTTACTTCTTCCTTTCCAATTTGGGTGTCTTTTAGATCTTTCTCTTGCCTAATTGCTGTGGTTAGGATTTTCAATATTGTGTTGAATAAAAATGGTGAGAGTGGGCAATGTTGTTTTGTTCCTGATCTTGGTTGAGTATGATCTTAGCAGGGGGTTTGTCATATTTGGCCTTTATTATATTGAGATACTTTACCTCTCTACCCTCTTTGTTGAGAGTTTTTATCATAAGCGGAGGTTGAATTTTGTTGAATGCATTTTCTATATCTATTAAAGTGATCATATGGTTTTTATCCTTCATTTTGTTAATGTGGTATATCACACTGATTTGTGAATGTTGAACCATCCTTACATCCCTAATATAAATCCCACCTGATCATGGCATATTATCCTCGTAATGGATTGTTGAATTTGGTCTGCTAATATTTTGTTGAGGATTTTTGTATCTTCATTCGTTAGGGATGTTGCCTGTAATTTTCTTTTCTGTAAGCTTGTCTGCTACTGCAATGAGGGGAATGCTGGCCTTGTAAAATGAGTTTGGAACCATTCCCTGCTGTCGAATGTTTTGGAAGAGTTTGAGAAGGAAAGTATTAAATCTTTTTTGAATTTTTGGGTAGAGTTCACCAGTGAGATTCTCTGGTCCTGAATCATTTTGGGTAGGTTTTTGATTATTGATTTAATTTCCTTACTAGTAATGAAACTGTTTAGATTTTCTACTTCTTCCTGATTTAGTCTTGGAAGATTGTATATATCTAGGAATTTGCCCATTTTTTCTACGGTGTCCAATTTGTTGGTATATAATTTTTCATAATAGTCTCTTGCAGTCCTTTTGGTATCAGTTGTAACTTGTGTTTCATTTCTGATTTTATTTATTCATGCCTTCTTTCTTCTTTTGTTTTGATTATAACTAAAGATTTCTCAATTATCAAGAACCCAGCTCTTAGTTTCAAAGAATTTTTTCTTTTTGGTCCCTATTTCACTTCTTTCTAATCTGCTCTTTATTATTTCCTTCCTTCTACTAAATTTGGGCTTTGTCCTTTTTTTATTTCCTTTAGGTGTAAACTTAAATTGCTTATTTGGGATTTTTTTGTTGTTTCTTGAGACAGAACTGCTTTGAAGTTTCCTCTTATAACTGCTTTTTGTTTCCATACATTTTGGATTGTTGTATTTATACTTTCATTTTGTCTCAAGGTATTTTTTGATTTCCCCTTTGATTTCTTCATTGTCCCATTGATTTTTCAGTAGTGTATTGTTTAATCTCTTCATATTTGTGATTTTTCCATTTTTCTTCTTGTAATTGATTTCTAGTTCAATATGATTGTGGTTGGAGAGTATTCTTGATATGATTTTAATCTTCTTATATTATTGAGATTTGGGGGCACCTGGGTAGCTCAGGGGTTAAGCATATGCCTTCAGCTCTGGTCATGATTCCAGGATCCTGGGATCAAGCCCCGCATTGGGCTCCATGCTTGGTGGGAGGACTGCTTCTCCCTCTTCTACTCCTCCTGCTTGTGTCCCCTCTCTTGCTGTGTCTCTCTGTCAAATAAATTAATAAAATCTTCAAAAAAATTATTGAGATTTGTTTTGTGGCCTAACAAGGGATCTATCTTGAAGAACATTCCATGGGGTATTTGAGAAGAATGTTTATTTTGCTGCCTTTGGATGGAATATTCGATATATAACTATTAAGTCCATCTGGTCTAATGTGTCATTTCAAGCCAGTGTTTCCTTATTGATTTTTTTGTCTGGATATCTATCCATGATGTAAGTGGGGTGGTAAAGTCCCCTACTATTATTGCTGTCAATTTCTCCCTTTAGGTCTTTTTTTAGATATTTACTTTATTTAGATATCTAGATAGTTACTTTACATATTTAGTTATTATGTTGTATTCTTCAGTTCTGTGTTGTCTGTCTGATACTTTTATATATTTTCTATGTCTTTGTTGAGTTTTCACTGTATCCATCTGTTCTCTTAGGTTTGGAGAAGATATTTATGACCATTACTTTGAACTCTTTATCAGATAGATTATTTATCTCTGCTTCACTAGGGTATTTTTCTGAGGTTTTGCCTTGTTTCTTTTTGTTTGTTTGTTTTGGAACATCTTCTGTTTTCTCAATTTGCATGACTCTTTGTGTTTGTTTCTAGATATTAAATAAAGTAGCTATCTCTCTCAGTCATGAAGGAATGGCCTCATATAGGAAATGAAACTTACTCTTCAACCTTACCCTAGCTTTTGGTTGTCTCTTAAACGTCTATGATTGTCTAAGTAGCTTGATTTATTCTTCATAGGTTTCCATTGATGAGGATATGCCAAGACTAGTCAGTGTCCCTAGGACAGTGATTCTAGTCAGCACCTTGTTTCAGAATGATTGGAAGCCAGATCCTCAGGTAGCAGCTTTTTAAGTATGCAAATATATAGAATCCTGTGGGACCACAACTATAAACCCTGTTGACCTCTAGACCAGGAGATCTGGAGGTAGCCTCTGGGCAACAGTTGCAAAATTTAGGGATTCAGATGAATGTATAAGTTCCTTTCTGGGAGGTATCATCGAATTGTGTGGAGGCCAGTGGAGGGCTCAAAGATGGTGTGTCCCTGCCTATGTTCCCTGAAAGCTTTTCTGTAGCCTAGATATGTGGCAAACTTTAAGCCTATCTCTCAGGTTGAAGCTACAGAACAAGAAGATGAGCCTATTTATAGGTAGGCTGGGGGATGTTTCAGTCTGTTATCTATGCAGTGTCCTGGGTGTGGTAGCCTGCCAATAGCTGTCTTTCTGACTGTTATAGTCCCATGGGGACAAGAAATGAAAGCCCCTCTGGCCACCAGGGTCAGGCAGTCAAGGGGTGGCCCCTGGGTGATTATGCTCACCTACCAGCTTTAGCAAGGCTGCAGGAGAGTGTTGAGAGCCTGACACACCCATGACTTGAATAAGGCAGGGAAACTGTGCTGGGGACAAGGCATGCCCATAGCTTTAGCAAGACTATGTCTGTATGCTCCCACTTGCCTTAGTAAGGTAGAGGAAGAGTGCAAAAATCACCCTCAACAGTGCCTGTGCCCCCAAAGAGAATCCCTGCCCCTCTGAAAGCTACTTTAAGATTAATAAATGAATTTTCTTCATAAACAATCCACCCAGTTCTCAAATTGCTGCCTCTGTGATGGGTCTCGGGACAGATGAGTTCGTGTATAAGGCCCTCAAAAGGAGTATCTTAGATCCTCACAGCCTCCTGGGTCCCGGATGAAATCACCATTGGTCTCCAAGGCCAGATGTTTTGGGACCCTCATCTCTCTGGTGCAGGTCCAAAGGGTTGAGATGCCCAATGTGGGGCACAAACCCCTCCCTTCTCAGGGGGAGGCCATGGACCAGTGATATCTCCCCCACCATTGTGCGTCATCTCACCGGGGATGGGGTTTTTGGCCAACTGCATCTCTGTGTCTCCTATCAGTCTCAGTGTAGCCCTTTTATTCCTTGTTGTGAAATAGCCGTTCAGCTAGTTTCAGTTTTGTTTCTTTTTTTAGTGGGAACTATTCCAGATGTAGCTGTAGATTTGGTATGTCTATGGTGAGGCAGCAGGGGGAACTAAGTTCGGGGTCTTCCTGTATCCCATCTTGGACTAGTAATGAGTGGAATGAATGAAAACACATGGATATGAATTTTAAATTGTCTTTCCTTCTTTGAATTTTTGTGCTAGACTCAAAATCCCAGGTAGGGGCACCAATTTGTTGAACTTAGCACAAAGGGCTGCATCCTAGGTATGCAACTATTTGGAGATCAGCAGTGGGAAGTGCAATTCTGTCTCCCAAAAGATTGACTTACACAATTGTGGACACAAAGCATGAAGAGGGTTTTTTGTTGCTGCTGTTGTTGTTTGTTTATTTTCCCTACGCAGCCATTTTTTTTAATGCCAAAAACCTGCACTATAATCTTGATATATTTTTCAAATTGAGCAAGCATAACTTAAGTGCTTAAGAGTGTGGCTTTAGAGAATTAGAGAAAATGAGTACGAGTCATTGTTCTGTAAAATCAAGTTATTCATTATGCCTACCTCCTAAGGGTTTTGTGGACAATATATGTAAAGTAGACGTTTAATAAATTGAGAAAAAAGGTGAAGGCACACACACTAACTTTTAAATATAATTTGAAGATATTAAAAATACTTTCTTCCTCTTTAGGCTGTCTTAAGATGATCCACCCATCCATATCATCAGCTAATTAGCCATTATTCAACTTGGCTGACATTCTGAAATCAATTTGGAATCCCTTAATAAACAAGGTTGACAATCAGGCTAGTTTGGTACTCACCCTAAACTGATCCAGATTTATAAGCTAGGTAAAGAAAATACTGTGCACTATGTTTTGTAGTGGATTAAAGACAGCAAATTTGTCCCTACAATCTAGAAATACAAATAATAATATCTCGAACACATATCGCAATTACAGTTCTCTTTAGGTATTAAATGAACAGCTTTTGTTTTCCTCTCTCACAAGTGAATTCTCCTTGACAGTACTTTTGTGCTGATAATGTAATAATTTAAAACTTGATCCTTTCTACCAACCACTTCAAACTTCCTCCTCTAAAAAACATCTTAAGCAGTATTAGGAAGAATGACAAAGGCAGGCTTAAGTACCTCTGTAGGCTGCCAAAAATACAGGTTGGATGGTGTTCAGCACCTGGAAAATTCGTTAAGACCATATGGACTGTCAAAAGTTCAATGTACTAGAGAAGAAAACTCCCTGCAGTGCAAGCATTTGAATAAGAAAATCATCGTAAATAATGGCTCTAGGGGATTACTGTGGTCATTCAAAAAGTTGCAGGTTCTGCTGTTAATAGAGAAATTATAAACTAAGTTATAAACTCAGTTGTGGAACAGGGAACCAGACAAAGAGAACTGGAGAGAATTCTTTGGATAAATAAGATCAGCATCCCTTTACTTGACCTTAGTTCGTAGGGGTCTTAGGGTTGCATATCTATTATGTCCATGCATATGGTGGGGTGAAGTCAATGTAGTAAAATAAAATTAAGCTTTCCTGTTTGTTCGATTTCTGTTTTCATTTAAAGGACAGATTAGTATTTGTCAAAACTTCTGTATTAGTAAAATGAACACAAAATAAGAAAGGCCTGAATTATGAAAATATTTTAGAGGTGCCTGGCTGGCTCAGTCCATAGAGCATCCGACTCGATCTCAGGGTTGTAAATTTGACCCCCACTCTGGGTGTAGAGATTACATAAAAATAAAATCTTTAAAAAATAAAAGAATATTTTAAGGTGCCACAGATAGTGTTTTATAAATTAGAACTGTGCACTGCTCTTCAAATAATGATTTCTGAGCTTTATGGAACAAAAGAGTAAGCTCTATGAATATTTCTCTTATGTATTTCTAAGATAAAATTAATTTTATTCTTTTTCTTTAGATTCATTAGATGAAACTTGCCAACTGATTTAAATAAACCTAGGATAGGCTTCCCTGCTATTAAACAGTAAGCAGAGGAAAAGTGATGAGACATTCATGAAATGAAAGAAAAAAGACAGAAATTATAAAATGAAAAGAGACACATATATAATTTGTCAAAGAAGGGTTTGACAAAAAATACCTGATTTGTAATTGTCCCACAAAGAAACCCTGATTTTAGAATTAAAGATGTTCATGTGTGTGTGCGTGTGTGGTTAAAGTGCTAGGTACTCTGCTTATTTTAGTGAAGTGACCAGCATCTCATCTTGCTCTTTATTCTCACCACAAGAAGTAATAGAACATTTGCAAAATCCTCATTAATCTTATAAAGATCCATTTTAGGGGGCACCTGGGTGACTCAGTCGTTAAGCGTCTGCCTTTGGCTCAGGTCATGATCCCAGGGTCCTGGGATCAAGTCCAGCATTGGGCTCCCTGATAGGTGGGAAGCCTGCTTCTCCCTCTCTCGCTGTGTCTCTCTCTGTCAAATAAATAAATAAAATCTTAAAAAAAAAAAAAAGATCCATTTTAGGACGCTGTTACTTATAAGGAACTGAGACCTCAGACAGTGAAGAGAGACAATACTTTTCAAATTAGCTTTCTTTTTTTCAAGAATAAAAATAGTTCACTCTAGTTGTTGAAAATTTGTAAAATACAAAAAATAAAGATGCAAATAAATATCACAGTAAATTTGCCTCTCAGGGTTGATCATGAAGTGAATATTTTTGGTTCACTTCCTTCCAATCCCCCCTTTTTTTCCTGCCATACATAGGCTGATACACAACATCCATTAAAATGATGTTTGTGAAAGAATCTTGAAGATATGAGAAATTGTTTGGAAAAGAAAAAAAAATACACGATTTAGAACTATATGAACAAGTTGTTGTAGAATGGTTTTTTTTTTAATGTTTAGTGAACATTAAACAGCAGCAGTTCTTTATTAACACACAGTCAGCAGGGTCCTTTTTTACTAGGCATTCCCATTTTAACAAAACAAACCCCCTATGGTAGCTGTTGAGCTTTTCTTTTTCTTTCAGCTCTGTGATGGATCAACCATACAACAGTTACAGGATGGGACACTTGTTAATCTGTGGAGTCAAAGGCATGACTCATGACCCCACAGAAGGACGACTAAGTATTAAAATGTAGTATTGATTAACCAAAAGTGAGTATACACTGTGGACCTGAATATGTGAAGGAAGGTTCTATGGTTGAAGTAGAGACAGCTGGGCATGGAAGAAAGGGCAGATACTTTCGGAAAGGCAGAGAGAGGACCAAAGAAAATTTTACTGGACTAGTGGGCATGTCAGGGTATGTTAGATTTTGGAAGCTTAATTTGCAAAGGAATTTGGACTTGGTGTTGTAACTCTGGAATGTTAAATAAGTTTCAGTTTGCATGTCAACTCTCTTTGCCTGGTTGTGGCTAGGAGGCAGTGGCTCTGCTGACAAAGATTCCAAGCCTAGTCAAAGGAAGGACCAAGATGCTGTGTTTAGTGATGTCTGCTACGGTCATGGGAGGGGCAGGCTTGGCATACTGCTACATAGTGTCTATGATACAGTAGGCAACACAGCAGTAGGTCTGTTTTTAGAGCCGTATCATTGTTAAATATGATAAAAAAATGTACATTCAACAAACATTTTGTTTCTATAATGTTTCAAATGTAGAAAATGAAGATAGGAACATTTGTCAATACCAATGCTGTTGAAAATGGCACAATACAGCTTACAATACTTTATATTTCTTTAGCTGATATAGGAAATTTAATTTGAAGCAAAATTGTTTTTCTAGGAAATATATCTCTAAAATAACACACATTATCTACTTAAATTCATCATACAGGAAGAAAGTAATCTTTTCCAAAATTTATTAACACTTAAGTTTTTTTGTCTATGTATTTAAAATTTTAAGTACTGTTTTAGCTTTTTACTTTGGTAGAGTGATCAGTTGGGAAAAGATATTGTTTAATTTCTCAAGCTATGTATTTATTTTAGTTGCCAATTGTTAATTTGTAGTTTATCGAAATTTGATCAATTTTTGCATATTGAATTTGTATCCTGTGTCCTTCCTGTGCATATTTATTTGTTCTAGTAGCTCCTTTTTTTTGTGGATCCTTTGGGATTTTCTACATAGAAAATAATGTTTTCTGCAAATAGAGACAATTTTATTTCTTCTTTTTCAATCTATATACTTTTTATCTCTTTTCCTTGCCTTACTACTCTGCCTGGGATCTCCAGTATGATGCTGAGTAGGAGTGGTGAAAGTGGCCATGTTCGTCTTTTTCTTAATCTTATGGGGAAAGTATTCAGCATTTCACTATTTAGCATGATGTCAGCTATATCTCCACTCACTTTGTGTTCACTAATTCCATTGATTATTGATTGAGGATTGTTACCACACTTGATCTTAGCCAAAAGGCCAAGAAGCGATTTTGATTGAGGATTGTTAAAGTTTTTAACTATAATTGTGGATTTGTTTATTCTTCCTTGCACTTAAAATTTTTTTATTGTATCAATTTTTTAGAACAGTTTAAGGTTTGTAACAAAATTGAAGGGAAGATACAGAAATTTCCCATATACCCCTGTTCCCCACACATCCACAGCCTCCCCTATTATCAACAAAACCCACCAGAGGGTACATTTGTTATACCTGGTGAACCTACATTGACACATCATTAGTACTTAAAGTTCATAGTTTACATTACATAATTTAATTACATTACATTACATTGGTATAGTACATTTACGGGTTTGGACAGATACATAGTGACATGCATCCAACATTATGGTATCATGCAGAATATTTTCACTACCTTAAAAATTCTGTCTCCTTGCACTTTTATAAGTTTTGCTTGATGTGTTTTGAAGCATTTTTATGTACATTAACATTTAAGAATGTCTTCCTATGATATGACCCTCTTTTGATAATACATATTTGGTAATATTCTTTTAGATGTTATTTATTTATTGGACAGACAGAGATCACAGGTAGGCAGAAAGGCAGGCAGAGAGAGAGAGGAAGCAGGCTCCCTGCTGAGCAGAGAGCCCGATGCGGGGCTCAATCCCAGGACCCTGAGATCATGACCTGAGCCGAAGGCAGAGGCTTAACCCACTGAGCCACCCAGGCGCCCCGGTAATATTCTTGGTAGAAAATTTACTTTGTCTAATGTTAATATAGTCCTCTCCAAATTTATTTTGATTTGTGTTTTCATGGTATATCTCTTACCATCTTTCTCTTTTAACATGTGTATGGATTTCTATTTAAAGTGGGTCTTATAGTAGTGTCTTGTTTTCTTATCCAATCTAACAGCTACTTTTAGTTGATGTGTTTAGATTGTGTACATTTAATATAATTATTAATAGATTAGATAGAAATCTACCATGCTGGTAGCAGTTTTCTATTTGTTCCATTTGTTTATCATTTTGTTTTTATTTTTCTATTCCTTTTATTTATTAATTTTTTAAAAGATTTTATTTATTTGTGAGAAAGTGAGCAAAAGTGAGAGGGAGCAAGAGAACATGAACAGAGGGGTGAGGGGCAGAAGGAGAGAGATAAGCAGACTCCCTGCTGAGCAGGGAGCCCAACATGGGGGCTCAATCCCAGGACCCCAGGACCCCAGGATCATGACCTGAGCCAAAGGCAGTTGCTTAACCCATGAGCCACACAGGCTCCCCTTTCTGCTCCTTCTAAAGAATAAATTTTATGATTCCATATCCAACCTCCACTACTGAGTTATTTCTTATACCTCTTTTAAAATTTTTATTGATTGCCTTAGGTTTTAAAATATACATTTTAACCAACTCTAGCTTACCATCAAATAATATTACCTTACATAAAGTATGAGGATCTTACAGCAGTGTAATCCCAGTTCTTTGCCCTTCTCAGTACTTTGAGCTGTTGTCATGTATTTTACTTTTTTTTTTTTTTTAAGATTTTATTTATTTATTTTTCAGAGATAAAGAGAGAGAGAAAACACAAGCAGGGGGAGCACAGGCAGTGGGATAAGCAGGCTCCCTGTTGAGCATGGAGCCTGATGCTGGACTTGATCCCAGGACCCTGGGATCATGACCTGAGCTGAAAGCAGATGCATAGCCGACTGAGCCACCCAGGCATCCCTATATTTTACTTTTCTATGTGCAATAAATACATCAAACACTGATTCTGTTGTTGCCTTAGACAGTTTTTAGAGTAAATAAAAATGAATTTAAAATAATTATGTATGTATGTCCATTTATTCAGTTTTCTTATCTTTGTCTTTCTTGGTATAGATCTAAATTCTCTTTAATATCATTCTTTTTTTCTGCTGAAAGGATTCTCTTAAAAATTGTTTCTGTTGGAAATAAATTCTCTTTTTTTTTGGTCTCAGAAAATAGTTCTCCTTTACTTTTGAAGGTTATTTTCACTGTGTATAGAATTATGGATTGACAGTTATTTTGTATTTAGTACCTTAAAATAGTTGTTCTAGATTATGCTTGGGGTTTTGACTCACACAGTTTCTGATAAATCTGCCGTAATTCTTACCTTTGAATCTGTATGTAGTATGTTTCTCTTTTTTGATTGCCTTCAACAACTTGTCTTTATCTTTGGTTTTCATCAGTTTGAGTATAATGTAACCAGGCATTTAAAAATATTTATCCTGTGATGCCTGGGATCATGACCTGAGCCAAAGGCAGACACTTAACCAACTGAACCACTTAGACACTCTATTTCCTTGTGTTTCTTTGAGTAATTTTTATTGATCTGTCTTCAGTTTCACTGATTTTTTTTCCTCAGCTACATCAAGTATGCTGATTAACCCATTGGGCATATTTCATCTTTTTTTTTATTTCTAGCATTTACATTTGATTTGTTTCATAGTTTTCATCTCTTTGCCGAAATTCCCTAATTGTGCATATTGTATATTCTTTCCACTAGAGCTTTTAAAATAGTAATCATATTTTAAATTCTCTTATAATTGCAACGTCTAGGTCATATTTGTTGATTGCTTTGTCTTTTAATGATTTATTTTGTGTGTGTGTGTGTGTTTTTATTTTATATGAATGTTGGACATCTAAAGTAGTACAGAAGAAACTGAAATTATTATTATTTGTGCTTGGAAATGTCCACCTTTTTTTCTAGGTTGGTTTTAGAAAGGGAGGGGATATTGAGTCAGTCTAATCAGGAGTTGAGTTGGATGTGGTTTTATTACTGCTGTGATCCTCAGCACACTATAGGTTTTAAATTTCTTGTCCTTAGGGTGGTGGCTGGTTTTTCTCAATACCTGCTCCACCTTTAGCTTCAGATCTTCCCTTTGTGCCTTTTCCTCAGACATGGTCTCTTTCCAGTCTCTTGTCCCTCTCTCAGCAACAGACTGCTGTTATTGTGTTACTCAGTGCTGGCTAGCTTAGTTGTTCTGGGTGAATGCACAGGCCATTTGCTGTTGTACTAGTTCAGTCACAATCATAGGCAAGTACTCTGTCCCTGAGCTTGGGGGTAGGATTTTTTCAGTGGTTCTTTCCCTTCTCTACCTGCAGGAGATCACTAAACATCGAGCCTAGGGTGACTTCCTGCCCTTCCTGGAGGGATGGCATTAATTATTTTCTATTTCCTTTTTCCAGCTGCAGTAGGTCTTGACATTTTATCCAAGAGTGACATTGTTTGTTGTATCTTCTCTCAGTGATTTAAGGAAGGAAAGATAAGGAAAAAAATCCATTGTTCCAGTGGATATTTCCATCCTTCAGGCCTTCTGTACAAGAAAGGCTTTTTCCCTAATTCTTAACTTGGCCCAAATCTTTCCTGTGAGTTCCTGATGATGTCTCTGGAGAAGAACCTTTGAGTAGGTGAAAATTCCCTTTGTGTTTATGGCTCCTAGGGTTTCTAGACTCTCATACTAAATAGATTACAGGTGGCTTTCAGCAATTTGCTAAATATTTTAGAAACTCTCTTCTTATCATATGTTGCTCAGTGTCTTCTCTAGGAAAGCAAAGGCTTCACTCCTTATCTCCTGTGTTTCTTCATATTTTGAGGTTATTTATTTCCCTGAGACCCCAGATCTCTCATGAGTATTATGAATTTGCAGATTACTTGACATTTTGTTGTTGTTGAAGGGATGGGAGCAGTACTCTTCACACATTTTTAAATTACAAATAGAAGCTTAAATTCTACTTACTGTGAATTATTACGCAAGAAAAATCTCTTGTTGGATTAATATGGCTTGGGAAAGGTTTAATTTTGTTAAGTCATGTTAGCATCAATTTAAGCATTGTTTACTTTTATTTAATATACCATATGATACATAATCATATATAATAAGTGGCAAACTACATATAGTAAATATACAATAAGTGTAATTATGGATACTTGAACATGTATTAGCATGGTTATTGCTTTGGAATCAGATAGACCTGGCTTTGAATCTTAGGCTTGTCATATTCTTGCTACGTGATTTTGGAAATATTTTTTCTTTCTGACACTCAAGTTTTCTCATCTTTAAGTGGAAAGAGAAGTACCTCTACAATAGGGTGCTTTTTAGGATACTACAGACCTTGATATGTAACAGATGCATAGTAAATGATCTCTTGGAGATTATTTGGTTACAAGAATATAAACCTCTTGTGAGAATTGCATAAGGAGTTTATTGTAAGAACTAAATAATCAGGCCTCCCTTGGAAGGGTGGGAAGCAGAGTCACTCCAGCTGGACTACATGGGTGTTTATTCTTGTTCTACCATTAATGTGACTCAACTACCAATTGGTTCAGTTGCCATAGTTCTTCAAATTTTAAGAGTGGATATCTGATTGATTCACTTTAACCTATAGACTGGCTCCTTTTGGATCAGTTTTCATCCCTGGGTCAACAGTTGTGACCACGGAAGGGAGGCAGGGCATGTGGTTCAGAGTCCTGGAGGCTTTGCTCAGAACAGCTTATTTAGAAGAGGCTATGAGCAGGTAGACAACGATTACCATCTCTAGTTCAAGGCTAATTATTTCCCTCTTTCTTTTCAAATAATTTTTCCTAAGGAGAAAAGAGCATATTATTTAGCATCTACGGAAATTATTGAATTAATTTTATAATTCAACCTGAGTTTCTCAAATGAACGTAGATCCTTTTTTTATATACATAATGCCTATTATAGTCAGCACTAATGGCCACCTTCCAAGCCATCATTCTTCCACTCTCAAAATAAATTTTAATTGCAAAGGAAGCCATTTTTCATTAATTTTAATAGACTAGGCCCACTCCTTTGCTCTGTGGATGTCTCAGAATGGATGAATAGATTATGGCATTTGAATATCATCTCTGCTGCTGACTAGCTATACAATTTTAAGTTATTTGTGTTCTCAGTTTCTTTTTCTCTAAACAGGATAATAATGATGCTTACCTCAGAAAGTTGTGGTGGGATTAACTGAGGATGACACTTGTGAAGTACTTAACATATTGCTAATAAATTATAAGTACTTAATAAATAACTATTTTTTTTCTTAATGGTAGTGATATGCCTCACCAGAGATTAAACTTGAGTTTGAGGGGGTATTTGTTTTCATTAGAGGGAACACGATGGTAGAATCATCAGAGATAGTCCACCTACTTGGTTCTTACTCCTTAAATGAAGGTGTGGGTTGCTTAAAGGGGTATCATTAGGGAGACTTCTTTAGGGAGTTGTTACCTTTGCATCAGAGAAGGCAGTCCCATTCTAAAGTCTCCCTAGCCTGAATGAGATAATGATCTTCTGTCGGGATTTGTGAGTAACCCTATTTTCCAGGGAAAGAGAATTATCATCACGTCCTTCATGTGTAATGAATTGGTGATTTAAAAAAAAAAAAGCCATCTGTATTCTCTGTATGGATCACTTGTAGGGAGGGAGAAGGGTAGTAGTTTGAAAGGTGACTATCTGATCAATTTTTAATCAAGCACTGTGGATGCTGGCTGTTGTTCTGTGAGGTGACTGGGAGTGATCTTTAAAGAGCTGATAAGTCAAAGCTACAACTCTGGGTGCCCAAATGTGAGACATCCTTTGCTAATCTTAGCCCCTTAGAGACAGTAGGATAGTCCTGCACTGGAGAACTGAGGTGGCCTGCGTGGTAATAGCTAGTGGTGGATCATTGTAGAGTAGGCAGCTGCATCTGTCAGACTTGGGAGGACAAGTTTTCAACAATAACACCATGTGGCAACTAGAAACAACCTATCAATAGTTGACATTCATTATGCATTTACTATGATGCACTGTTCTGAGCTCTTATGTGAATTAACTTATATAATTCACACTACATATTTGATAGGTATGGCACTGACGTCAAGAGAGGTAGAAAATGACTCAATCCAGAAAGTGACAGAACCAGAATTCAAACCCAGGCAATCTTGCTCTGGAGACAACATTATTAGCCACTATGCATTTTGCAGATACAAATGATCTCTCCAGTAGGGAAGAGAAGGCAGTCAGATCTCCTTTTGTACTATGTGAACCTCCCAAGATTTTGAATAATTCAGAGGGATACTGAGAGCTCCATGAAGGAGATTTCTTGTTTTCATATGCGTGGAATATGACCATATGATAATAGAATTAAAATTCTAAGTAATTTTCTACATATGCTTTATTTTCCTAATTAGATGTTAACCTCCTTGAGGAAACAGACTGCTGCTAATTTGTTTTATACCCCTACCTGCCCTACCCCCACACTTTATAACACTCTGTAAAGAATTATTCTTATAGGAGATCATTGGCAGGGGTTCTGGGACAGAAAAATAAGATTGGGTCTAACAAATTATATTTGGACAAATAAAATACGGAATAAACCAAACAACTCATTATTTATTTAAGCTTCTGGTGATCGAAGCCTTCAGTTTCACTACTGCTAAGAAATCATTCATAAAGGAATTACTTGAAGTATAGTTTACAAATTACCCTCATGAGAAAAAACTTGAGTGAATGGGCAGTACACATTCAGTCTCTTCTGTGACTAGAGATGACCAAATGTAAGATGACAGTGGCTATTTGTCATGTGAATCTATTCGGAATAGAGACCTACCAGTGAAAGATTAGAACATTAATTTCCATGTGCCTTGAGCTCTTCTGTCTCTTGGGAACATATCTGCTGACATAGGACTTGACACCAAGGCCACCTGAAATAGTTCCTTATAAAATGACAGGGAAGAAAACCTATGATCCCTGTTCTTTCTGTGACCAAAAGGCAATGCCCTCAGCTATCAATATATCCAGAGTAATGTAGGGTTTGTGAGAATTTTCAAAAGAATAACCAAGATCAGTGGCAGAGCAAAAATCAAAGCATGATAATTTTTCCCAAAGAGATGACAGAAATTAAAAATGGGTACCTTTTTTTCAGAATGAAAATTTTTAAGGAAAAAGTAAAAAAAAGAATGACAATGCTTTACTAGAGATCTTCAGAGAAAGCAGCAAATGCTGCTTTCCATGCTCTAAAAAAGAAAATTGTTTGAGCTTTTTATAGTACCTTATTATTTTCTCATCATAAAAATTATATTTAATTTTAAAAAGCATAAATCTTTCATATCTATATAATGTGAAAAAATAAAACTTCCTACAGGCTCACTAAGCATTGATACCCAGTGTTAATATATAATTCCAGATTTTTTTCTCAATTCATTTAGATCTCATTTAGATCTAGAACTATATACACAAATGAGCTTTCTATATAGATCATGGAAGTGACATCATACCTTAACTATTTTATTACATGTTTTCTTATATAAGGCTAGATAGTGAAACATTTCTCCATTGTGACAGAGAAGGCTCATGAAGTTCCAAAGATTGAACTCCTTTTCCCAGTGTAGAGTTGATGGGAAGCAATTTCCCAGACAGGGATTTCTCAGCTCCTTTGCAGCTATGTGGGCCCACATCACTGGTTTTGGTGAAGTAGAACAGAGCTGAAATGATTTGCCAAATCTGGGCTAAGGAGTTGAAGTATCTGCATGCCTTTCCCTCCCTTTCATTCCCTTCCAGGTTGCACTTGGAAGCCATGCTTGCACTTCTTCCATTGTCATGAGAAAATAGGACCTCTGATTAGTCTGCTGCTGCCAGGAACAGAATAAAGGACACATGGAGTACAGCCACCCCAGCTTCCCCATAATGTGAATATGCACAATGGGGCAGAGCTGCTACAATGACCTGCAAACTTATGATTAAGAAATAAATGGTTATTATTATATCATATTAAGTATGCTTCACTGAAGTTGATGTGTCCAAAGTACATATAATTGAGTCTAGAAAGAAAGATGTGTCTCAAAAAGAACTGTGGGTGTGATTTTTGACAAATGGCCTTGGTTGGAATTAAAAACATAGATCTTGGAGAAAATTGTATTGACAGAATAACCTCAGCCTGAACTAAAAGGGACTAAGATTATGTGAAATACAAAAGTCACCTTTCACCTTTTTGTAGGCAGGAAGCAGACTGAGAAAGCAACTTAGGATTCAATAATGGTGTGTTCTCCAATGTCTGTCTGAAAAGTGGCCAAGGAAGAGAATGTAAAAGAAAAGATCTCGACCTCATCCACAGAAGGCTTTGTCAACAGTTCTCAAGAATAATGGACTAGCCAGAAACTTCCAGAAATTGGGATTTAGGCTAAATCAAGCAATATCTTCCCTCAGAAGGACATGGCAATACACCTATATGGGCTTTCAAGAATTGCTAGAGGACTGTTGATTGCCATGTGCCTCATTGTTCTCCTTTTTTTCCCAGTAGGACTGTTTATTATGGTTATCCAGTCCTTGTTCCATTAGTATATTTTGGATGAAATAAGGAAGATAATCTGTCTATTTAGATCATGGGTCTGAATCAAGAGGAGGCGCATGTAGACCTGTTGTAGGTTATGAGAACCTGGACTTGGACTTAGAGTCTAATGTTATCAGTGGGTGAGATTTAGGTGGGGGGATTTGTCATAGGGTGTGAGTATTACTTACATATAAGAAGAATATAAATATTTGTAAACAAAATAGGGAGGACTGTCATAGATTAGATTATTGTTTAAAATGATTCACTTTCTTCCATTATCTTTACCTTTCCATATGAGTACTTCTCTGCACTTTAACTTTGGGCTTGGCAAGTGATCTGTTAGGAGGCACAGTGCAAGCCACTTGAGTTGCTCGCCTTTTGGGCTTCGGCCATTATCGTGAAAAGGACAAACTCTCAGTAATCCCATTGATCTCAGGAGAAGAGTAAGAGATACATAGAAGAGAACCACTTTAATGATGGCTACCTGAAACAAAGCTACCACAGGTGACCAACAAAACAGCAAGAAATAAAGACTTATTTTTTTATTTCATGTTAGTTTGAGGTTGTTTTGTGAAATATCTGTATGACTTTTAACCCTAACCCTAACCCTTTTGCTAAAATGGGTTTAGTGACTGACTTACCCTAATTAAAATGACGATCAATACACCCTATCTCTCTTCTCTGATATATTTTTCTCCATAGTACTTGCCATCTTCTAATATTCCATATAACTTACTCATTTGGAGGGGTTTGTCATCTGTCTTCCCCAACTAGAATATAAGCTCCATGAGGTAGAAATTTTTTGCCTGTTTTCTTTACTGCTATATCCTCAGCATCCAGAACATTGCCTGGCACACAGTAGGTATTCAATAATTTTTGTTAAATGAATGATTGAATGAATATATATATATATATCGAAAAATTAAAAAAGAAGTGCAGAAAAAATTAATAGTGGTTATCTCCAGTTCCTGTTAATATGGTCGACTTTTCTTTATATTTTCTGTATTTTTCAAATCATTCAAAATAAGCATATTGGATTTATTTAATAAAAATAAAAAACTTTTAAAAATTGTTTTGACTAGACATAGACATTGCAGGGGTGTTTGTTTCCTGCTTATTTTAGTATTGTTGAGATTGCCCAATTATCAGTAATCATAAATTTGTCCTAGCATAGGATATGTAGGCAGAAGACGGTTCAAAACAGAAGGCAAGGGGGTCAAGTAGAGAATATCGAGTAACTGAGAGTTGAGAATTGAGTCTGGGTATAACAAAGGGACAGACTGGGTATAACAAGTGCGACTCACAACCCAGACATCTGTTCCGTAAGTCTCTGTATGAATCTGAGCAACCTTTTTTTTTTTTTAGATTTTATTTATTTATTTGAGAGAGAGAGAGCAAACACAAACGGGATGGAGGGGCAGAGGGAGAGAGAGAGAGAAACAGACACCCCGCTGAGCAGGAAGCCCGATTCGGGGCTCAATCCCCGAATCCTGGGATCATGGCCTGAGCCAAAGGCAGATGCTTAACTGATTGAGCCACTCAGATGCCCCTAACTTTCATTTTTTTTAAGTCATCCTTTCCTTCATGTTAAAGTGTTACCAGTTATTAACATTTCTAATTATTTTTGAACTTTAAGTTCAAATTATTCCTCTTTTAAGACATTTTAATGAATTATTTTATTGTACCTATACAGTTATGATAAGGGTACATTAAAGAGTCTAATAAATAAATCCTGGTTAAGAAAGGTCATTGTTGTATTTTATAGGGTACCAGTCGGTATGCTGATATCATCATAGCAGTAACCGTACTAGTAGGATTGTTTGGTATTTGGCAGGTTATTAAACTCCTTTCAGAGGAGCTGGGGTAATTGTATAAAATTTCTTCTCCTAGACTGGATGGTAGCTTCAAGACTAAGATGACCATGAAATAAAGAAGATGGTGGCTATGCAGGATGAGGGCTATTGGATGATGTGTTTTCTCTGTTCACTTACCCTCTTTTTTCCTTCCATCTTCACCTCAGTTGGAAGACTAGAGAGGCTGAACAGTAGATTCTGAGTCCCAGTGCCAGGTAAGTTTTCAAAGAAGAAAGTGGTTTATCCTGCTTGATAGAAGTTTCTTGTGATTCACAGGGTATACCAGGACTATGGTTGGAAGTAGTATCATAGGAGTTAAGAACATGGGGACTTCGAGTAAGATGAATTTGATTTGAATTTCAGCTCTACCACTTATTAGCAGTATTGCCTTGTCAAGTAATTAACTTTCCTGAACCTCACTTTTATCATCTGTAAATGGAAAAAACAAAACAAAACAAAGATTAAATGAGACGTCCTTTTTGAAGTGCTCAGTATTGGATCATCTTTGAATGTTTAACAGATTCAGCTGGTATTATTCTGTTTCTACTACCACTGTTATATTATTACAATTATACTATTATATTTTTCTATTACTACTATTACTGCTATTATAATATTCATAATTAATACCTGTTTAGATAACCAGTAGGAAGGCTGGCATGCTGGCCTTCTAGAAAATGAAGAGAGAGAGAACTTGCAAAAAATAATTAAGAATTAATATGCTTAAGGTTTTCAGCTTTCCAATAATTCATGGCTGTTGATTGCATTGTCATTTTAGTGGAAAGTTAACATTAGAGCATTACTCTATAGCTACTACAGTGTCATAAAATTTGTGCATCTTGACTTTAAATGATGCTACACCAGCTCAAGCTATTCTTTGACTGGTGTAACATGCAGTACCATTCTTGAATCCCAACCATGATGATCAAATCTATATATTTTATTTTTTCATGAAAAGAAAAACAAAACAAACTTCTAGAGCACCACCAGGTTAGAGAATTGAGAAATTTCCCCTGCTAAGCATGGAAAACATGAAATTCAGTGGATGAGCAGCAGAGTTATGAAACACCACCATAGACCATGAAAAAATAATATCAGGGGAAAAGCTAACTCATTCACGTGACACATTTGCTTTTTATCAAGATTTCCTCCGATTAAACGTATGGTGATGATTTATGTAAACATCCATGTGATATTGAAACAGCTGTTGGCGTCCTAAAGGAATCAGCCTCACTCCCTCCACGCTGGGCCTTTACTGCCCTACTGCTCTTTTTTGTTTTTGAATCTAGCCTCATTACATTAATAGCTCAAAACCTTCTCAGGCGTGTAAAAATAGATTGTAAGAGAATTGAAAGCAATGTTTTCCTTCACCCTCCCACTCTTTTTCTCGACTGTAATATAATGGAACTCCTCAGAAACAGTCCACGGAAATCAGGATTTTCTCAGAGGCTTGTGTGGGAAATGTAGACTATTGTGAGCAAGTGTTGCAGCCCACTGCTTGTCAGGAAGTCGTTTTTAGAACAGTTAACCGAACAAACACCTTCCATTGTCTACAGAGGTTGAAAGTCCAATGAAATCTCCTTATTTCTATTTCTAAACCAACTCAGTGATATTTAATACATTTAACCCTTTTTATTCTAGAGTCTCAAGTCTATTGAAGACTTTTTCTCTCAGTGATTCTTAACCCTTTTTGGTTCCTGGACCCTTTTGAGAATCCTATGGGATGATGAACTCATGTGTTCATTTTGCAGGGGATCTTCATTCCTTCCCCTGTTCCCACCCCTCACGTGGAGTTGTTCTGTAGCCAATCTGAGTGATTAATGATCAAGGGAAACTCTAAAAAAGAGGAAGTGAGACGCTCCCTTCTCCCATGGCTGGCCAAGGCATATTTCTAATTTTTCTTCACAAATTTACTCTTAAAAACAAGGGCTGAGCTCTACTGAAAATAATTTCAAAAGCTATTAATCACTTTCATAGTCTTATTTATTAAAGTGATAATTTAGAGGCTTAATTTTTCCTCACTGTAATAAAATTAAAAAATTAACCTAAGTATGTATACAAAGAGTTGGGACCAAGGGGGCAGAGAAGGAGTAGGCTAGGTTTAACCTGGGCGTGCGTGTTACTGACCTCTCTGTATATTTGAAGGGCCTTTGTAGAATCTAACAGCCACATAATTATCATTTTATCTTGCTTCAGAGGAATTTGCAAAAGAAGGTTGTTTTCTTTTTTAAACATGTTTTGGTTAAACTTAGGGTCCTAAGATTTAGTGTGCAACGATGGAAGTTAAGGAGTTTGAGTGTGGTAGGCATATTTGAGGGAAGGCTGCTGCACTGTCTGAAGGGAAGGGGTATTATAGAAAGCATTTCTGTTCTCTGTAGCTGGATAACCTCTACCACACCTTTGCACCAGAAATTCTACAAATATGCCAAGAATGTAGTTGGTCCATAGGAAGAAAACTTTTAAGATGTCTTTCCTTTCACATTCTTTTCCCCTGTGGGTAGACCCAAGAGAATGGTTTTAATTTGCGCTGAGATGGAGTCCAGGCTTTCCAAAAATCATTCATTTTCTTTGTGATCTTAGATATCTTTGATGCTATTCCATGACTATGGCCTCTTTTCCAATATCTTGAATGTAACAAAATGTCCTATTGCCCACTGGGAATTGATTGCCATCAATTGAGGAGAATGAAACCACAGTCTGACCTTCAAGGAAAGAGTGTATTTGAATTAACTGTTTATCAAGAATTTTCTTTCATTTTTTTCTTCTCAAGCATTTTCATTAACTACTACCTGAGAGTTTACACTTAAAATTTTGCTTTTCTTATCTAAGACCATATCATGTGTTGTTATCTGTGTTGAATATATAAGCTGTGAATTGCCAGATTGAACAAATGTGAAGGCTTTTAACATCCAGGATTATTTTTCAAGTGGACTCCTCGTGAGGAGCCTCAGAGTCTCTACATGATCTGGAATGTCTAATGCTGAAACTTTGTGACTGCCCTAACTTTGGTATGTGTATTAGTCAGCTCAGGCTTCCATAACAAAATCCAGTAGACCAGGTGGTTTCAACAACAGACATTTATCTTACAGTTTCGGACGCTGGAAGTCTTGAGATCAGGGTGTCAGCATGGTCTGGTTCTGGTGAGGGCTCTCTTCCTGGCTTGCAGATATCCACCTTCTCATTGTGCCCTCCCCTGGCCTTTTCTTGGAGCCTGTGTGTGGAGGGAGAAAGAGAATTTTCCTCTTCTTATATCGTCAATCCCATCAGATTAGGACTTTACCTTTATAACTTCTTTTAATCTTAATCACCTCCTGAAAGCCCCATCTCCAAGTACAGTCACATTGGGGGTTGGGGCTTCAACATAGAAATTTGGGGAAGACACAGTTCAGTCCATAGCAGTATAGCATATGTCTACTCTGGACCCTGCACAGACTTTTGGACACATGTCAATGAAAGAATGGGAAATAATTCATTATAACATGATCTTACCTGTAATCTACACTTGTGACATGGACTACGAAGACATCAAATATCCAATGTAATTAAGACAGCTGAAGATGTGTGTGTGTGTGTGTGTGTGTGTGTGTATGTGTGAAAGAGAAAAGATAATTAAGCCAATAAGCATTTTTAAACTATTTGCTAAGTACCATATACAGCCCGGTATGATGATAGATATATCTTCCTTCCCCTATAATAAGAAACAAATACCAGACAGGCATTGCCTTTGCCCTCAGGGGTTTGGAATTTAATTGTGGAGCTAAGAACTAAAAACCATCCGCAGGAACAGTACATTAAAAAGAAAAGCTCGCATGTGTTAAGCACTGAGTAATTGGATCAGAAAAGGAGTGCGGTTAATGTTCCGAGGATCACTGTGGTGTGAGAAAACAAGGAAAGATTCTGATCGCAGAGGAAGTAGGACATAGGATGAGCTGAGTGGGGGAGGAAGTTTAGGATTTGAGGGGGATCAGAGAAGTTTTCTTAGAAGAGGTGATGGCTGCTCATTTAGGGAAAAGAGTAGGGGGAAGGGCGAATATATGAAGCAGAGGGCGCAGGGGTAACAAAGGGCGCGCTCAGTGTGTGGGGGAAACCATAAGCGGTTAGTGTGGCTGGAGGCGGAGGGCCAGGCACAGGGTGGGAAAAGAAGAGGCAAACTAGCGGCCCAGAGGTCATGTCACTAAGGGCTGTATGGGCCATATTTTCTCTTTGCATATCAGAGGTTTTCAGCACTGCCTCTTTCCGGGATCCCTTGTAGTTTAGACTGGTCTTCCTGTCACTGGGATTATAATAACAACCTCCTCTTCTAGCCTGGTCCCCTCTTTCATCTAATACCTCCATCCTGCGCCAGAAAGCTTTCTAAAAGTTAGGTCTGAACTTACTGTTCCTCTGCTTAAATTCTTGGAATAACCTACACTCCCAAGGTGCCGCTTACTGCTTCACCTTCCACTCTTGCCACGTTCTCCCCATAACACTCAGCTTTATGTCCTAGTCATGGTGAAAGGCTTGCAGTTTTGTCTTGTCCAGCCCTTAGGTATGTTGCCACCACTGCCTGGAATGGTCTCTATACCTACCTCCTTTTAAGGCCTAGCTGAAAGATGGCCCCTTCCATGATGCCATTCCCAACCTCCTTTGCCCCCAAGTGGATCTGGGCAAACTTTATTTTATACCTACCTGTATCCATAGGTGCAAATCCTATTACTGTAGCTTAGTTAGAGGCTGGATATGAGAGACCTTAAGAATTTCAAACCAGGGGCACCTGGGTGGCTCAGTGGGTTAAAGCCTCTGCCTTCGGCTCGGGTCATGATCTCAGGGTCCTGGGATCAAGCCTCGCATCGGGCTCTCTGCTCAGCGGGGAGCCTGCTTCCTCCTCTCTCTCTGCCTGCCTCTCTGTGATCTCCATCTGTCAAATAAATAAATAAAATCTTAAAAAAAAAAAAAGAATTTCAAACCAACAGGATTCAGTCAGGCAACAGAGTCAGGATTTGGAGTCTGGGATGACTCCTGGGTTTCCATGACGCATGGCATGCTATATGTCATAGAGACTACAGGAGCAGAAGGGTTTGGAGAGAGAAAGACAATGAGTTCCATTTTGGTGAAGTTAAGTTGGTGCTGCCTGTGGAGATCCAGGTTGAGATGAAGTATAGATTGTCAGATATAGGAGCCTGGAGCACAGGAAAAAGCTCTGGAGGTACACATTTGGGAATCAATACATAGGCAGCAGATAAATCTTCTTTTTTTAAGATTTTATTTATTTATTTATTTGAGAGAGAGTGTGTGTGTGTGTGTGAGCGAGCACACAAGCAGATGAAGCGGCAGGCAGAGGGAGAAGCAGACTCCCCGCCGAGCATGGAGCCTGGGATGGGGCTCCATCCCAGATCCCAGATCCCGGAGATCATGACCTGTGCCAAAGGAAGATGTTTAACCGACTGACCTACCCAGGCGCCCTAGGCAGCAGGTGAATATTTAGGAATGAGTGAGATTACTTAAGGTGAAACTAGTGTGAAAGGGAAAGAGAGAGATGGATGTAGGTGATTGAGAAAGAAGGCGGTGTGGAAAATCGCCCCATATTATCCCTGTTCCATTTTCCCTATCATTTTGGTTCCTGGGACCACAAAGGTAACTGTGCAACTTGAGAAAAGCTCTGTAAACAGAAAAGTTTTGTTTGTTTATTCGGGGCCCCAGGCCACTCTAAGGTACAGTGAAATGTTGAATCTTACAAACTTCCCTGTGATCTATCCTGACGATGACAATAGGGAAATCTCTCTAATCTCGCCATTGTGATTGTGTGTAATACCAGTACAGTTTTAATTCAATATTTAGAAAAAAATTAGTTCTATTAAAATAGGACCTGGAGTTTGGGAGTATTTTTGTCTATTACAACTTGATTCCCTGAATAATTAAGAAACTTTCGAAGCAGGAATATCTCTGAATGTTATTCTTAGACATAGCAATACTTTCCCCCCAGAAATTTCTTTTTTCAGGTTAATATGTAAACAAACACAGTCAATTTGACAGCAAGAGAAAAGTAAGTGTGGACATATTATTCAAAAGAATCTTTGTTTTCTTTACCAAAAAGAAAGAAATACCTTTTTAGTCACAGGAAAAGAGAGAATAAGGAATGTATGGTCATAATGTGTCCACAAAGTGGCTTCATCGTGTGGTAAATGAAGGTGAATGGAGACTTCCCTTGAGTCAAGTGTGTGGTAAGTTAGATCACACGAGCTATCTGTGATGACTGCCACATGATTCGGGGCAGGCATTTCTTCATGTAACATTTTTCATGCTCCCTCACACTTATTCAAACACTGCAGAACTTCCTTACCAGCATCAGAGGGCTTTTTAGCTTTCCAGAGTACTAAATTTCACTCAGTACTGATCAATAGAAATGGTACCATTTTCCGCATGGGAGATGTGAAAGCTGATCTCCGTTGTCTCAGGCCCGGGTAGGGGCCTCCTTTTCTACAGTGGGTCAATGAACAGGCGGAAGAGAAGGAGGAGGCAGCTGCCTCAGAGCTAGAGCAGTTAAATCGATCTTGGCAAATCGAGTAACATGCCTCAACCAGGTACTCTTATCTCTATGTGGTCAATTAGAGGAAAATCTCATGAGGCAAGAAAGGGAGAAAAAAGAATGATGTAATTTCTTTTAGAGCCTCCTTGGCATGATTCATATGAATATTCATTATTACACATGGGAGGTATGTATATTATCAGATCTGGGCCTAAATGTGGAGGCACCTTTGTAAAGAAAGAATAATTTGACATAAACTTTGTATTTGTCTTAAGGAGGAGGTATGAAATATTCAGAGCTTGTATAAATTTGGGACATAGGCATATGCCACACTGTTTTCAAATGTTTATTTTCTGCTATATATCCATAACTGTCTAATTTGGGCAGTAACTATTTTTGTCTTAAAGTGAAAATATGCTTTCAACTCAAGTAAAAAAAACTGTGTATGGCAACTTCAAGTTAATTTTATAATAAGAAATATGTACTCGCATTAAGTAATGTAATTAATTTTTATGATTTTCTTTTAACTGGAAGTCTATAAAGAGACTATGCTTTTGTCTTCATTGCACTAGTTATTTTTATGAAAACAAAGATTTTTCCGTGTCGTATTTTCAGATATCTTAGGGGAGGAGACTTTTTAAAAGATTTTAAAACATTGACAAATATGTGGTAAATTCTATCTTTTTTAAAGGTTTTATTTTATTTATTTGACAGAGATCACAAGTAGGCAGAGAGACAGGCAGAGAAAGATGGGGCGGGGGCAGGGAGCAAGCTCCCTGCTGAGCAGAGAGCCCGATGTGGGGCTTGATGTGGGGCTCAATGCAGGGCTCGATCCCAGGACCCTGGGATCACAACCTGAGCCGAAGGCAGAGGCTTTAACCCACTGAGCCACCCAGGCACCCTGGTAAATTCTATTTTAAACGTATTTTTAAAATATCTATTTTATTGATGAATAAATAGGAGAAGTTGAAATGACATTTCAAGGTTAGACTAGAACAAGGAAGAAAACTGGGACATACTTTTAAGTTCTCTTTAGTCCCAACCATCTTCTGGATGTCTAGCGTCTCTATTTTATATGCTACAGGTGAAACACATCATTATTTTCTTCCAAACCTACTCCTCCGCTATTCTTCTCCATCTTGGACTGTGATATCTCCATCCATCCGATTGTTTAGGCCCAAAACTTGGATTCATCTTTTGTTTTCCTTACTTCTCTTATCCATCCTTCAGGAAATCCTCTAAGTTCTACCTCTAAATATGTAAATAGAATGTTTGTGATATCCTATTACATCCAGCCTAGTCTGGGGCACCAACACCTCTCACTGGGATCATTGAAATAATCTCCAAATGTCAAATGTGGCTAAGTTGAACAATTTAAGCTATCTCACTGTTATTTTTGCCCTCTACAATCTTTTTCCACTCAGTGGCCAAGTGATATTTCCTGAAATAAAGAAACAAACAACAAAAACTATGAACCAATCACTGATCTATCTAAAAGTCCTGCCTGTAGAAGAAACATTCTTAACCTGGCCTATACACCCTGTGAGATCTGTATTCTGCTTTTCCCTTCTAGCCCCATCTCTCCCATCCTCTCAGTAGTACAAGAACTGTCTGACTTGTTCATCACTTTATCCACAGCAGAGTGCTGAGCCCAAGAGTAGGCACTCAGTACATTTGTCAAATACATGAACAGTTATTTTATACATTTTCTTGAACATAAAATGAAGTTCTACTTTGGCTTTGGTGCTAAGCAGAGTTCACACTAAATCCTTACATGGGTGTTCATTTGAGATTTTGGGACTGATAATGACTGAATGAAAGCTTAGGGCAGTTGGGGGTCTGCTTTACAACCTGTACTATGCTCCTTTCCTAATGTTTCCTGTTGGCTTAGCTGCACCTGGCCTCTGAGGTCAATCCTGAGTTAAGACAGGAGTGATTCAAGGGCCTGTGTTTTAGTAACAGGTACTCGACTTGATGTTTCCTTGATAATCAGCCCCACTCTGACCTTGTGAACTTCTGCCTTATTTCAAAGCCCACGTTCATACCTTGATCATTGCTTTCTTAACTGGATTTCTGCTTACTTCCTTCTCCCTTGACAACTACTCAGTAATCCCCTTCTTCCTAGTCCAGGGCCCACCTATACTAATGTCCATTGAGTTGACATTGTACCGTATTAGACATCACCATAGATCTCTTCTAAAATTGATAATTGAGACCCCAGAGTACCAAAGCCATCCATAAGAGGATGAATGGACAACGATAATGTTGGAACTAAGTCTTTAGAAAACACCCAAAGCTATTTATGCATAAATCGTGTGAAATCTCTGATAAGCAATTAAAAAACAATGGCAACAAAATCCCATGGTGTTCAGTATTTCCATATCCAAAATGCTCTATCTTCTTTAAAAAGGAAAACCTGAGTGGGGAAAGCTACATGGCAATATATTTATTCCATATGTAATGATTAACAGTATTTAAGTACAGTCCATTTTTGGGTTAGTTGTCAATACCTCTAGATCTCCAACTTAAGGGGATTAAATAGAAACTGATTCTATTTAAAAAGGTTTATGATCTACGCAAAGTATGATGTAGGAAACAAATGAACTTATTTTCATAGCTAATCCTTCTAAGTATGAAGGAAAATCTACCTCAGATTTCTTAATCAGTACCTTCTCTAGAGCTACTGCCCTGACAAAGATAGGAATTCGGAGGGGATAAAGCGAGAGGTCCTTTCTGATGCTACAGCTCAGATTATCATCTTGCTAGCATCGGCAAAGCACTCTCAAACTCAGCAGGAAAATACTGAAGTTAAGTTTAGCTGTCCCTTCCGAGTTTTATCAGATTTTCATGCCACAGAGAACTGTGAAGAAGCTGGAGAGACAGAGATAAATGCAAAGTCCCCTTGGTGAAGGGAAAAAGCAATCACTACTAGTACTGTAGTTTTTACTTTTCTGCTGGTAACAAAAAGAAATGGTGTTGTAATTTGTAGGTAACTACTGTGTCGTGAGGGAAACATGCTATTTAATTTACTTATTTCGAGGATAAATTAATCTCTTTTTATCAACCATTGACTATTGTTTAACCCTCTTATTTTAAGTTTTTATCTCTTCTTCTTGAGGAAAAGTGTAAGAATCCCAAGAAATAACCCTTTGGAGCTTGTATTAGCCTGCTTGGGCTGTCATAACAAAATGCTATAGACAAGGCAGCATAAACAACAGGAACTCATTGCTCACAGTTCTGGAGGCTGGAGGTCAAACATCAAGGTGCCAGCTAGGGTCCCTGTCTGGTTAGTGAGAGCTATCTCTTTGGGTTGCAGACAGCTATCTTCTGGATGTGTCCTCACACAGCCTTTCCTTAGGGCATGGAGAGAGAGAGAGAGAAACAAGCACTCAGGCATTCCTTCTAGCTACCTCCAGGGGGACCTAGCTGGTGCAGTTGGTTAAGCATCCAACTCTTGGTTTTGGCTCAGGTCATGATATCAGGGTCGTGGGATCCAGCCTTGTGTCAGGCTCCAGCTCAGCACAGAGTCTGCTTGGCATTTTCTCTCCCTCTCCCTCTGCCCCCTCACACCTGTATGCTCTTTCTCTCTCTCTATCAAATAAATAAATACATCTTGAAAAAAATAAAATGAATCTAGTTATCTTCAAAAAGTCTATCCCAAATACTACCCCAGTGGGGTTTGGGGCCTCTATATATGAATTTGGAGAGGGACATAATTCAGTCCAGAGCATTCTACTCCTAGACCCCCAAAACTCATGTCCTTCTCACATGCAAAGTATATTCATTCCATACCCACAGCCCTTAAAGTCCTAATTTATTTTAGCATCAGTTTTAAAGTCCAAAGTCTCATCTAAATATCATCTAAATCAGATATGGATGAGACTTGAGGTATGATTCATCCTGAAGCAAAATTCCTCTCCAGTTGTGAACCTGTGAAACTCAACAAATTATGTGCTTCCAAAATACAATAGTGAGACAGGCAGAGGAGAGACATTCTCATTTAAGAAGAAGAAATGGGAAAGAAGGAAGAGGTGATAGGTTCCAAGCAAGTCCAACACCTAGCAAAACAAATTTCACTGGGTCTGAAGGCTTGAGAATAATCCCTTTTGGCTCAGTGTCCCACCTTACAGGCTCACTGGGTTGGCAATGTCACCCCCATGGCTCTGCAGGGTAACCCTGCCCCTTGTGTTTTCTCTTTTCCAATAACACGCTTTCCGTTGTCATCTGAGACTTCACCAGAATCACCCTTCATATCCATATTTCTAGCACCTCAAAACTCTTGCAGCCTCCACCTATTACCCAGTTCCAAAGCTCCTTCTATGTGTTTAGGTATCTGTTAGAGCAGTACTTTTTTACACAAAATGATTTTTTTTCTAAGATTTTATTTATTTATTTGACAGACAGAGATCACAAGTAGGCAGAGAAGCAGGCAGAGAGAGAGGAGGAACAGGCTCCCTGCTGAGCAGAGAGCCCAATGCGGGGCTCGATCCCAAGACCCTGGGATCTTGACCTGAGCCGAAGGCAGAGGCTCTAACCCACTGAGCCACCCAGGCGCCCCCAAAATGATTTTTTTAAAAAGATTTTATTTTTATTTATTTGACAGACAGAGATCACAAGTAGGCAGAGAGGCAGGCGAGAGAGAGAAGGAAGCAGGCTCCCTACTGAGCAGAGAGCCCGATGCGGGACTCAATGTGGGGCTCAATGCAGGGCTCGATCCCAGGACCCTGGGATCACGACCCAAGCCGAACACAGAGGCTTTAACCCAGTGAGCCACCCAGGTGCCCCTACATAAAATGATTTTATGAGACTTTTTGAGTGAGGCCTGAGAAGTTACAGTCATCAAGATAATTTTGGAAATTTTCCTGTTATTTGTTTGTGCCCAGAATATGGATTTCAAATAAAATATTTTTCTCCAAATAATAGGATCTGTGCCTTCAGAATAATGTAAAATTGGGGCCACTACTTCTTTTTCATTTCCTTATTGATGAGCATTTAAAAATCAAATTTATATGTGCACATAGTTGAATGAGTCAGTCTATCCTATAAGATTTTTTTTTTTTAAGATTTTATTTATTTATTTGACAGGAGAGAGGTCACAAGTAGGCAGAGAGGCAGGCAGGCGGGGGTGGGGGAAGCAGGGTCCCTGCTGAGCAGAGAGCCCGATGTGGGGCTCAATCCCAGGACCCTGAGATCATGACCTGAGCCAAAGGCAGAGGCTTTAACCCACTGAGCCACCCAGGCGCCCTCATCCTATAAGATTCTTTAAGACCTTTCTCCCCCTCGATTTAGGGGGAAACTGGTTAAATTAATAGATGTTAATAGTTGACAAAAGGAGGCAGAGCTAATTAACTCCTGTTTTGCTTCTATTTTCTCTAACATAAACTGATCTTAAAATGGGAAAGTATTTATTAAACAACATGATGAATATAGTTTACTGTAGATTAAGATGTAAAGAGAAAACAACAGCCTACTTTAGATGAATTCAGATGTTAAAGCCTTAACAATTTATGTCTAAGGATGCTAAAGGAACTTTTTAGGTTCATTTTAGAACTCTCTGAAGTTCTAAGTCATCCCTAAAAATGAGAGAGTGAAAGAAGGAGAGATATGGAGAAAGAGGGTGTATCTATGATGGGTCAATGTCCTAATTTTTTTTTTAAGAGGGAAATGTCTAGCTAAATTCTAAAAAGGATTATCCAAAATATAATTCATGAGCATTGAGAAGCAAATGAGTGGTTACTAAAAGGCAATCTGATTTTTCTCTTTGTGGGTTCCCAGGATTTCCAGTGTATGGGGGAGTATGGTGGGTGTCACTGCTTTCTTTCTGCTGCTCTGCCCAAAACTCTAGGTGCCAACATCCTTTCCGCTTCATTCAAGGACTTTGCAAGAAATCTCCTTTCATTAAGTTTGGGAACACATGGTATAGTGATGATATAGCTAGGTTTCAGTGAGCCATTTGAAAACATCAGAATATCTTTGTGAATAACATGGAGAAATATAGGCTGAATGATAGTACAGTGAAGTGATCTTGTGGTTATTTGAGTAGTCATGCCTTCCTCCTCCCTTCCTCATCTATAGGAAGATGTCAACCATCAGTACAACCGAGTGAATCACAATTGTTAGATTTCAGGTATCAAGGAGGAAATAGGGAGACTTCTTGCAAGGATATTTTTGGTATCCCCTCAAATAATATCAAGTTGGCAACTTCTTGGTTATAGTTTCTGAGGATAGTATCCCTTGAGTAAATAGTTTTAAAGCCACAAAATGAGCTTTGCAAAGAATGAGAAAAGCAAAACAAAGGAGTGTTTCATATTTAAGATTTAAATCTCTGTTCTTGGACCCGTGCCTAGTTCTAGAAAAACAGCAATATCTATCCAACAAATCCCATACAAACTATCTACAGAAATGTTGATTTTCCAATTGATTTATTAATACATAATTGAAGAAAACCCACTTTATTCTTCTTATACTTCTTTTTAAACAGCTCTTTAAAAAGTTAAATATGCTATATAAGTGTCACCTCAGAAAATCTCTCATTTTCACCATGGAAGATAGTTTTATTTTATTGTAATATTTTTACAAATGGCAAAAGGGACACTGCAAAATATGTGAATTGACCAAGATGACTAAGGGAGAAAACTGGTATAAGATCGCGATTTCTCCTCTTTTTCCCTTGTGTAATTCTCGCTAACCTTTTTTTCTTAATGAAAACTTTCCTTAAGAAATATGTACCTAGGGGACACTGACATACAAAATGCTTTCCCATTGTGATATTTTGCTAGATTTATGGAAATCTTGCATCTCTGCTGTGACAGTTTGTAAAGAGGGGAAGAAAGCTGCTTGGTCCACTGTTTAGGGTGTCACCATTTGGTCATGCAGATCTAATAAGTCTTACCGTGTTGTGGTTCAGCTTTATTTAGTTTTGTGCTCACCCAAACTCTTGAGAATAAACCAAATGGCTTTCTCTCTCTAGTGCTGTATTAGCTCTGTGCCTTGAATGGAAATTAAATGCAAATGCTTTCATTGCACTATCCCCTTGTTAATTTATCACATGTTTAAACACAGCAACATATTGGAAAACCTTGTTATTTCGTAATCTTCAGATTCTTTGCACAATGATATTAAGAACAGAATAATGAGTAAAGATAAGCCAATGGGAAGCACATGTCTACAGGGCAACTGGCAGCAGTCCCACAGCCATTAGTCTGTGGGATCTGGTGAAACTGCTGAAGTCAGCATGACAGAGCAAAAAAGAAGGAAGAAAAAAAACCTCTGAAATGAAAGGAGGTGAGGAAAGCACCACTTTCAAGCAAGTCTAAATTATCCTCTCAAATAGTTTATTCTCTCCTTTAAAATGTGTGTTCTGGTGAAACTCATGCTCTGTAGCAGATTTTTAGTTTAAAGTTAATAACTGATGATGATGATGATAATGATGGTGATAGCAATAGTAGTAACAGTACAGAAGAGGGTCAACTTCTAGGCAAAAGTGAAGTTAGAGAAGTGTTTTGCAGGACAGAGCACAAGGTCTTGTACCACAAGACACCCAATAGATATATGCGGACTTGATTGATTGTGCATGCGAGCAGTTAAGAGAATTAAGTTGCTCCATTGTTGTCTTGATATACCCATGGTGGAAATGCTAATCATAGCCAAATGTTGACCATGTGGGATTAAACTCATGAACAAGGATATGCATTCAGTGATGATTATACACCTGTGAAAAGAGAGGTAAGGAAAAGGTGTTGGGGATTCTTCCTTGTCTTTCTTTTTTCTTAGCACATTTTTTAATCCACATTTGGAGCTCTTGGTTCATTAAATTTGGTTTTAAAACCTGTCTTCAAATAAGGAAACATCACCCAACATGCATCTAGACAATATTTCCCAAATGGCTGCTCCCTAAACCTACTACTGTACTTAATGTAAACTATTATTCTAGGCTTTTCTTAGTCTTTGCATCTTGACAGTCATGTTTCAAAAACAGCTAGTGATTGTTTTCAGTAGGGTTTTTTGTTTTGTTTTGTTTTGTTTTTTTTTACTTTAGCAGAGTATTGATGGGCTGGATGGCATGTTAGGTTATAGAGACATTTTAAAATGACCTTGCTGACCCTATCATCCATATTTTAAAATGTTGATCTCTGTGATGTTTGTCTCTCATTCTTAAAATTTAGTTTAAAATCTGGATCAATAAATAGAACATAAACAGTGTCCTAAGGCAGTGTTTGAAAGTGCTTTGTGCACCAAAATTCTATTTAAAATTTTGTTTCTGCTTACATACTTCTCAATATCACATTAAACTCCTATTAACTGGTTGTCTTCCCAACCCCTTTCTTTCCTTACCTACCTACTACCTTCTCTTCCTTCCTTCTTCCTTTCTTCCCATCTGCCTGCCTTTTTCTCTTCCTTCCAACGTGGTTGATAGTGGTATCATCCACCGAGATGGGCAAAACTGAAAGAAAGAGTAGTCTTTGGAGGGGAAATCAAGAGTTCAAGTGCAGATACGTCATGATTAAAATATTTGCAAACCTCCAAGGGTAGACATCAAGGTGCAGGATATATAAGCTAGGAGCCCAGCAGAGGGGGTTGGCCTGAAGATATAAATTGGAAAGTGAGCAGAGAATTAATATGTGTAAAGCCACAAGATTCAATACAGTCACTTAAAGAGTGAGTGTGGTGAAAAAGAGAAATGCCTAAGGACCAAACTGATGGTACTCTCACATTTAAAGATCAAGAAAAGAAAGAGGAAAAATAATACTTAAATGTATTAATACAATTTTATTATAAAGAGTTTCCCATCCTTATGGATCACTATTGTTATTTGGACTTGGCATGGGACATGGCTTTCTCTTTTTAGAACTTTAAAAATTTGCTGTCTAAAGTCTACAGAACATGTCAAATTCAAGTCGCTTGGTCCAGTACTGTGAAGGGGATCCATATCAGTGCTGGTTGGGAGGCCAGTTCTTAGATAACGAGGCTTGCTGAGACTTAGCCAAGTAAAGTACATTATCAAATACCAGAACTACACAGGTGTCAGTACATGTCAGGTGGAAATGTAAAACGCAATTGAGAAATGAGACAGGAGTGTCTGGAACTGAGAGTCTCACAAAAGTGGGAAGGTTAATAGACAGGAAGTGAGATCAACAAAGATGATACTGGTAGGGTCAGAATAAGGCTGTCTGACATGAGGCTGGTGGATTGGAGACCGGTAGGTTGTACTCAATCTCCTGAGTACATTCTGAAGCTGTGCTTGTAACAGCCAGACCACATCAGAGAAAACCTACTATCAGACTTTATTAGCATTGCTGACTTTAAAGTGATCAGTCATCTTCTCCCAAATGTTCCCACTTATCAGAATCGTGCCCATGGCTTCTTTCGAAGGGTAAGACTAAGATTCGTATTTCATTAATGGCGATCAGCTAGCACCAGGCCCCGGGCTGGTCACTTGCACATATATCAGCTCTTTTAGGGATTAAATTGTCATCTTGGCCAAGGCAGAAGTTCATATAAATAACTTATACTGCCATGGTTTAAAAGTCATTTGTAAATTTCCTAAATCCTCTTGTGTGCAATATTTGCTTAATAGTTTGTCTCATCTGGAATATTTGAAAATTTAGTTCTGTATGATTTAGATGTGGTGTCGGAGGAAGTCTTCACAGCTAATTTTCTTCCTCCATGCAGAGAGGGACACATCTGACATAATATAATAAGTCACATTGCCAGGGTAAGAATAAATAGCAACTATAAACAAACAAATAAGAAACTAAGTCATAAAATGAAAGGGCACTGGAAATGAGACCAAACATTGTTACTGTGGAGGGGCCTGAGTCTGGTGTTAAATTAGGCAAGTGGGTCTTTGACTGTGTCATGCAGGTGATTATCTCCTCTGAGATCAGTTGTTCCTTCCTCGGTTGTCTGTGTCCTTAAGGCCCTTGTATGATGTAGCAGGGTCAGAGGATTGTTTTCTAAATTTTAGGAACAGAAGGAACATCTCAGCTTGGACAGAGCTTTGCGTATTTGCCCTTAGCATCATTTTCCCACTATACCATGTCAGTTTTGACTGCCTTTTCTGACCCTGAAACTTCAGTGTGTTTATCGAGTCTCAGTTCTGCATCACCTTTCTGGTGGGATCCGGGTTATTTTATCATGAACTCATGCTATGTCTTCAAACCAGAACAGATGACTAAATCAGTGCTTACCCACCACATGAAGTGGAAGCCCTAGCATATTCCCCACCTGGAGTGAGTCTGGTCCTCTGGAAAGAGGAGATGGGCAGGAAGAGAAACCACATTTTCCCCCAGTGGCATTCCCCATGCCTAGATACCAGGAGTCTGAACAACCATCATTTCTTGTTCTGGGTTCTCCAGTTCCCTTCCTAGAGTTGATATTGTCATATGCATCGGGTGAACCTGTGTAATAGGCAACTGCATGATTTCTTTACTTGACCTGGACCAGTAGGAGAACAAAGCATCCGTGGGACTCAGAAACTCTGATGTGCACAAGCTTAAGTTAGTTCCTTTGTAAAAAGTCCTATTCTTGGGGCGCCTGGGTGGCTCAGTGGGTTAAAGCCTCTGCCTTCGGCTCGGGTCGTGATCTCAGCATCCTGGGATCGAGCCCCGCATGGGGCTCTCTGCTCAGCGGGGAGCCCGCTTCCTCCTCTCTCTCTGCCTGCTTCTCTGCCTACTTCTCCACTTACTTGTGATCTCTGTGAAATAAATAAATAAAATCTTTAAAAAAAAAAAAAAAAAAAAAGTCCTATTCTTCCCCTTCTTCATCTCTGGCCAAAAAAACTTCCCTCAGAATACTCCCAAGACTAGTAAAGGGGTACCCTTTAGGATCACCTGGGGAACTCACAAAGATCAGCATTTTTAAATCTCCCAGGTGATTTCAATATGCAGCCAAGTTGCGCACCATTGCCCCAGTCCTTCCAAGTTCAGGCTAACAAGGCCAAGAGTAAACATGCCCCTAATTCTCATCTAATGATTACTTTGTATTCTCCACATGTAATGTCATTATGATTAGGCGAGGGCAGCCAGGAGAAGAACACATATAACTGAGTTTCAGACTTTTGCATCTCAGGAAAATGTCTTTATCTGTTCTTGGCTGCTGCCACTCTTGAGGTTGAAAGAATGCAAACCACTCCACATGTCTTCCAGTTGGCTCTTCTTGTTTTGTTCTTTCTCCCCCAGGTCTGGCTCTCTAGAAATTCTGGCTGATAATCTATGACATACTGCTTAGTGCTTTGATGCCTTTCCCACCACTTAACCACTTAACTTCCTCCTCTCATCAATATTTGCCTCTCAATAGGTAGATAACATTTTACAAAACAGCGTCTGCTGGGGAAGAGAATTAAGGAGACTTTAGGTGGTGAAAGTGTTGGTGATTTGAAAAACATGCGTGCTTGGTCAGTGAGGGAGGCTGTTACCACCAGATAGTGAGGGTTGAAGGTAGCCTGGGCTGACTGCACGGGAGAGCAGAGACTGCTCCCTGGCCTGAAATTTCTACTCGGAAATTTGTATCAGTGCCTAACCAGGACTTTTACCAGAATGAGCCTCAGAAAGAACCCACAGTCCAGTCCTCCGTCTTTGAGGATTGGCCTGCTTTGACCTTGGTGAGTTCAAATTACGTCAAATATGGCTGGTTTCACAAGGCCTCCAACTATATCTTGGACCTTAACTTGTATTCAGACCGAAGCCATTTATGCCACAATTCCCTTTGAAACATCAAAATTAGCTCATCCCTGATGCCCCAGACTCACTCATTTCTGCGGTTAACTCTTGCCTAGCGTCATGATCTGTGCTTCTATTATGAAAGGGGACCCCAGCTTCACGGCTTACCCTATTCAAACTTCATTCCATCATAAACCAGCTTTCTTGCATCCTCACTTTCCTTATGGAATGCTCTTGCTACTTCTCTACCAGAACCACCATAAGGCTTTTCCACGGATGTATCATATCTGCTGTATCCCTTCAAATGCAGACAACCACAGAATTGTAAAATGTCGTGTTTTCCACTTCTCTACAAAAAAGACATCTATAATTCCTTTTTTTTTTTTTAAGCTTCATGAGAAAAGATCCTGCCACTCCAAGGATTCTGCCTTCTGAAATGACACACTCTGGCCCTCCTTATCCCCACCTTCTACTTTCCTATTGGTTGGTCCCTTATGTTAATTAAAAATGCATGCAACTGTTTTACCATTACCTTCTTCGTTGCAAATCCTACCATAATCCTAGCTATATTTCCAAGGACATTTTTTTTGTAAGCATAGAAGAATGAAAGCTTATGTACTATAGTTAACGTGTGCAAAAATGAGAATGTGTTTTTATTTTTCATGATTGATCTCTTTTTGTACTCTAACCTTCATTACCTTCATAGTGGGAAAAATAAAACCAGAACACAAAGCCCTCAAAACCCTAAGTTTATCCTTTTGAAGTTTGGAGTCTTTTAAAGCTTTTAAAAGAGCCATCATTCGGGTAGATGGTCATTCAAGTCAAAGTTGGACTCCTTATCAGGGCAATTTCTCCCTTTTTTTTTCTTATTTTTTAAGATTTTATTTATTTGACACAGAGGGGGTGAGAGAGAGAGATAATAGCAAGGGAAGCAACAGGCAGAAGGAGAGGGAGAGGCAGGCTTGCCAAGCAGGGAGCCCTGTGTGGGGCTCGATCCCAGGAACCCTGGGATGGAGCCGGATGTGGGGCTCGATGCAGGGCTCATTGTGGGGCCCGCTGGGATCATGACCTGAGCCAAAGGCAGATGCTTAATGACTGAGCCACCCAGGCTTGCCTATTTCTCCCCTTTCTTAAAAGCAGTTCTCTCCTTTCCTCTTTTTCAAGAGAATTTTTTTATTTTTCAAGAAAATTGCAGTGTAGGGGGATGCTAACAGACTCTCTGGCATGGAGGTGGGGGCTCTTGGTCTGAGTTTTCCCAGAGCCATTTCTAGTTTTAAATGCAGCATGCGCCTAAGCTGGTCTTACCCCTGGGCGGACATCGCTGTTGGCTGGGGTGCAGCTAATTGCGTCTGGTCCTTGGGGAAGGCATCCCAGTATTCGTGTAAATCGTTGGCACCCACCACAGTTTTCTGTTTGGTTGGATCTTCTGTTCTGTGGCCTTGTCGTCCTTACCCCAGGTCCACTTGGAGTACACTGGTTCCCTCAGCACCTCTATGTACCCTTTGGGAGAAAAACAGGGAGCCTTCCAGTGCTTCCTCTGTGCCCTGCTGGAGGGTGTGCAGCTGAACTCCTTTACTTTCCTTTGTCCTTTCTAATTGCTGATCACAGATCCATACAGACTTCCAGCCAGAAGGTGAAACACAAGCCTCCACCTGCTTTTCAATCCCCCTTCAAATCCTCTGACTTCTGGGGGGATTTCTGCCTTCTACATTCCTTTCTTCCCATCTACACTTCTCAAATGGGTGGCTTCTGCTCCCACCGTGTCACTAAGACTACTTTTCATAAGGTCATAAGTAATCTAATTGCCCCAATTTTTAAAGTATTTTCAGTATTTTCTTACTGGACTTCTCTGCTTCATTTGATACCCTCGTCCCTTTATTTTCCAAACTCTGTGCTTTCCCAGTTCCACTCAAAACTTTTTGCCTATTTCCTATTTTGTTTTCCCCTTCGGTGCCGGTGCTAGTGAGAGTTCTGTCCTTGACTTGTTTCTCCTCTTACTCGGACTAAGTCCAGGAAGAGAGGACATTCTGCTTTTATTCCCATGTTAAAACTACTTTCTTTACTGCTGCTGGAAAAATAAAAAACAAAAACAAAAAAAGTATGTCTCCAGTTCAGAACATTTCTCCAAGCTTATAGACTCCTATATTTAACTGCCTCCTGGATATTTCCAGGTCTTTTGAAGTGAACATGTACAAACTGAACTCATTATCCTTCCCAGCTTCTCAGGATATATATTGCAGTCTCAACTGATAACACTTTCTCCCTAGCCCCTGGAGCTGGAGTATTTGGGAGTCATTTTTGGCTTTTTATGATTCTTGAATCTCCTGTATTCTCACAATGAATCACCAAAACCTGCCAAGTTTCTTCCTGTTTTATACTAATTTGTCAGTGATCTCTAGTCATCACTTATGTATCTGTGTGTCTTTATATTTATCTATCAATGTATCATCATATATCCATCATCTTCCATTATGTGTCTATAATGAAAATATTTCTCTCAAAGTTTACGTATTGTTAAATGGTTAAGTGTAAATACAAATAAAAATTTAGAAACAGGGTAACCAGACAATTTCTAGAAGGGGGAAAAAAAGTAAGTACATAGTAAAGACACACGTTGTAATTATTATTGCTGTAATTAAGCCTCAAACTTAGGACCAAACTTCTGGGTAGCCAAAAATGAAAGTGAGACCAGGTCTCTTACCTAATTCTTATCAGAAAAAACAAATGAAATTTCACAATTTAAGCTGTAAACTCTGATTAGCTGAAGCTTTGGGTTGATAAAGCTTTGCTTATCTTTCCTTTTTAACTTATAGGTCGCAGTAAATTGCCCTTTTAAACAACTCTCTCGGGGTCAGTCTCCTTTGGGCACTTAATGCTCCTTGAACATTTGAAGATCTCTCTTTCTTAAAAAAAAGATTCTTTTCAAAAGAAAAAAAAAAAGATCCTTTTCATTTTTTCCCAGTCTGTCCCAAGCTTAGGGCCTACATTCTTTGTTGATGGCAGCCCCCAATCCTTTTCTTTGTTCCGCAGCTGTGTTTTGTAACCTTGTCTTTTTTTGTTGTTTGTTTTAATATTTTATTTATTTATTTGACAGGGTGGGACACAGTGAGAGAGGGAACATAAGCAGGGGGAGTGGGAGAGGGAGAAACAGGCTTCCTGCTGAGCAGGGAGCCCAATGTGGGGCTCAATGCGTGGCTTGATGTGGCTCTACCCCAGGACCCTAGGATCATGACCTGAGACAAAGGCAGGTGCTTAAAGACTGAGCTACCCAGGAGCCCTATTGTCTCTCTTTCTTTAAAGTTAAGGTCTCTCTGCAGCTCAGCATTGTCTAAGGAGATTTGAAGCAGATTTATACATGTCAGAGATTTTAGTTGGGGTCTAAGTCGTATTCCCTTTTGGATTCAGACATGCCTACACAAGTTTGTGGGTCCACTGGGGATGGCTCCCTGGTGCCTTATTTCCTAAAATGACTGAGAAGTCTTTGATGAAGGATTGTGCTCACCTTAATGCCAGCAATAGCATGTGAAAATGCCATTTACAGTTATTATTTGTGAATGAAGCAAATATAGTAGGCTTTACAGCAGACGCCCTTTAGCCTACCTCTAGACCTGGAGGAAGATAGCAGTGTCTCCTGACATTACGGCGGGCAGACCAGGTACACAGTGTCCGTAGCTGCTGTGTCGCCCTCTCCACTGGGAACAGAGCTAGCTGTGCCATGCCTTCGGAGCTTCCAAATGTGTGGTGGTGGAGAGCCCGGGCTGGGGTGCCAGACAGATGGGGACGGGAGTCCTGGCTCTCTGCTCCTTTCTTCTTTGTAGCCGTGGGCAACTTCCTTTATGTCTCTGACCCTGTTGTTCTGAGGATTAAAAATAAGTCCTATGAGGGTGCCTCGGTGGCTCAGTCTGTCAAGCAGCTACCTTCGGCTCAGGTCACTATCCCAGGGTCCTTGGATAGAATCCCATGTTGGTCTCCCTGCTCAGCAAGAGTCTGCTTCTCCCTCTGCCCCCACCCTGCTCATGCTCTCTCTCTCTCTCAAAAATAAATAAATATATAAAAATATTATCTGTAATATATATAAATATATAAAAATAAATAAAATCTTCAAAAAAAAAGTCCTATGGCACACTCAAACATATTTGGCATATAGTAAGTGCTCAATAAATGGGAGTTGCAATTAATACTATCATCAGATTCATAGACCTGTACCCCTGGGGTTAACATATATTAACATATTAATACATTATATGTTAATAAAAATTTTAAAAATAATATCACCATCATCATTATTATCAGGCATCACTGTAGGAATGAGAAGCAAGGGAAGAAGAAAATGGTGAGCTACATGGGAGATGAAAGATTGGCTTTGCGGGCTCCGGTGAGACACACATAGAGGTTTTGTAAACTCATTAGGAAAGGAGATTTAGGAAGATTAGGATTCTTGGAATGTATGGTATATGAGAGCTAAAAAGACTTACGTGATCTCATTTCCTATCTGTAGAAATTGAATTGTTACCAGACTTAGGGGTATGGTAATTTCTTTATAAATATTAAGATAGAAAAGATATTCCATGGGCTATCTTCTCTTTCAGATAGAGTTGTGTAATCTGGATGGTTTATTTGTTTTGTTTTATTGTTTGTTTTTTTAGGTTTGGAACTGTTTCTGAAGTTGGCCTTTATCCTATGGCTACTGTATAATCTATAAATATTATGCAACAATACTAGACCTTTCTGTAATATTTTACAAAGTTGACCATTCCCTCGCTGGAAACTTCTACAAAGCCAATTTCTTCTGGTTTTCTTCCTATCATTCAGATCCTTTCTGGAAGCTACATTTTTTTCCCTAAGGTTTCTCCCTCTTTGAAGCTCTTAACTATCCATATTTCCCAGGACCATGTTAGCTCATCCGTCTTATCACCTTTTAATGATCTGTAGTACATTGAAAACCCATGGCTTAAAGCACCATTTATAGGCATATGACTTGCAAGTCTATTCCAGAGCCTGACCCTTCTCCTGAGTTGTTGGGTCTGTACACCCAATCATGTCAGGTTCAGCAAAGAGACTTTAAACAGAATTGGTGGGATAGAACTTCAGCTACTGAAATGGGGATTTCCATTCACACAGGTGCTCATTTGGCCCCTGACATGTTTCAGCTCCAGGTCTAGGTAGAGGCATCTTGGCGGAAATGTACAGATACTGATCCTGCCAGCTATGTCAAATGATTTCTACCACTTGTCAGTTGCACGAACTTGCATGAAAGTTACTTAACCCCAGAAAGCCCTGATTTTGTCATCTTTAAGATAGGGAGAATGTATATACACTTTTAACTTCTTGCCTCTTAGTCCAATAGATGCTTCCAGGATCTACATATTTTTTTGTTGTTGTTAGATTTTGTAAGTTCTCTTCTTAGAGTATTTTATTTTAAGGGGCAAGGGTTCTATACACAATTATGGCCATGTTGAGTAACATCTTTCATTGGTACTGTTTGTTTTAAATTACTTTCTTCCCTATTGGTTCAATCTAGTTGTCTAGAGCATGTATTGTGCTGTTACCTTGGAAACCCAGCCTTTACACTATTGGTTAGAATGTCCCAAGGTTGTCCATTATATTCCATCACCTACTTACCCTCAAGAAAGCAAGTATCCCACATATTAGGATTAGCCTATAACCTCTAGCGATCTATCACCTACACTTAAAAATTCGATGTGGTTTTTCATTCCTAATTTGTTTTTTAGTCTTTCTTTTTTTTATTGGCACATAGACAGGTTTTTTCCCCCACAGATTTGTTCTGAATGCTGGTCTTTGTGGTCTCTAGTGTTTATGACCAAGAAGTGTATTTTCTGTTATTAAAAGAAATAATCCAAAGATGTTCCCTACTTTTAAGTGCGCTTGCTTCAGCAATTCGAAGTGGGTGGGGAGACTTTCTCTCTGGAGTTGCTGGTGTGCTCCAGCAATGAAACGGGCTGAAAAGAAAATGTTAACCTGCTATCTTCAATTTACATAAGCCTGTTTTTCCTTTCCTTACCAACCCTGCTTCTTAGGGAGTCTGGATTCCTTGACCTCAGTAAAAAGATGGTGATAGCCTTTCAAACCTTCAAGATTAGTCTTTTTAATGTTTATTCACTGTTAAATCTGTTTGTTTCCTTTGGCTCTAATCTCTACAGATGTGTGATATACATGATGTAGACCTCATTGTCCCTGAGAAAATCACTTTCTGCACTCTCAGTTATTGGTATGTGAAAAAAAAGTGGATGTTGATAAAACAAAAAACTGAATTAAAAATAATGTTCCACTGGGATATGCCATTGAATCATGTTAAAATTACAAGTATGTCTATTTCTGTTTCCTTGTGAATGTAGTCTGTTTTGCTTTTTTCTAGTAATTTTTCCCTTTTTCCAAATGAACCCATAAGTTAATCTACATATATAATAGTTTCCAAATGTGTCTTTTGTAATCATTAAGTTAACTTAAATAGATATACATTTGAGGCACAAGAATGCTATGGGTGGATTAGTAAATGTGATATTTATACTTTAAGCCAGATTCTCTTTTGAAAAATAAAGTAGTGTATGAAGGAAATGTAACATAAGATATGCATATGACTATTGCACTTGCTTTTGAAGTCCTCTGTGTTATCCCATCTTATAGCCTAGAGAAGAGAGTCAATGTCATGTCAGAGGAAGAACATTGCTCTGTGCGTTGGCCTATCTGCATGTTGTCAGCTGGGCCATGCACCAGCAATGTGAGTGACTTATTTACATCCCGTTCATGGGTTTCAGTTTCCTCACTTATAAAATGGGCATAGGCTAATGATATATTTCCTGGGGTGCCTGGGTGGCTCAGTGGGTTAAGCCTCTGCCTTCCGCTCAGGTCACGATCTCAGAGTCCTGGGATCGAGCCCCGCATCAGGTTCTCTGCTCAGTGGGGAGCCTGCTTGCCCCTCTTCTCTCTACCTGCCTCTCTGCCTACTTGTGATCTCTCTCTATATCAAATAAATAAATAAAATATTTTAAAAATAATTTTTTAAAAATAATGTATTTCCTATCTTCTGACAAGGTTATCTTAAAGATTTGAGGAGAAAAACTATAGAAAAGCACTTAACCTCAAACAGAATATGGAAAAAAATAAGAAATCTTGGCTGTACGCCAGCTCATATACTGAAGAGTTTAACAAGTCCAGGAGAGAGTCACCCTATTACCCTTAATGTAAGTGTTAAGTGTTGGAGCTAGCGTACATGGATCCCACCGGCAGCATCTCAGCCCTTCTCAAGCTTTAAGGAGCTTTCTCACCTACTTGGGAAACACAAAGCCCTCTTCCGCATCTTTTTTCTGTTAGAGGTCGTCCTACCATGTGAGGGGCGGGTGCCCTTTCCATTCTTGCCTGTTCTCAGCATTAGTTGGGCAGAATTTTGCCATATTATACATCCATGCTTTCCTTCTCCCTACACCCAAATCCAAACTTGGAAGGCAGAATGATCCTGTGAAAAGAGCACTGGACTGATTGAGATGTAGGAAGTAGGTTCCAATCACAGTTCTGGCAGTAACTTGTTTGATAACACTCACACATCATCTAATGTGTCCATTCCTTATATTTGTACAGTTGTAGAATCTCTGAGTTTGAAAGATAAACAACAACAATAGCATAAGATCATTGATTTACCTGTCCCTTACAAAAATAAAAAGCTGTTTAAATCTTTTACTCAGGGGCTCCTGGGTGGCTCAGTCGGTTAAGCATCTGCCTTCGGCTCAAGTCATGATCCCAGGGTCCTGGGATTGAGTCCTGCATCCGGCTCCCTGCTCAGCAGGGACTCTGCTTCTCCCTCTCCCACTATGCTCTCTCTCTCCCTCTCTCTCAAATAAATAAATAAACAAACAAATAAATCTTTTTAAAAAATTATTTATTCAACATTTCCAATGATAGGCATATGACAGGCATGTGAGATGATAGATTTAGGAGGCAGAATTCAATTTAAGTCTCTGCTTAGCTACATACTATGTGTGTGACCTTGGGAAAGTTATTTATATCCTCCATGCCCCAGATTCTTCTCTTTTCAATGGAAATAATAATATACAACATAGGGTTGTGTTGAGGATGGCACAAAATACTGCACATAAAGCGCTTAGCCTGGAACCTGGCACATGATGAAGAGCCCAACAAATTTCCATGGTGGCTGTCCTTCCTCTCCTCCTCCTCCCTTTAATTAATTACTCTTAGTACTGTGTGGTTGTTCATACTCAAATTGAGCATTGCCAGTGATGGAAACTGATTACCTTCTCAAATTACCTCTACAAATAATTTTGTAAAATCATAATCATTAGAAGCTTTTCTTTCTAGTCAACCCCAAATTACATCACTTTATCTCTAGACATTCTTTTGTCCAAGTTCTGACCTCTCAGCTCATGACCACCTGTTGTATATTTAAATACGGCTCTCATGCTCCCCACATTACCCTGTTCTCCTCTAACTTCTTTGGTTTTTCCCTTTGACCCTTTCTTTCAATCAACTTTCATATACCAACTTTCAAATTACTCTTGAAAGCTTGCCATTAACTTGATATCAACCCTTTCAATCAACATTCACATACTAGTTTTTATTTCTAAGACATTTAGTGATTCTTCACGCAAATCTTCCCTTTCTGTGTCTGGAAAGGACCAGTGGTCGCTCAGGGCATGGGTCCATCCTCATGACACTGCCAGGTCTGCTTACTTTGATTCTGCATCTGAGGTTACAGTGTTATAGAGTTGTTGGATGAAGAAAATGGGGTGGCTTTTCAATTTTACGGTGATTTTTATACAAAGAAATGTGTGGAAGCAGTATTAAAATTTTTATGTATCCTAATAGGTTAGATTGACTAACCAAATTTCATTTTTATGTCCTCATGAAATTTGGACCTTTAAAAATATCATACAATTTATCCACAGAATAAGCCTGTAAAACAGAGAGGTGGTAAGCATTATTTCCTCCAGCTTTGCATAGATCTGAAACCAGACGTTTCCCAGGGGCAATGGCCAAATTAATTCTACAGTACAGTTATTTCCCAGCCAACCAGCCAAGGAATGGTATTTTATGTCATGGCAGACTGGCCAATTTTGAAAACACATATTCTATCCTTTTCCACAGAATTTCCCTTTATATATTTGAAGACACAACTGTGTACTACACTTCAATACTTATCATTTTGCCTCAGTATCATTGTACTGGCCTCACCTACCCTATCAGACCAGAAGCTCTTAGAGGCAGGGAATTTATTTTACTCTCCTTCGCATGTCTTTTTTTTTTTTTAATTTATTTATTTGACAGACAGCACAAGTAGGCAGAGAGGCAGGCAGAGACAGAGAGGGGGAAGCAGGCTCTCCGCTGAAGCGGAGAGCCCGATGCGGGATTCGATCCCAGGACCCTAGGATCATGACCTGAGCGGAAGGCAGGGGCTTTAACCCACTGAGCCACCCAGACGCCCCTCCTTTGCATGTCTTATTCTGCCTCACATAGCACCCAACTCCAGACTTCACTCAGTGAATCTCGTTGAGGAGCACCTGGTTGGTTCAGTTAAGTGTCTGACTCTTGATTTCAGCTCAGGTGATCTCAGGGTTGTGATATTAGCCCTACCTCAGGATCCGTGCTGGGCACTGGGTGTGAAGCCTCCTTGGGATTCTCTCTCTCCCTCTCTCTTTGCCCTTTATTCAATCAATCAATCAATCAATCTTGTTGAATTGAATTGCAACAAGGACTGTAAGGGCTAAGTGAGTAGGTGAATTTAGTTCTGAAGGAGACAGGATATAAATATCCATAAAGATATTTACCTGGAGTTGTCAAAAAGTTTAAATGAGGTTGCCAATTCATACTCTTCATTTTTATCAGTTGATTATAGCATACATGGATCAGTTTTTTTTTTTTTTAAGATTTTATATATTTATTTGACAGAGCGAGAGACAGCAAGAGATGGAAGATAAGCAGGGGGAGCTGGAGAGGGAGAAGCAGGCTTCCTACCGAGCAGGGAGCCAGATGCGGGACTGGATCCCAGGACCTTGGGATCATGATCTGAGCCGAAGCCAGACGCTTAATGACTAAGCCACCCAAGTGCTCCCAGTTTTGATATTTAAAGCCAAAATAATTCTCCAAACTATGTTAAAATTAAATATTTATTATTGCTAAGATAACTAATATACAATAATTATAAATTTCCATTCTTTTCTTCACTCATCATTAATGGTTATTATAGCATTGCTGAGGAAGCAAAGATACCTGGTATTGTTTCTTATTGACAAAATTTCTTTCAGTCATTTGTTTCAATATTTGTAGAAATAGCAGTAGGAAAAGGCAACATGAAAATAATACTAATTATAATCAGTTTTCATGAGAGAAGAAAGGATTATCTTTTATTTTAACCAAAAGTAGGCTCAAAACTAGAAAGGTTTTCTTTATCTAAAAATATTCTTACATAAAGTGTTATATTCCAAAATATATTTGAGAGATTATCCAGTAATAATAGAAGGATACTATGGAAATGAAGGATACATAATCTTCCTTAAATACTAGATCCACAAGAGCTTGCTGTATCTTCATTTTCTCAGTGAAAACTCTTTGTTCCAATAAGCAGAAAGAAAAGAAAATTATTTTTTGAAGGCCCCTAGAGAAGACTCATTGCATTGGTCAAATAAATTGAATCAAAACAACGGATGTTTTGAGCATGTGAATCAATCTTTTCAACTCTTTAGCGCTGATTGTGCTGTGATTTCTCTTAATACCTGTGATGTTGCAATAGTCCACAGACTCCTTCCTGCCTTAAAGGCAGGTAATGAAAGTAGGATCTGATGGTCAGTTAAAGAGAGAAAAAGGAAGAGAGAAAATGGACAGACATATCTGGTTTTGATCCCCATCTCTTCCAGTTATCCCGTTAGCTCATATCCTACTTTAAACCTTCCCACCTCAGGGACTAGTTTGGTGTGGTCCCAGACTGAGGCTCCAGAGAGGATTGATCTGAAAAGTAGTAACTCTTGGTATCATACGGCCTAGGATCAGCCTTCCTGTGGACCCTGAAAGCCTGAGGTGTTGCCCTCATTCAGCAACTATTTATTAAGCACCTACCATGTACCAGACACAGTGGGTCTTTAGGAAATAGGAACCTCTGTGTAACCTGTGTAATTTTGGACTACTCAGCATTTCTTTATAGTTCTCAATGGCATCATAATTTTGTTTTAGAGAGTTCTCTGTCTCCCATGCGTGTCGTTTTGAAGGGCAGGAATATAGAGATTTGTATTTCTTCCTGTGGAATTCAGTGGGGTTAGAGGCTCTCTGTCCTCACCCTTGTTTGCCCAAGAGAATGCATGTAATCTCTGTCCAGCTAATGGAATGTCTTTACTGGCCTTGAATTTTAATTAATTGAATTAAATACAGAAGTGATCTTTGGCACTCACTCATGATGACATGAATGTTTCTAGTATGAGGCCACCGCTGAGATCTCTTTCCCAGCCCTCCAAGTTCTCTTGTCCAGAACAGAGCCTTATTTTTCTGATCTTCTGTCAGTTCCATGAATATATTAATCCTACCTTCATATTCTTCCAATACATCTCTTATATATAAGTTAGGCAAAATTCTTTTCAGCTAAGGGCCTTTACTGACACACCCTAGCCCAGAGCTAATGACCACTCCAGCATCCCAAAACCTCCAAGGGACAAAGCATTACTTTAAATTGGCTTAAATGACTGATGATTACCCTGGCTTGTACTCATACCTGAGCACATCAAAATTATTCCAGATCCTACGTAGTGAGGGCTCAGCCTTTCGTAGGATGTTTCATTGACATTGTAAGAACTTGGGCAAGTTCAAGCAACAAAGTTGTTTTCTATAAAGAAGATAACAAGGGGATAGGAGGCTCTGTGACCATAAATGGCTCCCAGCAGAGGGAAAGAGGCAGAGGGAAGGATATACCTTACAGGTCCGTGTGAAAGCAAAGAACAGCAAAACCTAGTTCAGGCCCAGAATGAAAAGGACTGTAGGAAGTGAACACAGGCATTACAATATGTTCCAGATGGGACAGAGAGAAAAAGAGAAAATGAAATTCCCACAAGTCTTGTGTGGAAATGTAAAGGAAAGAACTGCCAAATGTGGATAGTGACATGCCAACGCCTTGTCCCTGGGGTGTCCATGAGCCTATTAGCCATCATGCTTTCATGGGAATGTTCACTTACACAGAGGCGCTCTCTCTATCTCTCCCTCCCTCCCTCTCTCTCTCTCTCTCTCTCTCTCTCTCTCACACACACACACACACGCGCGCGCGCGCGCGCTGCAGGCCTTCCTTGTTCTAGGCCAGATCCTACAAGAACTGTAGGATAAGAAGTTCTAGGCCTTCCATGACCTTACTTGTATATATGAGAGAGAAAGGTAGAGAGGGACAGACAAGACACAGAGCGATACAGAGACATATTGAGAGAACGAGAATTTGTGTGTGTGTGTGTGTGTGTGTGTTTAAGATTTTATTTATTTATTTGAGAGAGAGTGAAAGCGGCAGGGGGTGGTATATACACGTAAGGAGAGGTAGAGAGAGAATCAGACTCCCCACTGAGCATGGAGCCCGATGTGCGGCTCGATCCCAAGACCCCGGGATCCTGACCCGAGCCGAAGGCAGATGCCCAACCAACTGAGCCACCCAGCCACCCTGAGAATGTGTGTGAGGAAGAGACAAAGCGGGATGGAGAGAGGTCAGAATTCTAGCTTCTCAGATTTCATTCTTTTCTTTAGAGAGAAAACCTCACCTGGAGTTTTTCATTCAGTCTCCCCCAAATCATTCCCTTTTCCCTTCAGCCCCTCTTGCCGCATACCTGCTTACTCTCTCTAGTCCTCCAAACCCAAAGTGTTTGCTACTTCCTGTAGCTCTTCATTTTGCTCCTGTCGCCACACCTTTCTTTTACCCTTCTTGGGGGCACTTAGACATACTCAGTTCTTCTGCCATCTAAGTAATTATCTTAATATTATATTCAGTAAGAAAACTATTCTGGAAATCTAATTTTCTTCCCAAGAATTGCATAGCCAATTTGGGAACTTCAAACATCTGTAATCCCAGGACAATGTTGGGGATTAAAAAAAAAAACCTCTCAGACATAAAATTTTCAGAACCATAAAGAAAATTTCCAAAGTGAATGCCTTCTCATTCTAGATATTTTTATCTCTCCGGCACAGTTTCACAGTAGCTTTTCCTTACTATTCTTTTCAAAGTACCTCTTTGCTGTTACTGATTTTCAGCCTCGGTGTCTTTTCAAAGATGCTTTTCTGGGGACTGTTGATTTCAGGCCATTTCAACTGCATGAGTTATGCAAGTGGGAAAACTTTTTTCACTCCAAAAAAAGATGCTTCAGCCTATTTTTTGTACTCATAATAAAGGCAAAAGGATAAAGACAGAATTTGGGCATTGCTGGGAACTTTGCAAGGAAAAGAAGAGCTGAGAAAATTGGTATCCCAAATCAATATCACAAAGCTAGAACGGAGGACTGATGTTAAAATAAGGCACTGAGTTATACAGAGAACCACATTCTCATTTCAGCTATATTTACATTTTTATTAGCATCATCTCGTTTTTGCTTCTCAGATCATTAAAAAAAAAACCAAAAAGTTATATTGAGTATGAGCAAGACGTTATATAAACATCAAAAAATTACAATGTATACAATTAATAAAATGAGTATTTATCAAGTTTTAAAAGTTTCCTTTTGGTCAATTAATATTAGTTCTCCAGTAAGTACACTGGGTTATGGATACTCACTGCTTTGAGAAATTTGGAATAAGGGAAATTTAAAATTTAACTACAACCTCTGTAGATGTTTAAGTACAGTCTTTCCCTGTGCATCTTGGTGCATGTGTGTATACACACACATATATTTAAATGAAAGCATAAAACATACCTGAGGGTTCAATATCGAACTGTCATTTAGGAAATTTCTAGGCATTATTGAATTCCCTGATGTCTCTTAGAAACAAAATATCTGTTTCTAATAAACTTATTGGTATAAATGCCAAATGAAATAAAATGTCACAGGCAAGACCGAGAACTGATTGAAAAGCTTGTTGACTGTTTCACTAGTTGTTTTTCCATCTCTGATGTTGCTTCTACTAATGAAGAACATGTGTCCTCTTACACTTAATTGTGGAAAACTTTAATTGTGGAAGTCAGAGGTAGAAGTAGCACAAAAATGAACCCCGGGGCAGGGATTCCCTCTCCTTCGTTTACCAGCATAACCTTGTCTGGATTTCGTGTCTTTTCTTCATAGTGGCCATTGCAAAGTAGACAGTAACTGTCCCACCGCAGAATCATGAAATTTTCTTACTTCTACAGTCTAAGTGTCTCTGTCAGGATCATTCAGCTGCAAGTAACACAGTTTTTAACCAAACAGACTAAAAAATAAAGGAGTTTAATTTTTCTACAGAGTGAGAAGCCTGGGAAAAGGTGATTCTAAATTTGGTAAAGAAGCCCAAAGTTCGGGGTGCCTGGGTGGTTCAGTTGGTTAAGCAACTGTCTTTGACCCAGGTCATGATCCCAGGGTCCTGGAATCAAGCCCCACTTCGGGTTCCCTGTTCGGCTGGGGGCCTGCTTCTCCCTTTGCCTGCTGCTCCCCTTGCCTGTGCTATCCTGCTTTCTCTCTGTCAAACGAATAAATTTAAAAATCTTAAAAAAAAAAAAAAAGAAGAAGAAGAAGCCCAAAGTTCATATCAAGGAACTAGGAGTTTCCTATCTTTCTTCTCTGCCATCCTCAACTTGACATTGGTTCTTGAACTATAAGATGGCTGCTGAGGAAGCATTATGGCCTTATGATACCATGTTTGATTAGGAGAATGGGCTGGGGAAAAGGGTTTTTCTTATTTCAGGAAGACAAATTTCTTCCCGAGGCTCTATTAGGTATTGCTTCATGACTCATTGGCAAGAACAGGATCACATGTCCTCCCATTCCTACCCCCATGGCTGCATAGAATATTGGCCAACTGATTAACTAGCAAAGGAGAATGGGATTGCTGTGATTGGATTAGACAAACCAGAGTCATCTCCCAGGGTTGGGCACATTGACACCCCCCCCCCTCCATTATGATTCCTTTGGCAAGGAAGAAGTGGAGAAGGCTGTTGAGTAATTAAGTTTTACCAGTTTCCCAGCTGTGATTTCCATAACATCTCCCTCTGTCTGGTATGACTCAGCAACAGAAGTCTTGGATATTCACCTTGGCTTCTGGTCTTCCACTCAAAACACCTCCTCATTACGGATTCAGAGAGAAAAGCAGATCTAACTCATCGTTCCATAGCTTCTCACATAATTCACAACTACGTATTTATGTGATCTCTCAGCTCATTTTTTTTTTTAACCCAACAGGTTCTAGTTTCAAAATGTGCCTTTGTCTCCCTACCCCCCTCCCCACCTCCAACTATGGCTGTTTCTGTCTGGGTACAGACAGAATTTAAAAGTCTGTTTATCTGGGAACTTTTCATTATCTCCTCTAATTTCGGGACCCATAAGCCTCTGCCAGGAGAGAATTTGTGATGTAGGTCATCTATATTCTCTTGTTTCTACTTTTAAACACTCTGCTGGTTGTTCCACCTTTCCCATGAATGTTTAATATGTATAATGATCCTGCCAGAATTGATTTTTCATTATAGAGGCCATTTTCCAAAGAGGTTTGTCACTATTTTTAAAATAGTATTTTAACATGTTTATAAAAGAGTTCTAAACTCAATTTTGTGTAACAGTTTCTTCACTGATAGAAGATACTTTTTAAAGACATTTTACATCATTCATATGTTACTGTTAAGTTGGAACAGTATGGAACTAGCCATTTCGATTTTAGTTACACTTTTAACAATTGATTTATAAACAATTAGAAATAACTAGTAAGTTATTCATGTTCAAGTATGTTATGTAATCTTTCCAAATCAGTAATTAGCCACCAACATAATACATGCCATCTAGTGACCAATCCCGAATATACTTGTGATCCAAAATGGAGAAAAAATGTGATGTAAATAAAAATGAATGTCTTAGGGGCACCTGGGGCACCTGGGTGGCTCAGTCGGTTGGTTGTCTGCCTTTGGCTCAGGTCATGATCCCAGGGTCATGGGATCAAGCCCTGCATCCAGCTCCCTGCTCAGCAGGAGTCTGCTTCTCCCTCTGCCTCTCTGTGCTGCTCCCTCCTTCTCTCCTCGCTCAAATAAATAAATTAAATCTTTGAAAAAAAGTCTTAGTTTTGAAATAGGTGCTTTTTTTTTTTTTTTTTACTATTTTTATATTAGAAGTCTTTCTTATTTGGATTTTAAGTGCTCTCTCTTCTCCCATCATTTATTCATCATCAACATGACCATTGCTAAATGAGTCATTGGCTTTCATATTGCGTTATTCCCTTTGTTTTGATCACCTGAAATCAGGTGCAGGTGTCACAGTGACTTCTTAATAAGGAGATCTTGAAGAAAGAAATATGACTATAGAGGAAGATCCCAATTGCCCTCTCTGATAATTTAATATTTAAAAAAATTAAGGCCTTTTTAATATGGGGAAGCATCTTTATCCCCGATTTTTCTACACACCCACTCACCCTCCACACACAAAATTCAAAAGGACTTACAGAAAGAAAAGAAAGATAACAGTTATGCTTTCTTGGATCCTAAACCTTGCCTGAAGACTTTTATAATGAAATAGAGGAAAAAATAAGTCATTATTTCTTTGCTTCATGTTCTTGAGAGCCATGTATCCCAAGATATCATAGAACTTAGCAAAATAGCTTGGATACTGATTGAAAAGGCAGACTCAGAGTCTAGAAATGCAAAATAACAGCCCATATGCCAAACCACATGCATTGTAAGGCTTGGTACTTCTGAGGGAAGATTTAAAAGGCGACAAAGAATTCCAAATTTGGAACCCACAGAGACATCTGGTATCTTAGAACTTTCCACTTTCCCTTGGCAGATATTTCAGCTAATTTTCCCACCTTGGTCAGAGTGTATAATTCTTTCTTAAGCTTATTTTAATTTTAACATATTCTCTCCATTCAACTGTTACTGTGAAATGGCCCTACTCTCAGGACCAGCCATTTAATTTTAGCACTTAGATCATTTAGCAATTCCTTAGAACAAAAATAAGGGGGTAGAATTTAATTAACATAATGGGTACATCATCAACTTTTTGTTGGCATTTATGTATATTGCCAACACTTGGTCATCAAACAGATGCAAGATAAAAAAAAAAAAAAAAAAGACCGATGAATCAAAATGCAGAAAAAGCATTGCGTTGCAAATGGTGATTTTCATCATCAGTGGCTATGCAGTTTCAAGTTAATATCACCAAAACCATCCTGAGAGGTATCCTCATTGTGTTGTTTGCATCTTACAAACCCGTTGCTAGTAGCTGATATGTGTCTACTCGAAGAATTCATTTGTTGGGTCCATATTTGCTCAATGTGGATGGTGGGATGGGAAGGGCACTTGAGATTAATGAGACTTTGGGACAATTACTGTGAAGAATGTACTAAGGGGGATATACAAGGATTATTGAGTAGCAATAAGGGCTTAGTTGAAACTGAATAGTGTGGATATTGAGTAGTGTCAACCATCCCTATTTAATGACACTCAGTATCATAGAATAGTGTCTGTTTTAGAGTTGAAAGGACCACCTTATTGAACTGTTCAACTGACAGATGAAGAAACTGAGGCATAAAGAAACTGAATGAGTTGCCTGGGTCTCCAAAGCAAATGGCAGAGCAATTCTATCTCCTGGACCAGATTCAAAGATAATATTTACAGGGATTTCAAAGTACGACTAACTTTAAGATAATTGCCTTTTAGAATTTTCCATGGATTCTCTCTTTCTCTCTCTCCCTCTCCAATCAAAGAGCAGATCTTGCTAGAATTTGATAAAAATAATTTCTTAACTTTGTGGTGCCATTTCTTGAACTGCTGTGTCAAGTCTTACCAGAAGCAAGAGAAAATGGCAATCATGGGGAATGTATGTACCGTCAGTACACCTGACCAAAGATTTACAATTAGTAGATGGTCTCTTTTTTTTTTTTTAAGATTTAATTTATTTATTTGAGAGAGAAAATGAGAACACAAGCAGGGGAAATGCCAGAAGGAGAGGGTTGAAGCATGCTCCCCACTGAGCAGGGAGCCCAATGCAGAGCTTGATCCCAGGACCCCATGATCATGACCTGAGCCAAAGGCAGATGCTTAACCAACAAAGCCACCCAGGTGCCCCAAATACTAAATACTAAATACGCCCATAGATACTAAAAATTGTATCTATGTCTATACTTATCTATCAACTGATTAATTTTATCATGTTCTGAATTCATTTTTAAAAACTTGCCAATTTCCTGAGAATACTTTAAGAAATGAAATGAAGAGTGAGTAGCACCAGAACTCCTGGTGGACTCCTCATTACCATCAACGCCAATTACATAGCTGAAATACTATTGAATGTGTGTCCCCTTCATACTTATAATATCATGTGTCTAGCCTGGTGGACATTAGAAACCGTCTAGTGTGGTTGACCCTTTGATATGAAATTTAGTCCATTTTCTAAAATGGGATATACTCTAGGTTAAAGTACAAATGATTATAGGTAATCAATGCTGCATTAAGATATAACATAGAGACTCTCTTATAATGATACTTAATAACATGGAAGGATTTTTTTTAAGTGTAAAAAATACTTCTTAAAATAGATAACTCTCTGAAATATCCTTTTTACAATCATTTAGATATATTTTATGTGTATATTTCAAAATTTCTATAAAAACTAGTCATATTTTAAATAAGAAAAGCATAAACACTCTTTTCATTAAAAGAATAACAAAATAAGTAGAAAAATTAAGGTGTATAAAAGGAAATCTCCTTGCTCAAGGTAACAAATAATATTAAAACACATTGTGGCTCAGGGAATTTGAATGTCATTAAAAGAGGGGTAGTAGGGTACCTGGGTGGCTCAGTCATTAGGCGCCTGCCTTTGGCTCAGGTCATGATCCCAGGATCCTGGGATCCAGTCCCACATTGGGCTCCCTGCTCAGTGGGAAGCCTGCTTCTCCCTCTCCCCCTCCCACTGCTTGTGTTCCCTCTCTCGCTGTGTCTCTGTCAAATAAATAAATAAAATCTTAAAAAAAATTTTTTAAAAAGAGAGGTGGTGATAGAAATAACTTTATATTTTTCTGATTGGTGTTACAGAGAATAGTGAGAGGAGAATAACAAACTGCACAAATAGGAAGTAAATTGAAATAATTTTTAAGGGTAATAAGATTGAAATAATATTATTATCTATAATAACAAAGTACCTCTTCTTACATGGAAACTGAGTTGATAATGTACTTTCAACACGCAGGGAATATAAATAACTTAAAAATCAAATGTACGAATCAAATGGAGTAATACTACTTTTCATTTATGAAGTATTCACTTGTTCTTATTATTAGTATTTCTTCACATAGAATGGTTTACACAGAAAGTGTTTCTATGGGTAGAATCCCCTATGCATCCCATCCCTTATGTTGTTAAAAGTTGAGCAGCTCAGTTATTTTGGATGTTCATTTAATAAAAGAGGAAACATACTCTAAGAGGGCAGATGACCTTGTTAAGCTAAAAAGGTGTTATTATCTTCTTATAATTTGATGGCAAAAGTACCTGTTTTAGATCTTTATGAATAATTTGTATTTTGCCGTTCCTCATTCTCTTTTCGTTACCCAAAATGTTATTCTTATTCTTCATATATTCATGTTTCCAAATCTTACTTTACTATTCAAACTATTCTGGTTTTGATTAGAAGCAAGGGTGATGTTTAAAGTATTTAGCAGTAAGAATGATGTGGTCAACAACTCATCAAAATGGTTGCTAGGACAGCACCAACTGATAAGGATGTTCCACAAACAAATGCCACAGCCATGTAGATATGTGTTAGCTAAATACCTATCGTGTGACAGAAAACCCAGCTTAAACTATTTCAAGGAATTCTGGGTAACTTTTTGACACACATATCTGGACTGTCCAAAGGTGGACTGTTTTTAGACAAAAGAGGATCCAAGGGCTCAGATGATGTCTCTATCTTTTCATTCTCCTCATATCTTCTGTATGGACTTCATGTTTTAGAAGGGTTGTTACCTTGTGCTGCAAGATTACTTAAAATAGCTCCAGATTTACATCCTATTTCCTCAGCAAAAAGGAGTGTCTCTCTTTGGTTGCCTGGTAAAAGTCTGGGCACTAACTTTGAATGGGCTCTGACAAGTGTCCATCCTGTGGCCAAGGGGACATGATATGGGAAGCACTGGGGAGGGCAGCCACCTCCACCCAAACCATTGGACTAAGATTGGGGGAGCAGAGTTCCTGAAGGAAAACCAGGGCTGTCCCCAAAAGCAGGGTGAAACTGTCAGTGACAAACAGTAAATGTCCATTCCACTCTCTTTCCTTTGAGCGAGCATACCAATTTATTATTTTAAATATTTTTCTAAATTATAAAAGAAATGCATTCTTATTTCGAAAACTGAAAAGTGGGGCGCCTGGGTGGCTCAGTGGGTTAAGCCTCTGCCTTCGGCTCAGGTCATGATCTCGGGGTCCTGGGATCGAGCCCCACATCGGGCTCTCTGCTCAGCGGGGAGCCTGCTTCCTCTCTCTCTGCCTGACTCTCTGCCTAGTTGTGATTTCTGTCTGTCAAATAAATAAATAAAATCTTAAAAAAAAACTGAAAAGTAAAATGTAAGAATAAAATCAAACAAAAAATATAAAAATGACATGTTAATAATTTAGAAATGAAGAAAAAAGTTGTAATGGCCGTAGTAGCATAATTCATTGCAAATAATGAAGTGTAGAAGTGTTAGTTTATTATGACTTCAAATCAGCCAAATTGATTTTATTCTACTCTCTAGTATCTTTAATGTTTTCTTGTATAAACCAGATTGCAGCCACAGGTTTTATTATGGAATTGTAAAGTAAAACCAATCATAATTGGACCAAAAATTAGTTTTCATAATGTTACTAGAACTTAGTGTTATTCTTAAAATATAAGGTAGGATTAAGTGCATAGTTTGTATACTGAATTATCCAGAATATACTAAGTAATATATATAAATACACATATTACATACTTTATATAATCTATATGTTATAAATATGAAACAGAAGATAAGTTGTATACAAAAGAAAATTGGTTCTTAGAATTTCAAGATGTCATTAAAGTTTTTGGAAATTGTATTGACACAATCATACATGTCTTTGAAAAAACACTTCGAAAAAAACTCAATATTGATCCATATGCTCATTCCATTAGCCTAAAACTTAAATTTTTAAATTAGCGTTTTTGGAGGCACCTGGGTGGCTCAGTTGCTTGAGCATCTGACTCTTGATCTCAGCTCAGGTCTTGATCTTAAGGTCATGAGTTTGAGGCCTGCATTGGACTCCATGCTGGGCATGGAGACTACTTTAAAAAAAAAAAATTAGTGTTTTTGGGCTTTAACCCAAAGAGTGACCCTTTTGATTGAGTCTTGAGTCAAAAAGAACAGCCATGACTGACCAAGAACTTTATCTTTGACAATTCGTCACAGCACTGTCCAACAGAAACGTAATAAAATCCACAAATATGCACTACATATATGATTTAAAATTTTCTACTAACCACATTAAAAAGAAACATGTGAAATTAATTGTGGTAGTATATTTTATTTAACCCAGTGTATCCAAAGTTGATTTACCATTTTACCATGTAATCAATATAAAACATTTTACTGGTATAGCTCACATTCTTTTTTTCATACTAATTTTCAAGAATCCAGTGTGGATTTTATACTTATAACACATCTTAATTTGGACTAATTGAATTTCAAGTGCTCAATAGCTACATGTGCTTCACAGATCTATTGGGCTAGGCCAGAGTTAACTCAATAAGCCAAGATAATGATAACTATGATGATACTATTAAGACCTAAATTCCGTGCATTCTTGGCAATTTCAATCCTCAACCTGACTATGTAGAATTTACACTATCTCTATGAGTTGGAGATTATCTGTTGAGCTTCTGTAAGCGGGCTACAGGGAATTTTGGCATTACTATAAATTATCATGTATGTTACTTACACTGAATTTGCACATAACTTGCATTTGTAAATTTCAGGTACCCAACATTGTTTAGCTCAACATCCTTACGCTTAATTTCAAAGCGTAATGTTCTAAAGTGGAAACAATTACTCACAGCACACCCAGTAGTGGAAAGGGAAAGTTCAAGGTCTTGGAAGCACAGCAATATGCTTCAAAGTGATTAGTTGGGTGTTGTTTTCCCGGTATAATGGCACATTATACCCACATTATACCCAATAAAGGTACATTGGAGAAAGACTTGTACACCTTGGCTTACTTTAAATGGCCTTTTTAAACTCTTGTTTTATTCAGGTCATGAAAAAAGAATTTTAGTATAAGTTATTACCCAAAAGCTGTGGCAAGAAATAAGCTTGGTCCTGCATCACAGCAAATTGAGAAGCATAAGGAAGGTAAAATAGAGATACGAGGTGGTTTTATATTTTTAAAGAAATAAATCTAAAGCTAGCTAGGTGGATCAATTACTTAAGTATATTTATTAGGTTGAACTTTAAATATGTTAAATGGAAAGACTAAATGGGATAGGCTTTTACTTTAAACTAGCGTACGTGATCAATAGATACCAAGTAACTCTTCAACTCGACTGTATTTGTAAGGATTGCATGTCCCACATTTACCAAGATGGTTCCTGTTCAATCATTCCTGTTCCATCTGTACCTCATTTTTGGCTTAATAAAGATATTCCAAGTCCAAGATATATCTACCTCTTTCTCAAAAATAAACAATACAGTTCAAACTTTGGGAGAAGTTTCCAGGCTAGATCCAGCGGTCATGAAATTTTCCCACATAAGGTAGCATTTGGAACCAAGAAAAAAACAAATACTGATATTCAACATCATTTTTTTTTTCTATAAATTATCACCATACTTGCTTACCAGGCTCTGGTATAGATTTAGATTTTTCTTCCTTAACCGCAAGAGAGTACATTGACATTATTTCTGAGTTGGGAAAGGTACATCATAAGAGTTGCAGGAGACATGTGTGTGTTAGCCTATATTATGAGTATCTGCCAGACTCCTTGAGGAAAATATTTATGACAAATTAGGAATGCTGGATATTGTATTGACTCACATATATTAAATCTCAATAGAAATAGAGATTCTTTGTCTTATAATTTGGGGCTCTTTCTGAATGAGAGTTCTTTATATACTCTGGATACTAGACCCTTATCAGATATATGATTTGCAAATATTTTCTCCCAGCGTCTGGATTGTCTTTTCACTTTCTTTATAGTTTTCTTTGATGCATAAACGTTTTTAATTTTTATTTATTTATTTTTAAATATTTTATTTATTTATTTGACAGATAGAGATCACAAGTAGGCAGAGAGGCAGGCAGAGAGAGAGGGGAGGAAGCAGGCTCCCCACAGAGCAGAGAGCCCGATGCGGGGCTCGATCCCAGGACTCCGGGATCGTGACCCAAGCCAAAGGCAGAGGCTTTAACCCACTGAGCCACCCATGTGCCCCAAGTTTTTAACTTTTATGAAATCCAGTTTATCTGTTTTTCTTTCGTTGCTTGTGCTTCTGGTGTCATATTTAAGAAACCATTGCTAAACAAATGCCAAAGTCAAGAAGATTATCCCGTTTTCTTCTAAGAGTTTTATTGTTGTAGACTTTAAATTTTGATCTCTAAACCATTTTGAGTTAGTTTTTGTACATAGTATAAGGCAAAGATCCAACATCATTCTTTTACATGTGAGTATTCAGTTGTCCCAGCACTATTTGTTGAAGACACTATTCCTTTCCCATTGAATAGTCCTATTGACCTTGTTGTAAGTCAGTTATAAAGCACTTATTCTATCCCACTCACCTCCAAAATTACACTCCCCAGCTTTTCCTTCTACGTTTTTGCATGTCTTTTCTTTGCCCTTCCTTCCCCCCATGCTCCCAGGCAGCAGCAACTTGCTCATTTTGTTCATTTTCATTGTTTTTGAGGACTACATAGCCACTCCACTTTGATAGTTCTGAGTTAGGAGAAACAACAGGGGAATTCTTGCATCAGTCTTTGGGAGGAACTGCAGTTGGGTCAAGACAGAGAAACACAGTTCCTTGGGGACCAGACCCTTGCAGCTCCTCTGGTATCAGGTACCAACCCTGGGAATGCAAGCTGCTATCTTCAACGATGCCACTATGCTAGGAAAGAGGATGGAGCTAGGAGAATTTAAAATATCAGAAAAATCTCTTACCTTATTTTAGAAGCTTTTTTGCTGGCTAAGGTCATGCTTGGTTGCTGTAGACCTTCAGCTATCTTCCAGAATTGTGATTCTAACAGACTTTGGTTGGGTTTTGTTTTGCCAAACATTAGTGTCTGGGGGGAGAGATGGCTCCTGGAGATCCCTACTCTTCTCTATTTGCTTCTATCACCCTACCCTGTATATTTTAACATGCACGTTTAATTTAACAAAGTCTAAAAGATTTCACTTTTCTTTCAAAAATGTAAGATTTTAAAATTACCTTTATTCTGATTGCCTTCTGCCTAACTTATCGGCTGTTTCCCCATTATTTTAGTTCTTGGCTGCTTATATATCTTCTATAATAATGATGATTATGATAATGGTGATAAGGATAATGATAACTTGCTGTTTCATAAGGCAATGCTTCATTGAATTTTCTCTCTTACTTACCAGTATAACTCCCCATTATTCCATTGTAAATCACAAAGTCTCCAAATCTGTGAGTAGCCATTAGCCCCATATGGCTATTGAACACTTGAAATGTGGCCAGTAAGACTGAGGAATTCAATGTTGTTTTACATTTAGTTAATACAAATTTAAATTTAAATGTTTAAAAAAGGAGTGGAAAATAATTTTCTGTTAAATGTATTCTTGTCACAGGACTACATTTTACTTCAAGGGTTAGCAATGCAATTTCAATGTGTTAAAAGTATAAAATACACACAAAATTTCAAAGACTTATTTTGAAAAAATTAATGTAAACTATCTCATCAGTAATTTTTATATTAATTACATGTTAAAATGATACCTTTTAAGCTTTATTTTATTTTATTTCTTTTCAGTGTTCCAGCATTCATTATTTATGCACCACACCCGGTGCTCCATGCAATCCATGCCCTCCTTAATACCCATATCCAGGCTCACCCAAGCCCCCACCCTCCTCTCCTCCAAAACCCTCAGTTTGTCTCTCAGAGTCCACAGACTCTCATGGTTTGTCTCCCCCTCCAATTTCAATTGTTCTGCCTGGTAAAGGGTTAATAAGGGGAGACTACTGGGAATGCAGTGGCAAAACCAGTGATTCTCTGCTTGTATGGAGCAATAAATAAATTAATTAATTAATTGATAAAAATAGCTTTTGTCTAAAAATGTCTATTTCATTTACATACTGCAAAGGTAGTTTCTCTGGGTATGGAATGCTAAGTTGATATTTATTTATTTAAGTTGATATTTCTAATATCTAATGTAATAGTTGATATATCATTCTACTGTCTTCTGGGTTGTGCAGTTACCTTCAGCAAATGTACATTCAGTTTAATTGCCATTTCTATGTTAGAGATAACTCATTATCCCCTTGGCAGTTTTAAGATCTCCTTTAAGTTGATATTCATCTGTGGAGTGTCTAGATGTAGATTTCTTATTTATTTATTTATAACATATGATGTATTATTTGTTTCAGGGTTACAGGTCTGAATCATCAGTCTTACACATTTCACAGCACTCACCATAGCACATACCCTCCCCAGTGTCCATCACCCAGCCACCCTATCCCTCCCATTCCCCTCCCCCCCAGCAACCTTCAGTGAGTTTCCCGAGATTAAGAGTTTCTTATGGTTTGTCTCCCTTTCTGGTTTCATCTTATTTCATTTTTCCCTCCCTTCCCCTATGATCCTCCGTCTTGTTTCTCAAATTCCTCATATCAGTGAGATAATATGATAATTGTCTTCTTCTGATTGACTTATTTTGCTTAGCGTGATTTCCACTAGTTTCATCCACATCATTGCAAATGGCAAGATTTCGTCTTTTTAATGGCTGCATAGTAGTCCCCCGTGTGTGTGTGTGTGTGTGTGTGTGTGTGTGTGTGTGTGTGTACCACATCTTCCTTATCTATTCTCGATTTCTTTTTATTTATCCTACTTGGAATATATTGGGTTTCTTTCAACTGAGGCCTTGTATTTTTCCAATAATTCTGGAAATTCCAAGCCATTATCTCTTTATAGAGATCGTCTCTTCCATTTTTTCTATTTTACCCCTTCTAGAACTCTAAATAGATAAGACTATCTCTTTCTAGAGTTCATATGTTTTCACTTCCCTTCATAGTTCTTATCTCTTTATTTTTCTTGGCTACATTCTGTTAACTCTTATTTAATCAACATTGAGTATTTTTATTCCAACTATTGTATATTTTACTTCCGTAGTTGCTGTTAGCTTCTTTTTGGTCATTCTTTGCTCATATATTTAAACTTCTCATTTAATTCTTTAAGTATGTTAATTATAATATTTTCTGTATTCTAACATTGTCAGTATCTCATATCTGTGGGTTTGTTTCTACAACTATTATCTCTACTTGTTTTCATTCATGGTACCTTCACTTTTTAAAAATGTATTTTATGACATTTCAGTGTAAACTGCATTATTCCTAGAACTTCATCTCATCCTCAAAAAGGATTCTTATTTGCTTTTACCATTCACTGGGGTTGGAGGGTAATATTTACCCAGGACCACTTTCATTTTTCCATTTAGGTATTTTTTCAATCATATAAGTAGCATGAATTTGCAAAAAAAAAAAATCTGCATGTGTATGGGATTATGGATACATATTTTTAGGAGATTTTTTTTTCTTCTTCCAACAGATGCAAAGGCTGAGTTAGGGAAACTTCCTGGCTTTCCCCTTCTGTATGATGTGTTTATTTCTAATTCATTTACACTGAAAGAGTACCCTGGGGGCGGGGGAAAGGGGTGTTGCAGTTTAAGATCTATTATTAGGTCCCTAACTCAGGTGGGCCCAACACTCCAACTTTAGTTCTTTCTTATAGAAGAGTCTCATGTAAAAATTGAAATGAAACCCCAAGGTCCCAGGGGAGCTGCAGAAATGGGCAATAGCCAGTTTTGGTGTCATTTTCCTTTTAGGATTTCAATTTTTGGTACATTTTGAGAACCTGCAGCTTCTTCACTTTTGTGTCAGTGCAATGTGCTAAAAATATTTTCTTTATATAGTATCCAGCATTTTCATTCTTTCAATTAATGGATCATTCAGCATATTTTGTTCGTCAAAATGTTAGACAATAAAATGATCTTTTGTTCCTTTCTCATAGTTTTAGTTCTATCTTTTATTTCTCATATTTTTAACATAATTATTTTATAGCTTATGTCCACTAATTCTAGTATCTGAAATTTTTTACAGTCAAATTCTCTGTGTTCTGTGATTATTGTTTCTACTTACCCTTATTCATGGGATTCTTGTTTTCTCGTGTGTTTTATGGTTTGTATTGGGGAATCATGGTTAGTGGGGCTTCATATATGGGACTCTTGTGAGCGAGGCATCCCTTCATGAAAGATTATTTTCCTTTATGTAGCTCAGTCATTTCCCAGTCTGGGACTATTTTAAGATTTGTCAATTTGGGGTTTCTGGGACTATACATGTTGTATAAAATCAAATGCCAAACTAGTATGAAGGTAGGCTATAGTTACTGAGTCTTTAACAGTCATGTTATACCCCTGTTCAGAGCTCAGGATGGGATTCATGCATTGTCTTGCCATCTTTTGCTGGTAGTAGGAAGTCTTGGTTTGTGTCTTGTTTCCCTGAAGACAGAGCCTTCCGACCTTTTGTGCAGTGGTCCCAATTGCAAGTCCCTTCCCTCCTGGCTCGTCCCCAAGGCCTTGCTTTCTTCTTTAGCCTTTTGGTTTCAAGACCAGGAAAGGCTCCAAGATCATCCATAGTTTTAACATCAGGTCATATTGCTACTCTGTTTTCCAACAATCCAGTCACTGGGGCTATCAAGTTCCCTTCTATTTCTCATTGTTGATTTGTTTTCTCTTTCTAAATTTGTATTTCACAGAAATTTATTCGTTTCATTATTTTGACTTAAGAATCAGCTTCTAGACTTTTTTTTTTGCATTTGGATTCCATTTATTGATTAGATTAAGTTGAGAGGCATACTCAAATTTTGATCACTGTTATATATTTCTTTTTTTTTTTAATAAACATATAATGTATTTTTATCCCCAGGGGTACAGGTCTGTGAATCACCAGGTTTACACACTTCACAGCACGCACCATAGCACATACCCTCCCCAATGTCCATAAGCCCACCCCCTTCTCCCGACCACCCTCCCCCAGGAACCCTCAGTTTGTTTTGTGAGATTAAGAGTCACTTATGGTTTGTCTCCCTCCCGATCCCATCTTCTTTCATTTTTTCTTTTCCTACCCTCCAAACGCCCCATGTTGCATCTCCACTTCCTCATATCAGGGAGATCATATGATAGTTGTCTATTTCCAATTGACTTATTTTGCTAAGCATAATACCCTCTGTTCCATCTACATCATTGCAAATGGCAAGAGTTCATTTCTTTTGATGACTGCATAGTATTCCATTGTATATATATACCACATCTTCTTTATTCATTCATCTGTTAATGGACATCTAGGTTCTTTCCGTAGTTTGACTGTTGTGGACATTGCTGCTATAAACATTCATGTGCACGTGCCCCTTTGGATCATTACATTTGTATCTTTAGGGTAAATACCCAGTAGTGCAATCGCTGGGTCATAGGGTAGCTCTATTTTCACCTTTTTGAGGAACCTCCATGCTGTTTTCCAGAGTGGTTGTACCAGCTTGCATTCCCACCAACAGTGTAGGAGGGTTCTCCTTTCTCCGCATCCTTGCCAGCATCCGTCATTTCCTGACTTGTTAATTTTAGCCATTCTGAGGGGTGTGAGGTGGTATCTCATTGTGGTTTTGATTTATATTTCCCTGATGCCGAGTGATGTGGAGCATTTTTTCATGTGTCTGTTGGCCATCTGGATGTCTTCTTTGAAGAAATGTCTGTTCATGTCCTCTGCCCATTTCTTGATTGGATTATTTGTTCTTTGGGTGTTGAGTTTGATAAGCTCTTTATAGATTTTGGATACTAGCCCTTTATCTGATATGTTGTTTGCAAATATCTTCTCCCATTCTGTCAGTTGTCTTTTGGTTTTGTTAACTGTTTCCTTTGCTGTGCAAAAGCTTTTGATCTTGATGAAATCCCAATAGTTCATTTTTGCCCTTGCTTCCCTTGCCTTTGGCGATGTCCCTAGGAGGAAGTTGCTGTGGCTGAGGTCGAAGAGGTTGCTGCCTGTGTTCTCCTCAAGGATTTTGATGGATTCCTTTCTCACATTGAGGTCCTTCATCCATTTTGAGTCTATTTTTGTGTGTGGTGTAAGGAAATGGTCCAATTTCATTTTTCTGCATGTGGCTGTCCAATTTCCCCAACACCGTTTATTGAAGAGGCTGTCTTTTTTCCATTGGACATTCTTTCCTGCTTTGTCAAAGATTAGTTGACCATAGAGTTGAGGGTCAATTTCTGGGCTCTCTATTCTGTTCCATTGATCTATGTGTCTGTTTTTGTGCCAGTACCATACTGTCTTGATGACGACAGCTTTGTAATAGAGCTTAAAGTCTGGAATTGTGATGCCACCGACTTTGGCTTTCTTTTTCAATATTCCTTTGGCTATTCGAGGTCTTTTCTGGTATCATATAAATTTTAGGATTATTTGTTCCATTTCTTTGAAAAAAATGGGTGGGATTTTGAAAGGGATTGCATTAAATGTGTAGATTGCTTTAGGTAGAATAGACATTTTCACAATAATTGTTCTTCCAATCCAGGAGCATGAAACATTTTTCCATTTCTTTGTGTCTTCCTCAATTTCTTTCATGAGTACTTTATAGTTTTCTGAGTACAGATTCTTTGCCTCTTTGGTTAGGTTTATTCCTAGGTATCTTATGGTTTTGGGTGCAATTGTAAATGGGATTGACTCCTTAATTTCTCTTTCTTCTCTCTTGTTGTTGGTGTAGAGAAATGCAACTGATTTCTGTGCATTGATTTTCTATCCTGACACTTTAGTGAATTCCTGTACAAGTTCTAGCAGTTTTGGAGTGGAGTCTTTTGGGTTTTCCACATATAGTATCATATCATCTGCAAAGAGTGATAGTTTGACTTCTTCTTTGCCAATTTGGATGCCTTTAATTTCTTTTTGTTGTCTGATTGCTGAGGCTAGGACTTCTAGTACTATGTTGAACAGCAGTGGTGATAACGGACATCCCTGCCGTGTTCCTGACCTTAGCAGAAAAGCTTTCAGTTTTTCTCCATTGAGAATGATATTTGCGGTGGGTTTTTCATAGATGGCTTTGATAATATTGAGGTATGTGCCCTCTATCCCTACCCTTTGAAGAGTTTTGATCAGGAAGGGATGCTGTACTTTGTCAAATGCTTTTTCAGCATCTATTGAGAGTATCATATGGTTCTTGTTCTTTCTTTTATTAATGTATTGTATCACATTGATTGATTTGCGGATGTTGAACCAACCTTGCAGCCCTGGAATAAATCCCACTTGGTCGTGGTGAATAATCCTTTTAATGTACTGTTGGATCCTATTGGTTAGTATTTTGGTGAGAATTTTCTCATCTGTGTTGATTAAGGATATTGGTCTGTAATTCTCTTTTTTGATGGGATCCTTGTCTGGTTTTGGGATCAAGGTGATGCTGGCCTCATAAAATGAGTTTGGCAGTTTTCCTTCCATTTCTATTTTTTGGAACTGTTTCAGGAGAATAGGAATTAATTCTTCTTTAAATGTTTGGTAGAATTCCCTTGGGAAGCCATCTGGCCCTGGACTTTTGTTTGTTTGGAGATTTTTGATGACTGTTTCAATCTCCTTACTGGTTATGGGTCTGTTCAGGTTTTCTGTTTCTTCCAGGTTCAGTTGTGGTAGTTTATATGTCTCTAGGAATGCATCCATTTCTTCCAGATTGTCATATTTGTTGGTGTAGAGTTGCTCATAGTATGTTCTTATAATTGTTTGTATTTCTTTGGTGTTGGTTGTGATCTCTCCACTTTCATTCATGATTTTATTTATTTGGGTCCTTTCTCTTTTCTTTTGGATAAGTCTGGCCAGGGGTTTATCAATCTTATTAATTCTTTCAAAGAACCAGCTCTTGGGTTCATTGATTTGTTCTATTGTGTTTTTTTTGTTTGTTTGTTTGTTTCTATTTCATTGATTTCTGCTCTGATCTTTATGATTTCTCTTCTCCTGCTGGGTTTAGGCTTTCTTGGTTGTTCTTTCTCCAGCTCCTTTAGGTGTAGGGTTAGGTTGTGTATTTGAGACCTTTCTTGTTTCTTTTGAAAGGCTTGTACCGCTATATATATTCCTCTCAGGACTGCCTTTGCTGTGTCCCACAGATTTTGAACCATTGTGTTTTCATTATCATTTGTTTCCATGAATTTTTTCAATTCTTCTTTCATTTCCTGGTTGACCCGTTCATTCTTTAGAAGGATGCTGTTTAGTCTCCATGTATTTGGGTTCTTTCCAAATTTCCTCTTGTGATTGAGTTCTAGCTTCAGAGCATTGTGATCTGAAAATACACAGGGAATGATCCCAATCTTTTGATACCGGTTGAGACCTGATTTATGACCCAGGATGTTATCTGTTCTGGAGAATGTTCCATGTGCACTAGAGAAGAATGTATATTCTGTTGCTTTGGGATGGAATGTTCTGAATATATCTGTGATATCCATCTGGTCCAGTGTGTCATTTAAGGCCTTTATTTCGTTGTTGATCTTTTGCTTGGATGATCTGTCCATTTCAGTGAGGGGAGTGTTAAAGTCCCCTTCTATAACTGTATTATTGTCATTGTGTTTCTTTGATTTTGTTATTAACTGGTTTATATAATTGGGTGCTCCCATGTTAGGGGCATAGATTTTTAAAATTGTTAGATCTTCTTGTTGTACAGACCCTTTGAGTATGATATAGTGTCCTTCCTCATCTCTTATTATAGTCTTTGGCTTAAAAGCTAATGTATCTGATACAAGGTTTGCCACCCCAGCTTTCTTCTGATGTCATTAGCATGGTAAATTGTTTTCCACCCCCTCACTTTAAATCTGGAGGTGTCTTCAGGTCTAAAATGAGTTTCTTGTAGGCAGCATATTGATGGGTTTTGTTTTTTATCCATTCTGACACCCTGTGTCTTTTGATTGGGGCATTTAACCCATTTACATTCAGGTAACTATTGAGAGATATGAATTTAGTGCCATTGTATTGCCTGAAAGGTGACTGTTACTGTAGATTGTCTTTGTTCCTTTCTGATCTACTACTTTTAGGCTCTCTCTTTGCTTAGAGGACCCCTTTCAATATTTCCTGTATAGCTGGTTTGGTGTTTGCAAATTCTTTCAGTTTTTGTTTGTCCTGGAAGCTTTTTATCTGTCCTTCTATTTTCATTGATGCCCTAGCTGGAAATAGTATTCTTGGCTGCATGTTTTTCTCGTTTAATGCTCTGAATATATCATGCCAGTTCTTTCTGGCCTGCCAGGTCTCTGTGGATAAGTCTGCTGCCTATCTAATATTTTTACCATTGTATGTTACAGACTTCTTTTCCCAGGCTGCTTTCAGGATTTTCTCTTTATCACTAAGACTTGTAAATTTTACTATTAGGTGATGGGGTGTGGACCTATTCTTGTTGATTTTGAGGGGGGTTCTCTGCACCTCCTGGGTTTTGATGCTTGTTACCTTTGCCATATTAGGGAAATTCTCTACAATAATTCTCTCCAATATACCTTCTGCTCCCCTTTCTCTTTCTTCTTCTGGAATCCCAATTATTCTCATGTTGTTTTGTCTTATGGTGTCACTTACCTCTCCAATTCTCCCCTTGTGGTCCAGTAGCTGTTTGTCTCTCTTTTGCTCAGCTTCTTTTTTCTCTGTCATTTGGTCTTCTATATCACTAATTCTTTCTTCTGCCTCATTTATCCTAGCAGTAAGAGCCTCCGTTTTTTATTGCAGCTCATTAATAGCTTTTTTTATTTCAACTCGGTTAGATTTTATTTCTTTTATTTCTCCAGAAAGGGCTTTTATCTCTCCTGAGAGGGTTTCTCTAGTATCTTCCAAGCCTTTTTCGAGCCTGGCTAGAACCTTGAGAATCGTCATTCTGAACTCTAGATCTGACACATTACCAATGTCTGTATTGATTAGGTCCCTAGTCTTCGGTACTGCCTCTTGTTCTTATTTTTGTGGTGAATTTTTCTGCCTTGTCATTTTGTCCAGATAAGAATATATGAAGGAGCAAATAAAATACTAAAAGGGTGGCAAAGACCCCAGGAAAATGTGCCTTAACCAAATCTGAAGAGACCCCAAATCGTGGGGGAGAGAAAGAGGATAAAAAGAAGTTTAGCAAAAAAGTTTAAAAAAGAAAACAAATAAAGAAAAAAATATAAAAAAGGAAAAAATATATATATATATATTAGACTGGTGACTAGAACAGGTTCACCCACTTAATTTTGGGAGTATTTTGGTCTCTTAGAAGAAACTACCCCCCAAAATTTTAAAGAATGAAAAACATATATAAGGGTAAACACAATGAAGGGATGGAATATGCCTATAAAGATGAAAAAAAATTTTTTTTATAAATTTCTAAAAAAGGAGTTGATAAAGTAAGTTGGTTAGGAGAATAAAGAAAAAGAAAGTGGAGAGAATTTCCTCGGGCTGGAGACTAGAACAAGCCCGGAGCTAGATTTAGGGTATATTTTGATCTATTAGAAGAAGTTGTATCCCAAATTTTTTAGAAGAAAAAACCCTATGTGTATACAAAAAATAAAGTTAGATACAATGAAGGATAAAATATGACTATAATGATGAAGGTTCAAAAAAGATTATTTTTTTTTAAATGAAAGGTATTGTTCAGATAAACTAGTTAAAAAATGTTAAAAAATGAAAGGGTAAAAGTTTAAAAAAATTTAGGAGAAGAAAAAGAAAAAAAATTAAATTAAAAAAAATTAAATTAACTGCAAGACTAAAGAATCATAGGGAGAAAGCCATGAGTTCCGTGCTTTGCTTTCTCCTCCTCTGGAATTCCGCTGTTTTCCTTGGTAAGTGAACTTGGTCTTGGCTGTATTTATTGTTGATCTTCTGGGGGAGGGGCCTGTTGTAGTGATTCTCAAGTGTCTTTGCCTGAAGCGGAATTGCACTGCGCTTACCAGGGGCCAGGCTAAGTAATCCGCTTGGGTTCACTTTCGGGAGCTTTTGTTCCCTGAACGCTTTCCGTAGAGTTCCAGAGGACAGGAATGAAAATGGCAGCCTCCCAATCTCTGGCCCGGAGGAGCCGAGAGCTCGGGGTCCCGCTCCTCAGTGTGCCTTCAGAGAAAAGCACTCAATCACTCCCTTCCCCCCGGCCTCCAGCTGCGCTCCGAGTTCACCCAGCCTGCGACCGGTTCAAGGTAACCCCAAGCTGAGAGCTCACTCCTCAGCGCTGTCTCTGTAGCTGGCTTTGCCGCTCTAATACCTGTGAGCTCTGCGACACTCAGAGACCCCCGATCCTTCTGTGACCCTGCGGGACCTGGGGCCATGCTGAACCCGCGTGGGCTTCACCCCGGTTTAGCCTCTGGAGCGATGTCCTTCAGTGGAGCAGACTTTTAAAAGTCCTGATTTTGTGCTCCGTTGTTCTGCCGCTTGCCGGGAGCTGGCCCCTCCCCCCACGGTCTATCTTCCTGTCGCTTTGGATTCACTTCTCCGCTGGTCCTACCTTTCAGAAAGTGGTCAACTTTCTGTTTCTAGAATTACTGCTCTTCTTCTCTTTGATCTCCTGTTGGATTTGTAGGTGTTTGCAATGGTTTGATAAGCTATCTAGCTGATCTCCTGCTACCTGATGTAGTCCCAGCCTGCTACTTCTCCGCCATCTTGACTCCTTCCAGCTTCTAGACTTTTTAAAAAAATTCCATTTTATGGCTGTATTCTGACATTAAAACTCTATTTTTTTACCTGCTTTTCATTGTTTTGTTTTGTTTTTGTTTTTGTTTTTGTTCTTTGTTTTCCTTTTTACTTATTTCCATACTTTCACTTGTAAGCTTTCCCATGCATTCTGTTTTGGATGTCTTCTGTTGGTGTATACTGGATATCTTCACCTAGCATATGTCACATAGCTTTAAGTCAACAACTAGTGGAATTAAAATGTGACATATACCTTTCCAGTAACTAAAGATTAAATTAATTAAAACTTGGTTTATGTTACAAAAGATTTTAAAAAAAGTAAGCAAGAGGAATCATAAAGCCCATTTTTATTAAAGGGGAAAGAAAGGACTTGTTATCTACCAATTATAGAATTGGGAATAATTTGAATATTTATTTAATATAGAAGTTTTAATTACTTATATATAGTTATAACTGTTATTTCATGCTTTTGGTTTTTTGTTTTTGCTGTTGCCTTGTTACTTATTTTGTGTTCTGATTTTTGCTATTTAAACTAGGATGTAGGGACGCCTGGGTGGCTCAGTTGGTTAAGCAGCTGCCTTCGGCTCCGGTCATGATCCCAGCGTCCTGGGATCGAGTCCCACATCGGGCTCCTTGCTCGGCAGGGAGCCTGCTTCTCCCTCTGCCTCTGCCTGCCACTCTGTCTACTTGTGCTCACTCTCACTCCTCTCTCTCTCTCTGACAAATAAATAAATAAATAAATAAAAATAAACTAGGATGTATTTAAACTATATTTTGTGACCAAGACAAGAACATGAATATTTATTAGAAGTATTCTGTAAAAAATAAAGATTTTTACATAGCTAACTGTATATTTGTTCAGTATAATTGTGTTATTCTTCCATGTTATTTTCTATCTTTTTAAATATGTCAAAGACAGAAAAAGCCATATTAAAGTTTCCCACAAAAATTATGTTTTTGTTTTTTTCCCCTTGTTTTGCAACTAGTTTCTGTTGTGTGTGTGCATATTTGGGACTACACTGTACAGTCTATTAAGGTTCATGATTTTTATATCTTTATTAGATATTGTATCACTTGATTTTTAAATCCTGAGTTACATAGTATTTTACTGCCCAAAATATTTAACCTATATTTATGACCAATTATACATGTCAAAGGTAAGGTATCATCTCTTATATTTTATGTAAAATGAGGAACTTAACCCACCTCTACCTGCTTTCATTCATTCAATCAAAAAATACTTTTTGAATACCTATGATAATTCCCTAGGCACTCTTTAAGTTGTGAAAAGCAAGAATAAACATCCCTACCATCTTAGAGCTTAATTCTAGTGAGGAGAGACAGATAATAAATAATAAGTAAATAAGTAAATGGTCCTTTTTTTTAAAAGATTTTATTTATTTATTTGACAGACAGAGATCACAACTAGGCAGAGAGGCAGGCAGAGAGAGAGGAGGAAGCAGGCTCCCCACTAAGCAGAGAGCCTGGTGCGGGGCTCGATCCCAGGACCCTGGGATCATGACCTGAGCCAAAGGCAGAGGCTTTAACCCACTGAGCCACCCAGGTGCCCCGATGGTCATATTTTATTGAGTCAGAAAAGTACTTTTTTTTTTTTTTAAACCATTTAACATCTTTGAAATCAGGTTGACTTTTGCAACTAATGATGTATCATGTCCAATTGGCTGTGCTTTTGTGGGTAGAATATTTTAAAAATGGTGAGCATCATAATTAATGATATCTCACATTGAATAAAATAATGTAGTATATGCAATGGTAATAAATGTTACGGGGGAAAAGAAGGTGGAGAAGGGGGATGTACATTTCTGGAGAAGTGTTTCGTCTTTAAGTAGGATGATCAGGGATGCCTTCCTGAGAAGGTGTCTTTAAAAATTTTTTTTTTATTAACATATAATGTATTATTTGTCTCAGGGGTACAGGTCTGTGATTCATCAGTCTCACATAATTCATGGTACTCACCATAGTACATACCCTTCCCAGTGTCCATCACCCAGCCACCCCATCCCTCCCACCCCCCTCCCCTCCAGCAACCATCAGTTTGTTTCCTGAGATTAGGAGTCTCTTATGGTTTGTCTCCCTCTCTAGTTTCATGTTGTTTCATTTTTCCCTCCCTTCCCCTATGATCCTCTCTTTTGTTTCTCAAATTCCTCATATCAGTGAGATCATATGATAATTGTCTTTCTCTGATTGACTTATTTCGCTCAGCATAACACCCTCTAGTTTCATCCATGTCATTGCAAATGGCAAGATTTTGGGGGGTTTGATGGCTGCATAGTATTCCATTGTATACATATACCACATCTTCTTTATCCATTCATCTTTTGATGGATCTCTAGGGTCTTTCCATAGTCTGGCTATTGTGGAATTGCTGCTGTAAACATTCAGGTGCACGTGCCCCTTCAGATCACTACATTTGTATCTTTAGGGTAAATACCCAAAGTAGTGCCATTGCTGAGTCATGGGTAGCTTTATTTTCAACCTTTTGAGGAACCTTCATATTGTTTTCCAGAGTGGCTGCACCAGCTTGCACTCCCACCAACAGTGTAGGAAGGTTCCCCTTTCTCCACATCTTCACCAACACCTGTTGTTTCCTGACTGGTTAATTTTAACCATTCTGACTGGTGTGAGGTGGTTTCTCACTGTGTTTTTGATTTGTATTTCCCTGTATTTCCTGAGTGATGTTGAGCACTTTTTCATGTGTCTGTTGGCCATGTGGATGTCTTCTTTGCAGAAATGTGTGTTCTTGTCTTCTGCCCATTTCTTGATAGGATTATTTGTTCTTTGGTTGTTGAGTTTAATAAGTTCTTTATAGATTTTGGGTACTAGCCCTTTATCTGATACGTCATTTGCAAATATCGAGGAGGTGACTTTGAGCAAAGACCTGAAGGAAATGAGAGAGTGAGTAGGACCACTGTGTGCAGTTGTGCCAATTGTACACTGCTTCGTGTTTATGACTGCCATTCATATGGATCATGTGAAGAACCTTACAGCCATGTTCCATGCCTATGGGAGGGAGTCATGTGGATATCAAGGGGAAGTGGGTTCTAAGCAAGAGTACATCATATGCAAGCATATTGATGCTGCAGGGCCCCAGGAATGTTCAAGGCAAAGGGTGAGTGTGGGAAACAGTAGTAGGGGATGTCAGAGAAGTAAGTAAGGGCCAGCTTTTACAGAGTTGTATAGCCCCAGGTGGACTTTGACTTTTACCCTGAGTGTGATGGGAAACAATTTGAAGATGTGCAAAAGGCAACTGATAATATCTGACTTGCATTTTTAAAAGGACCACACTGACTACAGTGTTGAGATTACAAAATGGGACAAAACAGGATATGATGAGGTGGGTTCACAGGCCTGTTGTAATAATCCACGTCTGAGAGGAAGGTGCCTTGGTGGAGGGAGTGGCAAGTGGTCAGGGCCTGGGTATACTCTGGAAGTATGTAGGGCAAGGAGCATTTACTCATGGATTAAATATGGGGTGTGTCAAGGAGACGTGTGAAGCTTGTTGCCAAGTTTTGGGGGCCTAAGCAATTGTTCTCACTTTCTGTTTATATAATCTAGGATTTAAAACCCAAATTACACATAAAATTACTTTTAATAACATATTTTTGTTAAAGTACTAGTACTGATATTTATATTGAGTTTTGTAACACAATTTATTATGCTTATGTAGCACTAAGTTAAACTGGTTTTAGTTCCCATCTTTTTTTTTTTTTTAAGGTAAGCCCTTTTTTAAAATTATTTTTTTAAGATTTTATTTATTTATTTGAGAGAGAGAGAGAGAGCGAGAGAGAGCACAAGGAGGGAAAAGAGCAAGAAGCAGGCTTCCTGCGAGCAGGGAGCCCGGTGTGGGGCTCCATCCCAGGACCCTGAGATCATGACCTGAGTGGAAGGTAGACACTTAATGGGCTGAGCCACCCAGGTGCTCCTCTTAATCTGTTTTTATTATCGTTCTTGGTTTCTAGATTTTGAGCTGTTTGTTTGAACTATCTCCATATCTGACTTCTGTCCATAACATTCTATTCTGTATTTTGCTATTAACAATTTCTGGCTCAATATGGGATAGGATGTGTAGACAATGAGAGCAAGGACAATGACACTTTGATTTCCTCTGTCTACCCATATGGTTGAAAGATAGCTGCCTGGTTTTCTGCTTGGTATAAACTGTTGTTTCTGAACAGGGGGATGACAGAAGATGGAAAAGTATCATCTACCTAATTATAAGGAGGCAGCCCTGCCCTTTTCTGGGAGTATAACAGGGGTAGGTCACTGATTCGATCTTTCAGTCTGGTTCCATTGACCTTATAGTGAATAAATTTCCCTGATTCTAGAAGCAGAGTGATTACCAGGACAAGTTTTTGTATTTCTCTTTCTTTTTGTCTTCTTCTGTACTCTCACATAATCTAGTGGGGTAATGGTGCAGTGGGTGCCAAGGTTTGTTAGGCATTATTTTAAGCTGGAATTCAGAGGCTTTACCTTTTTTTTTTTTTTTTTTAAGATTTTATTTGTTTATTTGACAGAGAGAAAGAGATCACAAGTAGGCAGGGAGGCAGTCAGAGAGGGAGGAGGAAGCAGGCTCTCCGCAGAGCAGAGAGCCCGATGCGGGGCTCGATCCCAGGACCCCGGGATCATGACCCGAGCCGAAGGCAGAGGCTTTAACCCACTGAGCCACCCAGGCGCCCCTCAGAGGCTTTACCTTTAAAACTAATTTAACAAGCTGCCTTAATTGAAGAAGTCACCGGCTGAGAATAACTTGTTAAAAGGACTTTATCTCCATTGGACTAGCAGGGTTTTGATTTTTATCAAAATGGCACTTTTATCTTCGTATACCATTATCACATGGAGCATTTATGGAAAATGATGCCTGTGTGACATCATATATAACACCTTACGCCTTTGTCCTAAGTAGGCGTTTGTGTTTCCTTGAGCAGAATTTGAAAGCAAAGTCATTCCCATCTATGCAAGACCACATCTTGATCCTAATGGAAGTGTGTTGCTTTCCCGTAGACCCAGAGAATTAAGAAGCTTATTCAGAAACGTAGGAGGTAACATTTGAACAATGTGGTAATGTGATTTGTGGTCAACACCCGGCTCTGTCTCACTTGTTCTGTGCCTTGTCATGTTGAGGTATATTTATGGAAACTGCCTATATCTGAGCTCCTTGAGCATTTAAGGGGAACAGCAAGAAACACTGGCTTTGCACGCTCCCTAGAATGCCATCTCTAAGAATACAGCTTTTATAGAGTATATATAGGAACAGCCAGTTCCTATATATTTCTGTATGCATTTTTTTATCCCTAAATTATATATGGGAATGCAGTAAGTATTCTGGTGTGAGTCTTTACAGACAAAATAATATTGTCCCTTTTTAAATGTTGGACACATCTACTGCCAGCCCACCAGGAAGGCCTGAAAGCCTAGCCATCTGTCAGCAGAAGAAAAGAAGTGTTACCAACTGAAAGATAAATGGTCTTTGACTGAAAGGAGTTTTCCTTAGGATATTCTAGTCATCTTTTGTGAATTTTGCTTCATTGAACAATAAAACCAAAGCCTGCTTAAGCATGGCTTCATGATTCTGCAATGATGATTTTCTCTTATGGGTGGTTGTCAGTTGTCAACATGCCACTGCACTGTATTTTAATGTAAGTTAAGCATAATGGGATTACGAAATTGGTAGCTGTATACCTAGTATTGTTATTCCTGGAATAACTTTACCATTATCTGATGGTAATTACAAATAATCCATGTTAACTTCACAAATAGCCACTCATCTAGAAGATATGAACTACTGCTCATAGTATAGGAGAGAAAGTGGTAAAGGATAAAGTCAATTGATTTTTCTCTGTTCTTCCCCAGGAAGCGGTATGTGGTTGAAAACTTGGATGGGATGTGAAGGTCTGAGGCCGTACTGTGAAACTGTTCTCTTGGTTAAGCAATGTTATTAAAATACAAGCGTTATTCCTATGCACCTTCCATGTTTAAGGCCCTCTTCTGTGTGTTATAAGAACAAAAACAAACAACAAACAAATCTTAGAATAGTAGAAAAAAAGGTCATATTTTATACAAACCATAGTAGAAAATAATCAGACTCAATATGCATTGTCATTCCTACCTGGTTGCTAAAGAGGCTATTTTATTTTGTGGAATTGTGGGGACTAATGTTTTCTAATCTTTATGCAGAATATGATTAATTTTCTCAAACAAAAACAAAAAAACCTAAATACTAGTGTTATAAATCCTTCAATTGTTTTTATCTTTATTGTGTCCTATAAGCAATATACATAATTTTTCTTAAATGTCTTTAAACCTCTATAACTTTTGGGAGATTAAAAATTTGTTAAATTTCAATGTAACATTTCAGATGTTTAAAGTTTGATAAGTAACTGGATTAACGAGAACACTATGTGCTATTGGACACAGTGTGGCTTACTCTCTTTTGTCAATATGGATCAAAATAGTTATGGAAAGTGGCCAAATTAGACTAGATCTTTTAAACAATAGAATTTATAAGAATAAACTGCATTTATTGCTGGGAAGCATTGTGGTGAGGTACATGCTTAGAAAAAGAAGGTCACTCATTTCTCTTGTTCTTCAATCCTTGTCTCTTTTGGTGCTTTTTCTGGCTGTCATAGCCTAGTAACCTGCTCAGGTGGAGAAGCCCCAGCTGCCCAGCTGTGCTGAATAATCTCCAGGATTCATTCTCTATCTGTGGACAATGTGGAGCCTTTAGTTGGGAAAACCTATACTACAAAGACACACTCACAAAGCAATCTTGCAGATCATTATTCACACTATAGAGGACTGGGGGTGGCGAAATTTACAAAGGGAGTTATTCTGAGAGTCCTGCAAAAAGCAATCTCCCATGTGCACTAAAACACAAATTGACTGCTACAATTTGTTTTTGAACAGAATTTTCAGCAGGACTTACCAAGAAAGTAAGTAAATTGAATTCTTTCTAAGCATTTTTAGGAAACATATATTGACTGTCACTGAAGAGATCCTCGAAATTGTTATTCCTTATGATTTTATGCCTTTCAGGTCTTGGGTAGGAATTTTAAGTCCAGATATTAAATATTTATTAATATGCATTCCTCTGTTGACTTGCTTCCCTTATCATCAAAGGATAGCTTTTGATTCAGGAAAGTGATTGTTACAGCTTTTTAGTGGAATGACTTACTGGTTTATAATGTGAAAAGGAGAAACCTATAGAATATTGGATGGCTACTCTTACAAACATTACCGGCTCCTGTAAGATACTGCACCCCAAATCATCACTGCCTTTATTTTTTGTGCTTATGGGCTTATATATATGCATGTGCTCATGCACACACACATACGCATACACATAAACACACATACACACACACATACACATACACACTTCATGTGTGTTATTAGAGCGGGGATTAAAATGCTGCATTTCCTCAGTTAAAAAAAGTAAGGGTTCGGAATTTTCATATCTAAAACTTTAATATCGATACCAGTGAAGTATGCATATGGGAATGTGAGCTATATAGAATTGGGTCTTTTTAATAGCAGTTGCTGGATTGGAATGCTTTCTAAAGCCAGGTTCAAATCTTCTAAGGCAAAAGAAGATGTTTACCTTATGAAGCTAAGGCATAGGAGCTCAGTTGGAGACTGTTTGTTGCACAAATAAATGCTAATGTAATGGAATGTTATTTGCGTCAGTCTATTCCTAAATACATTAATTTTCTCTTTTGCTATTCCAAATGTTCAATTAAATTCTTCAGTCTCCCCCACCCCCCACCCCCCACCAGGAGCATAACTTGAACAGAGAATTAGTTCCATCTGAAACAAGACTATTAACCTGTTATTTCTTGGGCTGCATTTGTATATTTTATATACCAGCTTTAAAATGATTTAATAATGAATTTGCAAATCACAACATAAAGTAATACTATTAATGCACTGAAATATGTGGTTAAATGAATGCTGATTTTTAAACCAGGATTATCTTTTAATTATCTTTCAATTTAGTTTTTTCTAACTATAAACTTTTACAACACATTTTTATTCTGTATCTATTTTCATATTTATTTATGCTACTAAAAAGAAACTGCACTAAATGAAAAAAAAAATGGATTTAACATAAAGACCCAGGTAGGACTATGCAAATTGGAGATATCATAAGACAGCATAAATATGTATCTCTTTTATAGAGCTAATGGCAGGAAGTTGTGATTTTATTATGGTTTTATTTTATAAATTAATGGGCATTGTTATCATTTGAATAGTACTTTGGAGAATGCTTACCATTTTTTTTTGAAATGTTCGTTTTCTACAATATGTTCTATATTGAGAATTAACAGATTTATGTGGCACTAAAGCAGTAAAAAAATAATGTAACGAAGAGCCATCTATCATTGAAATAAACTCTCCTTTTTGAGAGCTTATACTAGAAAGTCTGAGACAGTGATGTAAACAATATCTTAAAACCCTAAATTTATTATAGAAATGATGAGTTATCATTTTTATGGAATCAAAATCAAAGGCCAAGAAGGGACAGTTTAAGGCCATCAAACTCAGGGCCACTGCCCTCTGTGCCTGCCCTGTGTAGACAGCTGGTGAACCCAATTACTTTCTTTAGTCATTGCTGAAGGAGTTTCAGTATTTTATATAGGAATTTGATGCTCAGTGCAACCATATGATTCTTACTTATTTATAAACAAAGTAAAATATCTCCTTATAATTTAGCTGTGGAAGATAAATTTATAACAGTAAAGTCTGTAATTATATGTATGTTATCATTTGAAGCAAAAATACCTATAAAGATTAAAATCCTCAGAAACATATTACATGTGATGTATAAATCTTGCTTGGATTCTGATACAAACAGGTCTAAAAGGAAACTTTTGAGATACAGAAAAAATTAAACATAAATTAGGATATAGTCAGTATGAAGAGTTTTTATTAATTTTGTTGGGTGTAGTAATAAAATAGTGATTTAAAAAAAAATCTTTTCTGTTAGAGGTAAATACTGATGTATTTCTAGAAGAAACGATGTGGTGTTTGGGATTTGCTTTAAAATAATCCAGAAAAAAAAATTGGAAGGAGGTTGAGAAGGAAGAAGGAGAAAGTTGTTGGTTCTCAAAGTTAAGCAGAAACATTTAAAATCTTCCATAATAAAAAGTTGGAGGAGGCACCTGGGTGGCTCAGAGGGTTAAGCCTCTGCCTTCGGCTCAGGTCATGGTCCCGGGGTCCTGGGATCCAGTCCCACATCAGGCTCTCTGCTCGACGGGAGCCTGCTTCTTTCTCTCCCTCTGCCTGCCATTTCCTCTGTTTGTTCTCTCTCTCTCTCTGTCAAATAAATAAATAAAATCTTTAAAAAAAGAAAAAAGTTGGAGGAAAAAAGCACTCATGTCAGAATGTACAAATTGAAGGGAGTATTATCTTAAAAGTAGTCATCTTAGAAGGTTGTATACTTACTAAATACTTATTCCAATAGTAACAAACTAGTTAAAATAGCTGAAACACATATTTTGAAAGTGTGCTCATGACAGTAGAATTCTCAGCATGTGGACCGCATGGCCCATGTCAGTATTTCTGTTTTGGGGAGAACAAGGCAGAGTGGTGAGTCCTTTGTTAGCAAACATACTGTATCCAAAGGTAAGAGGAAGAGTTTAAGTCAGGGTCTGTTTAGAAAAGGAGTAGTTCAAACATTGGAGAAATTATTGCTGACTCTCAGTTCAAAAAACCAGAGGGGGAATCAAGTTCAGGATTCAAAAATCTGTGAGTTGGGAGTAGGGTGGAGATTGAGATAAAGTTGAGAAAGACTGTTAAACTCAACCAAGCTAAGTAATCTAGTGTTACTAGATGATCATGAACACCAGTAGGGTGATTATTGCTCCATTAGGTGTGCTGGGGGTGGCCAGGGGATCAACAGAGGAGCCAGCATAGGAAAATTAGGCACACTCACTCACTTTGGAGCTCGGGGCGTATCACCCAGTTTGGTCATCTACTTCTAATCACTGAACTTAGCTCTGAATGACTTGTCTATTTTCACAAATTAGATATATCCTGAAGAGATGAAGCTTTGCCGGTCGGGACAATACTCAAAAGAGTACATCCCAGGGTCTGAAGGCCATTCCAAGATGAGGGTTCGTGAAAGACTGGGAAAGAGAATCCTTGCAATAAGCATATAGCTTCCTTTCTTAAAGAGAACAAAACCTGTTTGGATAATATAAAAATTCCATTATATTTTTTTAAAATTCAGCCATATCACTTTTAGTTATAGCTCATTAATTGTTATTCATTGTAATTTTTTAAAAGATTTTATTTATTTATTTGACAGACAGAGAGAGAGAGAGCTCGTGAGAGAGGGAACACAAGCAGGGGGAGCGGGAGAGGGAGAAGCAGGCTCCCCACTGAGCAGGGAGCCCAATGCGGGGCTCCATCCCAGGACCCTGGGATCAGGACCCGAGCCAAAGGCAGATGGTTAATGACTGAGCCACCCAGGTGCCCTTTCATTGTAATTTCTAATTTAAATGTGTTAAGTTTGAATAGCATAACTAAATTCTAATAATTCATAGGAACAGGAAGGGGGTGTGTGTGTGTATGTGTGTGTGTATGAGGGCGAGCAAGAGTGAGAAAGAGGCAGTGGGGGTGGGGGGGATGGATAGACCTTTACTTCTTTGTTTTTGACTAGCTGGAGAGTTCTATCTTTGTTCTTAAAACACTTGACTCTGTCATCAATAGACGTGAGAAGCAGCACTATCTCACCTAAAAGGTTGCCGTATTCATTCATTCTATGTCATCTGCTTTGCCATATACCGCAGCATGAGAACATCGCCGTACCTGATATTTGCAAACACTTAGAATAGATGTGGTCACTTCCTTTCCTTCCCTAGGGACCTCTGACCCCCTAGCCAGGCACAGATGAGGCTGCAGCTGTCCAACACAAAGCTTATGCTGACAGACATCTGCATTCACACATTAGGCAGATGAACAAGAACCGCTGTGACTGCAGTCTAGATAAATCGTTGCAAAGGTGCCCTCGATCCTGCAGGTCCCTTTTGCGTCGCCACCTCTATGAACTGGCGTCAGCTTTGGTAGTGACACTACCTTGGGGAGAAGAGGGAGGAAGACATTATTAGCAAATGTTGCTTCTTCTTTTCTTCTTTGTAGTTCTCACAGTCTTATTGTACACCTGACATCTGACACAATGAATGCATTATCAAATCATTAGTCCCCATCAAATGCGGGTAGACTGTGTCTTCTGTCAGTCAGTGCCATATAGATCCAGAGGAGAAGCAGTTAAGTGTTAATGGATTTCCTTTAGGCATTTTACAACCTATTGGTCCTAATTAGACTGAAAAAGTGTGGCTATAGACAACCTGGAAATTGAAATAATGCATTTATTCTGGTATATTCTTCCTAAACATGTCAGCAAGAACTTAAAAAAAAAAAAAAGAGTAGAGAGATATCACAAAAGAGTAGAGAAATAAAGCAAAATTTTTGCTTTTCAAAACATAGAGCCTAAACCTGAGTTATTATGTACAGTTGATGTGGCTTAGCAAATCTTAAAATGGTACCCTGAGTGTAACACATTCAAGAAGCTTACAGCAAGTATCCCCTAAACATGTGGTTGCAAAAGAAATTTGAATTGATCACGAGAAACACAAAGCTAAATTGTAGAAAAGCACAGATTCTCCAAACAAGGAGCAGGGTTAGGATCTGAACCCAGCATGGGTCCTAGTGGTGTTAAGCCTGAAGAAGTAAGAGCAGAGGGGTCACTTACTATATGAACTTTAATGAGCTGTCTTGTGGCAGCAACAGTGGAGGTCCTTTGAAGTACCCAGAACCCTCAGAAGACACCATTTGGAGAGACATACAGACATTTGCAATAATCAATAGGAACAGTGGCAAAAGCATTAATTAAAGCTGCTGCAGTTTCTTGCAGTCCAATGAGGTTGAGATTTCAGATAATTGTAGTACAGTAAATGGAATAAGGAAACCAAAGCTCTTTGTCTCGTATGCAGGCCAATTTTACATGCACAATCAAATTTTACTTCTTATGTTCCCTAACAGCTGCTCTAAATCCACTGAGGATTCGGAAGTCATGATATAATATTAGTAAGAAAATTAGAGCAGTAGCAAATCACAAGTTGCTTTCTGAGCACCACAGTAGGAGGTCAGTTCATATTAAATATCCACAGCCTGTGTGCACACACTCCCATTTCCTAGGAGACTCTAAGCAAAATACAGCCTTCAGGGATACACACTTAGTAGCTTTTACATAACAATAACCAAGATGCTGATTCCAGCTAATGAAATTCTGATGCTGAAGAAGGGCCCCCATGGCTCAGAACAAAGGCCTCAAGGAAAATAGGGATAAACTCCTTATTTAGGAAGTAAATAGCCAATCTCCTTTCTTTATTCTTTTAACATATATTTATTGCAGACCTTCTTCCTATTGGTTTGGATAGGCCCCGGAGGTGTCATAGTGTGGAAATCAGACTCTGGCCCTGACCTCAAGGAGTTTAAACCTAGAGGGAGACAGATTTCAATGAAACAGTCCCATAAATAAATGTATATTTACAAACTGTGAAATTGCTTTGAAGTAAAGGTACCTGATGCTATAAAACTATCTAACAGAAAGACATTGACCTTGACCATGGAGGGGGAACAGGGAATATGAGGGATGACCAGGAATTCTAGAAGACAAATTCAAGACAGCTTGTTTGAAGGAAAAGTATGTGCAAAGAGGCTGTGGCCTGAAGGGGCATAATGCTTTAAGAAACTAAGAGAAACAGGACATTTTGTGGGCAGAGCACAAAGAGCAAGATGTGAAGTGAGGTGGAGACACATAAGCAGACGTTAGACCATGTAAGCCACGAGAATTTTTTTAGCCTGTAAAGCAATGGAAAACCATGGAAATTTAGGTAGACAGCTGTCATGAGCCTTTTGAAGATACCACTCTGGATAAAGTGTGAAGAATGAATGGAAGAAGTCAAGAAGATTGCTGTAGACAGTGGCTCAAGAAAGAGGATGGCAGTTTGGACAAGGATGGTAATGAAGTACATGGAGAGCCATGAACAACTCATGGAGAGATATTGAGGACGTGAAATAGACAGGAATTAAAGTTTTAGATACGGGCAATAGTAAATGAGAGGGAGATGTTGGAGATGAATCCTAGATTCTGACTTCCCTAATAGGATAGACAAGGCATGATTTCCCTGAATAGAAAATCCTGGAAAAATATTACAAGTTCACTACAAGTTTATTACAAGTACATTGAACTTGGGGATAACTGATGCACTTAAGTGGAGATTTTTGACTCCTATTGGTTATTTGGGTATGTAAATTTGTGTGTCATTGATATGAAGCTGGTAATCAAAGTTACGAATGTGCGTGAAATTATCAATAGAAGGAGAAGAAAGTAAAAAAAAAATAATACAGCTATGACTAAGCCTAGAGGAATTGTAGTATTTAATACAGTGTCTCTCAAAGTGTGATCCCCAGACCAGCAGTAACAGAATAACTTGGGAATCTACTGGAAATGCAAACAGACATACTGAATCAAAAACTCTGGGCTCAGCAACATGCCCTGAAACTTGTCTTCACATGTTTCTGATGCATGCTCAAGATTCAGAACCACTAATAATGGAGGGGGGGAAGGAGACATGTCTGTAAAGATTATTGAGATTGAATTGCTTGCCAAATGCTAAAACAAAAACCAAGAAAGTCATTAGTTATTAGGAAAAGGGAGGAAAATAGTTCAAGGAGAAGATCAAGGTCAATAGAATCAAATGTAGTTGGGAGATCAAGTGAAATGGAGGTCACTTTTGACTTTAGAGAAAGCTATTTCCATTAAGCATTGGGATGAAAATATACCGGAGGGATTTTGAGGAATGAGTGAGAGGGGAAGAAAAGGCATAAGTATAGACAACTCTTTTTAAAGCTTTGAATGCATTGAATCTGGAGGAGAGAGTGGAGATGTGTTTTAAAATATTAGTGTCATGTTTTGTTTTGTTTTTTTTTCTCAAAGATTTTATTTATTTATTTGACAGATAGAGATCACAAGTAGGCAGAGAGGCAGGCAGAGAGAAAGGAGAAAGCAGGCTCTCCACGGAGCAGAGAGCCAGATGTGGGGCTCGATCCCAGGACCCTGGGATCATGACCCAAGCCGAAGGCAGAGACCTTAACCCACTGAGCCACCCAGGCGCCCCTTAGTGTCATGTTTTAATGCTCATTGAAAAGATCAGCTTGAGGGAGAATGCAGAGGGGACAGGTGTAGTAAATCAGCAGTGAAGGTTCTTGGGAAGGCAAGGGGTATCAGTTGCAAAGCCTGGATGGATACCATATTCAGGGCAACTCTCTTGTAGCTTAAGGATGAGTAGAGGACTCTGTCTCACACCATCTCTTGCTTACTGTGCTCAAGCCACATGGATTTTTTTGTCATTCCTGTACATGTAACAAATTTGTCCTTCAGGCATATCTCAAATGCCACCTCCTTAGAGAAGTTTTCCTTGACACTGTATCTCATATTGTCACCCTCTGTTCCCGTCCTCGATCACAGCCTGACCCATTACCCTGTCTCTTATTCTTCACGGTACTTTTCCCTCTCTGGAAATATCTTAGGTATTTGCCCACTGTCAGGCAACTCCGCAGGAAAAAAGACTTGGCCCTGTTCACAAGTATAGCTCTAGGGTTTAGCACAGTACCTGGAGTATGGTGGACATTCTATAAACATTTCTTGAAGGAAAGAATAAGAGAAGGGGTACAGATATATCTATCTGTTTGTACATTTTATAGAGGGACGTAGAAGGGTTTCTATCGATTAGATTTTATTTTCTCTCCAAGTAATGCCAGGAGAAATTGGATGAATGGAGGAATTTGATTGAGGATGTTGATTTGCTGAAGAGTGGGAGATGTCAGCTGGTCCAGGAGGTGGGAGAGTGGGTAGACTATATAATCCAGAAAGAATTCCAGGTGGTATTGAGAATCAGTTTGCGGATGATAACCATGGACTTAGAATGGCACACATTCCTCTGCTGAGTGACTTTCTCCTGTGATACTCAGATAAATGGGGAAGACACAGAAAAAGCAGATGGTTGGTACATCAGGGCTGGTGTTCTCCCAGGTGGTGCAGCAAATATCGAGAGGGGCAGGAGACTATAGAGCGTTGGCAAGAATGTTATTGAGAATCGTGGACCGCAGGGCCCGACCCAGTTAAAGGGTTGTAGCAGGACTAGTTGAGCAAGAAACATGAATGTTTGGGAAATTTTAACCAAAGATCAGGATGCCTGAATTAGACATGTTCTGAGTCATGCTGCCATGATGACAGGAAGAATGTGTGGTTGAGGGGGATGTGCAAGAAGTCATTAGAAATCCAGTTCGGTGAATTGAGTTTTTCACTTCTAAAACCTTTCTAGGGGGGTGCCTGGGTGGCTCAGTGAGTTGAAGCCTCTGCCTTCAGCTCAGGTCATGGTCTCAGGGTCCTGGGATCGGGCCCCACATCGGGCTCTCTGCTCAGTGGGGAGCCTGCTTCCTCCTCTCTCTCTGCCTGCCTCTCTGCCTACTTGTGATCTCTCTCTGTCAAAATAAATAAATAAAATTTAAAAAAAAATAAAACTTTTCTAGGGCCTGACACGTCTTCCAAACCAACCAGTTATTTCAAATCATAATGTAAAAGACTTAACTAAAAATAACAATAGGTGAAAATGGTCTTAACATACTGGTACTATGCCATTTTTGCTCAGGTCTTCAAGTTGTATCTCTGAATTATGAATTATAAAATAAAACCTCATTACCATGTTCCACTAATTAAGAATTAGTGATAATTTGGTTAGCTGGGCTGATACTTTGTTTCGTTAGTAAAAGAGCTGTAGAGTAAGAAATGGATTTGTATATTGGTTCTGTCACTTTTCTGTGTGTGTGTTGGCTTTGGGCTATGTTCTTAATTCTACTGAGCCCATGTTTTTTGCATCTGCAAAAAGGAGGGAAAATTAAATGTGTCACAGAGTTATTGTGAGGTTTAAATGAGAACGTGTAGGTAAAAGTGTCTATAAATGATAGTTCTCATATGACTAGAGGGCCTTATAATCTACAGAACAGATATTTGCTATCGAATTAACATTGTAATAAGATTTTAACCAAAGGCTTATCTTTCTTACAATTCTTAAACCCTCTTAGAAGCATTATTTACATTTGTAAACAATAAATACATAAAATTAGAATCATTCTTAATTACAAATTTAAGGTGGACCGAAAATAACTGCCCTATTTGTCAACCGTAGCTGTAATTAATAAAAACATATGTGTTAAAAATAGTTCATCATCCTGATTTTTTCTGATGTCAAAGAGGCTTTTTCCTCAGAATATAAATTTATTTTGTTATTTTAAAATATGGCAATTCTGTGCCATGACTGTGGGTATGTGGGTAAGCGTGGGTGGGTGTGTATATATGGATACCATACCTATAAATCTTAAAGCTTTTTTTCTTTTCACATTCAAGTTGGTGCCACAATTATTATTTTCATCTGGATTGGTTTAATTACAGAAGCATCAATTTTATATATCAATAAATAGAATGACCAATACAACTTATCTACTAAAATCTACAATCTGACCAGTTATTTCAATTCATAATATGAAATAACTGGAAATGAAAACACAGCATTCTTATATAAAATAGACATAAATTATTTTATTATATTTTGGTAGTACTTTTTTTTTTTCAGGGAGACATGCATCGACACAAACCTAGTATTTGGTGTTGGGAACAGAAAGAGACAAATGGTAATTTATTGTCTTGTCAAGAAATGAGGATAAACCTCTCGTTTTTATGATATGATCAGATAACAAAATAACTCCAAATTTTCTATTTACTGACTTGACAACATTTACATACCTCCCCAAAACCCTTTCTGGTTGGTAACTCAATGGGGATATAACTGAAAGCAGACTAATTATTCCTATGTATGAAAAATGACATCTGTATCTGCTCTTTAGTGTGTGTTGGTTGTCCTGGCGTTGTCAAATGAAGATGTTACTTGAAAATTCCCATGATTATTTGTTTTGATTACTTACATACAGGTTGTCTCAAACTATTAAGAGCAGGAACCTGTTTTTTTCCACGTCAACTCACAAAAGTCTGAGCTCACCTATCCATCAAGTGAAAATGGTATTTAATTGACGGCTGCTGAGAAAGTTCAAAGAAAAATCATCAATACGATTTCCCATGCTGTAGCTGGTTTCTGAATTAAACTTGCCAGGATGTCAGCAAATGTGAACCTATTTTCAGTAAACATTCTGTTATTTTAAAATCCTCGGTAAGGAAATTCTTAATATATGTTTTTTCCTCCACTTGTTTTGGCAAATATCTCACTCAGGAACAATACGAATCATTGTACTGTAGGTAGAAGTAAGGGAAGTAGAATATTTAAATGTTGTCAGAAGGGAAAAACAGGTCAAACACAATAATATTTGTAACAATGATGCAATTTTTTTTCCTTTCAAGTTGAATACAAAGCAGGAAATGTAATTAGGTGAAATAGGTTAGTTGCTTATTAGTGCTGTCTAATGATTGAAAAAAGCAAGGATTTGAATTCCCTTCCATGTTTTTCCATCTTGTTTTGGAAAATCCTGGGAGCCAGATCCTGGCCATGTTGCTCACAGAGAAAGCATGCTTTACCCGCAGAAGTCAAAACCAAGAGCACCCCAGTACATATGTGGTTACTCCTGAGTAACACAAACTTGGTGTTCCATAGTGTTGGAGACAGGTGGTTACTACTGACCAGGCAATGAACAGGAATGGGTGCTTCAGGGACTGCCCTATTAAGTGGATTGGTGTCAAGGCAGGGCAAGGGCCAAGATACAGAAATCCCAGTAATATCAGGCATTCTGAATCCTTGTCATTGCTTTACTAACCATACCCTCCTCCTCATACTTTGATTTTCAGACACAGGGAATTTCTTTGTTACTGAAACAGTCTTGTATCTGGAAACAAAGAGTGGGGTTGGGGACGTGGCTGTCCCTGAGCACAAACAGTGTACAATGTTTGTACAGTGTTTGGAGCACAAACACCCCCAAAACAGTGCCTTTTCAGACCACAATGGGGGAAAGAGGGTTGAAGAGTGGCCAATATCACCTTTGTTAGCCCCAGACTCTACCTGTGATTCAAGGGGCCATTCATTCTTCTGTTCTCTCTTCCCAGTCTGCCCTCATTCCTTTCCTTTTTCCTCCTTTTCCCTTGTCTCTTTGGTAATCCTTACTCAGACTCTAGCTTCAGCTTAGACATCACTTCCAATAGGAAGCCTTTCCCCATCTCCCCTGATCTGGGCTCAGTTCTTCTTTTCTAGGTATCCACTGCCCCATTCCACACTGCCTGGTGTTCATCACAATGTTTTATGACAACCTGTTGACTGGATCTCTCACTAAATCACATGCTCCAGTCCACCAAGAAGAGGCTGTGAAACAATCAGAAGCGTTTATTTGGGGTCTTTAGAGGAATGCAATCTGGGAAACACAGAATGGACCAAAATTGAAAGTGTGCTCCGAATTTCAAGTGAGGGAGTGTAGGCTTACAAAGGCAAAATTCACAAGGTTACATCACTTGTTCTGGAGGAATTATGATTGGGGCTGACAGAGTTAAACTGACTAATACATGAATGGCCATTTAGCTAACAGGTGTTACAGTATCTCATTATCGTTGTGAAGTATCTGGAGGATATCTTCCAGAAAGTGCTTGAAGTGCAGTTGACAAGTGGCAATTGGCAAAAGTCAAGCATCCATGGTGTTTCAAAAATTGAGAAAGGAGATGGGCCTGGCTTCCTCAATATTCTCCAGACCCTATTCTGAATGACTCTTTTAGCAACCCTTACTTCACTTTGGAATCTTTTTTTTCATGCTCTTCAGGGAAGAAAGCCCTTATTTGTCCGATATTCCTGGGTTCTGGCATCCCTACTAGAACATATTAGGTATGTAATAAATATTTGTTGTATGGATGAATGAATGAGTGAACTGCAACCACATATACACCATCTAACCTGATTTGAAATACGCTCTGTTTTAATTTTGAAGTCACATCTGCCTAGACAGAACATCAGAGCTTCAGTGTCAGGGGAAAAGTCATGTGTTTTGTTTTGGTCTAACCATTGATGGGGAGGCCTTAAAATGGGACTTGACAGATTGATCTCAGACTAATTAAAGGTATCTGTGTGATAACTTGGTTATTATTTATAAAGGAAGAGGATGGACACAAATGATAGTATAAGTTAGAATTTATGCAGTTCCCATTTTCCACAAATACCAAGTATTTGTGGCAATAAGTATAAGTTTTGAACCTGAGAACAACAATTTTTTTTTTAAGTTTGAAATAAACTGGGCACCAACAAAGCCATCTAAGGATGCTTTGCTGCCTGTGTAAGAGGAGGTAGAAAGGCACATTCTAGAAGTCTTACTGATGAAGTCTTAGAATATAAGTGATGTTCGGTGTGGTGAGGTCTGGAGCTGATGACCAAGAAAGAAATTTTGAGACATCTTTGGTGCAAAATGGAGGTTTATTAAAGCACAGGGACAGGACTCATGGACAGAAAGGGCTGCTGCCCCGGGGTTGTGAGGAGTGGTCCATTATATACTTGCAAGTTGGGAGGGGGTCAGGGATGGTGTAAGTCTCTAAGGAATTTTGGAAACAAGGTTTCCAGGACCGTGAGAGGCTAGCTATTTTTGGGGAAAAGGTTATTCATTCCGATAATAAAACCTTTTCGTGAGACCCTTTAGATGTATATCAGTGAGCCATATGTTTGGGAATGATTGTCAACTCGTATCTTGGAGGGTTTAGAGATAAAGGAAGTTTCCAGAGGAATTGTTAAAGTAGACTTACAGGATCCTGGTTGGGAGTAGGGGTCAGTCAGGCTAGTATTGCCCTTTGCCCTTAGCGAAGTGTCAAGGTGGAGGCACTTGAGTCCTTAGAGAAATATCACTCTGCCTCTTTCAAGGGCTTGTCAGTGGGTAAGGAAATTTAATAATTTTTCTTCTGCCTCTGTTTCCCACATCATTAACACTTAAGACAAGGCAGGAGAAATTCCTGCTGAAGATCAAATTTGGACTCAATATGATGGGTGTAAACAAATGTTGGCAAAGCTCAGAGAGGCTAGTAGTCATGGATTTGGACATCCTTTGTAGATCCCCAGCAGGGGTTTGAGTATCAACTTTGAATGGAGTAAGAGTTTTTATTTTAATAATTTAATAGTTTGTTATACACAAAGAATTTTGGGGAAAGGACCATTTTCATATTTCATTGCGACCTCACTACTTCTGTTGAATTGAAATTTCTCAATCATGTTAATTTTACTAAATAGCTCTTTAATACACCCCCTATGCTACTCCCACTGCTTTCATTTTGGCCTCCTTTATCTCTTTCACCTAGACCACTGGGTAGCCTTCTGACTGGCTCTTATTTGATTCTATTTCTTTCATTCTTCAGTAAAGGTGCTGCATTTATTGATGTAATCATCTAAAGCAGGAATTGGCAAACTCTTTCAATAAATGGCCAGGCCATAAATATTCTAAGAAAATGGGCCCCATGATCTCTGTTGCATCTCTTAAGCTGGCCACCTGTAGTGATAAGCAGCTATAGACAATACATAAAGAAATGAAGATGGCTATGTTCCAATAAAGTATTTTTCATGGACACTGCATTTCATATAATTTTCATGTATCGTGAAATCTTCTTCTTCTTCTGATCTTTCCAGCCATTTAAACATGTAAAAAAAATCTTGCTCATGGGTCATACGGAAGCAAGAAGCGGGCAGCCTTTGGCTGGCAGGCCATAGCTTGCTGACCACCGTTGTAGAGCAGATTTAGTTGTGACTTCTCCACTTTCTATCTTTCTAAGTCCTCTTGTTATGGTTAGGCTGTTAATTCACCTGCTGTGACTGGTGGCCACTCAGCATTGGTTTACACTGGATTAACATTGGTATTTATTTTTGTGTACCAGCCCAAGTGTAAATAGGCCCAGGGCACGTGTGGAAACTCTGTGGGGCTAGGGTCCCAGGCATCTTCAATCTAGTTGCTCCCATTCTCAGTGTGCTGCTCTCATCTGCATGATCCAAGTTCCTACGCCATCACTACTTTTACATTCTCAGTGGGAAAGAGAACAAGGGAAGGAGAGGGCAAGCTTCCTGTAAAGAACATGACTCCAAATTGCACAAAGGACTGTTGCTCTCTTCCCATTGGCTGGAACTCGGTCACATGACCACATCTTGTTTTTGAGAGAAGCTGGCCAATGCATTCTTTATTCTTTGCATTGATGCGTCCAGTTTAAAATTGTGAATACTAATACTACGGGAAGGAAGAAGGAGTATGGCAAAGAGGACAACAAGTGGTATCTGTTCTCTCTCCACTGTATTCTAAGAGAATACCCTAGGTTTACTAATCTGGCTCCATTTCCCATTCCAGTCCAGGTTTCCATTACTTCCCAGTTTGAGTTTGGGTTCTAGTTTCATTCAGTGTCTAGTAGTTCTTAAAGTCAAGTCTCCTTCCTTCTTTTGCCAAAGTTCTTTTCTTGGCTCCCTGCTTCCTTTCTACCTGGTAAAGTGCCTAAATTCTTTGCAAGAGTTCAGATGTTGCTTCTTCTGGTAATTCTTTCACTAAATTTCATTTCATATTGCATTGTTCCTTGCTAGAATATGAGCTGCCTGAGGGCACTATTTTATTTCATCTTTGTATTCCTACTTCGTATCACTTAAAAAAGTCTCCATCTATATTTATTGAATGAATAAATGACAGGATGCTTTTGTCTAGCACTATTAAGCTGGATTTTACTGGCTGTCAGGAGTTTATTAGATTGTGTGAAATGAAAAGGAAGGAGGTTTGGTTTGGGACCTCTGGTTGGAAGGAAACAAAACTCAGTCTCAAAAATTTAAATAAAGCAGAGCTTATCGAAAATATACTAGAGCACTCTTAAAATCAAAAGAACTGCTTACAGAAACAACCAGGCCTAAGGGCAAGACAGAAGCAAAGATGCATGGGAGATCTTGGAGAGTTCTAACAAGCAGTGCCCCAGCTCCAATGTCTTTAGTCCCTCTGGGTCTCTATTCAGTTTTCAAACACCTGGGAGAGAGAGGATGACTAGCCTGGCTTGAATCAAAGACCACCTTGTGGGTAAGATATGGTAGAATGTTGTCAGTGATGGTTCCAACAAAGCATGGCAGGGTAAGGGGAAGTTCCTTAAAGGAAGGATTTCTTTGCCTCACCGGTAACAACAACAAACAATGAGGACTATCACAAAGGTTTTTTGTTTTTTTTTTTAAAGGATTTTTTTTTTTTTAAGATTTTATTTATTTATTTGACAGAGAGAGATCATAAGTAGGCAGAGAGGCAGGCAGAGAGAGAGAGAGGGAAGCAGGCTCCCTGCTGAGCAAAGAGCCCGATGCGGGACTCGATCCCAGGACCCTGAGATCATGACCTGAGCCGAAGGCAGCGGCTCAACCCACTGAGCCACCCAGGCGCCCTGTTTTTTTTTTTTTAAAGATTTATTTATTTGACAGACATCACAAGTAGGCAGAGAGGCAGGCAGAGAGAGAGAGAGAGAGAGAGAGGAGGAAGCAGGCTCCCTGCTGAGCAGAGAGCCCAAGGGGTGGGGCTCAATCCCAGGTCCCTGGGATCATGACCTGAGCCGAACGCAGCGGTTTTAACCCACTGAGCCCCCCAGGCGCCCCTATCACAAAGGTTTTGAGCAGCAGTAGTATATTTCTGATGCGCCATTGCTCCTTGGAGATGTTACTTTTACTCTGCTGTAGACATAATGTTTTATGTTTTGAAACTGTACCCTGACATCTTTGCTTGGGGGCTGGAAGGCAGTAGAGACTTTCCTTCCCTAACCTGTCCTTAGAGTCTTAGCTCACAGAGAGGACAGGATCTGTCCCTGTGAATCTCACCAGGGCATCCATTGTGAAAACTTACCAGTCTTTCTACTCGACTCACTAGAAATAAAAAGGAAGGGTAAAAATGTAGAAAAATCCATGATGACATTCCAAGGAGAGAGGAGTAAAGCAGCAAGAAATGCAGACTTTTTTAAAAAAAATGGCCCTTTCTAGATCTAATTCTGAAACACTGATTCACCTTTTTGATTGGTTAATTTCTCCAACACAGGGAATGGAGATCATATTGAACAACCTTATTTTTGCTACTTTGTCATTATTGTTATTCTTCTTCCATAAACTTAAAGCAGAGGGATTTATTGTAAAATTTATATTTACCCAAGATAAAAAGAAGAAAACTATAACCTTGTCAAAACTGCAGAAAATATGTATCACTAAATATCTTGAGCATAAAGGTGGCACCAGGATTGAGACACAGAAGGAATTTAAATAGAAGTTTAGCAAAAAGCATGAGAGACTAACCTGCAATTAGAGTTCAGAGAGGAAGCTCTTGGACAAAGATGTCCCTAGAATTCCTAGGACAATGACAGAAGACTGGCTGCAGAGCTTTGAAGGGGACCAAATTATCCTGAGGGAAATTGTGAGCAGACCTGTGGGAAGTTGCATTAGGTGTACCATATACAGGCAGATGGACTACACAGAGTACAGTGGAATACACTGGAAAATTACGTAAAATGTCATCCATTGCATCAGGTAGGTTCAGTGCAAGGAACAAACCACTCCATGCCTTTCATTAGCAATATAAGAAATACATATGGTGCTTATAAATTACTAGAAGGAAAGAAGTTGGTTCTAGGATGGGCCTCCAGTAATAAATTCCAGAAGAGCCGCTAATTTATACAGGAGTTACCACCTCTGGGGAGTTAAGTGGTGCTACGAGTTCAAGAACACACCCCATAACTTTGATTGCAGATTACTCATCTATGGTTGTCAACTATAGATGATCAACCAGTTCTGTAACAAAGCTGCTGCATTGTGGACAACTTCCTTTCATTTCCCAGGAATCTGGAGAATGGGCCCATAACTGTGATCCAAAGATTAGAAAGAGATGATACAACCAATTCTTTATTGTATTTGGTTATCTTATTTTATTTTATTTAAATTCAAGTTAATTAGCATATAATGTAATAATGTAATACTGGTTTCAGGAGGAGAATTTAGTGATGCGTTACTTATATATACTTGTTATATATATATATATATATATATATACACACTTGTTATCTATATATACTTATTATATACTTGTATATAACACCCAGTGCTCACTTGTTAAGTGCCTGCTTTAATACCCATCACCCAGGTAGCCCATCCCTCCCCCCACCTCCCGTCCTGCAAGTTTCAGGCCACACTCTTTCTTTCTTTCTCTCTTTTTTTTTTTTAAGATTTCATTTATTTATTCGACAGAGAGATCACAAGTAGGCAGAGAGGCAGGCAGAGAGAGAGAGGGGGGAAGCAGGCTCTCTGCTCGGCAGAGAGCCCAATGCGGGTCTTGATTCCAGGACCCTGGGATCGTGACCCGAGCCGAAGGCAGAGGCTTTAACCCACTGAGCCACCCAGGTGCCCAGGCCACACCATTTCTTAACAACTACACAGCTGATGAACAGAACAGATCCTGGATCATTGCTACGGAAAGCAACTTCCCTTTCCACTCCTTGCCGGTAGAAAGAACCAAAAAGGAACAGACCAGTTCTTCTACCTGACTCTGCCTCCCAAATTTCACATAGGAGCATCCAATTGGCATAACTGAATTTTCATCAAGAATCTTAGATTCAAGGGAGTCTAAATATTTTGTTTTAAGCTTTCCAGCCTCTCCAACTAGGAAGATAGACTGGAGCTTGAAAAAGCTAAAGCTAACCTGTAATATCTACCATGTCCCTGTGGTATTTACTTACATGTGGTTATTTATATGGATTTGTGTCATGTAGATGTATCGTGTGTTTATATATTTGTACCTTGTGAAGTGTAAATGTGCCTTATATATTTGTACTCTGTGTGTGTATGTGTGTCATACTTATTTAGCCTGTAACTGAAATGATGAAGTAGGCTTAAAGCACAGAGATAATGACACTGATAGGAAAAATATATATATATTTGTAGTTAGCTCTACTTGTAGCTAAAGAAGGAAATGAAGCAAAGTTGACATTCTGTGCAGCTTAGTAACTGTTGCGTTTATACATAAAACATGCTAATTTTTAAGAAAAGCTTCCAAAAGTCAATAACCTCCACCTTCAGTGATTCTTTGAGTCTTTCATTTATAGATTGTCTTTCCCACTCTCATTTCCCCTTTACATCACAGGAACTCTGGCCTAATGTACAGTGCTTCATCTTTGTGAGGTATCAGCTTGCCCTTTAGTTAGTCCTCTCCTTTATGCAGCAATACAGAGTGAATATAACCACAATGAGCTAATTTTTACCTAATTTCCTTCTCCTAGGGAACAAGACAAGGGATGTAGTTTGACCTCAATAAAACAAAATGGATTTGTATTAATGGCATACCAGGGAAAATCCATTAAAGTCATTTCAGATGATAAAAAAATTTGTTGAGATTTTCAAACCATATTAAGGTTTTTAATACAGAGTAACTTTAATTTTTCTTATCATTGAGATAAAATTAAAGCCCAGTCTTCTCATTTCTCTGGTTGGAAAAAAAAAGTGCAAAGGTTTGGATTAACCAACCACCCTTCGGAGGGGGATACACACACATGCAAGTGAAGCTTTTCAAGATGCTAGGGCAATTCATCCAGGAAACAAAGATTCATTTGAGGCCATTCTTTAGCTGTGCTTTCTGAGCCAAGGGAAGCGGTAGATTGGAGAAGGAAGAATCACGCTTGAAGAGTAAAGGTTCGCAGATGTCTCAGATAAAAACAAATAAACAAACATAAATATTAATAACTTCTTGTAAAAATGAGGCGATAAAAGGATTAGGAAGGAATGCTTTGTGTTTGTTGCAAGTGTGGGGATTTTTAATGGGCTCTTCCACTCAGTGGGAGATGAAGGCCATATTTAGCTCCTTTTCTTCTGCCTCAGAGAATGTTTCAAACACCCTTTAATCACTGGGCGCAAGAATACATATCAGGCAGACTCACAGCAGAAGGTTTTTCAGAGCTAGAACAGAGAAAAGCCAGTCCAGGTAAATAACTCATTCATGACCAGCATTTTATAGAACACATTGGTTGGAGAAAATATACTTAGGAATAAAAAATTTTTTTGATAAATAGGGGATGTTTGGGTGGCTCAGTCAGTGAATTGTCTGCTTTCAGCTCAGGTTATGATCCCAGGTTGTGGGATGGAGTCCCACATCCGGCTCCTTGCTCAGCAGGAACCTCCTTCTCCCTCTGCCCCTTCCCCTGCTCGTTTTTTTTTTCTCTCTCTCTCTCCAACAAGTAAGTGAATAAAATCTTAAAAAAAAGAAGGAGAAAAAAATGGATAAATAATTAGAAGTCAACTTTCAGCGTGTCCAGCAAGTCCATAAATGGAGATTGAAAATGATACTTGTAAAGCAAAAGGGTGACATTCCAGAAGAGGGCAACAGGGGCCAGATGTAGGGCACTAAGGCAAAAACTAGGTGAGACACAACTGTTTCAAATTCTCTTGGTATTCTGCTTTTCTAAATGTACCTACCCACTGCAAGTGATTCCATTCTGGTCGATGGCATGTGGATAAAAGGGGGTAAATGGCATTGTTATGAAAGCCTGCTGATCCCTCTCAAATTTTGCTCATTAGCTGGTCTGTATCTAGAGATTCTAGGGATGGGCTCTGAGGTTTAGGCACTACTAGAGCCCCAGCAGAGCCACCAGTAGGAAGGAGCCTGGTCGTTCAGTGATTGTGTGGAGCGGACCACTCTTCCATCTCACGCAGTCTGCCTTGATTGTGACCCAAGCAAGAAAGACACCCTTGTTGGATGAAGCCATGCAATCAATGGGTGGTTCATTGCAACAATCAGCCTCATAGTAAATCCAGTAATTAATAATCTTATATATTAATAACCTAAAATTATTATTACTAAATCTAATAATAGTAAATCTAATAAATCACAGAACAGCAGAATTTGGAATAAGCAAGAAGAGGTGTTCAGAGCAAACTATACAATAGAAACTACAATGGTATGGAGACTTAGCTGATAAGGATTATCTAGTAGAAAGCTTGGGTGATGTCAACAAACACTTAACTACAAAATTTGGTCAAATTTATTCTAAAACTCTCATTCAGGTTTTAGCTTTACTTACTCTCATTTGACATTTTGTATTCCCTACAGTGTTCCAAATTAAAGACCCTATCCAGATTTTATTAAATAATTAAGCCATTCTACCAGAAGTGGAATTTCCCCAAGGTGAGGTTCTGATGCTCCCAGTAGAAATATCATTTGGGTATACTATGTATTATGAATGCATGCTGTGTGTCATCCAAATTATCTGTTCATTAATTTGTTCATTTATTCACTCGATCAACAGACAGAAATAAGCAACGTATGTACTGGGCAGAGTGGTTGGGTGAGTGGGAGAGAAGGAATTTCTGCTTCCTTCCATCGGTAGTGGCCCAAGTACTCCACCTGTGTTCCATACCCCATTATTAGGATACTTTTTTATTCCAATGTAGCATTTTGGATGGTTGCTTCTGCGTCAGTTACTATAAGTTTGCTCACTTTTCTTTAAGATGCCATGTCTTAGACACCCAGCAGTTTCATGGAAAACAAAGAATATAAATCTTAACAGACAAGATTTTAGTGAAAAGCGAAATGAAGTTTGGTAACCCCAGTTTTCATCATGATTTTTGGGTTTTCATATGTTATTAGTCCCTCTACATTATTATGCCTACTTAAATGAAACAGTTGAGGTAACTGTAACTGATTAGGTAACTGATTACCTATGCCTTGTAAGATGTATACAAATAGGATGTTTATTTGTCCCGATTAGGAATGCAAGTCAGAGGAAAATATCTTTCATACACAGGTTTGTAAATATTTTCTTACAAGTTCAAATGTTGGAGCAATAATTGTGCTGCAGACATTGTCGAATGTGATACTGAGTTTTTGTTGCTTAAAAGGAAGTATGAGTCATTTTTATACAAATAACTGAGCAGAACACCAGAAACTTTGGTACAGAATCACCAAATCAATTTTTACCCGAGTTCTTCTCTCCACCAAGAAAATCTCATAATTGTTCTTCTTTAAAGCCACTATTAATTACATTTCCCTTGAGCTTCTACTAGTTGTCCTCTTCCAATGTCTTTACAGGAAAAAAGCATTTCTTTATATATTGTGATTACCCTTGTTCAGGATCTTCCTCACTAAAATTTGTCTTATCCTCTTTCTGTCAATCGTGTTTAAAAATTCAGCTTCTTGAATAAATATTTTTATTGAACACTATGTGCTGAAAGGAGTGCTGATGACCATTAAAAAAGACATGGCTTTGCCTCATGGGATGGGGGTGATGATATTTATCAAAGAATCACAAAAATAAAATGACTACTTTGATAAATATAATGAAGAAGAAAAAAGAGGAAGAAAATTAGACTGAGTAAACTGAGTGCTTTCCTGAAGGATGTGATCACAGAGCTGAAATCTGAAGGAAGGAATAGAGTATCTAGACTTAACTAGTTGCGGGGTAGGGTACATCGAAGGGTCAGGGGTGGAGACAACTTTTTCATCATGTTTTAAGTCTCTGAGGTGGAAGGAAACAAGGACTTATTGGAGAAATTGGAAGAAGGGGCATGTAATAGATCATAGAAAGCTGGAGAAGAAAGGATAGGAGGCCCTAGGGAGAGGACTTATGAGATCATGCATTTCCACAGCATAGAGGAACAAGTTGTGTCTCCCCCCAATAATAATGAAAAATGAAAACCCATTGATATGATTAAGAAGGGAATTGGGGGTGGGGGTTCATTTAAAATGCTATAATTTGTCTTTGGCTTATTTTCTCAGTTCAAGCTATTACTTGTTAGAAAATTAATTGTAGTGTTTCCTGTCATCACATACAGTGAAACACACAAATAGGAGCTACCCCAGACATAAAAATAGGGTCAATTCTACTCTCCACAGGAGCAAGAGTATTCTTTTTTCAGAAACAACAGGATTCTGAATTGAAGAATGAAGGTACAATTTGTGCATACTGAAACCTTCCCAAAAGCAGAGATAAACCAGTCTATTCTAAGAAGTATTAATTGCTTACTTGAAGGACCTTTGAGGTCTTTTCATTATCATCTTGGGTAAGATCATTTGGCTTGATGGGAGATTGAGTGTTGGGCCTAAGAAAACACTTCGAAGATGGTAATATTATATTCCCAGGGGATTGAAAGATGCAGTTTCTGTTAACTTATGTAAAATATATCAGAGAAGCTTACTATTTATGGTGATCTAAACTCATAGATTAAATTTTGTTGATATATGTGTCATAGAACGAAGAGATTGAATAATGAATGATTTCTTGATGTTTCACATAAAAAGAAAGGGACTTTTCTCAGCTGCCTTAGTGTTGGACTGAAAATGTAAACATGGATTGGAAGGACAGGATTGGCAGGATTTCTACTCAGAAGAGAAAATGGAGAGTTTCATTTCTTTGAGTGTTTCTACCTTTAAAAAGGAGACTTGGCTGGTAACAGGGACAGCAGCCTGACAAAACTATCGTCTTCAGTCTAATGCCTGCTCTGATACAAGGCAAGCAGCAAAGCTCCCATGTTTGAGAACACGACAGCAATGAGATTGACAAAGGACCAACGGGAAGAGCATGACACTATTAGGGACAGCCAGGAGTTGTACACGTGACCAAGAGATGATTGGTCTACCTTGACTTAGTTTTTGAGCGTTGATTTATATGTGTAGGACATAGCTTTTTCTCTTCCTGTTGTTCTCTAATTTATATTTCTAGATTCTATTTTTCCTAGAATGCTGTTACATATGTAAATAAGGTATTAATATTTTCCATGAAAATGACTTTCCCAGAACTTCTGTCATCCGCCAAGACTAGAAATCTGAGATTTCTGTTGTTAAGGAAGGGAATGTGTTCAATGTCACTTTTGGATGGGCTCTTAGTGTCTTGACAGACTTCATCCCATGGGACTTACTCATTAGTCACAGTAGGTTCTCTCCTGCATTCAAGGATTCAGATTTCTGTGTTTGGTAATTTTAAGGTGCTGTCAGAGAAAAATGCCGGTTCTTTTCCTGTAAGGTTTGTATGAAGTACAAACAGAGAATCCTAGGCTTTCTAAATTGAACAAAATCTCAGAAGTCATCTCATCCAGTCTGTTGTTTTTAAAAATTTGAGGAAAATAAGGTTTTAGTATATACAGTCTAATGAAAGATTTCTGAACTTGAAGCCAGAAAACTTGTTTGTGATCCATCCATTGATTCACCGTACACTGTCTGCCTGGCCTTTCATCTGTACTATGCTTGGCAGTGAGGGTGTTAAGGGAAGACACACTAATCTGTGTGATCTCCAACAAATTATGCAAACAGAGACTCTGTTTCCTTATCTTTTTTTTAAAATTTTTTATTTCTTTTCAGCGTAACAGTATTCATTGTTTTTTCACCACACCCAGTGCTCCATGCAATCCGTGCCCTCCCTAATACCCACCACCTGGTTCCTCCAATGATATGGAGGACAAGGGTAGATGGAGAGGAGAAGGGAGTTGAGGGAAATTGGAACGGGAGGTGAACCATGAGAGACTATGGACTCTGTTTCCTTATCTTTAATTGGCAATAACAATAATAATCCCTTGGGTCAGATTGGGTTGGGGGGGAAAAACAAACAAGGTGGACAGAAGGTCCTTTACAAATTCCCGGTGTTTCTGAAATGATGAATGGAATTTACATAGATCTGGGCAAGGTTGATAAAAAGAGAACTGGTGGTCTCCACCCTCCTTTCTGCAGTAAGTAGAGAAGAGTTTGCAACTGTATCTGGAGTCTATCCTTTCTTAGCCTGTGGCCTCTGGTTAAAGCCAAGGTTTCTCTAGTGTTATGCTCTGGAACTTTCTTTGGGGAAGGACAGTTGGTTTATCTATAAAAGGAGTGGAGTTGAGTTTGAATCCTGATTGCACTTATCAGTTGTTTGACTTCGAGCAAGCTTTAATATTTCCTGAATTTTGTTTTCCCACCACTATAATGGGATGTTAAAACATCTGTATGCTTTGGCTAGAACAAAGAGATATATAAATAATTTCTTTCTCTTAATCTTGCCAGGGTTAATCTTTTATTAGGTAAAGTTAGTTGGATGGTATGATTTGATAGAAGACCCAAAATATCAACTGTTATTTCTCAAAATCCTACCAGTTATAGTGTATAGAATGGTACAAACATTAGAAAACTGTTTTCTTAGAAAGTAAATATGCCCCTACATTATGGCCCAGGTTAATTCCCCCAAATGAAAACATATGTCTACACAAAAATTTCTACATGAGCGTTCAAAGCAGTTTTATTCATAATAGCCCCAAAGTGGAAGCAAACATTTATCAACAAGCTAATGGATAAATCAATTGTGATATATTCACAATGGAATACTATTCAGCAGTAAAAAGAATGAACTACTGGGGCACCTGGGTGGCTCAGTAGGTTAAGTGTCTGCCTTCTGCTCAGGTCATGATTCCAGAGTCCTGGAATGAGCCCTGCATTGTGCTCCCTGCTCAGCGGGGAGACTGCTTCTGCCTCTGACACTCCCCCAGGCTTGTGCTCTCTTGCTCGCTCACTGTCATTCTCAAATAAATAAATAAAATCTTTAAAACAAACAAACAAAAAAGAATGAACTACTGGGTGCAATTTTAGCAGCATGAATGACTCTCAAAAATACTATGCAAAGTGGAAAAAAGATACACAAAAAGTATATCTTGTATGATTCCATTTATTCAGACTTTGAGAACAGTCAAAATTAATCTTTAGCAATAGAAATTAGAACAATGGTTATTTATAGGAAGGCTAGAATTGATTGAGAGGTAACATGAGGGAAGTTCGGGCAGGGGGTTGCTAAATCTTGAGTGGGATGGTAGTTACATGAATGTAGATAATACCCAAATTCCTCATATTGTACACATAAGACCTGTGTATTTCGCCGTGTGTAAAGTTTACTCAATAAAAATATATCCACCAATAAAGATTCATTCAACTTGGCAAGTTAAAGAAGCGTTATGCAGGAAGCACAATGAATCATTCCCTTCTCAGTGTGGTTAGTTTATTGCTAATTGTTCCGTTGACCAAGAGAAAGTTTAGAATTTGAAACATTTTTGTTGAGAGTCATCTTGGAGTTGGGGCATCTTGATGAAACTTTGAAAAGAAATATTTTCAATTTTTTATGTATATGGCTATAAAGATCAGCCTAAGATAGGTTTGGAGTGATAGGTCTCACCTGAGATGGTGCATGTAGGCTAGAAGCATTTGAACTTCTTAGATGGCCAGTTACAGGGGGATAATTGACTGAGGGTCAACAGATGTCAAGCTCTGAAATTCATTACCAAGTTTGTACTGAGGCCACATCTCCCATGTGCTACTCTCAGCCAATGACTGAGCGCACCTGGGATGCTAAGGCAAGCCTCTTCCTGGGAACTATGAGACTCCCCTGATAGGCAAATTTGGCTTGAGGACCTTCCCACCCACCCATCATGTCCTTTCCAAACTTCCCTTCGAATGTCCTGCTAAGAATGTCCTCCTTCCTTGTCTCTGATCTCTCTCTCTCCTAGAGCGGACATGTGTCAACATCTGACTGCCCTCTCAGCCTCTCCCCATTTTCTCTTATAGGTGGGTCCCTAATACATTTCTTAAATATGTTATTGTGTTGTGGTGTCTGCTTTTTGAAGGACCTGACAAAAACATGTGTTATATGCATGTGTGGGTGGATGGAGGGAAGCAAAATCATGCAGCATCTTCTAAAGATTTTTTTTAAAAGATTTATTTATTTATTTATTTGACAGAGATCACAGGTAGGCGGAGAGGCAGGAAGAGAGAGAGAGGAGGATGCAGGCTCCCCAGTGGGCAGAGAGCCCAACACGGGGCTCGATCCCAGGACCCTGAGATAATGACTGGAGCTGAAGGCAGGGGCTTTAGCCCACTGAGCCACCCAGGCACCCCCATGCAGCATCTTCTAACCATTCCCAGTCTCTTGGCCCATTCCTGTTGGATACCCATCGGTTTACAGAATCCTTAAATTTCAGACACCTTGACTATATTATAAAACATCATTATGCTCTCTCATGCTCTTTTAACAATAAATCTGTAGCAGAAAGCAAAGAGAATCTACAATTAAAGAATAATTCTTAGGCCATTCATAATATTTAATTAAAGCTAAATCTTCACCTGTTTTAAATCTTGCCTCCTTTCCTTCAGGCCCTGTGTTAGCATCTGTAGTTGTATAGTGTACTTTTATTATCTCATGTAAATCCAATTCTGGCTTACCCATACTTCTAGATTTTTTTTTCCTTAATAGATAAGCTCATTAGCAACCTCAATCCTTGAAAGAAAATTCAAAGTAAATATAAGGGTTTAGTCATCCCTGGGAATAAATAATGGAGAAACTTGGGGATACTTTATTTTCCAAGCAAGAGATTTATCACTTGAAATTTGTTATTAAGAAGATACATTATTTCTCTCTGAGAATAAAGTTTAAAAGGCCCTTATAGGATAACATTTGAGTGAGCTGATTATGGTACACAGAACATTAAGAATAGGGTCTGCTGAGGATTATTCATTAATAAGATATTTTTTTAAAATATGCTTCTTTGGGGCACCTGGGTAGCTCAGTGGGTTAAAGCCTCTCCCTTCCGCTCAGGTCATGATCCCAGGGTCAGGGAATCAAGCCCCACATTGGACTCTCTGCTCAGCGGGGAGCCTGCTTCCTCCTCTCTCTCTCTCTCTGCCTGCCTCTCTGCCTACTTGTGATCTCTATCTGTCAAATAAATAAATAAAATCTTAAAAAAAAACGAAAAACGCTTCTTTTTCCCGGTTGTGAGATGATATCTACTGAGTCTAATGACTTGATTAAATCCACTCAGAAGATTTGGGGCATGTTAGGGTTAATCCTGTTAGAGACCTTCTCCTAAAATTGTGAGAACTCTCTTATTAAGAAAGAATGATTTGTGCTTTACTAGAAACGGCTTTTCTAAAAGGAGACTTGAGAATATGTAAAATATTTCTGAAAAGATAACCCTCAAAGCTATTAACACTGTGTTCTTCTCAGGACTAGAACAGAGGCCTGGGCTTGGTAGGAGATTAACACATTGCATCCTATACCCCTGTTTGCTGTTTAAAACAAAAACAAAAAAAAACATAAACCATGTGAATATCTTAATTTTAATAAATAAAAAAATGGTCAAATAAAATCTAGGGCATACAACAAAGGATGTAATAAGGATGTAATTTTGGTGAATTCAGCTCACAGTTCTAAGTGGAGATCAGGAAAATGAGTAAGTGACTGGACATCTTCATACTAACCTTTAGAAGCAAGAGTATGACTATTGCAAGAGAGATCAAGAAGGGGATTGTTCAGTTATGATATATTTTAAAAGGATTTTTATACAAATCATGGTTGTAATTCTATAAGTGAGTCATTCGATGTCGAGTGGTGATTCATAACTTACTGGATACGCTGGTAAAAATGTCAACGCCGCTTAGAATGAAAATGTGGTGGTATCAAAAAAGAGAAATGCAATATTTTGGGGAAATCAGCAGACCATTACTCTGTGACCAAGCATGATCTCATAGGTTTTTGTGCAAGCAGTCTCCGTATATGAGAGAGTGATTAATATCATGCGTTATGAAAGCTGATGCTCTGTATCTCTAACGTTCATGACTCTATAAACACAGATTAAAAAAAATTAACATGCAGCACATATAAGGAATACATTTCAAAGAACCCTTATACATTGAGAAGCAGCTTTATTAAATGAGGTTCCATGTTTGTTTTCTTTCATCAGGTTCCAGAAAATCTTGTTGATTTTAGAAATCGACAGTATTTTTTTAAAAAAATTAACAAAAGGATCTAAATATCCAGCTGTGTTCTCTTTTGCTTTTCAATTTTCCACCAGAACGCAACTGTGAATTATATGGTTCCTAAAGCAGGATGTAATTCAGCTGGCTCTTTCAACCGTCCTGCGATAGACCCAGTGGGGAAGGTCCCAGACGTGGACTCTAGGTTATTTTAGTAAATCTCTGACTCACCGACCCTTAGCAAATTGGCCCCTAATCTTCTTGTGCTTCCTTTTCTTCCCCGTTCCTCTCTACTTTCTAGAGCAATTGTGAAATTAATGAGATGAGAGATTATCCAGAAAGTGTTTTTCATTCTTGGGAGAAGAGTATGATCTGTGAAATGATTAGAATGGTAGCCCCACAAAGGAGGCATCCACCCTGAACCTGTGAATGAGACTTTATTTTCAAAAGTCTTTGCATATGCAATTAAGAATCTTGAGATCATCCTGGATTCTCCTGTGATCCTTCAATCTAATGACAAGTGTTCTTATAGAAGACAGAAGAGGAGAAGACACAGAGAAGATCCTGTGAAGATGGAGACAGAGCCTCGAGTTCTGCAGCCACAAGCCAAGGGACACCTGGAGCCACCAGACATTGGGAAAAGCAAGGTAAGTTTCTCCCTGAGCCCTCTGAAGGAGTGTGGCTCTACAGTCACCTTGATCTGGACTCCTTATTTCCAGAACTCTGAGAGACTGAATCTCCTATTCTAAGCCATCAAGTTTGTGGTAATTTTTTATGATGGACACAAGGAAACCAATACTGTTTGGTTCCAAGTTACCATTGTCATCTGACGTACAGTGATGATCAAGCATGTGAAAATTCTTGGAAAAATTATGAATGTGCTGCTATAAAAGTGGTTTGGTATATGGGGGTATTCAGTTGGGGGTGATTTTGCCCCTAAAAGACATCTGGCAATATCCAGACATTTTTTGGTGTCCAGGTGGGGGAGGGGTGCTTCTGGTATCTATCTAGTGGGGAGAGCCAGAATGCACTAAACATTCTGAAATGCAAAAGACAGCCCCGCCCCCCAAAGTAAAGAATCACCCAGTTTATAAGGTCGAGGGGGCTGAGATTGAGAAATCCTCCTGTAGAAGGAGATTAAAACCTTAGCTCTGCTCTGAATTTGTGAGCAGGACAGTTTACTTCCTGGCAGTAAACTTCTTGGAGCTGTAGTCTTCTCATCTGTAAAACACTGTGATAGTGATACCTGCCAGAGCTTTGTAAAGTTCCAATGAGATAATGTTAGCCAAGGAATTTTATTCTTTAAGAGTTCTGCAATAGTAAGGAAGAGGATTTTGTTATTATTCCTGTATTTCTTTCTTACAAACAAAAGCACACCTTTGATTTTTAATTAACATAGCTAGTAAGTCCACAATGAGTGGATTCACTGAGCTCCAGGGAACTCACTTTTATATGTTTACGGTTATTATCTCAAATAGAATAGTTCTCAGAAATTTCATGACTATTACTGTTTAATGATGTTTTTCAGTGGAAAGTATACTTCGGAAGTACTCATAAAGTTTCTCTGGGGAGCTTATAGTTTATGTCGGATGAATAACAGAACCAAAGCCAGATTGAGGGTTGGACAGAATTTTAATATAATGCATGTAATAAAAGCAGAGATAGCACTTTGTAACCTTTAGAGTGCTTTTCGTATATTTCTTTCTAATGATTATGACAACAGTCCTGTGAAGCTAGTTCGACAAGTGTTATCTTCATCTGACTTAGGAGAAAACAGGATTGGAGGAGATACGTTCATAGCAAATGGCAAGGTTATAATTAGAACTCAAATTTTCTCACCCTTGAGTATCTGTAAACATCAGCCTGTTAGAATTAGGTTATGATAATGATCACTGAAGTGTGTCCAGAAAAGTGGATAAGAATAAAAGGCAAGAAATTATTTGATAGGCATTTCTAGGAAGAAAAGTTTTAGTCATTAGGCAGAACAGAAGAAGAATTAAACTTGTTTTGGAAGCAGGCTAGAAAAATTTCCGTGATGTTCAGTCCTGGACCTTCTTAGCAGAACTTTTAGTGAACACCTCAAGAATAATGACCAGTGTCTTAGACACTGTAGGAAGGGCAGAAGGGAGAAGGAATAGGCATACTTTTTTATTCAGAAAGGTTACATACTAATAAAAAATTAAATCATTTGAATCAACTTATGCCAAAAGGTAATGTGGTATAGAGAGTGAATACATTTAAGTAGTGTTTTTAAAAAACAAGATTCATGAGGCACTAGTATCTTGAGATATAGTTCTTTAAAAAGCAAGGGATTCTTCTTTCATTAAACAAATTTGGGAATAACTAGTGCCACGGATTCTAAGGTGAAGTGTGTGTGCATGTGTATGTGTTTTTGTGTGTTTTCAAGTTTAACATGTCTGAATTCAAGATGTGCCTTACAAATGTTAACAGCTAATTAACAGGTTATATACAGGTAACGTATTTGAATTCTTGACTGGTCCCTGAGAATTTCTTTGACATCTAATGAAGAACATGCCAACCTCAAAATGTCTGGAATAGGTGTAAGCGGCTTGGAAGAATATTCTAGAGACAATAATGAAACACTGTTAAGAAACAATGCATCGTTAGTGCTCTAGGGGAAAATGCTGTATGGAAAAATGATAGTGAAACTAAGTTGAAAAATGATTCGGAAAAGTTAGACTGAATGTGAAGAAATTTTGTTAGTATTGTAATCAATAACCTTTACTTATCTTTCCCTTTTTCTATATACATGTGAGTGATACATGATTAAGTCTATCTATAAATCTACAAGAGCTCAGTCAGTATTTTAAACATCATAAATTACTCAAAAAGCATCTTGTCCTATTTAATTGGCATTATTATTTCCTAGTTAGGGGTACCCAAAGTGATATGTCTTAGCATTAGATGGCATTTTATTTTAAAATTTTATTTATTTATTATTTTTTTAAAATCATTTTTAAAGATTTTATTTATTTATTTGAGAGAGAGAGAGAGCTTGAGAGGAGAGAGGTCAGCGGGAAAAGCAGACCCCCTGGCAAGCAGAAAGCCCGATGTGGGACTCGATCCTGGGACTCCAGGATCATGACCAGAGCCAAAGGCAGTCGCTTAACCAGCTGAGCCACCCAGGCGCCCTTGGTAGTTCTTTTCATATTCCTGCTACTTGAAGATTGGCCCTGGACTACCTGCTTTGACATTTGGGAGCTTATTAGAAATGCAGCATCTCAGGCTCTTAGAGCCCATCCCAGACCCACTGAAGTAGAGTCTGCATTTTGACAAGATCCCCAGGTGATTTGTATGCACATTAAATTTGAGAAGCACTTCTTTAGAGTATTTTGAATTCTTGCCTATAATCTGTGTTACTGAAGAAGAGTATAAAAGAACCTTATAATTATTTGACAGTAATACTTCATGAAAGACATAATAGGGAGATTGTAATACACGGCTTTTTTTTTAAGAATTCTGCATAACATTTGGTGAATAATTTTGCAATGACAAATAGAAATTTACCTTTGAAATTTTTATTCTTAGAAAATTTCTAGATTTATCAATTTCTAAATAATATTATACTTGCAGTTGACATCTGCTTATCCTTAAGGATTAACAAGAAGATTTCTGAAAATTTTTTTAAAGATTTTATTTATTTGACAGAGTGTGCGCAAGCAGGCAGAACAGAAATTTTTTAAAATAAATTCTTATTTATTTAAAATTTAAATAAATTTTTATTTATTTATCTGACAGAGAGAGAGAGAGAGCACAAGCAGGGGGAGCAGCAAGCAGAGGGAGAGGGAGAAGCAGGTTCCCGGCTGAACAGGGAGCCCCATGTGGGGCTCATTAGGACCCTGGGATCATGACCTGAGCCAAAGGCAGCTGCTTAATGACTGAGGCTCCCAGGACTTCAATTGTACTTTCACCTTTCTCAAGTCAGAAAAAGTCAGCTCAAATTTAAAGGTAATAAATATTTATTTCCACTGTTTGAATCATTTTATTATTTTCAAGTATTTTAAGTCTACTGTCCACCAAGAGTAGATCAGTTTGTTGTTGCTGTTGACTGAATTCTACTCTGCTTTGTATCTAACGTGGCAGTTAGATACGTGCTTTTCTTTTCCCTCCACTTGCTTCCTTTCCGTGTGCAATACCCATGTGTGATTCATCTGCGTCTCTGCTTCTGGTTTCTGGGGAAGTAACTGTACTTAGGAATCAGCACCCAGAGGCACCTTGGTGGCTCAGTGGGTTAAGCCTCTGCCTTCGGCTCAAGTCATGGTCTCAGGGTCCTGGGATCGAGCCCCGCATTGGGCTCCTTGCTCGGTGGGGAGCCTGCTTCCCCATCTCCCTCTGCCTGCCTCTCTGCCTGCCTCTCTGCCTACTTGCCATCTATCTCTCTGTCAAATAAATAAATAAAATCTTAAAAAAAAAAAAAAGGAAACAGCACCCAGAAGTGGCTAGCTGTTTGGCAGAGATGAAGTTGCTGTTGTATCTGCATGTCTAGGATAGGATTTAATTGTAAGAGAAAATGATATCCTATCCCACTGTAATTTTATCTTGCCCAAGGGACACTTAGGCATGGGAGGTTAGCCAAGGGATGTCAGGGAGCCACTGATGCAGCTGAGACTGGTTCTCAGTCCTAGGGAATGGGGCTGCTAGTGGTTAGAGGAATGACAAGGATGAGAAGGTACTCATTTTGGTCTAGATAAGACAATATTTTACTCTGAATACAGGAAATAAACTGCCATTTTAGAACATTGCATTATAATACTTGGTATTTGGAAGAGCTTTGTAAGAGCAAGAAATGAGGAAATTACTTCTTGGTAGTTATTCTACTTCACAGATACATTTATATACTTTTTAGAATACATCAGTGTGTTAGAAAGGAAAATGATTTGGGGGGAGTAGGAGTATCACTGCTATGAGACAAAGACTTTGAAAATTTTTTATTATAATAAATGAAATGAACAACATCTGGTTGTTTTTTAGAGACGATTCAAAATCCCTAGTTTTTTTTTTTTAATAATTTATAAACATAGAAATGGGTCAACAATTAGGCTGATTACTCAGAATTTATATTTCTTTGTAAAGCTAGTTAACTGTTCACCAGGGTATAATGGAATGAAAAAGACTTTGTTTTTATGAATGCAAAGCCATAAAAGCAAAGGGCAGGGAGACAAGGAGAGCTGACAGAGAACCATGGACTCATTCCATGCATAATTAAATGAAATTAACTCTTTGATAGAGAATATAAAATTGCTAATTATTTTTAATTAATGTTAAAACTTCCACTTTTTAACATTTATCACTGGACTCACTTAGCTTGTATCATAACCCCTCCGATCATTCTCCCTCTAGGTTTCTTCCTGCTTTCAAGCAAGTAGTTTGCCCTACCTTGATACAAGAGAGTAAAACAAAACAAAAATCCCATCTAGCTTGACCCTACTGTTTCCCTGAGGCCCCACTTAGTGCTGCTTCCTTCTTTCTTTGCCAAATTTCTCTGTCTGGTCTCCACACCCAAGAATACTGCTGGAAATTTTTCTTAAAGCATTTCATTTAAGGGGCACCTGGGTGGCTCAGTGGGTTGAGCCTCTGCTTTCAGCTCGGGTCATGATCTCGGGGTTCTGGGATCGAGCTCTGTATTGGGCTCTCTGCTCAGTGGGGAGCCTGCTTCTCCTTCTCTCTGCCTGCCTCTCTGTCTACTTGTCATCTCTCTCGCTGTCAAATAAATAAATAAAAATTTAAAAAACAAACAAAACATTTCATGTAAGTAAACCTATACCTAGCGCATAGTTGGCATTCAAACATTTGTACCTTCTCCTCTGTATAAAATCCAAGGCTTTATCTTCAGACTCTGTCTCTTCTCATCTCCCCATGACATTCAATACTGTTGACTTCCATGTGGTTGAATTTCTTAGGTTTTCCATGTTATCTTTCTTTTCAGATTTCTGTGTTTCACTAATGCTCATTTCCATTTCCAAGTAAACACTGCCCTGTCTTTCTGCCCATACTTTCTTTGACCTCTTTGATGACTCATCTTTTTCATCCCCCTCTTTACCATCAATCAGCTCATCTGTGAGGCTATAATCCTCTAAAAGTGAAAGACTCCCAATTCTATATAGTCACTTCTAATCCTTAACCATGCTCTATTCTTTAAAATTTCAAACTGTCCAACAGATATTTCCACTTGTAAATTCTACTATTAGCTCAATAGTAATATTTCTCCAGCTAAATTAATAATCTCTTATCCTAAATCATCTACATTTACTTAACTCTCACTTGTTCACAGCATTAATATTATTCTCATCACTCAAACTGAAAACTTTGTTTCATACTTGACCTTCTTTTTGTCTTTCCCCATTTTCTTTTTTGGTGTATTAAGAAGCCCAATCAGTCTCTAGGTTCAGTAAGATCTCTCTTGGAAAATGGCTCTAGTTGATAATTCCATCATTCCCATCTCCAACACCAAAGTTAATACTTTATCTAGGTATTTGTTAAATCACAAGATACTCTCTTGGCAAATAGCAGGCACGTTTCCCAATTGCATTAATCTGTGCATAGTAGAATATCAGAGTTTCCTTTTTAAAAAATCTCTCTCAAGAGAGGTGCCAAAATTTTGCCTTGGAATCATAAAAGGTATCAGCAGCCATCTTCCTACAAAGATGTAAGTGTTTGTCAGTAGTAGGGTAAAACTATCTTTGATTCACTGTGTTACCTTCCTCAGAGGAGTAGCAACTTTTGGTTTGGAGGATATAAGATGAAAAGTTGCCTGACACACTGGGGAGGGAAACTGAAGTGGTCAGTGGGTGGCTGACACTGAACCAATCCAGACCCCAAAGTGTTAAAAACTACAAATATCAGGAGATCAAGGAAGAGCACTCTTGTTCTTGGTCAGCACTGAGAGAGTGGGCTTCGGCTTCCTTGCATTACTATAGTGGTCTGTGCTTGGATCTGAATTGTCAAGTCATTACTTCAGTGGTGGATTGGCACTCACTCTGGAATTTTCAAGAAACTAGCTTCAACAGGGCCCACCACAAGCATCAGTATTCTTCCTGCTTGCGTGTGCAAGTTGGGTTGTGTGAACATTGGTGGTTGTGGTTGATGGAGGGAGGGTTCTGAAGAAGACACATGACTACCAATAAATAAAGAAATCAGGGGCTCAAGATATTATTTGGAAAAGCAGAAGAGATTTCATTGTATTTACGTTCTAAGTTTTTAGAGCATTTTATACTAGTTTCTTGTGCAAGCACACTATAATTTATCAGGTAACATAGGTTTGCTCAAGATAGTCGTGGTTTGTGCCTGTTAAACTGGTGTGGATTTGAATAATTTTATCTTTTATCCTCAAAGTTTTCCTGCTTAGCAAGATATATTATACTGTTACTCTCATTATAAATCTCCAGTTCTGGGGTGTTGGGTTGAAGCATGGCTTTTTACCTCCCATAAAATATCTAGAATTTGGGACTTTGGTCCTCAGACAAAAAAACCCTGCATATTTTGAATATGTATGTCCAGCTAGTATCTACTTGACCAACAGAAATGTATCTAACTAACAAGCTTCAGGAAGGACTCAGGAATCTGCCCCACATGTCCATTGTTATGCCAAGAAGGAAGACAGAGTTTTCCAGCTTCTTCCACTACCCCCACCCCAGATGGATGGGATGTGTGAACTCTGTTCTGGTGTGTTTAATTCACAAAAACAAGAAGTATAGGATAGTTCTTTAGTAAAGGAGCCACCAGGCTAATTCACGCTTTTGTTTTGGTTTGTTTGTTTTTATTATGTTATGGTAGTTATCATACAGTACATCATCAGTTTTCGATGTAATGTTCCATGATTCATTGTTTGTGTAAACACCCAGTGCTCCATGCTTTTGAAGAACAGAATTCAGACCTACTGGCAAGACACAGCTCAGTGACTCTCAGGCTCTGATCAATTAGATTCACTTCTCTCCTTTTTGGGTGCATGTAAGATTGTTGTCTTTAGCTCTTAATCCTCACAGAAGAAAGGAAATTTCATGGGCAGTCCTTAAGATACATGGTGTATCTTCTTCAGGTATGGTTTCTTGCTGGTGTCCTTGTTCTTCATGTATCTCTTTTCTTATACAGACTATCCTTGATCACTGCAAACACACAAAAAAATGTGCATTGGACTTTCAGGACCCTTTACTATGCAGACTCTGCTTATGACTGTAATCTTACCTATTTTGTTATTTTAGGTCCAGATCAAGGATTACTTTCTCCTAATGAGATAGTCTCAAATTTCATGGACATATAATTGATTGGGGTATCTAGTGAAAATGAAGATTCTGATTCATGGGTCTGGGTTGAGCCCTGAGATTCTGCATTTGTTTCCAGTTTCCAGGTGATGAATTTGCCACAGGTCCTTTGTACTACAGTTTGAGTATCAAGGCTCTATGAAGCCCCATTAAAGGCCTATTTTAACCCCATTTCCTCAGATCATTCAAGTTAAGTGTTGCAGAATTGTTTTTGGTTGTTCTTAACGGCAGACTACTCATTTGTAGTTCATCTTCTCAAGCATTACAATTTAAGTGTTTTATTTTCATATGCCGTCATCCCAGGTAGACAAAAAGCTTCTTTAGAGCAGGAATGGCTCTCTAACCTTGGTAATTTCTTATAGTGGGGTCACACTGCCACTTATAAATTTGCCAGTTGATTAATCATTCTTAAGAAATGCCTTTAAAAAAAAAATGCCTTTTTACTATTCCACCCCAGGAGAACGCCTGAGATACATTTTAATTTGCACTTTGGCAACAAACAAATATTTTAAACAAAATTTTAAACTATATTTAAATGAAGAAATCTGAACAAACAGAAGAAAATACTGTATTAGAATTATTAAAATGCATGCTATTGCAAGAAGTAAAGGTCTTTGCTATGTTAAAAATAAAGTAAATCCAAATAAGATTAATGAACAAGGTTAGGGGAAAATATGTATTATTGTATTATTGTTTTGGTTACTTGATATGTACTTTGGAAACTCACAAATCATGAAATTATAGGTTATAATCCTGATGATTATTTCCAAAATTATTTTCTTAATTGATATCTTAGACACAAATATTATCAACTTGTGTGGGTAGAGCACATCCTCACAGAGTTCCTGTTAAATATTTTGAAGGATTTCAATAGTTAGATGGTCTACAGAAATAACATGCTGTAAACTCTTCGTTTTAGAACTTAGAAACAGAGTTGGAAACCTCCCACAGACATCAGGATGTAACAGCCTGTGGAAGGGCTGGTGAAAAGTTTAGGGGAAAAAAAAGGTAATAAAATGGTCATAAATCCTGACTACAGACTTTGGGTCTCAGTTTTCAAATGAATATATTGATTGAGTCATCTCCTCTAACTCTCAAAAATGTCCGATGCTCCTGAGTAAATTTTATGGATATATATGTTTCAAAGTATGTGGCTTGCCAGGGGTTTTACACTTGCCTTCAATGGAACAAATATATGCCTGTGTGATAACTTTAAGCTTTTCCTCATGAAAATCTCATCACTTCTTAAGAATCTCAGAGTTCAGGAAATAAATCGGAAGGAGCATCTATTTTCTTATCAGTTATCCATCCTCTTAGATTTTTGTTCAATTTTGCTTCATTTTTAAATTGATGAAATATTCTTTGGGCATGTGTGCTTATGACCAGCATTCGATTTATATTCCTCCACTCAAACCCTATTTGGTAGCATTTGGTAGGAAAGAAATGGTTCTTTTCTAGATGCTTCTAGAGATATTAGTACAATTTTCTTGTAAAGGAGATAGTCATTTATCTTCACCAGCCCCGGAAGCCATCGTTCTAACTGGATACTGTGTCCTTCTGAGAGTGGGAGACTTAAATAAGCTTTGATTCTCCTGTGGATTGTTGATAATTGGTATTAACACAGAACAAACATAGTTGACAGAAGTAGTAAGCGTCACCCTTTTAGGTGAGACTCCTGATTAAGCCGGGAATGAAACTGGCTTTGTAAGTGTTTATGACTTCAGGTTTATAAATTACTAGGAAAACCTCACTAGTCTGCAAAACATCAAGGAGACAGACATTAGCATTTCGCATCTGCTCTCCTATGACAGTTATTATAGGAGCTGAGATATGACTCTGCACTCCCGGTCATGTGATTCAGTCCCTATCCATCCTCTCAGGATCTCAGATTGCAGATTGTGACTTGAGTAAGTGTTCCTGCAGAAGAGTTGTACAGTGAGTAAAATGTCTGGGGTTTCAAAATGGAGTACCCTGGTTTGTTATAAACAGAGCAGGGGTGCTTATTAAGTTGAGCAATATGTTCCTTTGAAGAAACAGAAAATGTCTGAGGATTTTCTGAGACTAGGAAGTCAAAGCCCATGTGTACATACATTCTCTCATACCTATGCTTATGATACTATTTAGGTGTCAATAAGGAAGCATTTAAATAGTGAATTTTAATGACCTATCAGAAATGTGAGAGCCCATTCTTATCACACATGTGGCCTGGGCTCTAACATGTAATATATTAGGAATTCAGGTTCAAAAGTTTTTCATGCAGGAAATCACATTTACAATACAGATTTAAATATCTAATCTATATTACACAAATTGTAAAGTGTAGCTGAATATTTTGGGATTGCATGCAGTACTAAGTAGCTGTGGATTAGATGAATTTATGGAAAACCAGCAGTCTTCATCTTATTTTTTAACTAATTATTTTGCCCAAGGGCTATATCTTCTATTTGCCTGTTATTCATATGTGTGTGTGTGTATGTGTGTGTGTGCGCGCATGTGTGCGTATGCATATATATATAATTAACTTCTCTGTGTCTGAATTCCCAACAGCTATGGTGATGGGGACATCCTGTGAGGAGAATAAGCAAATCAATATGCTGGTCTGTGCTGGTATTTTAGTTCCTAAAGGTGTCTTGCCGAAAGTATCAGAAGAAACCATAAATCTAAGCCAAAGTAATTCCTCCCCAGATAGGCCTTAGTCAATCCCTTGGGATTAGAAAAAGGTACAGTCCTGTCACCATGCTTGGTGGAATAAAAATGAGAAAATTTTACTCCTCTCTCCCCATCCCCAGTTACTACAGAAGTTCAGGACTGTGCCCTCACCCTCTTGTTCTGTGAAACCTCTCCTAGGACTTGGAACTTTAAACGCATAGAAGTAGATAGGATTCCTTGTAGAGGAAACACATTTTCCAAAGACCTGTTGACTTGAAAAGCAAAACTCTTATGTTTCTGAACTTTTCACAGATGCAACTAGATTCTCGACAGGGCTGAATAATTAAGGGGTGACACTACCTTTCCATGTATGGCTTATTTTATACTTCTTGAGTTTTTCTTGAGAGTGTGGCTCCATGTTTACTGATAAGGTCAATTGAATGTATAATTCCTCTGCCTATATATTGAACTACTCAAATAGAAGTTCCCCTACCTGATTATTTCTGAAAGGAAAAGAGAACGTTCTCTTCTCTGTATGTCTACCTTGCAAACACATCTTAAATTTCGATTCACACTGTCAGTGTGAGGCAAGAAGTGATGAACTTTTTTAACTTTATCTTTTCTCTATATTCTGTGGCACGCGGGGAAAAAAAATCACTCTCTGTTCCATTTTATTTTCATGCTAGCTAGTTCTTCGATTTTTGCTTGTTTCCTCAAAAGATAAGAAATCTGTGCATGTAAGGGTTGATCAAGTACTGGGACTCAAGATCTTTTTTTTTTCTCCCCACCACCTAGAAAACCTAACAGAAACAGAGCTGCTGTCTTGGAGAAATGGAATACCCTGGCTTATTTTGATTCCATTTTTATTTGTTATTTATGGGGATGTGGCTTTGCTAGGGAATTCTAAGTCATAAAGCTTAAGGCAGGTGCCAACTTCCTCTAATTTCATGATTTAGCTGTAACTCGGCGGGTAGGGATTGATTGTTGCAGGGATTTTTAGAGGAGACCTCAGCATGGGTGCAAATTAGCATAAGGAAGGACATTTTTATGGACCTCAAAATTCATGAGAACAAGCAAAGGTGATGGAAATGATGGAAAAAGACATTAATGACATGATTACATCATGGTTTCAAGAGTTGTATATACTCTATATTTTCTAGAGGTTTTTAATTTTCTAGAGGTTTTTGGTTGTATATACTCTATATTTTCTAGAGGTCATAGTTCATAGTACAGAAAAGTATTCAACTATTATTGGTGTTCAACTGAGCACCTCTGAAGGACTCACATAACTGCTTATAGCTCTTCAACATGTCCTTATAGAAGGTTCTTGGTGCCGCTGATCTCCAGACCAATAATAAAGGGCTGTTATGAGGCCTCTGGGAGAGAGCAATGTGATTCTGAGCACTGATGAGCACAGAAATGCTGGCCGCCCAGCTGGCCAGGCTTGCTCATTTTCTTCTGGGTAACCAAGGCTATAAACAAGGGGTAGTGGGAGTGGCCTGGAAATCAATTTGCAGAATATTGAAAAGGTCACCATGGTGCAGAGAAGTATGGTGCAATACTTGAAGATATGATGTGCTACGTGTGTGCCACGTCTCTAATGACAGTAATTGTTACACGTGAGGATAACACGTTGCCAATCTCCTGTTCATGGTTTTTAGAACAGACTGAAACCTATTTTCAGGACCCTCGTTGTAAGCTCATTTCCTGTTGTGTCTTTGGGTAACTTACTTTGCAGCCATTTTATGAATCAATTCTTTAAATTAAAAATTCAACTTAAAAAAAAATTTAAACCTGTGGAAACGTTCCACGTCGATTACAAGTCACTTCTGTTCACCTCTATGACCTTTCATTAACGTTGGTCATGATTGTATCCTCTCTCCACATACATGTAGATGAAGATACTTTCTTATTTTCTGGTTCAAGTAAGAAACAACCTTCTTATTTTTAAATAAGTTTTTTTTGTGTGTGTTAGGGTACGGCCATTTCAGTGTAAGTTGAACTGACATCTCCAAAAAAACAGGAACATTTTCTTATGTAACCTCACTGCTATATTCAAATTCAAGTAGTAATCTATTTTTTTAAGAGTCCTCTGATTTGAAAATTGAGCTTTTTATTATCTTTTCTAAGAAGGTCAACTCCGAGACAAAACAACCCTGGGTATCTGTGTATAACCGACATTTTCCAAATGAAGGCCACTCTGCCACTCACAGCAGCTCCCTTCCTGAATGTTCCTACATGCCCTTCTTGTCATCATCCTTATCTGCTTTTTGTTCCCTTTACATTTCCCCTTCACAATTGATATTTTTAAAGGCCACTTACTGCTGTTTCCCATTCACCTAAGCAACTTCATTACATTTCTTAGAGCTGCATTGCTTATATAAGTGTATATGCCTATAAAAAGAAATCTATGTGACATTTTGCAGTTGGGTGATGACTATTATTTCCTCCAGCCTTGGTAGGAGGAGACTTCATTCAAACTTGAAGAGCTTTCCAGAGGAAGTAGTTCAGTAGCCCATATAGTGATTAACATTGTGGCTATTTGAAAAAGCACAGACAAGCACAGGCTGGTAGATTACTCTTAGAAAGCCTTTTCTCCTGTCAGCAACTAGGCACCTGATGTGGTGGCTGGCAGCTCTTTTAGGACCCTCTTCCCGGAGCTCTCATCTGTTAAACACAGAAATGCCATTGATCCTAAAGAAGTCTCAGAAAGAAAATGTGGTTTTTTGCAGTCTATTTCAGAACTTTTCAAAAGCAATTGCCAAGTAGAGAGGCAGGGTCTCATCCTCAGAAAAGGAGCTTATCCCCAAAAGATTCTCCCCTAAAGGATCCAGGTTCGTAGCCTGAAATCAATCCAGGCAGCTAAAAGGATAAAAGGAGATTTCATGGTCTGGGGTGTCTTCTTTTGAGTCTCTGCTTGGGGGTTTTCTTTGGCTGCCTGACTAGAGGCAAAGATTAGTGACACAGTGCTCGCTTTCAGTGATCTGTGCTTCTGTGCTTTTCCCTGGAAGGAAGCCCGGGCTGTGGGAACCAGGGGTTCTTTTAACGTTTGTAGGTTAGGATGGACGGGGTTTACAGAGCTACTTTCACACCAAGGCACCAAGAAGAACAGTATTTACTTTTTGAGAATGACCAGGTTTTTCTTTCTTCTTAAAGCTACTACAGAAAGAAGAGTCGCCTCGTTGGGGAAGGCAAATAGGCTCATCTGTGTAGCCAGTGAGGGCAAGCTTTTCATCACCTCTTATGCTCCGGAGCTGGTGGTTTGTTCCAAGGTGAGAAGGGATCATTGTTTTTTTTTTTTTTTTTCCTAAAGTTTTTGTGTAATCTAGTACAGCTGAACTCTTCACAGCCATATCTGCAAGTATGGTGCCTGCAACTTTAGTGCTGAAAACTCTTTTTTTTTTTGGAACTAGTATCTAAGAGTAGGATATATATATATATATATATATATATATATATATATATATCACACAATCCTCCCATAGCTTTTTACTTCAGGGAATTAGGGACAAGAAATTTCTTTTCATCAGCTTGATGTAGCCACAACACATTGGTTTCATTTTGGGATAAGTTCTGAGGGACAGCAGAGTACATAACCCCAAAATGTGGCACTTTGGTATGTGGATTATTTTGAGTTGAAGGTGATTAAGACCCATCAGACTCAAGGAAACCTTTTTTCCTTTTTTTTTTTAATTAAAAAGAAATTAGATGGAAGGCCTGGACCAGGAATGGATATCAAAGATAACTTCTGTATTAGAAGTGTTTATCTGTGTGGCATGGCAAACATTTGTTTATTAAACATTTGCTTTTCTCATTTTCTTGTGAATTGTCTTCTTCCCCCTTGAAGCCCCAGACACCTAACCCCTTCTCCTTAGTTCAGGTTAGTGTATGAGCTTTAATTTCCTGCCTTTGGGATCTTATGTCTTTGGGGCTCCCATACATACAGAATTTTTTCTCTTATTCATCTGCCTTGTGTCACTTTAACCATTAGACCCGCCAAAGAAGCTAGAAGGGAAGAAAGGAAGTTTTTCACCCCTATCGTCCCTTTTGAAAACAAAAAATAAAACAAATCTCAGGATTCCTTTTTTAAAAAATTAACATATAATGTATTTGTTTCAAGGGTACAGGTCTGTGATCCATTAGTCTTACACAATTCACAACACTCACCATAGCACATATCCTCTCCAGTGTCCATCACCCAGCTACCCCATCCCTTCCACCCCCGTCCACTCCAGCAACCCTCAAAATCTCAGTATTCTTAATACTCGGTTATAGGGACTGACACATAGTGGGCCAGTGGTTCTCAAAGTGCGATGCCTGGTCCTGCAGCATGTGCATCACTAGAAACTCGTTAGAAATGATTGTCAGAACTACCATAGTAAGATCTCAATAGATGTTTGCTGAAGGTAATGCAGAACTCTGAATTCTAAAGGAGAATGGCCCACTAATACCGTGTTATAAGGCAGTGGTTCCCAGACTTGAGTGTGTATTAGAATCATCAGGAGCACTTGTAGAAATAGTGCTGGAGCCCACCGCAAGCACTTCTGAGTCCCTGGATCTGAGGTGGAGTCAGAATCTGCATTTCTCGGGGTGCCTGGGTGGCTCAGTGGGTTAAAGCCACTGTCTTCGGCTCTGGTCATGATCCCAGGGTCTGGGATCGAGCCCCACATCGGGCTCTCTGCTCCGCGGAGAGCCTGCTTCCTCCTCTCTCAGCCTGCCTCCCTGCCTACTTGTGATCTCTCTCTCTCTGTCAAATAAATAAATAAAATCTTAAAAAAAAAAAAAAGAATCTGCATTTCTCACACATTCCCAGGCTATGCCCTTGCTACTGTTCTGGGGACTCTGCTTGGAGAATCATCGCTCTGACATGGTGATTCTCAACCCTGGCTGAATATCAGAATCACCTGGGGTTGCTTTTAAATATAGGAAGGACTGGGCCCCACCCAGACCAAATCAGAACCTCGATAGGTGAGCGTGTGCACGGGAGCCTTTTACATATTCTCAGGTGATTCCAATGAACAGCCAGGTTTGCGTTCCATTGCAGAGCATCTCAAAAGATGTGATTCTCAGTCTTGCTTGCCCATTAAAATCATCTGGAAGGCTTTAAAGATCCTGATGCCAAGATGCCAAGCCTAGAGGTTCTGATAGAATTGGTTTGAGGAGCAACCTGGACATTGAGAGTTGTGAGAATTCTGTAGGCGATTCTAGTATACAGCTAAAATTATGAACCACTTCCCTTAAAGATCCCCTCCAGGCGTCAGAATTTCATGATTTTAGCATAATCTTATGTAAAGCACACAACCTTCAAGGAAAACAAACATCACTATAGGGAAGTACTGACTATTTCTATAGTCCTGTGGTTCCCAAGTTTATAGAGGACTGATTTTATTAATGAAAATTTGTACATTTATAGAAAATTAACTTAATTTTTAATTGCAGACTTATCCCAAATGTCCATAATATCCACTCACTTTCAAACAAGTTCGCTTTTGTTTTCTCTGTGTGTGTGGTTTGGATAAATATCCAAAGGGAGCACAGACTTTATTTATCATACTTTTAATATATTTACATATTTTCTTGCCAGTTAATGTTTACCTCTACAATAGTAAAATGTAGTATAATGGAAATACAGACAAGTGAAGGACTCTGCTCTGGTTGTGCCACTCTAACAGATGTTTACCTGTCTGATTTGGTTGGTCTGTTAAAAATCTGTATAGCATTGAGGATAAGATACAAAGGTAGAGCAAGACCACTCTTCAGCAGCCAGAGAACCCCACATCTCAGCAGACTGTTGAGTCAGAGGACCTTCCAAAAAGCCATAGAGGTTTCTACCCCAGCCTGTGAGCCAGACCCCTTTATGGAGGGGAGGGGGAAGTGGGAGGTCATGTGTTCTTAATCAAAGTAACAGAAACTTGTGAATGTTAACAGGATACCCATTAAACTTATTTTCACCTGTGGAAAGTTGCCTTTGTGGTGGTTATAGAAAAGTATATCCTGCCGCCCAACCCCTTGCTGTGTAGCAGACACCAAACGCCTATGGGAGATGGGCAAGCTTCTGAACTTTTCCATGCCTGGAATTTCTCATATGTTACATAGTATTTATCTTGCAGGGCTGCTTTGAGGAATAATGAGGTAACATTGTCTTAGTCATCTCAGGATGCTGGGTGACTTACACAACAGACATTTAATTCTCTCAGCTCTGGAGCCTGGGAAGTTCGAGATCCAGGCACTGGCAGTTTCTGGTGTGGACAAACCCCTTGGTTCATAGATGGCCATCTTCTCAGTGTGTCCTCAAATGGAGGAAAGGGTGACAGAGCTCTCTGGGGGTCTCTGTTATATGGGCACTAAATCCCATTCATCAGGGCTCTATCCTAATCACCTCCCAAATTTCCCACTCCAAATACAATCACTTTGGAGGTTGGGTTTTGACATACGAATTTTGGGGGGACACATTCAGGCTATAGCAAGTATGCAGAGTGTTTAACTCAGTATCTGATGTATGCTAAAAGTTAAGAAATATGAATTCCATTTTTCTCTGTCCTTCTAATATTATTACTACTTTGCTTATAGCACTCTTTTGTCTTTGAATATCATTATTGGCGATGAAAAAATATCACCTCTCTTACTCTCATTTTCTCCTCTCTCCCCTGTTCCCATTTATTGGGCTGCAACTCCTTGACCAATGTGCGAGGCACTTGGGGATGCAGGGATAAATAAGCTATAGTCCCCGCCCTTAGAATACCCAGGCTAGTGAGGAAGCAGACAAATAAATATACAGCTTTTACACTTACGGTGTGAAAAGTGAGTAAAGGGGCAGCACAGAGTGGGACCTAAACTCAGATGAGGGGCCCGGGAGTGTTTGGCAAGTTATCCAGAAGTTTTTAGGTGTTGAACAAGTTACCCTGATGAGGAAGTGGGACATGGGGAATAGTGCAGGGGAGAGGACTCCTGGCAGAGAACAGCATTTACAAAGTGGGGCTGAGTGGGTACTATTTGGAAAGCATAACATAAATTGTGTGTCTTGCTTTGGAACTGTGAGGCAGGTGGGAGCAACGAAGCAGAAGAAATAAGCAGGCGCCAGATCATAAATGATCAATGCCAGTGGTTCTCAAATTGTGCCTCCCAGACTGACAGCATCAACATCACCTAGGATCTTAAGTATATATGTTCCTATGCCTCACTCTAGACCTATTGAAAGGGAAAAGTTGAGCATGAGTATGGGCCCTAGAAATCTTTTAATAAGGCCTCCAGGTGATTGTTTTGCATGTTAAAATTTGAGAAACGCTGCTCTAGTCCATGATAAAAAAAAAAAAAGGCTATTTTCCTGAAGGAAATGGAGAACTGTAGAAGAATTTTAGATAAGACTACTATATTTTGAAGTCTTTGCTCTGGAAGCCAGGTGAAAGACAAGCAAGATGGATGTATGGAGCAGGTGTGAGTACTGGCGGTAAGACTGTAGGGAGAGGTAAAGAAGAAATTTAAGACACTGAATTAGAATGTAGCCTCCGTGCTTTGTGCAGGGCTCATAAATGTATATAAGGTCTAAGACATAGGAATAACATAGGACTCCTGCCCACAAGGTGTTGCTAATCTAGGCATAGTTGCATTCCTTCTGAGAATACTTTCTATCGACCCAAAAGAGTGTCATTCACATTTATTGAGGTTAATGAGCATCTGCTACTCTATACAGAAGCTACTCAATTTGGTTGATCTGGACAAGACCAAAGGGAGAGTCTCTTTATTACCCCCCCCCCCCCCCGGGGAAAATTTGGGTTGAACAGGTACCACAAAAAGGCTGTTGAGAATATAAAGCAGTGACAGGTGATTGTTAGAATAGCAAAATAAATTGATTGGATAATTTCTCCTATACTCCAAATAAATACGTGGTGGCGTTAAACCATGTAAATTTATAAATACATTCTCCTTGGACTGTATGTTGGGAACAGCACAAATGTGAGCCTTATTTGTAACAGCAGTGAGAGAAGTGCCCAGTGAAAGCTGGCTTAGCTAGGGATAGAAAAGGGCCGGATTAGATGCTTCTTTCTGCTGGATTCTTGCTTATTTTCTCAGAAGCAACAGGAGCAAGCTTGCATTCATGGCTGTAGAGAAAAGCTGCCGGCTAGAAGGTGGTCTGTCTGAGGATGCTGAACTACAGGTTGGAATATACCTTGACGCCTGATCTCCAGGGCTGAGAGAGAAGAGAAAAGGAGATGCTTCGCTGGCTGAGACAGGAAGAGAGAGAGAGAGTGAGAGAGAGAGAGAAAGATTTTTCAAGATATTTGACAGCTGTATCTTCCCGCCACCACCTTCCCTCCAAACCCATGTGTCTCTCTGCTTGGAGTCTGACATAAAACAAGGAATGAACCCCCATTCGTTTCCGTGCTTTCAATAAAAAAAGTCGGTGCACAAGGACGAAAACGAGCGCAGCTGAAAATAGGTGCCTGACTTGTTGAGCATACAAATCATTTCCCCCTTAGTCTCCAAGGGAGGGAAAAAAAAAATCGCTCTTACTCTCTCCTTGCAGCCTGTGTTCTGCATTCCGGAGAGGAGGCCGAGGCAGGTCTTCACGCGCTCCCGCCGCCGTCCCCGCAGGAAACTTTTCTCTCCGGGCCCGCTCTGTCCATCCCGCCCTGGCGGAGCCCGTGGGCGCCCTGCGTGCTCCTCTCGAGGGCACCCGGCCCCAGACCCCGCGAGGCGTCTGTCTCTTTAAATTCCAGCTGCGCGGCTGGGAAACAGCGCCACTCGGCGCCCAGGCCGGCTGGCGGCTGCGAGCTTGCTCGCGCTCTCGCTCCCGGCAGCGCGCCGCGGAGGGCTCGCTCGGCCCGCGGGCTGCTCGGCGGCGGCGGCGGCGGCGGCGGCGGCGGCGGCGGCGGCGGCGGCGGCGCGGGGCGGGGAGGCGCGGCCCGGCCGAGGAGGGAAGAAAGAGCGAGCCGGGCCGGGAGAGGCGCCGCGCCCGGTCCCGCGCCCGCGCTCGGCGGCCCCAGCAGTTTCTTTCGGGGTGACGAGGATGTGCCTGGGCTGCTGAGGTTTTTTTTTTCCTTCTCAAGACGATTTCCATAGTAACCTGATCAAGTGGCTCTGTATCGCAAACCTGAGGATTTCCGCGGCCCGCCGGCTTGACCTCAGTCAGGTAACGCTGGGCTCCCGTTCCCTTCCATTGCAAACCGCTGCGCTCCTTCCAAACTTCCTTTTGTGGAAAATCGCCCAGCCCAACGCAGCCCGGGGTATTTGCAACAGCGTGTTCCTTCCCAGGTGCCTGCCACGGGTCTCTTCCCTGTTGCTCCCCCAGGACCTATTATCACATTTTAAAAATATATATATTTTTTGGTCGCCCCCTCCCCTTTTTGATTTTTCCATCTCTCGCTTTCCCCTAGACTAGTGATGGGGACGCGGGGAGCAGTCTGGGGCGGGGGTGGCGAGCGCGGTCCAGGGAGTGGCGGGCTCGGGTGGGCGGGCTGCGGGGGGCTACTTGGGGGCAGCACCGCGTGGCCTGCGCCGGGTTGGGGTCGCGGGGAGGGCTCTTCGCACCATGCGGCGCTACTAGGGAACCCCATGGCTCCAGACGAGCGAGGGAGGCAGGCTTGGGGGCGATGGAGCGCTCGGCTGGGTGGCTGGCGAGCGTCCAAACATCATAGCTTTCCTTCCTACTCCCCCGCCCCTCTTTGGGTTTCTCTCTTTCTCTTTCCCCGTTCTCATGTCTTTCTTCCTTTTCTCATCACCAGCTCCATTCTGTTCCCTCCCTTCTTTTTCCTCCCCTCGTTTCCTTTTTTCGTCTCCCTCTTAAAAGAAAGGGGAATCGTTGGTAACCCTTCCGTTCTGCCAACATGGGAAGAGCTGTGAGACCTGCAGCGTGGCCACCTCAACCAGGTCGTTTTCAGACTTGTCCTCATCCATCAACATATTTGTTTCCTGAGTCTATTGATCTCGCTCGATTCTGCAGAGATGCATTCTGAGCTGGGCGTCTGTGTGTCAGAATCAGAGTTCTGCAGCTCGCTTCTGTGCTCCAAGTATGGCATGTATTGTAAGGGCTGAATATGTTTTTAAATCCACATACACCCTGGATATAAAGAAATCTATGTTAAAAAAAATCCAGTCTTATTCTATAGAAACTCCCCTCTTTAATTATTGATAGACACTTTCCACTCTTTGATATTTAATTTTAGGGGACTTGAGAGACAGCCTCCCCCACCCCAGTTTATGAGGAACATGTGACTTCTGTTGCCTTAATTATCTTCTCTTTAACCCTCATTCAGTTTTACACTTCCCAGTTCCTGGAATGAGTATTTCATAATGAAGGTCCAGAACCTTGCTTCCCAAAGTCCCAGCTGGCTGAAGTGGCAGCCTCTAGTGGAAGGTGCTAAGAGAATCAGGGGGATGGGAGGTGTAGACAGACCTTGCCAAAGATTAGATAAGGCATAACAACTCCTGTGTGGGGGGAAAAAAACCCCACAAAACCATAACTAGATTCAGACTTTAGTACTGAGGACGTGATAGTACAATAAAACCAGACTTTTCGTTTTTGGTTCTTAGCATGTGTCCAACTAGGCTAGGTAGGTATAAGAACTTACTTAAAAGTGGAGCCACTGTAGTATCTAACCCATTCTGCCTTGTTTATGTTGAGACACTTCCTCACGATGGTTTTTTTTTTTCCCTTTGAAACGTAAGAGGTCTGTATCATGTCGAAACAAAGGGATAAGACAGGACAGCTTCTTTTTAACCAGAAATAGGATTTATATGGAATTTTTTTGTTGTTTCCCAAAAGATCAAATTGTTATGCTCTCAAGTTTTCCTGAAGTCAAATATTTCGGGGGTGAAAAATATGAATCAATGATTATCCGCCACTCTGTTTCAGTGGTATATACATAGTTCATATAGAAAAAGATCTCCGTTTTAGTGAGCTCCCCTTGCCTCCTTTCCTTTGTCTGCACATTTGTTTTTGAATTCAACTATCAATATAGAAGAAAGGGTCTTGGAGCAGAGAATGGATCAGGAAGAAGAGAAACTGCTGATAGATTAGAAAAGAGAATCAATTCTAATCTAGAAAAGATAATTACTGCCATGCCCTTCCATACTGTTGGCTTTGTTTTTGGCCAATTAAGAAGCTGTAGGTTTTAGATATATTTTCATCTTCTTAATTCTACACCTAATACTTTTCATACCATAGGTCATATTTATCCAGTTCAGATGAATATTTACAAAAGACTTAAAATTCCCTTGCCAGAGAAATCTGAAAAACGTTTTTTCTTTCAACATTTTCTTCCTTGTAGTGAGCAATGATAGTAGTAATGTTCCTACATTATTGTTTTTACCTGACTCCTGATTTAGGTGTTTCCTGGTTGGGTGGATTCTCCTGGCATGTACAAGGTGCCCCTGGGAGATTCTGTGGAACTCGAATGCACAGTTAATTGTAGGTGCAATAAAATGTTTATTTTTTATTTTTTATTTTTTTTGCTCTTGGTTTAAGAACTATCATGCCCTCCTGTACATTTAATATTTGGTGTGACTGTCCCTCTTTTTGTATGTGTACATGAAGGGTTTAACATGAAGTCTGTTCTGATTAAGCCTTGCATGATTTGAAGTTGAAAGGTATATGAGTGACAAGCCATACATTACTCTCTTATCTTAGTACATTGATCCTGAAACTCTTTTCCCCCTGTGATTGCATCTATATATGAATCATTTAATGTAAGTTGGTAATAATGAGTTATCTGTTTTATGAGAGGGGGAAAAAAAACTCTTAAGTTTACTTACCTCAAGTCCCCATTTTCATGCGGAGGGATTAACAAATGTTTTTGATCTGATATTTTAATAGACTGTATTGCTGAGCACTGCTAATTACCAAGAATATATTTTGTTAATTCTGAACATGGTACAAGATAAAACATCTTTCACGTTGTCTGGAGGGCTCCAAGTGACTCATCCTTGTAACCCATGGCAACAGGAAATGGTTGTCCTGGGCGCTAGCTGAAATGTGGACACGAATCCACACTTTGTGATCACTCGGGGACTTAATGGGAAAAGTGTGCTGGCTCCTATGGATTGTCTGATGTTAACTTTTTGATTTCAGTCAGAATAGTGATTCCCAGGCCTGGGTTTGCAGTTCTCCTTAGCTCCTTATCCTTGAGAGTGTTCTAAAATTCTCAGAAGACACATACACTGAGTCCCTTTTGTAATAGAAAAGAATTTATGGAGATGTTTGCACGTGTGTCTGACTTGGTGTGTAACTGGGGTAATTAAGGTGAGAATATTCCCAATTCAAATGGGAGGCTACCAAACTTAGAAATACAGGGAGTCAGGGAACTGTGCGTGAAGCAGTAGCCAAGAGATCAAGGTTATATTCCTACTTTTCACTGTATTGTAGAGTTACTCTTGGGGTGGTCTCCTTATTCACAATGTCACTTAGCTTAGTTATATCCAGAAGAAAAATGGGCATAATCATCTTTTTTCCTATTTTTGAATTCTCAAATATATATATATATGACATAATTATATATACACACACAGGTATACATATCTAGCCATGGTGGATACTAAGATACATACCATATACATATTCAGAGACAGCAGACAAGATTTCTGAACAGAGAAAAGAAATCTTTCCTTATACCATTGACAGATATCTGGTAATGGTGCTGAATATTTCTTTCCATTCAGGAGAAGGTGATTACTCTCTGTATTCTAGAAATATAGGTAGTAGATCATTAATGGCTAATCACATAACCTAATATGCAGAACTGAATAATCCCAGCCTTTTACTTGAATGCAAGTGAGTAATAAATTTCTCCCACTTTTTTAAAAAACAATTTAAGATCTCCCTCTCCCCCTCCCCCATTTTGCAAGGAAAAGTAATTTTCTGTAAGGTTAAGTGGACTTGAGGGTAGGAAAAACTCCCCAGAGCTTTCTTTCTGCTCAGACTTCATTTTTCCTCCCAAGCCTGACTGTCAACAATAATACCTGATATGAGCCTCTGGTGGTGATGTTTCCATAGGTCACCATCCTTCTCTGTCCCAGATGAAGTCTCAGGACAAACAATGTAGTAGCATAGATTCTGAATTTAATGCATCATTCAAGCAGGTTATGTAACTCCACAGTCTTAAGAAAAACAACAACAACAACAAAAAACTCCCGTCTTTAAAATTATATGTGTTTACTGTTATCTTAAAATGATTTTACAGTGTTCAGAGAAAATAAGCCTGGTCCCTGTAGGGATTTAAAAGCTGGTTGTTCATGTCATTAAACAGTGTTTGTACAATGATACTTTTTGCTAATCGCTGCAATGTTTTCTTAAGAGCATAACATTTGGGACAGTTGTTAGTTGTGCTCGTTTGGATAAGTACTTGACATAATGGGGACCTCGAGATTTTGTGATTTGGAAATGCTGCCAATGACCTATGGCCAAAGTTTTCTTGAGCAAAGAAGGGAAAAAATCAGTATTTTGACAAAAAGTAATTTATAACCGTTCAGGTGTAGTGAGGATTTGAAGCAAACTTTTACATTATTTTGGTCTTGTTTTGTACATGTTTATATGGGGTCCATTTATATATGGAACCGTGGGCCTCATATTCAGCTTTCCGTTTTCCCTACTGGGAAATGTCACCTAAGTCTCCAACTGTACTTGGTGGCTTTTGGTGGGGTGTGGGCATAGCGTTGAGGAAGAAATGGTATCTTTTATATGCTCATGTTGCAAATACAAATGAGATCACAGAGTCATGCCCTTAGGAGTTTTTTTCAATCAAAAGAAACATTGTGGGGCACCTGGGTGTCTCAGTTGGTTGAGTGACTACCTTCGGCTCAGGTCTTGATCCTGGAGTCCCAGGATGGAGTTCCACATCGGGCTTCCTGCTCAGCCGGGAGTCTGCTTCTCCCGCTGACCTTTCTCCTCTCATGCTCTCTCTCGCTCATTCTCTCTCTTTCTCAAATAAATAAATAAAATCTTAAAAAAAAAAAAACCTTGTTCTTGAACACCTTCTTCTGTTACTTTATTAGATGGGATCAAAAACATGGCTGCTTGATTTTATGGCTCCATTTTAAGGCAATATTGCACAACACTTAATGATGTAGGTTCTGGAGTAAACTGCTTGAGTTTGAATCTCAGCTCTGCCACCTACTATGTAGGTTATCATTGATAATTATCTTGATCTGAATCTGTTTCCCCATCCGTAATATAGTTGTTGAGAAGGACTTTTGTGACGATTACATGCGAGAATATACTGATTTCATACTTAGGAGTGTTCCTGGCATGCAGTAAATGTTCATTGCATATTCACTACTACTATTGCTCCTGTTTTCTGAAATGTATCAGAAGGCTATAGTTATTTATTTTTTTTAAAGATTTTATTTATTTATTTATTTGACAGACAGAGATCACAAGTAGGCAGAGAGGCAGGCAGAGAGAGAGGAGGAAGCAGGCTCCCTGCTGAGCAGAGAGCCTGATGCGGGGCTCCATCCCAGGACCCTGAGACCATGACCCCAGCTGAAGGCAGAGGCTTTAACCCACTGAGCCACCCAGGCTCCCCTAGGCTATAGTTATTTTTATGTTTAGATTTCCTTTTCCTTCCAAATCTGATGTGACCCATATAGAACACTTGTCCACATAGGAGCTATGACACTCCATTCCTTCCCTCTTCTCTGCCAACCCACTTTAGCTTTCTTGTATAGTCTCAAGCTGAAAATAATGACCAGGTCCCTGGGAGCAAAGAGTACTAATGTTGTTGGAGGAGGAGCCATTCTTCTAGTTTCCAGAAAGGTTTAATCTTTTTTTATATGTAGTATCAAGATTATCCATAGATTTTTTTTTTTTTTTGAAGGTTTTATTCATTTGTTTGACAGAGAGAGAGACCCTGAGAGAGGGAACAAAGCCAGGGAGAAGGAGAGGGAGAAGCAGGGAGCCTGATGCGGGCCTGGATCCCAGGATCCTGGGACCATGACCCAAGCCAAAGGCAGACACTTAATGACTGAGCCACCCTGCAGCCCCCCCAAAGATTTTTTTTTTTTTAAATTCTGTAATTGAAACTGGAAATCAGGATTAGCTGTGGTAATATTCTATCCACTAAAAACAACCTGACCAACAGAAAACTCCCAGCTTTAGTGTTATAGTGCTTTTTATTCACAAACTACAACTGACTACTGTTACCCTAATGGAACCCTAAAGCAACAAGCTCTTGCTAAAGAAGGTTGCTGGATGATTTTTTTTTTCTGAAGTTACTTGAGGTCTTATTGATAAGAAGATGTTGTTTGTTTAAAAGATGTCATGTTTCATCTTTTTATCTTTCTTTTGTGAGTTCTAATATTAAGAGCTGCATTGAATAGGTAAATTTCTTTACATATTGAGGAATATCTTTATCTGTAAAATGAACATATTGTACTTCTTTAAAAGTTTTTTTTATTATGAAAAGTTTTGAATAAACACAAAAGTAGAAAGGATGATAGAATGGATTCCTAAGGATCCATCATTCCGCTTCAACAGATTAGGTGACCTCTTAAGATCCTTCCTGATTCTGTGACCATGGGAACTCGACTCAGGTTTTGAGGATCTAGAATATTTGCTTTTAAATCAATATTCTAAAATAATATAGTTGTTAAATTACAGTGCTGAACATTTAATGGCAAGTCAAAATAACATACTGCTCAAGACATTGGGCTATAAAAAAGGGTTCTGAAACTATATCGAGTGTTCTCTTTCTTTCATTTGGAAGCTTATTTCAAGATTGTAATAACAGCCAGCCTCCAGATGGTCCGCAGTGATCACTGCCTGTTGCTATTCATGCCCTTGTGAAGTCCCCTCCCACATTATATCAGGGTCGTTACGTGTGATCCATAGGATATGGCAGATGTGATGATGTATGACTTCTGAGGCTCAGTCCTAAGAGACATTGCCACTATGCCTTGTTCTCTTGGATGACCCACTTTGGGAGACGCCAGCCGCCATGTTGTGAGGACATTTCAGCAGTCCATAGAGATTTATGTAGAAGTGATGCCCTCTGCTAACAATGGGCAGTTTACCAGTTGATCAGCCATCTGAAAGAACCACCTTGGAAAGAGGGTCTTTTAGCCCTGGTAAGGTCTTCAGATGATGGCAGTCTTGGGTTACACACTGACTGTATACTCTTGAGAGACCACAAGCTGGAACCGTCTGGCTAAAGCACTTGTGAATTTGTAACTCACAGGGACTGCATGAGCTATTAAATGTTTACTCTCTGAAACTGCTAAATTTTGGAGTAATTTGCTATGCAGCTGCAGTATAACAACCTTAAACTGCCTCAGGGTTGTTCTTATAAATACTAGTTATTGTTTTATAGATAGGTAGAAGTGCCAGTTAATAGTGTTCTGGGTTGACAGAATGCTGTTTAAAGTGTGCACTTAACCCTAGTGAATTGCTGGCATCCTGGTCTTTCACACTTAAACTCCTCAGAATGAATCTTTTGTGGACATTATCTGTAATTAAATGAGGACAGAAGACATGTTTCTTCGTTCATTAGTTGCTAACCTGGAACTTAATCCCAGCCCTTCCTTTTGGACTTTTGAAAGTAATCATCATCTGGGGGTTGAGGACTGGGACATGTTTTAGCTGATACTTAGGTAAACTTTGACATAGTATCCTAGTTTACCTGCAGGTTACTCCCAGCACATGCAATGTCCTTAATGATTTAGGCTTTCATTGTCCTACAGGCTTTTCTTCTGTTGCCTACTGAACAGGGTCAGTTTAAGTGCCCCAAATATAATATGGCCCAAATGTTGCCCTGACGAGGTTGCCTTATGTTGCATCTTTATGAATTTGTACTTCAGGCTTTTGTGTGTATTGCTAGGTTTCCCTTCTAAACATGGTTCTGGATTGTATGTATCAATCTGTTTTTCTCATTGTTCTATCACAAGTTTAATGAACTCTAAAACTGGGATATTGTCCTAGGTAGAGGAGATTTTGTGTAAGTGCAGAGTTTTGGCATACCTGATATGGTGTGGATCAGAGAATCAAGAAAAGGCAGTACCCTCACTTTTTACTTAATGAATCTGTTTTATCTATATAAATTACCATCCATAAAAATTTAAAAGGCGACTGAAGCATTACTGTGTATAAGTTGGTGCTGAGAACGTTGCAGAATAAATACTTAGAAGTGTCTTTTGAGTTTTTAAGTTGGTGTAAATATTAGGTCCTTCTCCTAAATGAGAAGAACTCCACCAGTCTCATGGTTTGGAGTGTGAGGTTTTAGTACTTTTTCTGTGTAAATTGTTAGGTAGGGTAATTAATAGGATTCTTGCCTCTGGGAATTTTTTCATTCCGTGGTTATCTTGGTATGAAACAATGATGCTGTTCACTGGCCTACACCAATATCATGCTTTCTGGGAATTGAAATTGATCCCCCCCCCTCCCCCCCATTCCTTAGCTGTTTGAGCAAGCCTCACCTGGGAGGACTTGGAACACCACAAAGCAGTCATTCAGAAATTAGTTTTTAGGACATCACGAATGAATTGCATCGCAAGCCTCAGGAAAAAGTTAACGAAGTTACTCGTTCTTGATATTTTTCTGTTTGAGCACAGGGCGCAAAAAGAACTACCTTTAGAATTGAGGCTAAACAACACAGATCTGATTTTTTTGTTCTTTAGTGAAATGTGTGGAAATGCAACCATTCCAAGTTGTCAGTGAAAAGGACCTATGGCAGACATGTGTAAAGTCTGAGCATGTTGTCCGAGATGTCTTTTGATAAGCGTGCTTTTGTTTATTTGTTGGCTAATAGGTCCCATCTTATGTGCTTGTTTTATGTGCTTTGCACATTTGGCATTGCATTCATTTACCCCACAAAGTAAACACGGCGTTTAAACAAAACTAAAGTTTATAGATACACATTAATTGCCTTTCTGTGGTGTGATGAGGATGTCAGGGTTATAGGAACGAAGAAGACACTTGGTCCCTGCCCTGGAGGAAGTTGAATGTGCTTAATTTAAATTTTTTAAATTTTTTATTTTTCAGAGTGTTTGGCTGCTTATTTATAGCTAGACTTTACAATTTATTACGGTTAAGCTGCACTCAACACAAGATCGGGTTGAATTATGTTACCATAATTGAGAGTTACCCTGGGTTCTACACTGTTAATGAATGCTAATGCTCTTTTGAAGGTCTCCTATATATGGCCTCAATAACCACAAAGGCTTTTCTGCCTACAGCAGATAAACTCTCAATAAGGTCACAGGAAGTTGAATTAGAAATTATGCCATTACCTATAGCTTTTTCCTTTTTCGCTAACTAATAATGTCTCTTCAGAGTATTCCCTATAGGGTGAATGTCTGTATGATACTTTGGAAATATATATGTCTATTTTCCCGCCAGAGTGGAAATGCATCTCATGAACTTTTAAACTTCCTGATGTTAGTGCTTGCTAATTGTAGTTTGAAAGTTGAGGTGGGGTTTCTTTAGTAGTATGTTAGGCTTTTAGAATTGCCTGAATATTCCTTGCCAGTTCCTGCCATCCCTGTACAAGGACCCTAGGGAAGATCTATGCAGGCACGAACAGCCAAATGGTAATCAGAATACCACTTTATTAATAGCTTGAGATGGTGCAATTTACCCTTGGTGCAGGGCTCTTTGGAAGGTGATGGTTCAGAACGCATACTTTAGTCTTCAGTCCAAATATGTAAATACATTTAGTCTTGATATGCTCTGGTCTAGCCGCAGTTTAAGAAGGGGAAATCAAAAAGAGAAAGAGGGACCTTAATTTCAACTCAGTAGCCATATAAAACTGGGAAGTCAAGAGAGCGAGAGGGAGTAGACCTTGGTTTTGTGCTTTACTTATTTATTTGGGGAGGGGTACAGAGGAAGAAGGAGAATCCTAAGCGGGCTCCATGCTCAGCACAGAGCCAGACACGTGGCTCAATGTCACAACCCTGAGATCATGACCTGAGCCAAAATCAAGAGTCAGATGCTTAACCAGCTGAGCCACCCAGGCACACTGAGGTTTTGTGTTCTTTAAAGCATAATCACTCTGCTTGCTAATAATGAAAGTCCAGGCACTGTTTTTGGCTCTGACATAATAAAAGGTCAAGTCCTTCTTTGAAGGGCGTGGACAGAGGTGACTCTGGTGAGGTGAAAGGGAGAAACGGTATGAATAAATTACAGTACAGGTCACAATCTCGTACTGAAACCTAGGGGTAAGAAATATTTCAGAAAGGGACATTTTCATATTTTAGAAACCCAATAGAGTGTGTGTGTATATAGTGTGTTTGCGTGCGTGCACGTGCGCACACACACACGGTACATTATGTAACAATCTGACTAGGGCCTGGGGCCGCAACTCTTTGTCAAACAAATGACTATTTCTGTAAGAAAATCCATAGAATAAGTGGGAGTAGTGGATAAAATAATAGTCCTCTCCCAAAATATCCGCATCCCAACCCCCAGAACCTGGGCTATGTTCCTTTTCATGGCAAAAGGGACTTTGCACATAGAGTTATGGTTTAAGGGCTTTGAGATGGGGACGTGATTCTGAATTACTTGGGTGGGCCCAATCTAATCCCACCGGTCCTTGAAAGCAGAGAACTTTTTCCAGCTGTGGTCAGAGGAGGAGATGTGATGAGAAAGGGTCAGAGAGGTGTGACTTGTCTTTGAAAATGGGAGAAGGAGACCATGGGTGAAGAAATGCACCACTCTAGAAACTGGAAAGGGCTAGGAAACAGATTATCCCCTAAAACTTCTGGAAAGGAGTGCAGTCCTCTTCATACTGAGTTTAGCTCAGTGAGACCCCGGTTTGACTTCTCAACTTCAAAACTGTAAGACAGTACTTTCATGTTGTTTTAAGCTGTTAAAACTGTGGTAATTTATTACATCAGTGATAGAAAACTAATACAGTGAGATAAAGACTATATAACCTTATTTTACTTTAGGTTGACTTATAAAAAACTTACTGACTTTTCAGAACACAAGCAGGGAGGAGGGCAGAGGGAGAGGGAGAAGCAGCTTCCCGGTTGAGCAGGGAGGCCTATGAGGGGTTCCATCCCAGGACCCTGGGATCATTACCTGAACCTAAGGCAGATGTTAAACTGACTGAGGCACCCAGGCACCTTTTTCTGAGCCTTTAGATTATGGTTTGCATTTAGGGATTGCGGACCTGTAGAGGGAATCAGGAATCTTGATGTTTTCACTGGAGAACTTCATGATGTTTGAATTTGTAGTCAGGGGAAGAGGAGCTTCGTAGAAGAAAGCCTTTTAATGGTTACCATCCTGATACTTGAGCCTTTGCTGATTTCTTTGTATTCATTTCCATTGCCTTTATGGATCTTACAATGGTCAATGATGGCTCTGGCCAATTTGACTAACAGTGGACCTCGGTTCACTGTAAGTCAGAGTAAGGATAATCGAGGTGAGGTGAGGGCACTATGCAAATACACATTGGTCCTTGTTGATTGTATTTATTATTGAGCAGCAGCTTCCTGTCCTTTTAGCAAGGTTGGGGGTTAGCGGGGGAAGAAGTACTGCAGGATGATGTTGTGAATGTGGCCGCAGTATCGTCTCCTCCTCCTGGCAGCCAGAATCCTCTTCTACCTCAAGTCTCTATCAGGTGGCATCAGGAATGAATGTCTCAGCACAAAAAGACTGCATACCCTTGGGCTCACCCATGTACCTCATTGTACCATGTACCTCATTGTCACTCATTTACATTTAATTACATTAAAATGTGAAGTGAGGAAGAAATCGCCACGTTCTGCTTCTTCTCATGGTAGAATCCGGGGCAAAGTCTACATGTGGAAATTTTCTAGAAAATGATCCACAAAGTATAAAGTGTACTTTGGAATACAGGGTAACAGTTTACACTAAAAATGCAGTGTTTCGTTTTCTTCTGATGCTGTGTTTTTGCAGTAGATCCCATTATTATGAAATGACTGTAGTTGTCTGACTCATGTTTGAAGGTTATGCTTTCAATGAAATATTTCAGAATGATGGTACTAGCCCTGATTCAAATTAAAATGCTAACTTTGAGCATGCCCCTTGCAGTGTCCTTGATTTGTAGCTGAGTCTTTGGGAACATCAGTTGCCCTATTGATTCTTTTGATGTCCAGGTGCTGGGAGACTGAGACTTACTCTGTCTGGGGTGTGTGTGTGTGTTTGTGTGTGTGTGGTTGTGTTACTGTTTTTCCTTCATTTTCTCACTTGACATCTTTCCTGTAATTGCTATGATCTATAATCATAAATTTACTTCAACACTTACTAACTACTGAATTTTAATTCAAGTGTCTATTTAAAATAGTTTCAGAATACAGAGATTGCCTGATTCTTCACGCCGCAGTATATTGGGCTCTGGGCTCTGTGCTAGGGATGTAGACTTCGGCCGTAATGGGTGTATGTCTAGCAAAGGGAAATGTGGCAAGTTCTGTAGACAAGTACAAGTATCCATGGAAGGGAAGAGATAAAGGAGAGGAAGACCTCTTCTGGCTGGGGAAAATGCAGAATGCATGTGGACAAAGTGGCTTTTGAACCATGGAGGATAGCCTTGAGACATGCAGAGATACAAGAATGGGTATTCTAACTGGGAAATGGGCTAGTAAAGTATTCAAGCAAAATTGAATCTGTTCCATGGCATATGGAGCCCTGGGATTTGGCCCTGTGTCCTCTTTGCATCTGGCCTTCTTTACCTTACATTCCGGCTGTGGAGCTATTTGTAGTGGCCTCTATGTGTCCTCTTTCCACTTTGGGCCTGTGCTTACAGGTACAGTTGCTGTACAGTGAGCTTTCTATATTGAGGGTTTTTTTTTTTTCCTTTTAAGAACTTGTTCTATGATGTAGACATTACCTTTTGTAAATCACATCTTTGTACTTGTTCAGTGCTGCCAACTACAAAGTCCAAGAATTCCAGAGCTTGTAGTAGGGGATGTTTGTTATTCAGCTCCACTAATGCTGGTTATACATTTGTTCCTTTGCTTATTTATTTTTTTAAAGATTTATTTGAGAGCAAGAAAGAGCACATGTGCTTATAAGCAGGGGCGAGCGGCAGAGAGAGAGAATCTCAGGCTGACCCCTTCTTGAGCACAGAAACCGGCCCGGGGTTCCATCTCATGACCCTACAATCATGACCTGAGTTGAAACCAAGAATCAGAAGCTCATCTAACTGTGCCCCCCAGGCGCCCCCCCCCCCCGCTTCCTTTACTTATTCTTGAAGCACGTCTATTGCCAAAAAAGGCAAAGATGACAAAGTATTTGCTCCTAAGGAACTCATTGCTGGTGAGACGCTAGAAAATAGTTTTCTTTCTTTTTAAGATTTTATTTGTTTATTTGACAGAGAGTCAGAGATACAGAGAGAGCACAAGTAGACAGAGCAGCAGGTAGAGGGAGAGGGAGAATCAGGCTCTCTGCTGAGCTGGGAACTCAATGCGGGGCTCAATCCCAGGACCCTTGGGATCATGACCTGAACCAAAGGCAGCTGCTTAACTGACTGAGCCACCCAGGAGCCCCTGGAAGAGAGTTTTAATATGAAGCTTTCATAGTCAATCTAGATGTATGAACAAGATGCACGGGAAAGCAGAAGTGGGAGTGACCATTCTGCCTGGTGGCTGGGCATCAGGGAAGGATGCCCAGAGAAGAGATGCTTGAACTGAGTCATGAAAGATGAGTGGGAACTTACCAGATGGACAAAATGGAGTAGGATGTTTCAGGATGTGACTCTGCAAGTGTAGAAAGACATAAGGGAACATGAAAGTTTGGGAACAGTGAGTCCCCAGGAGCAAAAATGTGCATAGGTCAGGTGCAAGCTGATGAGGCTGGGTGGGTGTGGGGGGGGTGCGGTGTTGTCGGGGGGGGTGGGGGCAGCTCAGAAAACATATAATTCTAGATTAGGGAGTTTGTACTTTATTCTGGAGGTAGTGGTGATCATTGAAGAATATTGAACAGGGATGCCATGGATAGAATTCTGTGTGAGAGGAGATGTTAGAATTGTAAGTTCTTAATATATGATTGCTTAACAGAGGCAGTACCATGTAAAGAGCTGAATCTTTACAATATGATAACATTCCTTATATACTGTATGTAAGTGGACAAATGATTCAGTTTCTCCAAATCTTAGTTTCTTCATCTGCAGGTGGGAATGATAATAATACCTGTCTCAGAATTGATGTGACACTTAGGTGGGCTGTTGTTGCTAAAGAACCCAACAATGTAGTAAGTGCATAGTAATTAAATTGCATTTATTATGCATTTTGATTTTATTAAGAATAGTGAATAGGTGTCCAGCATGAGGTTGGCAATGTAGGAACTGGATGCTTCCTTAGAAGTCAATTGCAGTGTGTATTATTTTAATGTTATAACAACGGCCCAAACCCAAGAGCTAAATTTTAAATATTTTCTGAAACCTGAGATTCTCTTGTTTACCTGCCTGAGGAAAGAGCATTAGAAAAGGAGATGTGGTAGAAATGAAAAATGAAGCGCTAGTGTGGCAAACAGTGTTTGGGACCCTAAGTGGGATTAGCCAAATTTGGGTGTGGGTGAGGGTATTGAAATCCCACCCCACAGTTAGCATTACTGTGCATTACTGTGTCTCAGTATCAGCAAAGGTAGAATCATTACATGAGGTGATCTACAAAAAAAAAAAACAGGGAATGTTTAAGGTTGAAAGAGTTTCCTCTTCCATGACTCAATTGGTCCAGAGCCATGTGAGCCGAGGCCTAGGGCACAAAATGGTCATGGCTTCTGCTGGCCCGTTAAGGCTGAATAATTGTCAGTGACTTGTGGATAACCCCAAAACTATGTTTGAATATTCACTCGAAAATCCCTCACATACCATTCTTGGATATATGGGTCAGCAGATAGTAACCATTAAAATGTAATAAAAATTTTTCAGGAAAGACTAAGACACAGATTTAGTGGTTGTTTTGGTAAAAATGTGTGTATTCTCTCTCTCTCTCTCTCTTTTTTAAAGGACTTTATTTATTTATTAGAGAGAGAGAGAGATCACAAGTAGGCAGAGCAGCAGGCAGAGAGAGAGGGGCAAGCAGGCTCCCCGCTGAACAGAGAGCTCTATGCGGGGCTCGATCCCAGGACCCTGAGATCATTACCTGAGCCAAAGGCAGAGGCTTAACCCTCTGAGCCACCCAGGTGCCCCAAAATGTGTGTATTCGTGAGTACAAAGTATTTCACAAACAAAAACATTCTCATAATTTCAGTACTTTTGTATACCAAGATGTATTTTATATATCATTGTATTATATATATCATATATATATATTTAATATATCATTGGCTTTTCTGTTAGTAAAATACCAAATAATATTTTGTTAGACTGATAACCTCATAGCATACTTATAGTTTTATTAATTGATAATTCTGTTTTCTTTGCTATTTTAAAAAGTGTTTTGAGTTAGCTCTCTATTACTGGAGCAAGATTTTTAAGGTAATTACCATGATAATTTCTTTGGCTGAGAGTGGTTTTATCTCACTGACTTTCCAATTCATGTTGAAACATTCTGTTTCTAAACAGCAGGACTTCTAAGTGTTTGTAACTTCACCTAATATAAAGGTGAAGTCAGACCTTGGTTTTTTCTTTTGAGCAGTTACTAAAGATTGAATGATGAATAATTGTTACTCTCTCAGTCATGTGAATCACTAGTACCAAAGGAAGGCACAGTCTAGGGAAGTTTTTAATGATGAGTTGGTGCCATTAATGAAAAAGAAGTGGGTGGTAAATTATAGATCCAAGCCCTTGAAAATTAACCTCTAGCTCATGTTATTAGTTTCATTTTTTTGCTTAGAGCTACAGTTTAATTTTTTTGATAAAGCAGTTTATTGCTATCTAAAAGATATTTAAATTAGAAAAATGCTTCTTTTGTGTTGCTTACCCAAAAGGAGCAATTTACCAGTGGCCATGTTATGGTTATTTTTCTCATTTGCATTCTGAACCCCCTCTTAGGACCCTTGTTAGGAGCCTGTATAGATTTATTTGTAGAGGAGGACACACTGAATTAGACCTCAGGATTAAATGAATTCCATGAATTAGAAAGATGACCTTGTAGACAGAAAAAGATTTCATTATATGTCTTCCTTGCTTCCACTGTAATAGAATTTGTGTTGTGTGCCTCATGTTCAAACCTTTTGTGTCTGTGTACATGTGTTTGTATATGCGTATATATGTGAATGCTACATTGAAAGAGTAGATTAAATTCAGCACTCGGGCACTGGACAATAAATTGGCTGAGTTCTAATTGTGAGGATCGTAGTACTGCATTTTTATTTTCCCTCCTGTCATGCTTAGCAAATAAATAATTCCATTTACATTTCAGCCTACAAACGTCTTTTTTTGGGCATGATGGGAATACCGTGTGCACAAATGGTTTTATGGTTAGAATCTGAGTTATACGGATTTTTATTTCTTGCGTGTGTAGCCAAGTAGTGTAAAGCCTGGTATTTTGTGCAAGTATTAAAGCTTTGCGGGACTGAGAGAAGATAAAATGGAGAGGGATAGAGGGGTGGCACGGCCAACATCTTTTTCTAGTAGAAACAGTTCCAAAGGATCAAACCAAAGGGCAGGTTCTAACAATGCACTGCTAATTGATTAGCTTTGGGTATAAGGGGGGTACAATTACATGCTACTGCAGCCTACTGTTTGTTGATGTTGTTATTGTTAAGTTTATCTGACTCTTAAACCAGATTCATCTGCTGCCTGTTCATACTGGTTTTATTCTTCTTGAGGGCCTGATTGATTTCACCAAGGACTGAATCTTCTTGATAGCTAGCTGTGACAATGGGGGGTAAATTAAAATAGCCTATGGCCAGGGTCAGACCATCTCTGAGAGGAAATAGAAGAGTCCCTAAGGCCTGGTGACTCAAAGTGTTCAAATTCTATTTTCTCTTCCAGTTAAAAACAATTTTTAAAAATGGCAGCCTTTAAAGTATGTGAGATATAATAAATCATTTCCTCTTTTTACAAATTGGTTCAGAAAAAAATCTCTAGGAAGACTGCAAAAAATATTTTACCGTTCCCATGGCAGTTTAATGTTCATAGGAAATAACTAGTTGGTATTTGTTGCATTGTTATAGTTTGCTTTTTTCTGAAATAGTTTGGCATATAATAGTTTCAAGTTTGGAAGGTAGGTAGTATTTTTGTCCCTAGTTTATAGGCAACTAAACTGAGGCTTGGAATGAAGTTCAGTGGTTTATTTGAATTCACAAAAGTGATTAGTGGTAGAGTAGCATTAGCACCCAGTTTCCCTAGTGTTTGGACTTGTGAATTCACATCTATGATTAAGAAAGGGGGCAGGGATTCTATTACTCATTATTTCTGGGCCATTCTCAACCATGATCAGTCTTTTTTTTTTTTTTTTTTTTTTTTTTAATGTTTTATTTATTTATTTGTCAGAGAGAGAGAATGAGCAGGGGGAGCAGCAGGCTCTCTGCTGAGCAAGGAGTGCATTGTGGGACTCCATCCCAGGACGCTGGAACCATGATCTGAGCTGAAGGCAGACACTTGAGGGGTGGAACCACCCAGGCGTCCCCATGATTGGTCTTTAGTTATGCCTCTGCAATGTTGAGGGAAGCCATACATATTTAAAAATCGATAATGACAGTTGAGGGGAGGGGGAGAATCCTGTTCTTCTTGTGTTACATGGCACGAATGGAAAGAACCATTCCTTAAGACACTTCTACTTGTGTTCTGGGGTCAGCGGGTCTCATGTGTGACATATGCTTCTTCAAAGTGGTAGTTTTGCAAGTGAATGGTGAATTATAGTTACACAATGCAGTCTCTTTCTTCATAAATCGATCAAGTTTGATAATTTTTGTCGCTATTCTCACTGAAAATGATCGTTGTGGATACTTCGATCATTTTTCCCCCCAGGAGTGTATGATTTAAAGTATTATCATGTTCTTTCCATTTTCACAAGGGACTAATAAAACCTGCCTCTGGGATGAATAAATACATTATTATAGGTGTTAAAATTGTTTAAATAGGAAATGTTTATCCTCTCCTTGAGTAAAGATATATTATCCCAAACATAAACATTGTCAACTAAAGGGTTTGAATGTGTCCTTCAGACAACTCAAGATCACTTTGTATAGCTAGGGCTCAATCAAATACTACTTTTAATCATCTAATTACATAAAGGAGATTAGGTTTTCCTGCCAAACAAATGACTGGAGAGGAATAATTCTCTTTAAGTGTACAGTCCTCAGTGCCTCCCCCACAAACAAAGTAGTTTTTTGAGGAAATCATGCTCACAAGGTTAAAGTTGTATATGCCTTTCAGGTTTTGGAATAGTTACTCATTACTTTGGAAGGAATATGGGAACTTTTTTATTGTATCTCGGAAGGAAAATTAGTTTTTCTGCTCCCTTCCCCCACCAGCCCTGCCATTAAATTCTTAAATCTCCATGTTTCCCCTCTCTGTAGTAACCTTTCTCTCCTCCAAGTCGTCCAGGTGTCCTGAGGCTCAGAAGGCCAAGAAAAAAAAAACCTTTTTTTTTTTTTTTTGGTGACAACATCAGTTTATCATAGAGACCATTTCCTGGATCTTAGAGAAAACAGTTTTCAATGTCCTGTGTTTCTTTTTAAAAGCCATTTGCTTGTATATGGCTTTAGACATTACAAATAAACCTCATACAGTTTTACAAAGTAAGTCCTACATATGTTCACCTCGTTGAGGCCCAGGGAGGCTAAGAGATTTGCACAAGCAGGTTTGTGTTGGAGTGGAGATAGGTATGCAGGTCTGTTTCTTTCTGGATCTTTGCATTTCTTTTTTTTTTTTTTTTTTTAAAGATTTTATTTATTTATTTGACAGAGAGAGAGAGAGAAATCACAAGTGGGCAGAGAAGCAGGCAGAGAGAGAGAGAAAGGGGGGAAGCAGGCTCCCCGCTGAGCAGAGAGCCCGATGCGGGGCTCGATCCCAGGACCCTGAGATCGTGACCTGGGCGGAAGGCAGAGGCTTAACCCACTGAGCCACCCAGGGGCCCCTCTGGATCTTTGCATTTAAACTAGGAAATTGAAAGGTAGTACAACTGCCAAGGTGAAATAATGTATTCATCTTTCTTGTTACGGTACAGTCTCAGTTACATTAAGAAGTCCTATTTAAGCTAGGCATCTATTACCCTGAGCACACGCAGTAAATATTTTCGAAAGCTGGAAGAGTGGAGAAAATAACCTATTGTTCCAATGCAGGGACTATTGGAAAATATGCTGTAGCTTTTCTCATCACTGTTCCATTGCTTATTGCCTACTCCTACTATTTAGTTTTTCTTCTGTTGCCAGTAAGATTTCATGTGAGCATTAGGAAAAGAGTAGAGATTGACAAGATTTTTTCACTGCAATGTGTTCGAATATTGCTAGGAACCTGGGAGGGTGTGATATTGGGAATATATTAATAAGGGACTTGTCTCAATCCTTGTCTTCTCTCTGCATTTGCATGTTCTTGGCAGGGCTCTGGATATGAAGGGAGCATGGCTATGCTGAGGTGATGCGGCTGGGTCCACATTTGCAGAGCAATGCACAGTTTCATCCTGAGTGTGTTTCAGCAGTCTGTCCTTCTCTTAGCTAGGAAGAAGTCCTTTTGGGATGTTAATGGCCCAAGATCCTTGGTCCTAAGGATTGGGTGTATAGACAGCCTTTTTCAGGGAAGCACAACATAAGGGATGCTGTATACACAGATGAGGTCACGTTCTGAAAGGCGAGAACAGTGACTCGTGACATGTTGGAGGTACCCACCATAAAGAGGGGTCATAAACCACCTGTAGAAACTTTTATCAACTTGCAGTACTCCCGGAGATGGAGACTGCAAATATGTGTCCTAAGGTTCATGGCAGCAAATAGGAAACTGCTCTGAAATCTCACAATTCATCCTAAAAATGAATACAGATTTTACATTCTGCTTCATAATTTTTGTGTTGTTAGTTACATTACTCAAAAATAGATAAAGTTGAATATCTAGAAATAAGGACCATTTATACTGGAGTTCTCCTGTCCTTTGGTGGATGTCTCTGGGTCATGTTCAGATGGTTTTTATCCCTCAACTGCAGTCCTACCTGTACTGAAAAATCAACAGTCTGACATAAGTTTTAAAAGGACCATACAAGTAGGCTTTGCATTCTTTGATTAATATTCAAGGCAAAGAATCCATGTGGTGTAAAATAAGGAAAAATGTCCAGTGACTGTATAAATTCTTTCTAAGACAGTTACTAGGTTATCATGGAAATCTTTTCCCTGTTGGTGGAACAAATAAAAACAAAAAGCAAGTAAAACATTATTTATTTGATAAGAGAATAGTTCTGTGTATAAGGAAGGATCTTATGAGAGATGCTCTGATATGGGCTGAACCACATGAAAATGTGGGGTTTTAGGCAGATCTATAACCTTTCTCATGTGGGTGACTGCGTAACTTATTGTCCCTTTGTGGGGGTGTTTTTCAAAAATTACAGTGGGTCATCAGGCATAAAGCCCATTCTGGGCAAACCGGTTACCCTCTCTTCAGTTTTTTTGTTGGTTGGTGAAATGAGATGATTGGATTGGATGATTAGATGTTCTTAAGGATTTTTTCCTTCAAGAAGCCTAAGTAGAAAACAAACAGAAAGCAAGCTCAAATTGAAGCACTCTAGTTCCCCACCCTCCCGCCCATGCGCACCCCGCCCTATGATCCCGAGGGATCCCTGGAGCAGTTCCAAAACTCTGACATTCTGTCTGTGTCTTACAACCATCCTTCGCCCTTTGCTGGATTCCTGTGCCACATCATAAATGTGAAGTCTGAGTATTGGGCCAGCGCAAATCCTAGCAGAAGAAAAAGGCCATGGGGTATTCCTTTCCAGCTTCATCATCGTCTTTGTGCTTTCCCTTAACTCCTACTGGGCTCTCTCAGTGGTAGGAGCTTGGGCAGATTAGTTTTTTTCTAACCAACCTTTGTTTGTTTGAAAGACCTGAACCTTCAAAATGTACTTTTAGGAATGGAGACCTAGGTAAAACCTTTAAAAACAAAAAGTAAGTGAGAAATTCTTCTGTGTGCCTATGAAAGTGATTGGGCTGTTCCCTGACCCTCCATAGTCATGAAGAAGAACATCCTCGTGCAGAGACCCTAGGTCATATGCAGTGTAAACAGAAGGCTGTTTTCAGGGAAGTATATGAAGGTACACAAGAAAGTAATAACCTTGACTTGCCTACTAATTTCCCCAGTGCAACTAATCAGTTAATTCTATCATTTGTTCTGTCTCCTTGTTTCTCTGCTGTATTCTCATCCCTTCCCAGTCTCTGTATTGCAGACATCCCATCCATCTTCCTGCACATGATCTGAAGTGTTGTTCCTAAGATCACCCTAATCGCTGTGTCTGGACAGTTCTCTCAATTAAAGCTGCCTCTCCTCTAGGGCTGTAACGTCCAGGCAGCAGGAATCCAAGGTCCTTGCAGAGGGAGGGGGATGAAGTCAACGCCCCCTCCCTTGCCGTGTGGCTGATGTACTAGCAGACATGCTGCCAAGAGCGAATGTAATACTCCATTCACACTGGACATTAGCTGTGACAAAAGGGAGGAGAAACAAGCTTCTGATCCTGTATTTGTTTTCTCTCATTATTGACTGGGGCAGGCTCTTACATTTTTGTTCTCATTCCTTCTCTGTGATCTTTGGGAGGCTTCTCATGGATGCCCTCAGATTCTTGGGCTCAGTGGTCTTAGACCTGACCTGAAGCAAGTAGACATTTTTTTTTGGGGGGGGGGTATTTCTTTTTAATGCACTATGGTTTTTTTCTGCTGTAAGTTACAAGACTGCCTTGGGCTAATGATACTCCTGTCTAGGTTTGCTCATCTTTGGAATTCAGCTGCTTTTTGGTTGATGGTACCTCCCTTTCTGGTTCATTTAGTTGTCTGGATTATTTCAGGTGCAATGATCTGAGAGTGAATGGCTAGAGGATGATATCCTATCTATAGCTGTTTGGTATGTAGTAGGAGGTATCCAGGTTGCTACAGGTAACAGACATTAGCTGCAGTGGAAAACTACATGACTGGTTTCTCAGAGAGGCGTGAGTTCTCTCTAGTCACTGGCGTCTCTCAAAAATAATTGAACAGTTTGAACAATACATCATTTATTCAGTGCCTACTATGTGCCATGCTTTTTTCACATGCTTTCCCATTTAATATATTGATAAAATGGTTATTAGTATCCTATTGCTGCTGTAACAAATTGCCACCAATATGTAGCTTAAAACAACTAAAATAAATTTAATATAGTTATGAATCAAAAGGGCCACACATTTCTTACAGTTTGGGGGTCATAAGTCCTAAAATCAAGGTGTCAGCAGGGCTGTGCTCCTCCTGGAGGCTCTAGGGGAGAGTCTGTTTTCTTGACTTTCCTAGCTTCTGGAGGCTGTCCGTGTTCCTTGGCTCGTGGCCCCTCCTCCGTCTTCCCAGCCAGCAATGGCTCATCTTCAAATCTCTCCTCTGATCTCTGCATTTGTCCTCACATCTTTTTCCCCCTTGTGATTACACTGTGTTTGCCTGGATAATCTTCTAGTCTCAGGATCCTTTATGTAATCCCATCTAAGTCCCTTTGACGTGTAAATGAACATATCAGGCAGGTTCAGGGATTAGGATGTGGCCATTGTTGGGGGGCTGCTGTAGTGTCTCTGATAGGTAGTGATGGCTCCTGCCACCAGAACCATAGCGGTAGTTGACATGTATGACGTCCTTGCTCCGTTCCAGTCGGGAGGAGGGTCTTACTGAGTCTTCACCACAACTGGGGGATGTTGGTATTTTACAGGAAGGGGCTGAGGCTTGGAGAGGTTGAGTAACTTGTCTAGAGTCCGGCAGCCACTTGGCTGCAGACAGAGGATTGTAGTCCAGGCTGTTTGATGGCAGTGCTCATACTCTTACCCATTACCCTGTTCCACATTTATTACATTTTCAGTACAGACAGGCTGAGTGAAAAGAGGGTGTCTCCTCTGGCTCATACAGGTAGTCAGTGAACAAACTGCATCTCTTGGATTCCAAAGCCTCCGTCCTCAATGCTGTTCTGCCTGTGCCGATGTCAGACCCTGGCCCTCCCGAGATTTTTGCCTTCAGCTGTGGTTTCCATAACCTTTGTTTTGTTGGTTCCGTTGGTTTTTCCTTTCCAGATCGTGCTTGCTTCTTGGTGAGGTCAGGTGGAGAAGGTTGTCACTGAGGTCCTGATGTCACAGTGTTGACATTTAATGGGCGATGGCGTTTGGCCCAGTGCCCCAGCCCTACCCTGGTTTGTGGCTGCTACTCTGTTCTCTCCAAGTGGAGTTCTTGGGTTGCCTTAGTGTGGGTTGAGGTGACCATTGCTGCCTCATTTGGAGCAGAGACCCTGACTTACATTGAATTTTAAACACAGTCTCTGCAATGGAAAGCTAATGTTTTATGGAACCAGCCACAATTTAGTTACCATAACAACTTGGTAATACTCATTCTGTCTTGGCTTCCTGCCTCCCAGTGTGATGTACAGCAGTCATTCTGGCCGGCTGAAATGGGCTCTCACCTTACTCTTGTCAGGCATATTGATAAACAGGTCTGTTTCATGACACATTTCAAAGTCACCCCCCCCCCCACTTTTTTTATGTTGCTGACCTTCTCTGAAGCTGCAGGTTGTATAAAGACAAGCTGCTGGAGTAACACCATGATTGTGCTGCTTTTCTGTTCCTGAGCTGTTTTATCAGGAAATCCTAGGTCTGTATGGTGGGGGAGGGGATAGGAGAGATATAAGTAGATGGTTGAGTCCATATTTTTGAAGCAGACTATCGTAGTATCATAGCGGTGTATTTATGTCACTGCCAGAAAGAAAAAGAAAAGCTTGAAATGATGTTAAATTTAATCTCACTCTTTATGCAGTAAATTTGACATACTCTGGGAAAGGTGTGGGCAATGCAGTCAAAGGGAGGATTCATTTTTTTCATTCAAGCATTTTATATGCACTAAACCATTAATGTCTAGTATTGCCTTGATGATCTGTAACCTGTAGCAGAATTTCAATTTTGCATAGGGGAAAATTTGCATAGATGGGCTGGTGGGAATTTGAGGGGAAGGAGACTTAAAGATTTTGTTCTGTAGTCTAGTAGGTAGGAGAGTGCTCTCTGTTTCAAGAAGGATTAATAGGTATTCCTTAGGGAGGTGGGGAGGAAAAGACAGGGTAATGAGACATTCTTTTATTCCTCTCTGGGAGATACAGAATCTATATTCACATCCCAAGGCTCTGAAAAGTCCAGCAGCAGAGAAACCTATTTAATTAACTGTTATATTCAGCCACGGGGGCTGTGGGGACCCCCTTTCCAACAGAGCATCTGTGAATATCTTCTAGAACACTGGGAAATGGTGCTTTAGAGCAATAATGATAAAGAAGAAACTGAAGCCAGAATTTCACCTTCTGTTCCTAACCATTTCTGTAGTGGTTCAGCTATGGGACAGACTCAATACTGAAATTCTTCATTATGAGCTGATGTGTTTTCTGCTTCCCTCTCCAAATGTTTAAAATGGACGTTTTTGTGGTTTGTGCCTTCCAGGATTCCATGTATGCATTGATTTTGAGCAATTTGTATAACATTCTGTCCTCTTTTCTTTCTCTAAATATGTGAGTTCATTGCTAAGGAAGGTTATGAAGTCTCCTTTGGAGAATTCTAAGGAAAAGTACTGACCATTTTTATGGGATGACTATGGTTCAGCCTTCTAAGAAATAGGTAATACATAGGATAAAAATACAGACTTCAGCATAATTATTTCAATTAAAAACATGGAAGTCTAGTGCTTAATAAATTCTAAGCTGTCTGTACATTGGAGAGAATCTTTGGATAAGTTAATATTTCTCTTCTTTTAATGATGCAAAAAACTCATGTCCAGAAATAGGAGTTATTCAGTATTGCCAAGTAAGAAGACTGGCTATAGAAATTGGAACTTTGACTTCCTAAGAATGCATTTCCATGTTTAGTTGTTGGTAATTTTAAACAATTGAACTAAGCAAAAATACTTAGCAAAGAGATAGGAGACCCCTTTTGATGGCATCCCTTCCTAAACAAGCAAGGAGGAAAGATCAGTGTCCTCCTCCTTGTTGACTCTCTAACACATTCACTGTTTAAGATAGCTTTTATTGAGTAAGGAATTTTTAGGATGATTTTCAGTATACGTGCCTACCCAAGGTATTATACGGTATTAATTTTGTTTTCTTCCAATTCAAAGGAGTTGTGAAGAAAGCATATTCGAGTTACTGGATATGGAGGAACAAAGTTGTTGACTACTGTTTACTCCGTAGATATTCTGAGATCCGTTCCTGGCCCAGCTGGCTTGCTGGATATTTGACCACAATCCCATGAGTGCTAGTGGTCAGTGTATTGTATGTGATTTAGCAGAGTCAGTAGCTTTTCTAATTCAGAACAGCTTTTGTGTACTGTGTTGTCTACTCATGGTTCACATTATCCAAATAACAATGCCATACCATGATTGTCAGGCAATTGTTAATCTCTGTCTGATGAACCTTTCCCATGTCCCATTTGTTAGAATTTAATGTGCCTCTTTCTTCCTTTGTTCCTTAAAAAAAAAAAAAAAAATTCTGAAAACAACATTGTCTGGCATTTTTAGGTAATGGATTTTTGCATTTACATTTTGGTTAGAAAAGTGGCTGTGGTTCTAAGCAAGGGGGTTGGATTTATCCAGCGCTGCCTAGATTGTTAGCCAAGAGAATTGTATGTTAGAGTAACTTGATGATAGAGCATCCAAATGTATACTTTCATTTAAAATTTTCAAGTAATTTCTCCTTTGGTGATACAAAATTAGAGCTGGGACAATCAACAGATAATAACCCAGTGTTAACCCAAGATGTTCTGAAATATTTGGGTATTATACACAGTTCAGGGAAAAGAAATAGCCGCTCATGTGTGTGACTGCTGAAATGCTGACTTCGTTTATTTTCAATAAACATAATAACTAGTTTCATGTGAGTACATAATTTCTTGGAAGAAATTTGGAAGAGCTGGAGTAAAGTGGAACATACATAAGACATATATACTTACCCGTCAAAGACATAATTCCTGATACAGTCACTCAATTTTTATTTTTAGGAGGGAAATCAGATAAAGACAATGTGTTAAAAATCTTCACTGGCTTAAGGAATGTTAGCAGTTTGCGTATTTTTTTAGGTGCTGCTAGCAGGGTTACTCATTTCCTGGCATGATATGGTGAAAGTATGTCTTTATGACAATTAAAATGAGAAGGAAAAGAGATCTAAGGATTGGGCTTTGTGAAAATTATCTCCCAAGGCAGGGTAGACAAAGAAAGAAATCATCTATGTTGCTTCAATGAAGCTATAAAAACCAGACCTGCTGTGGGCATGAATAGGATCAGAACCCAGTGAGAGTCAGTTAGATACAATAAAGACAAGAAGAAATTTGTTACATTGTCATTTCATGTGCTTTATTTTTATTTTTTTTCAATCCTCATTAGATGCTGGGATAAAACATCTAATGTATGTCATTAAATCTTTGTATGTATGTCATTGAATCTCTGTGTCATTTAATCTTTGGTTACTATGATAAGCTTTAGCTTTTCCAGTCTGATCATTTTTTTTCTTCTTTTTTTGTCACTGATAGAGTTGACTTAGCAAGAACCATACCCTGGATTGTAGTGACAGAGGGAGTTTAAAGGATGTCCTTTGGGTGGGCATCCAGCTTCTCCTTTTCAGCACCACACACTTTCCAAATGACTTCCATAGAATGGGCATGCCCTCTGGGGGCATAAAGAAGAAGTGCCTATTTTTTGATTGTCACTTCTTGATTGGTGGTGGCTTCTCCGGGGTGGGTGAGGGTCATAGAAGTTTTCAGAGGAGATGTTGGAGTTGAGTCTTAGGGGATTTGTAAGAGTTTTCAGGAGGCATGGAGAAGTGAGGCAGGATGGCCCATGTAGGATACTAAAATTGTGCTGGGAGTGGTAAATTGTTTGAGCCAGAGCACATGGTTGGAAGGGGCAATTGGGTTTTTTTGTTTGTTTGTTTGTTTGTTTTTTTCTTAAGTCTCCAGGGGCAGACAGGGACCATATAAAGCAGGGTCTCACATGCTATGCTTAAGGATTTAGAATCTCTGGCATTGGAGAAAGAGTGATAGGCTTGCCTTTTATAAAGATAAGTTTGGAGGAAGAGTCTGAAGAGGGCTAAGGCTTGAAAGTAGGAGTTTAGTAATGATATAACCATTCAGCACTTTATTTAAAAATTTTTTAATTTTTAGATTTATTAGAGAGACAACAGGAGAGCAAAGGAAATAGAGTGTACAATCATGAGCAGGAGGGGTAGGAGAGAAAGAGAAAATCTCAGACTTCATGCTGAGCATGGAGCCCAAAATGTGGCTCTATCTCAGGAATCTGAAATCATGACGTGAGTCAAAACCAAGAGTCAGATGCTCAACTGACAGAGCTACCCAGGTGCCCCAGGACTTAAAGGAGATGCTGGCCTAATTTAAGGTCCTGGTGGTGGAAATGGAAAGAGAGGGGATGGCTAATGAGAAATTGAGGTGCTAGGATTCTTCTTCTTCTTCTTTATTTTTTTAAAAGACATTATTTATTTGACAGAGAGGGAGAGTGAGCACAAGCATGGGGAACAGTGGCAGAGGGAAAGGAAGAAGCAGACCCCCACCGAGCAGAGAGCCCAATTTGGGGCTTGATCCCACAGCCCTGGGACCACAACCTGAGTCGAAAGCAGATGCTCAACCGACTGAGGCACCCAGGAGCTCCGAGGTGTTAGGATTCTAAAGACTTGGTAACGTATTAGAAATGGGGAGTTAAAGATTGTGGTGGGAATTGAAAGATAATAGATTTTTTTGAAGTGTTGAGCACAGTACACGGTACCTGGCACGTGGTAGGCATGCGAGAAATGAGAACTTGTAATTCTGTTGTTGTCAACACAGTCAGTAAGAAACCTCTTGGAGATTCCTGTGTGTAGTATCAGTAACTCAGGGCTTCTCCTCTACATAGCCCCATCTTCAAATGTACACCCCAACAGATTTCATGCTCTGATTTTTTGCTTGTTAGAGACACCGCAGTCACTTTGTGTTCACTTTACGTGATGGCCTGACAGTATTACTGAGGTATTTTGCAGTTGTTAACATGATCTTAATTTTTACATGCCCCCACCCAATGACCTGATGCATATTTGAATCCAGCTCAAATGTGAAACATGTCTGTTGACCTTTATGCTGTCATTAAGGGAGAAAGGCCCAACCCCCAACTCAGATTTGATTATCTGTCTAGGATTTTTTTTTTTTTAAGACTATTTATTTATTTATTTGACAGACAGAGATCACAAGTAGGTAGAGAGGCAGGCAGAGAGAGAGGAGGAAGCAGGCTCCCTGCCGAGCAGAGAGCCCGATGTGGGGCTCAATCCCAGGACCCTGGGATCATGACCTGAGCCGAAGGCAGAGGCTTTAACCCACTGAGCCATCCAGGTGCCCCTATTTGTCTAGGATTTTGTCCTGCAAGTATTTCCTTTCCCTTCATGTCTTTAGAGTTATATTTTCACCCTTGTTTCAGATACGTTACTCCCACTCGAGTCGGTTAGGAGGTCAGGTTTATTCATAACTCTCTTGGTAATACCGGCGAACAGTGCTTTGACAGAATATGGTTAGGGTAAAACTAGTGTGTTCGTCTACTCAGGCTGCCATAACAAAGTACCACAGACTGGTTAGCTTACGCAACAAAAACTTATCTCTCACAGTGCTGGAGGTGGGTAGTCCAGGTGGAGTCCAAGATCAGGGTATCCAGGGATTCTTTTCCTGGTGAAGGCCCTTTTCTCTGCTTGCCTTCTCCCTGGGTCCTCAGATGGAGGAGGGTGCTCTCTCTTGGCTTCTTATAAAGCCACTAATCCTGTCCTGAGAGTCCCACCCTCAGGACTTCATCTAACCTGAAACTACCTTCCATAGGTCCCATTTCCAAATGTTGGGGGTTAGGGCTTCCATATAAGGGTTTTTTGGGGGAAACAGTTCACTTCATGGCAACTGGGGTTGAGAAACATGTATTTTAGGGTATTTGCAACTCTTATGTCCTGCTTACCTTCTACCTTTTACGGATATGTCTTGATGTGGTTAAGCTGGTTGTATTGGATGTTTCAGATGTCTTAGGCAGTCCTTCATTAACCATTCATCAAACAGTTACAGAACTAGGATTCAAAAGTCAACAAGATAATTTTGCCCTTAAAAGCCTTTAAAGCACAGCTGTAGTTTCTTAACTGCAGGGAAAAACAAACACATGTGCAGATTGTTATGGGAGTAATTGTCTCTTAGGGGTTGGGAATCAGAGAGGTACAAAATCAGAATATAAGAAGGTTATTCTCTTGAGATCCCTTTCAAGGCCAATATGGTACTTTATGTGATGCTGAAATTGACGTTGCATCCTGCTGTCATTGTGTCCCGTGATTAAGGTAATGATGGAGTTAATCTTCACCACTAGCATACGAGCATGGATAATTTCCCTTCAGGTGTGGTCCTGAATTTAAGGAAGCTGTTAATTTAATTACTTTAAGTTAGTATAATTTTACTTTAATGCTAAAACACATCTTTCCACATTTTAAGATCTCTGAAATCAGGATCTCTGATTACAATCAATGATGCATTTTAATTGGCACTTTTTTCTTTTCTTCCCTATTATGGTATTTATTTTATATTGTTTCTCATTTTCTTATTATAACATTATAGTACATTTTATGGTTTGTACAGAATATTCACTGAAATACATTTGTAAAAGCTAGGCTAATATGTACCTGAATGAGCTCTTTACTTACCATCTCATTTAATGATCGTAGTGACATGTTATCGTGTTTAATTTATAGAAGCTTTGGTGATATTAATTGCTCAAGGTCATTTTTTTCTTATTAGTTTAAATTATTTTCTCCACGAAATAAATACATATTTTTTCTTAATAAGCACGAGTGCAAATCTTTTAGTAATTCTCCAAGACTGCATACCTTAAATGAAAATTTTGATGAGTTTTGCTCTGAATTTCATATGAATTTAAATTACATAGTTCTTGGGGAGAAGTTCTATCTTCTTGTATTTGCTGACGTTCAATATGTGTGTAGTAGTTTTGTCCTTCAGCTTATTAGAAGATGAAGAGTTCTTTCAGGCCAGCTGAAATGATACCCTTGGACCCTGGCTTCCTCCAGTTCCAATCTCAATTCCGTAGCTGGGATTCCTCAGCTCTTGTTTGCAGGATTATTTTCTTTCTAGTCACTGAAGGGGATCTCTCTCTTAGAGGAAATTTCAGAAACCCAGCCAATTATCTTGATTGGCTTAGCATAAAATTAATCATGATACTGGTCCTGCTGTTTACAGTGGCTGTGTTCTGTTGACTGGGTTCTCTTGTGGACAGACTTTGAAGTCAGTAGCTGAGTGTTTTTTCTTATCATGCTGCGGCCTGTGTAATGGTTCTTTGCTGATCTTAGAGGATCCAGGCCTGGCCTGCATTGATCCTCCCTGCTTATGGCCTGTTCTGCTGTCTGATGCTACGTAGTGGGATCCACATTCTGCCTTTCTTTGGGAAGTTCCCTATAGAGCCCTGCTGGCATTACCGGTCCCTGTTTGTGGTGGAAGGGGTCTGGGGCTCTGTTCCTCATTCTCTTTGGGTTCTGATTCGGGCCTCTGGGACCATACCTTGAATACCGCCTAGCTCTCTCTTAGCCTGTTATTCAGGGCTCTCCAAAATCGGCCTCTGACTTTTCTTTCCAACAGTTTGCACTATTCAGTACTATCAAACTTCCCTATGGTAATTTGTTTTTACTATATTACGATTTTTGTATGTGTATATTTGTTTAAACTTGACTGGTGTACTCTGACCTCCTTGAACATGGGTTTGTGTCTTTTATTTATTTATTTATATTTTTAAAAAAGAATTTATTTATTTGATAGAGAGAGATCATAAGTAGGCAGAGAGGCAGGCAGAGAGAGAGAGAAAGAGAGAGGAGGAAGCAGGCTCCCTGCTGAGCAGAGAGCCCAACGCAGAACTCAGTCCCAGGACCCTGAGATCATGACCTGAGCCGAAGGCAGAGGCTTAACCCACTGAGCCACCCAGGCGCCTGATCCATTTCTTTTATATATAAAAGATGAAAATGACCCCCCCCCCCATAGTATCTTGCACATAGTAAGCAGAATGAGTGAGTGGTAGAGTTAATGTCTGCTAGGCACCCAGTGCTGACCAGATGACTAAAAGCTTATAGTAAACAGAAAAGCATTCGTAGGAAGTGGTCCCTGATCACACGATCTGTGCCTTATGGGACCATACATCTGGACTTTGGAATGATGCTCTTTAGCTTTTGAGTATTTGCTTAGATATATGTTAGATTCATCTAGTGTATAATCTCTTAACTTTCTTCAGAAATCTGGTTTTTTCCCCAACTTCTGGGATCATATTTTACATATGATTATACATGAAGTATGTACATTATATAGCCTTTATAAATGAGTGTTAAAATTTGTTTAGGTTTTTCATGGTTCAAGTACTTTAGAACTGTTTAAATGTGTCACTAGCATATAAGCTTATGAGGGCGGTGGATTTCTTGAGTTTATTTCTACATGCTCAGTTTCTGGAATAATGTCCAGGTACTCAATAAATATTGAATAGTAGGTGGTCCATAAATTGTGCATGAATGAATAATTATAACCATGTCTGCTTTCCTGGGGAGACAGGGGAAAAAAATCAGTATTTCAAAATTCTTCTTTAGATTTTGATTCAGCTTTAGTTTCCAAGTTGTGTGCGCTTATAGACTCGAAGGTTTGGAAGGGAACTTTAAGCTATTAGAGTCCAGCTTCTCCACCACAGAATTAGCTACAAAGTATCATACATGTCGGTTAGTAGAATATTTAGTTCAGAGATTGTCACAGGAAGCGGAGGACTGTGACACCAGTGAGGAAGGACGGACCATTTCCTCAGGCACTTTCCCCCTTTGCCCCCCACTTAAAGGATTGTTTATATAGGAACTACAGAAAATTACGTTATATTAAAGCGATTTGTGAGGTCAGCTGAAGGGGCACAAAAGTGGCTTGTTGCTGATCTGAGAGATCAGCAGCAGTTCTTCTATTGTGTTTATTCTGTTTCTGTTCCATCTTTTCTGCCAGTGGAAAATGGCCTCAGGAATAGGAGAAAGAAAGGGTTATGAAACATTTGAGCTGTGTTTGGTGCCATATTGAATGTTTGTGCCTTTGCTTTGTTCATTTGCTTAGCCCTATTTTGATTGAAACCATATTTCTGTAAAAAAAGGAAATAAATATTAATAACTTTTGTAGTTGACCAGTTGGCATTAGCAACAAGTAATAACTGGGTAGTTAATTAGTCCTTAGAGTGTTTCAGAGTAGAGTATATAGTTTTTTTTCTATTCTTGGTTAGTGATAGTTCCAGTGATGAAATACAGTCTATCTGGTCCAGAAAGACCTGAAGTGTGATGGAGTCATTTTTCTCAAGTTTGGATTTTCTCCATAACCTTCTTCTCAGGTGTTCATTCTAGATGATCCTTTTATACTTTACTTGTTTTTTAAAAAGTCTAATTTTTCAAAATAAAAATTTCCCTTATTTTCATTATCTTCTGTTTGCCTAAGCCTCTTACCTGTTGTTACTGGTTTGATATCTGGTGCTATCAAGAGGTTGTCTAATTCTCCTCACATATATCTCCCTTGTTGAGTTGTTGGCTTCTCCAGACTAAATAACTATAGACCTTCAGCTGCTTCTCACGTTCTGTTGCTGGACCCCCTACTCTCTTAATATCTTTAGATTAGATACATCTCTTCTGTTACATGTGATTAAAAAAATCATAGGCAACATGAGCATAGAGTAATTATATTCTTGGATGTGATTATAGGGGCTTCCTGTTGAAATAAGTGAAGTTTTGTGTATTGAGAAGTAACAATTTGATCTTAACAAATGAAGCAAACGTCCCTTTTCTTCAATTTATGGTGTGTTTGAAAATGGTCCTCTGTATCTACTATTGTGATCTTTACAACAATTCAGTGATCATGGGTTTCCCCCCAAATATAAACATTTACAAACAGAAGGGACATAAACCTGAAAATGCATAGCTGAGATTTAATGCTAGAAAGATTGTGTAATAATATCTTTAGCATACATAAATGAGATTAAAAATGAGAAGCTATATCCCATGCATTTACTCCAGCCCAATTCTGTTTGTTAAAATGAAAAACAGCTCATTCTGTTTTGGAGCATTGCCATTATAAAAATAAATGTCAATATGTTTCGTACTTGCAGACTTTTAACACTTGTCTGCAAAATGCCAGAGGATGACTACACTAGTACTTCTGGGTGTGGGCAGTGTATTCACAGGAGAATGACATCGATTACAAAAATGTAAGATTGTCTTAGAGGAGTTTCCCCGTTGTGATGTTTATATAATTACACCAAATGCCTTCTTCATTGGTGAATTCTTAGAAGGATAGGAACAGCCTAGGTGTGGACGTATTTGGTGGTTTTCTCTCTACCACTTGCTCTCATCTAGTTTCTCTTCTTTCATTTTCCCTCTGGCTTTTCTAACTCCCTCTTCAATCATTTTCCCCCTGCCTTGCACTGAGCAGTGTGGGCATTGCTCTGTCCCAATGGTGGCATAGGGTTTTAATAAGATTGCTGACCTCTGGGCCAGAAGGACTCTTGCCTGGCTGACAGTTGTTAACTCCTAGTGGGCTATGTAGGTAAGAAAAGCGAAGTGATAGAATTCACAGGAGCTGCTGAGACAGAAGGTGTGGAAGACCGGGAACCTCTGTCAACAAAAAAAATTTTTTTTTTTGCCTTTTTTCTTTTCTAGCACTAGGCCTGGATTGGTGGTGATCTAATTGGTTCAGAGTTAAGTAACAGAAGGGACTGATAGATTGGATTTCCATGTTGCTTTTAATCACATGTCTTCCCTGTATTCAAGGCCTTACATGTGGTAAAAGGGAATGAGAACAGGGTAGAGAGATGTTTAGAAAAAGCCATTCGTATTTTCCTTGTTCTTAGAGAAAGGTTTCTGGTTGGGGACGTGGAGGTAGAGGTGCTGTATTAGCAATGAGGATTTGGACACAGAAAATGCATTTGGACGACCAGGTTCTGGGAATGTTGGGGCTGATGCTGTAAATATAAGGACATTAGCAGAGTGGAGACCTAGAAGAAAATACTAGTTCACTGTTTGCAAAAGTTAAGCCATCTTTGAAAATTATGTATTTGCCTAACTTATTCCTGTTCACAGTAGAACAGGTATGAGGCATACCAAAATTTTTAACTTTGAGACTACTTATTATTAAATTTATGGAGACAGTTTTTTAATTTAATGAAATATTCCATTCTGGATGCTGATATCTTGTGACTTAGAATACGGATTCTCTCTCTTGTGTATCTGATTTTAAATAGAAAGATACTAATGATAAACGGTGTCCTGTGAGGTGCCTGGAATTCCTAGTTGTGGCAACAGATGGATTAGAGTCAATTAAATAGTTTACTGCACTTGCTGGTATGTAACCATTTTCTCTACAGAGCTGGGGCCATAGAGGGTAGGTATGTAGTTTTCTTTAATCTATTGAGTTTTTTTTTACCCAGTACAAAATCAAATAACTAAGGTAATCAATTTCTTCCCCTTCCTCCTCCAAATGCTTGACTGGGATATAGGATTTGAAATTTGAAAATATTTCCTTAAACTATGCTGCAAATATTCCTATTCCAATTATTAAAAATGGAAAGTTTTTTTGTCTTATTTGATCTTCCGCTCCATCCCATTCACCAGTAAAACAAAATAAAAGTTAGTATCAAGTAAGTGTTTGGTTAAGTTAGCAATGATTTATGGGGAGCCCGTTAACATATTGCACAGACAGGAATTGTAGAGATTTGATAAATCAACAAAGCAGAAAAAGGAAAGTACATTCCCATTTCTGAGTTTTGTGAGCCAAGAAACTCCTCGCTGGCTGTGTTTATGCCTTATTATCAGTCCTGCAAAAGAGAAACTGATTTTCATTTGTGCTATCTATTACGCTTTGAAAATACTGTGTGCATTTCATCCTTAGAAAGGATTTCTGCAAACAGAGATCTAAGAACTGAACATAAGTGATTGTGGGGATTGTCTTATTTATCCCTAAAAGCAGTATGCTTCCTGTTGGAGCAAGGGATTTAAATGCAGAATCAATAACTTGGTTGCTGTGTAGGACTTGCTAATATACAAATTAATGTATGATGCTTATGAGCTTCATAAGCTTGAAAGGCCGTATTCTCCCAGTACTTCCTTGCCATGGAGTCAAGTGAAAGAATAGAGAGAAACAATGTAAAGGAATGAAACGATCTATATCCTAACCTTTCAAGGATGTTAATTCACATGTGTAGTGATGACAGCATTTATCTATGTGTTAGCTAGTTGCTTGACAAACACTTGTGACATATCACTGGTGTTGCATGTGATGTGTTTTCCTAAAGCAAAAATCAGGTAAAACCTGGTAGTGTTTTTCTGTTTGTTTTGTTTTGTTCTGTTTTAATAAGACCTCATGCTTTGGCATGTATAACTAGAAAGCATTGGCAAATGGACATCCGACCATGAGATTCATTCCCTGAAATGCTCTTTTCAGGGTTCCGTGTGAAAGCGTTAGCTGTGTCAATTAGTTGAGATGAAATGACATAATTTATTGACCTGTGGTGATAACTTCCTAAATACATTGAACATTTGGCACCACATAACTGAATGCCTCGCTAATTGCTCAGACGCATGCCTGCTTTCGTAATCTGTGTGCTCCTTGGGCTAGGCTCAGCAGGATTTATTGCCTCATTTTCTATTGCAGACTGCTTAACCATTCACTGGGTGGTGTCCCTGAAAACGACATTCCCTATGGATCAGAATCAGTGTGTCAGAGGGCAGAGGTCTGTCTTTTTCATGGCTTTGGAATCACTCTTTCATATTCTAAGAGGAAGGCAAAGCTGGCCATTTGCATTTAAAGCACTGCTCTCCAAGGTTACATTCTGTTGAGTATATATTTCAGATAGTGGACATTTATCATAGTGTAGCTTTCAAATCTGAAATTGCTGCTGAAGGTATAGCCGAAGAGCCATCCCAGTCCTGGGGAACAAGGTAATAAATCAGAAGCTGCCACGGGATCGCTATGGTAACCGTCAGGCCCTGTCACACTGCGAGCATTATTGAAGGGTAGGTACAATGTTCAGCTTATCAAGGGTTTGTGATCATAAACCTATTGACACTATAGATTTGATATGACCAGATTATTGTCTTTGTGAATGGAAAGGGACTGCTGTTATATTTAAGGTAACGTTTTATGACTCTAGACTTGAACTTGTTGCCAATGCCAATTGGCTTGATATGGTAGTAGTATGTAGTTTTTCTTTAAAGGTAAAACCTAGTTTTTCAACATTGTGAAACTAAACATTTTTTTTTCTAATGAGACCATTCATGCTGAGCTGAACATGTAGACTTAAGTAATTACGTATCCACATTGATCCAAATCACCTAATTCTAACGTTTGAACGATATTTAACACTGTTATTTGACAGTTTCTTTATCATGATTTTCTGAACTATAAATGGGAGATCTTGGATTGCTGCTTTCTGCCTTCATTTTTAAATATACACACATAATTGTGTCTCGAAATTTTATAACATGACGTTTAGATTACATCTTGATAACATTGTTGGTGAATTTGCTGTGAAGCAATTAGAATATAAGGCCAAGATTCTGAAAGAAAATCACTTTTGTTTATAAGAAGGGTGCGTTCTTGAAATTATATGACAACTTTAAGTAAAAACATATGTTCTCTAAGAGCAAAGTTCATATATCCAGTATATTTTATGTAGGGAGTAGTAGTATTTTCAGTTACATTTACTCTTCACAGAAGGTCATTCCCCAAAACAGATTTAAAATATAAGTGTCTTGCGTTTTATTAAAGAACATATATTTAGAACTAATCAGCAGGGAAGAAAAACCCCCATGTATTATTATAATAAAATTGTTAGTATTTTCCTAATTATTGCATTTGAACGTCTTCCTTCTAACTGAACCGAAAGGGCATTCCTAAATGTTAAAGGCAGTAACTATGGTAATTCCCTTGTGAGAGAGACAAAAACTCATTAAGATCATAATAAGGCAGTCACTTCTACACATTCCTTAGAAGGATTTGGATTTTCTTCTCCCTTGTTTTAAAGGAGTGGTCCAACATTACACTAGTAAGCACCTACCCATCATTACATCTTGGAAACATCCTATCCAGCCTCCTTGCCCAGGGTTAATGCATTGTAAGGTTTGCACTGAGCTTGAGCATGGTGCTTGCTGTCTGTATTGGAAGGTGGGAGGGAATGAGGGACAGAGGGAAAGAAGGAGGGAAGCCCTTGAGCATTTCCTATCCCTTTCCTGCACAGAGCATGAGTTTGGGATCTTGGTATTCAGTGACTAGCCGAGGAGGAGGCACTGTAGATATTTAGCAGTTTTCAAAGAAAAAGATTTCTCTCTGCCATCCTTCTTTTTATAGGAACAGCAGCCTACAGCGGGGGCCTGTTGCTGCCGAACTGTGGTGGAATGCGGTGATAGGGCCGGCGCAGCAGGGTCTGCCCTGGATCGTGAGTGCTGCCGTTTCATGTGGGATGCTGAGCAGCTGCCAGATACAGAACCACTTTGCACTACTTATGGGCCAGAGTGAAAGTCAGAGGCTTGGGGCCAGTCAACCAGGTTCTGAAGCTCTGTCTGAAAGAGTGTTTATAAAGGCGGCGGTTGGATCTACTTGTTATCTTCACTCAGTTCACTTTTCTTGGTCTCTGTGTCCATTATCCTTATTACATTAGATTCTTATTTAGAGGCACTAGCTCTAGCATTCTGATACATTTTGAAGATGTTCAGGAAAATTGCACATGGTAAAGGAAGACTGCGAATTCTTACCGCTCCCTTGCGGTGTGCTAGGTAACCTGGCAGGTCTTTGCATACATACTTTAATCCTGAGGGCAACCCTAAGAAGTGTTATAATTCCCATTTTACTGATAAGAGGGCTGAGCCCAAGAAAGATATAAATGTCTGGAAAGTGGCTGAACTGGATTTTCAACACCATTTTCTCTCATGCCAGAGTCTGTCCTGTTTGTATGACTGTTCAAGGCATAACTTCTCCCAGTTCCTTTTTAATATTCTTATTGTTGCTGTGGCGAGAACACTTAATATGAAATCTACCATCTTAACAAATTTTTAAGTATACAATACAGTATTGTTTCCTATAGGCACAATATTGTATGCCCGATCTCTAGAAATTCTTCATCTTGTACATTCGAAATTTGGTAACCATTGAATAGCAACTAGCTCTCGGTTCCAATCACCGCCTAGTTCCTGGCAACCATCATTCTACTCTCAGCTTCTATGAGTTTGATGACTTCGGATAACTCAAATAAGTAGAATTGCCCTTCTGTGATTGGCTTATTTCACTCAGTGTAATGTGTGCAGGTTCATCCTTGTCCACTATCCTACTATGTAGTTCATCAGTTCTCGAATTGCATTCAGACATTGTGCCTGGTGCTAGAAAAATCTATGTAAATTCAGTCGTCTGTACCCTTAGTTTTAATGGAGTCAGATTGGGGTAAGAAAATCATGCCCTAGCAGTCATATTTGGTGTTTGATTTCAGGCCTTATTTTGTACTAACTCTTTAATTTTGGGCAAACAACTTTACCTTTTTGGACCAGATCCCTCTTTTGTAGGGAAGAGATGATAATGCCTAGCTCCCCACATTATAGTGAGGATTGAATGAATTAATGGATGCCAGAGACCTAGTGTGGAGTAGGTATGCTCATCCTCATTTTTATTTGCTGACACTTGCAATTATTAAATAGCTAAAGTGTTAGGTTAGGGTAAGCCCCCAAAATTGAGATGAAGGTCAGTATTGATTTTTTTTTTTTCATGCAACTGCACTGTATATAATAGATTCAATTGATAGTGTAGGCAACATTCATACTAATAGTATTTTATATCTTCCTATTAGAGGTTGATTAATTTCTGTCTTCATTTATACGTTGAAAACTGAGCTGCTGTTTTGACCATTAGAGGCAAATATAGAAAGGAAAATGAGGAGCGCTTTTCTGCCCAAATCTAAATCTGCAATGGAGCCCCCGAGGGTCTTTCACTGTCAACCCTGGAGTCTGTGCAGAAGGGAATCCTGCCGGTTAGAATCAGGAAGGCAGAGCCTAATGCACTAATCCCTAGCGTTTCTCCAGGAATGGGTCCTACCTCCATGTCTGCTTCTGTTGATTTGCCTGCCTTTGTTTTCCTGTCACTCTTACTCTTCAGAGAAACATCCAAAGATTTGTACTTTGCACCGTCCGTTACAATAACAGAGTATAAACCTTGCTACAAGCAGGGCCTGTTGCATTTCATCTGGTTTGTTACAGTTACGTTGGCCTTTTAAATAGTAGGCTCTTGGTGTTGCCGGTCCGGCACCTCACGAAATCCAGGTAGCATGTAAATAAAGCTCAGCTCTCCCCTAACCGCTGAGAGCCGCACATGGAGGTGTTGCGGCTACAATGATGTCATTGCCGAACTGATTGGCTTTCTTTTGCAATAATGGCAATTACTTGATTAACTGAAAGATCCTTCTCATAATAAAGAGTTAGTTTTTTTCTTTTTACAGAAAATATATAAAAAATGTTTCAAACTTGTAATAACTTTTGTTCAATGCTGTGAGAAGTTCTTTTTTGCAAAAAATACTAAAAAGTTTCAATTTTGTAATATCTTACTTGTTCATTGCTGTTGGTTGGCTCTGTTTTGGTGTGTGCTTTTTACTCAAAGGCTTATGATGTGTGTAGAAAGCAGATGAAATTCTCTGTTTTGTTATCTCAGGTAGCACTTAAAGCAGAATTGCCATGGTAAGGCGTCTTTGGGTAGAAATTCTGATGACATTGACTTTTCCTCTGTCGTCCATATTCAGTTCTCAACGACAGGCAGAAGCCTGAAATTCTTGTTTCTGTTAGATGGAAACTCACCGTTTTTTGGAAATGTTTTATTTACCTTGGCTTGGCCTTTCCAGTAGTAAACAAATAAGCATTACCGTTTGCAGAGCCAGACTAAGATGAAAACAGGCCTTTTATATTTGGGCATCTTGATTCTAGTTACACTAATAACATATATTTTGCTTCACTTCTTTCTGAGAAGTGGAAACAGAAATATACATAATTGATGAACCAGGGAATTGTGATTAAGTGCTTGATGTGTGTGTGCTTGCTTATTGGTTTTCTTTTTCCAAATGTGATTGCTACATTTTCTTATAAGATTTGGGAGAACTGTAGCTAAATGAAAGGCAACAGGAGACTTAGGGTGTAAAGACGACTTACTTTTGAAATTTGTATATGTGGTTTTGAAAAATTTTTTTCAAGACTTTATTTATGGGGGGTGAGGGACAGAAGGAGAGAGAGGGAAAAACTAAAGCTGACTCCCTGTTGAGCATGGAGCCCGTCGCAGGGCTCGATTTCACGACGCTGATATCATGACTTGAGCCAAAATCAGGAGTTGGATGCTTAACTAGCTAAACCACCAGAAACTTCTGAAACTTACACATGTTAAAAGTCACTTTTTTGAGGTGTTGTTCTGTGAGTTATGACAAATTGCATCAGCACAGTCGAGGTTCAGAATAATTTTTCCCTTCCCCTAATTCCTTTATGCTGTCCCTTTGAAGTTAAACCCTTCTCCTGCTTCTAACCCCTGGCAACTGCATATTTGTTCTTCCCTATAATTTTACCTTTTCCAGAATGTTGGCCTATATGGACTCATAAGTAGTCTTTTACATTTGAGACTTTTTCCCTTTAGCATGATGCATTTGAGATTCATATAAGCTTTGTATCAGTAGTTCCTTTTTATTGTCGAGTAAAATTCCATTGTATGGATGTACCATGGTTTGCTCACCCACTTACCAGTTGAGACAACTAGGATGTTTCCTGTTTTTTGCACTTATAAATAGGCAACTGTAAATATTTGGATATAAATTTGTATGTAAACATAAATATTTATCTCTCTCTGATAAATACCTAAGAGTGTGATCATTGGATCATTTAGTAAGTGCATATTTAACTTCATAAGAAGTTGACAAACTGTTTTTTTTTTCGAAGTAACATTTTGAACTGCTTCAACTAGCAAAAGTATGAAATTCTCAGTTTCTCTTCCTCTTTGTTAGCACTTGCTATTTTCTTTCTTTTTCTTTTTCTTTTTTTTTTTTTTAAAAGATTTTATTTATTTATTTGACAGACAGAGATCACAAGTAGGCAGAGAGGCAGGCAGAGAGAGAGGGGGAAGCAGGCTCCCTGCTGAGCAGAGAGCCTGATGTGGGGCTTGATCCTAGGACCCTGGGATCATGACTTGAGCCATAGGCAGAGGCTTAAACCCACTGAGCCACCCAGGCGCCCCTATTTTTTTTCTTTCTTCCTCCCTCTGTCCCCTCCATCCCCTCCTGTTTAGCTATTCCAATAGTTATGTAATGGTATCTCATTATAGTATTCATCTGCATTTTGCTAATGACTAATGTTGAACATCTTTTCATGTACTTGTTATCTGTATATCCTCAGTGAATTTTTGTTCAAATCTTTTGCACATTAAAAAAAAGTTTGTTTTCTTACTAAGTGCTACTCAAGTACCCTGGATATAAGTCCTCTGTCAGTTATGTGACTTGAAAACACTTTTTTCCTGGTTTTTGGCTTGTCTTTTAATTCTCTTAACAGAGGCTTTTGCAGAGCTAAGACTTTTAAATTTGACGTCCAGTTTAACCATATTTTCTCTTTTTTAGATTGTAGTTTTGATGTTGTTTCTTAGGAGTGTTTGCCTAACTTAAGGTAAAAAAAAAAAAATACCTCCTCCCATGTTTTCTTATAAAAGTTTTATAAATTACATTTAGATCTGATCATCTATTCTCAATTTTTGTATAAGGTATAAAGTATATGGCAAAGTTTTTTTGTTTTTGTGTTGTGTATGGATGTTCAGTTGTCCAACACTAATTATTGAGAAGATTTTCCTTTGAATTGCTTTTGCATCCTGATCAAAATTGATCATATTTGTGTGGTTTTACTTTTTGTACTTTTATGTTGCTCCACTTATATGTATCTGCTTTTTGTAATACTATACTCTCTTATTACTATATTGAAAGACTTAGAATCAGGTACTGTGATTCTTCCAAATTTGTTTTCCAAAATTGTTTTTGGTATTTTGGTTCTTTTGTTTTCCCGTAGAAATTTTAGAATCAACTTGTTGATAGCTACAAAAAATTCCTCCGGGCATATTTATAAGTATTACATTGACTATAATTCAATTTCTATACATGAATTGGGGATAATCTATATCTTAATATTGAATCTTTCAATACATGAATATGATGTATCTCTTAAAAAATTACATCTTCTTTACTTTTGTCAGTGCTTTGTAATTTTCAGCATACAGATACTGCATATTTTGTTAAATTTTCATTCCTCTAAATATTTTGGGGGGGCTATTATGGTACTTAAGTTTTTTTTTTATTCCAGTTGCTGATTGTTACTTATAGCAATATCACTAATTTTTGCATTTCTACCTTGTTTCTGGTGACCTTATTAAAACTCATTCACTTTAGAAGCTTCTTATGAGGATTTCTTGAGATTTTCAGTTATGTTGTCTACAGATAGGGATAGTTTTATTTCTTCCTATCAAATCTATATGCCTTTTCTTTTTTTCATCTTATTGCAGTGGTTAGTACTCTGAATGAGATGCTAAACACAAATGGTGAGAGCAGTTATCTTTACATTTTTCTCAATTTTAGGTGAAAGCATCCAGTCTCTTGTGAAGACTGATGTTAGCTGTAGATGGGTGTGTGTGTGTGTGTGTGTGTGTGTGTGTGTGTATGCTCTTTGTTAGGTTTGGAGAATTCCCTTTTATTCATATTATGCTGCTAATATTTTTTTTTTCTTAATTATGAGTGGGTGTTAAATTCAATTTCTTTTCTGTATCTACTGATGTAATCCTATGATTTTTCTTACTAGTCTCCGAATATGGTAAACTACATTTATTTTTAGAATGTTGAAGTAGATTTGTGTTGTTGGAAGAAACCTGAGTTAATTATGAAATAATGTATGTGTATATGGGGTGTGTGTGTGTGTGTGTGTGCGTGTTTGTATTCACACACATATAATCTTATGTTTTCTTGAGGATTTTTATATCTGTATTCATGAAGAATATCTGTACTTCTCTTGCATGTCTCTGGTTTTAGTCTCTGTGTAATGTCAGACTCCTATAAGGAGATGGGAGGTGTTCTTTCCTCTTCCAGTTTCTAAAAGAGATTTTGTGGAGTTGTTATGATTTCTTCCTGGAATATTTGGTAGAACTTCCCAGTGAAACCATCTGGGCCTTCAGTTTTCTTTGTTGGAAGGATTTGAATTTTAAAAGTAGTTGTAGGCCTCATCAGGTTATCTTTTTCAGTTTGGTTGTTCCTGTCTTTCAAGGAATTGTCTGTTTCATTTGTGGTTTTGTTTGAATTTATCTTATTTGTGGTTCACCAGGCTTAGTGAATCTGTAAATTAATGTGTTTAACCCAATTTGGCCATTATTTCTTCTACTATTTTTTTCTGCACCATTGTCATTCTTTTTATCCTGTAGGAGTCCCATAACACAAATGTTTGTCCTTTTGATATTGTCCCACATATTTCTGTGATTCTGTTCATTTAAAAAAAAAATCCAATCTGAAGAACAGAGAACAGCTTCTATTACTCTGTCTTTAAGTTCACTGACCATTTCCTTTTCCGTTTTGATTCTGCTATTGAGACCATGTCCTGAATTTTTGAATTTCAGAATTTTAAATTTCAGGGTATTTGTGTGTGTGTGTGTATGTTAAAAATTTTTTTTTAATTGTTTGGCTCTTGGGTCAACATAAGGAGCTAAAGACGGAAAAACCAAACTAGTAAATGTGCTTGTTCTTTTCTATGGTTTCTTTATCTCTGGGGAGACCTTGCTCTTTTGGTTCAAGAGTGTGTTCAAATTTACCATAGTTATAATTGCCTCTTTAAAGATCTATATTAATTTAAAGATCAAGATCATCTTGGGATGGCACCCTATTGTTTGTTTTTTTCCTTATGAATTGGTTAGAATTTCCTGGTATTTCATATGTTGAGTAAGTTTGAATTATATTCTGGACTTTGGGAATATTACTTTATGAGACTGAGTCTTGTTAAAGTTCTCCTGAGATTGTTGACTTCTTTTGTTTCTTTGTTTTAGCTGGCAGTGAACCCATTTAGGTTTGTACCACTTTGGTGGTTTTTGCTTAATGTTTGTTCTGTTTTCCAAGCCTTTGCTGTACTCTTTTGGGTCCATTTTGTACATTCCCACTCTGGGGTTCACTTGGGACTTGGGTGGTGGTTTTGATCATAGCTTAGTTCTCAAAACCTTTGTTAGGTTTCTTTGTGTCTGTGTCGTGAAAGTGCAGGTTGGGGTGGACCTGGGATTTGGATTGTTGACATACCCTGTTAGAGGATCTCTTCTCCAGTCTTTCCTCATTGAATTTTCTCCAGTACTTTCTGACTCCTAGTACTCTGTTTTCCTGTTTCTCTCGCTAAAAAGTCTAGTGTTTCTCTCAGTTTATCACTCTGTGTGTTTTATAGTTCTGCCTCTCTGAGCTGCCTTTGGGATTAAGCAATGGAGGGGTGGGGTGGGAAGTTTGGGGGAAGACAGAGACAGAAGAAAAATGCTAATATCCTCACATTCTTTAGGTCACTTATGTTCATTAGCTCCATTCCTTTGAATCAAGAGATAGGTTTTCTTTCCAGATTTTAAATGCCTGTGTCACAGCTGTGGCAGTAGTGTAAGACTGTGACTGAAGAGGTCTCTGAGCAGGACTGGGAAAGGGAAAAAGCAAGGATTCCTTCCACACTCTTCTGTTCACAGGGGTCCCTTTTGCAGTCATCTGGAGAGAAAGAGAGAGACCTTCTCTTGGAGTTCTCTGCCATCTCTATACACTATGGATTTCAGGGACCCAGACCCAGCTTTGGGTCAAAGCAGGAAAACCATTGTACTGATTGTTCCTTAACTTTTGACTTCTCTCCCTAAATCATCTGCTCTTCTTTATTTCTCAGAGTTTTCAAGTAGTTGCGTTTTGTGTTTTGTCCAGAGTTTTTAGTTACAATCATTGACGGGAAGAGAGAAAGTATAGTAGAGTTATTCTATCTTGGCTAGTATTAGGAGCACAAAATAGTGTTTTTAAAATTAAACATTACTTTATTTGCTAATAATCAAATACCAAAATATAATAACAATATGGAAAGTCTGGAAAATACAAAATTACAATTAAACTACCTATAATCCCACAGCTTAAAATTAAAAATTAAAAAAATTAAAAAAATTAAAAATCCAACCTTTTTTTGTATACCTGATCTGCTCAGTTTCTAATGTATAAGTTTTAGAGTTGACCATATTAAACAGTTTTGTGTCTTGCTCTTTTTCACTTATTACAAAGGAAGCTTTTTAAATGTTATTAAAATTATACTTGCAATGAGTTTATAATGAGTTCATTGAATAAATCCATTATAGTTTATTGTTTTCCCCTATTGTTAGACATTTGTTTTTGAAGTATTTGCTACCATAAAATTGCTGTGATTAACATCTTTGTGTATAAATATTTCTCTAAATTGTGATTATTCTCTAAGCTATCTTTCTGGATGCATAATTACTAACTCAGAAGGTATGAATGCTTTAAGGAATTTGTTATGTAATTATAAATTGTATAATGCCATCATCTTACCAACAAACTGTTCCACTGGTATTAATGTAAGAGTGCCTAATTCCTGGCAATCAAGGTTGCTCCACACATCTTCTAGAAGTCCTGATCCAACGCAGGGCTCTGTCTATTTCCTTGAACCTTATGTACTTAATCAAGACACTGCTCACCACCCAGGACACTCTTATTCTGAACCCTGTCTTCTTGTGCCTTATAAGCTTGATCACATGTTGACCTGGTGCTATAATGACTTTGCAAGACTTGTACTGTTGGAGACTGTCCCTTGAGAAGCTCAACTATGACCACCTCATTTTCCTGTTTAAGACCTATTAGCTGGATATTGCTTATGGGAAAAAGTGCAAGTTTCTTAATGTGGCATAAAAGGCATTTTATCATCAGCCTTGCTTATTTGTGATGCCCCATTTCTTACCATTCTTACCTCCTTAGTTTGATGCCTCCTCAAACATTCGTTTATAATATGTGCTTTCTTGCCTTCAGATCCTTATTCATGTTCTTCCTTTCTATGTTCTGCTTCCTTCTTTCTTCACCTACCCCTGCTACATAATTCCTGTTCCTCAAAAACAGAAGCAGACACATACTTGTAAGTTCCTGTGTCTTGTATAATTTAGTTGATGTGTCACTTCTTCCTTCAGGATGTTTTTTCCTGAAGAAATCTCTGGACCACTCCACTCACTACAGTAGTGTATATATTTGATTAAGCTGCATTCAAATTATTTGCCTATAGGTTTCCCCCCTTTAGTCGATTATGAACTCTACACATGAGATATCCATGCGTAATCTCCAGAACCCAACACAATGCCTGATGCATAATAGGACTTTAAGAAACACTGGTGAGGGGGCACCTGGTGGCTCAGTGGGTTAAAGCCTCTGCCTTCTGCTCAGATCATGATCCCAGGGTCCTGGGATCGAGCCCCGCATCGGGCTCTCTGCTCGGCAGGGAGACTGCTTCCCTTCCTCTCTCTCTGCTTGCCTCTCTGCCTACTTGTGATCTCTGTCTGTCAAATAAATAAAATCTTTAAAAAAAAAAAAAAGAAAGAAACACTGGTGAGTTGAATGAATGTGTTTATATGAATGAATGAATGAATGAATGACTACCTCTGAAATACCCTTCTGTTCACATTATGATAATAGTCACTGATGAACAAGGTTAAAATGGTCACAAATTCTTGAGCAGTTATTTCTGGCTCTGGAATATGGCTGCAGTACACAAATCTTTGTATATTTTGGGTTAGCTGATGGTATGGGTCATGGAGTAAATGCTTTTTGTTGTTGTTGTTTTTCTCTTTTTTTTCTACACCCCCCCACCACCCCGTTCTTTCAAATTCTTCATTTCAGGATGTATGGTTGAAATTATTTTACAATTGGTCCGTTAAAGTACTATGAGAACCATTTGATTTCACTCTTGTTAAGTAAAAACAGATTAAAAATGATGAAATGTGTAAGTGGTTTTTTGGGGAATGGCATTTGAGGCTGTAAAATTGTTTATCTGTAAAAGTATTGCTTAGGCTTTCTGCTTTTTTTACTCCCTCAAATTCACTAGGACACACCCAAACTCCATTAAATATAGATTTTAATATTTTCCAAGTAGGTATTTGGTTTCAGGTAAAAAGTCCATAGAATCAAATGTAGGCAAGTAAGTAAAACAGAATATAAGGCAGAAATAAAGAGGGACCATATCTCACTGGAGTATCCAGCTACATGCATTTCCTTTGCGTCTTAACCTATTAATATGGACTATAAGTTAAAAGTCAGAATTGTGATCCCTCACTATTCACCTTTTTCCCCCTGGTATTGTTTTCCATTTTTTCTTATTAATAATTATCCTTCTACATTCTTCCAGAAGCACCATCATGGGGCAAATGTCTACCTTTTTATTCTCCCATTTTCTAAAATATTTTGTGCTAGCTTGGAATGGCGTTGAGGTGGTCCTGAATTCTTCAGGAGTTGACTCCAGTTCATGTTCTTGTTGGATCTAAAGATCAGGGTTTAGCATCCGTCAGCTGGTTAGGTCTGCATTCATTCATTCATTCAAAAAATTTCTTGAGTGTCCACTAATACATCAGGCATACGGGATACATGAGGACAAGGCCCTGTGTCTGTTGCTAAGAACCTCACAGGGGAAGCAGCCCAGGGATGAAATGACCAAGTCAACAGGCAATTGTAGGTGACACCGTAATGTACAGTGTACCCGGGTAAGAGTGAATGGAAGGTTCTTTGAGTGCATCTAGAGTAGCTTTGGTGAATCAGGAATAATTTCTTGGAGGCAGTGAGAACTAAATGTTGATGTTCCTGAATTATAATTTGGAATATTAAAAAATCCTTCTGTGCTTTTGGATAAGAGTGTTTAGCTCTTAGCACTTGGTTTCCAAGTATGTCCTTATTACTCTGCACCTTACTACTCTGTCAGTCTGTCCTCTCTTTTTCTGGCATTTTATCTTTAACACCATAGAGCATCCAAAGAGCTCTTCTTGGAATCCACAACCAAATCCATAAGGCATATTTATGCAGGGCACCTAGCTTTATTCCTCCCTCTGTATTTTTAGGCCAAGTGGGAACAGTATTGCCATCAATGTTTGCCAAGAGCAATTGCCAGCAGGAATAGTGCAGGAGGCAGGTTATTAAGGTGAGGTTACGTGAGGCCCAACTCACTCTCTGGGTGAGCTTCCATCTCTCTGGCTATTGACAAGTTGTAGTTGACATTACTCAGGGGCAAAAGAGGTAACTTTGTCAGCAGTTTTGAATAGAGGAGAAAGTATTGTCTCTAGGAAAATGGTAATTTAAAGCATGCTGTTTTTCAGTTTGGAGCTGGTCCTAGTATCCGTGTGTATTTTCTCTTCCTAGCTGGGTGAATGACACTCTGCTGCACTCTAGCAAATTGGGGTGGGTCTCTTGGATCCATTCCCATGGTTATAGCTGAGTAACTGCTGGTGCCATGTTAGTTCCACATGTATCAGGAATTCACATCATGAAACAAACAAGAGTTTGTTGGTCTTAGGCATCACTTCTAAAATAGATTCTTTTTTTTTTTTTAAAAGATTTTACCCATTTATTTGACAGAGAGAGATCACAAGTAGACAGAGAGGCACACAGAGAGAGAGCAAGAGGAGGAAGCAGGCTCCCCGCTGAGGAGAGAGCCTGATGCGGGACTCGATCCCAGGACCCTGAGATCATGACCTGAGCCGAAGGCAGAGGCTTAAGCCACTGAGCCACCCAGGCGCCCCTAAAATAGATTCTTAAGTATAATCTGAGGAGGGTCCATTTAAGTGGTTAAAATCTGTTTATTATTTCGTATAGTCAGCAGTAGTGTAGACTTTAGATCTAGATTGTTGGGATTTGCCTTCTGGCTCTGTGGATCCTTGCTAAGTCAGCTAACCACTCTATGCTTCATTTTCCTCATTGGAACAATCATAATCACTTATTGTAAGTAAGTAATTTAATATACATAAAGCACTTAAAATACATGGAAAAGTGGTCAAGGGCCGCTTAAAAATGAACAAATACTGAATTCTATGGGGTCAGAGGATGAGAGCAGAAGGAATGAGGAGGGTTTTGTGATAAAGATCTGCATAGCCACTGAGGGTTGCTTTGTGGGTGGCATTTTATACACAGGCTGAAAAAAAATCGGAGTCTGATGGCAATTTCTTGATCCACTGTTATCATTCAAGTTTTCATTTACACCTTCTCCATATCCAAGGAAGCATTTCTGTTTCCTTTGAAACATCTCATTCCTTTATCACAGCTCGTCATCATATAAATTAATTTAAATCACCCTTGAGGTTTTGTAGTCTGGTGGTAACCTGTGGCAGCCTTTTTGAAAGAGTCTCCTCTTGAACAGGCTTTATAAAATAAAGCTTGTTTCAGAGTTTTGGTTTGTTGGCATCCTCCTTCATGTTGTTTATGTACTTCTTCTGTTATTTCTTTGGAGTGCCTTTTTCTTTTTGTGTGAACTTACTATGTTTTGTGAATTGAGGTTCTCCCTTTGTTTATAATGTGGCTTTGTGATGTGTTTTTTTCCTCCTTTCTTCCTGTTTCATTTCCTTACCAACTGAAGGAAAATTTTTCCCTCATTCAAAGAATCTTGAAATGAATGTAATTCAGTTTTTGTACTGTCTTATTCTCGTGTTCACATGTAAGCAGTGACTCTCCAGTTCCAGAACAATTATTGCATTGCATGTGGGGGGCAACCTTAAAAGCAGTATAAAGCATAATTTCCATTTGGTGAAACAGGGCTAAAGTCCTCATCTCTACAAAAATTCTGTAACATCTTTAGGTTAGGTTCTTTACAGTATTTTGTGATACATGTGGGTTCTGAATCTACGACAAAACTTTTAATGTCCATGTGTCTCATTTATAAATGTCGCCCAAACTAGAAGGAACTTTTTATTATGCTTCATTTTAGTCTCCATTCAGGGGAGACCAAGAAATGTGCCCTTTGGTTGGCTTAAACCTACCTCCTATTGAAGTTACTGAGCTTTCCCTTTATTGCCCTTCCCATGGCATATATGAAAAATCTGACTTAAAAGCCAAAAGGTTGTTTAGTAAGGGCAAACATTATGTAGCAGCTGTTAGGAAAATTTCAGCAAGGGGTCATTGTGCATGTGCAATACAGTCTCATTTTTTCCTTATATATGGAACTCACTATTTATAAACCCATTTCTTTTTCTTTTTTCTTAAAGATTTTATTTATTTGACAGAGAGAACACAACAGGGGGAACGGAAGGCAGAGGAGAGGGAGAAGCAGGCTCACTGAGCAGGGAGCCTGATGCGGGGCTTGATCCTAGGACCCTGGGATGATGACCTGAGTTGAAGGCAGATGGTTAATGATTGAGCCACCCAGGCACCCCTAAACACATTTTTATAATGTTGTCAGATACTTTCCCCTACACGTAAATGCATTCTTCTGTGTTTCCCTTGGTATGGCCTTTTTCTATCGAGTCCTCTTAATTTTATACCTTTTTTATTGATCCGATGGCTTTGAACATACTCAGCTTGTTTTGAATGATCCTTGGTTTCTCAATTTTTTTTTCCTTCTTGAAATTCTGTAAAGATATTGTTGCTGAGTCGTGAGATATCAAATGAGTTGTTAAACTTAGAAGTGCTTTGTTTTGCTCTTTCATTTACCTCAGCAAACATTTAGTAAGTGTCTATGCTGTGCCAAGATACTTAAATACAAAAGAACAAGTCTCCACATTTGAGGTTCAAAGCAGTGGTGGAGATAGCTGTCAAGGGCGAATTTCTGTGTACAGTGGTAATTGTAATGAGGGACACATGCATGGCAACTGCTTTAAGAGCTCAGAGGAAGGTCACCGAGATAGCTAGCCTGGCCAGCCAGGAGAAGCTTTTTCCTGGATAGGTTAAGTCTTAAGGGGAAACAGGATTTGACTAGGAAAGGAGCAATGAGCCTGAGTCTATGATGTAGGATAGAACTCCAGTCAATGGGCACAATTTTACATGGTTGTATAAAACGGGAGAGTGGATGTTTCACTACAGGTACAGTTAGCTCTGCTCTAATGTGACCTGTGCACTCTTTAAAGTCACTGTCACAAAACTGCACAATGGAAAGAAAAAACTTGCTTCTGAGATAAAAAGGGGTCGGGCACCGCACTCAAACTTCGTGTGTCAGGGAAGAAGAAAAGTAGGAATCTAATAAACATGATAGCACCGTTATACACATATCAGAAGGTTCAGAATTATATGAATACTACAACAAATACGGCACACTGGCTTGAACAAGATCTGAAGTTTGCTTTTGGAAGTTGGCGTCAGAAGGGTTGGAACTTGTGAATGATTGTGAAGTGGTGGCAAGAGGGTTATCTGAAATGGGAGCGAAAATTGAAATATCAGATGTGTGGCTCATAATATAGGAGCAAAGGGAACTTGGTGGATGTTGAAATGTGCGTGTGTGTGCTTTTTTATTTGGTTTTGTCTTCCTGTGTGGCTTGGTCTTAACTGGGTGCCCTTCTCTTCGTTCACCTAGTCTTTCCCAAAGATGAAATTGCACATAACCAATTGCAGAATTTGGTTATGCTAAATTGTTTGCTAATACGATCAATCATGTTGGGACACAGCAAGTGCTGTAACAGAATCGACTGACTTGTATTGTACTCTTGGAGGATAACAAGACATGCCCGGAGTGGCCAGAGATGTAGGGTGTGGTTCCGGCATAGGGCTTCTATTTCTGTCTCCAGCATCTTTCTAATATTTGCAGTGGAGTAAGATTGTTATTGAACCTGTAGCAAGTTCATATGATCTTTCATGACCTTACCAGTTCTGTCAATTCTGTTCTCTTCAGCATCCTCCTTGCACCCCACTGGGAATTTTCAGTGTGGTCATATTGTCTATTTCTGACCCTTGTCACTCCTGGGAGTGGCCCACTGTGTTGTCAGTAGCCTGGCTTTTCCTCCGCCTTCCATCTTCTCCTGTCATGCCTTTCCTACATGAGTGAAATGTCTGCTGGGAGTTCAGTCCTATCCTACAAGTGCTACCCGGATTCTGCTTTCCCTTGAGTAACAGTCTTGCTGTGGTTTGGTTTCTGTACAGACTGGTTGCTTACACCTAATGCGTTGCTGCTGGTATGTTGTCATGCTTTTTGAAAATTTACCCTCAGGTGTTCACTGCTTGAATCTATGCTTAGCAATTTAAGTGCACCTTAGGGGAATCAGTTCTTTTAGATCATTTATCTGTGTAGGAAAAGTAAAACCTTGCATATCTCTAGTTGATGGTCATTTAATTGTAATAGGTAGCTGCTAACCTTTCCTGAGTATATCGTGTAAAGACAGGCACAGTGTCACATTAGTTTTACCTGGATATTTTCATTTCATCCTTTCAATGGCCCTAGGAAGTACTGTTAATCTCCATTTTACACATACACTACTGAGACTCAGAAAGTTAAGTAACTTATCCAAGGTCACACAGATACTTGCTCAAGGTCATGTGGTAAGACTGTTTATAAGAACCTAGGTGGTTTAATCCAGACCCTATACATTTAACCATCATTGCATAATTGACATCATTTCTTTCTAACACTATTGTAGGCACCTTAAGCTTGTACTGGGAAGAAGGCATACCTCAGTGTGAAGGACCATGATGCTTGAATAGTTTTCAGATAAGATCTATAAGCAACTAAGTCTCGGTCCTCAGTTACATAGATACATTATTCATCACTTTGTATGTTGGACATTCATCAGAATATTTTAATAGTACTTGAATAGATGCAGGCTAAATTTTCCAACCACATTTTTGATAGTCTTTTTTTTTTTTTGAACTAGACTTGGCTTGTACTGGTAGCATAGTTGGTGAGGGGAGAAACAAGACCTCTTGCTTTGCTATAATGGGTTATAGAGTACTTGCACGTATCAAAGTTTAAAGTCCCACCGTAAATGTTGCGGTGGAGGTGGGAGGAAAGTGTACAAAATAATCATGAAAAATATGCTCAATCATGAAATATGAGAGTTCATGACTATAAATAAATAAGTCAACTATTTGGTTCTATGTTTATGAGCAGGATAATGAAGATGGAAACTGGAAACTGGGAAGCTCTAGCGCCACCTCGTGGAGAGATGGCCACAGTCAAGTTCTGCCCTGTCCTTGCCTGTGCAGCATGCTGCCCGTGGCCTGTGGTGATGGGGTGTGACAGCATGGATGGGGATGTTGTGGCATGCTTCTGCTAAGCACCTATGTTTCTAACCAAATGTTTGGCTTCCACGAATTAGAGATGATGAAATTGGATATCAAGCATAATGCGTAACCTTGACAGTTTACAGTAGCCTTCTATATGTATTATTTTATTTATTGCATTTCTGTAATGTAGGCAGGGAAGCTATTATTCTTATTTAATAGGTGAGAAAATGGGTATTCTGAGAGGGTTAATTGATGTGCCCAGGGTCACAACCAGTAAGTGATAAAGCTGTGACTTGAAATACAGTCTTTTGTGTCTTAATCGAGGGGATTTTCCTGTTGTACTGTGTTCTTTATAATGCATGAGGCTGTTTCATGTGCAGACAGCAGCTGTCCCATCAGACAACTGCTTCCGCAGCTTCTTTTCCTTATAATTTTGTACTATTTTCATGTCTTCGTCATTTTCTGTATGACTGGAGATCTGGGATCTGAGGACTTCAAATTCTTGTCAAGAAGGTCCTAAATCTATCCTCTCTAGAGTTAGATGGATAGCAAGTGGCAAGTTCTTGTGTAGACTCTTTGTTTGGAATTTGCCATCAAATGATCTTTGGTGGGGAGAGAGAGCTTCCTCTCTGAAAGGGGGGAGAGGTTTCATTTTTGTTTTTAACAGCACAGAGGACTCAGTATGTGAGTACACTGTGCTTTGCATTAGGCTTTTGTTTCTGTTTCAACCTGTGGACTTTAGGGGTTGTATGGAGTCTGGTGATAGGATCTCATTCTGCCCATTCTGTATAACTACTCGTTTCTTAATTGTCTGAGATCAAGGTGCTCGTGTGTCCCCTTCATTGCTGTGTTCTCAGCATATAGGAGGTGCTCAAATAATTGAGGGATCCATGAAGGAACATTGGCTGTTTTCTTTCTGTCGGATCAGTGCTCTGATTCCTTAGGAAGTTACTGTGGCACAATAGTTGAAGGTAGACTCTGGAGTCAGAGATACTCAGATTTGTCTCCTGAATGTCGTCTTTCTGATTATTACCTTCTCCTTCTGAGACTCAGAGGTTTTTTTGTTTGTTTGTTTGTTTTTAGATAAAGTATGGTTGACGTGCAATGTGACATCATTTTCAGGTGTCCAGCGTGGTGATTTGACAACCCTAGACATAATGCTATGCTCACCACAGTGTAGCCACCATCTGTCACCATGCAGTGCCATTACAGTACCATTGACTGTAGTCTCTATGATGACCTTTCATCCCCACAACTTCTTTATTCCATACGTGGAAGCCTGTATCTCCTACTCCTCTTTACCCATCTTGCAACCATCAGTTTGTTCGCTGCTTTATGGGTTTATTTCTTTTTGTTTGTTTGTTCATTTATTTTGTTTTTCAGATTCCACATATATGTGAAATCATATGGTATCTGTCTTTCTCTGACTTACTTCACTCAACATAATACCCTAGGTTCATCTCAAGCCTTAGTTTCCTTAACCGTAGAATGGATAGTTTACAAGATACTATGCATGTAAAGAATTTAGCACCTGTTTGGCACACAGTAAGTCTTGAATCTGTGTTGGTTGATACGGTCATAACCATCTGAATTCATTCGGACTTCTGTACTTTTCATAGGATGGGCTAAAAATTCTGAGGTTATAATGTTTGCTTTTGCTACATCTCTAAATATGGTGCAGTTCTTCTTTTTTTTTTTTCTTTAAAGATTTTATTTATTTGACAGACAGAGATCACAAGTAGGCAGAGAGGCAGGCAGAGAGAGAAGGGGGAACCAGGCTCCCTGCTGAGCAGAGAGCCCGATGTGGGGCTCGATCCCAGAACCCTAGGATCATGACCTGAGCCGAAGGCAGAGGCTTCAACCCACTGAGCCACCCAGGTGCCCCAGTTTGGTGCAGTTCTTAAGACTGTGGTATCAGTCCAACCCATAGTTCTTCATCATGTCAAATCACTTCGCATCTTTGAATGCCAGGGCACTGACTCAGGCTCATTTTCTTTGGTCAGTTGGAGATGAAGCCTTGGGTAAGAACTAGACCCTTTCATATGAATATCGACATTTGTCTTAAAGTTTTGGGGAATACCTAGGCCTGATTCTGGGCTGTGCAGATGAACATAAGCAAAGTGAAATCTCTGGAAAACTTTTGTGTACCTAGCAAGAGATCCTTGTTTAATTGTTCCTGCAGTCATTTTTCATATTTTACAAATGTCTAGACCAAAGTTTTTCCACCTCAGCACTATTGGCATTCTGAGCTGGATAATTCTCTATTTTGGGTTGTTGTTCTGTGTACAGTAGGATGTTGGGCAGCACCCCTAGCCTTATCTGTTAGGTGCCAGGAGCATTCCTTCTCTCCCAGTTGTGACAATGCAAAATGTCTCCAGATGCTGCAGATGTCTCCCAAGGAACAAAAAACACCCTGGTTTGAGAACCCCTGATATAAACCCATCTAGGTCTGTTTCCTGCTAGACAGTGTCTCCTTCTAACTAATGATGGAGTTTTCTTGTTTATTTCTTCCCTTCCTCCTGTCGTTCATTTTCACTCACTTCTTTTCCCTGTGAGAATACTGATTTGCTAGGTTGAGGGAATTACTGAAGTGCTCTGTCTGAGGGCAAAGGTTTAGCATCAACACTGTTTTAAATGGTTCAGTGATTATCAGTCCCAAGGGACACGTTTCCCAGAAAGTAAAAGTAGTATTTCTTCTCCTCTTTAGCAAAGGAAATCTGTCCTTTGGAAGGAAGGATAGAATTTTGTCAACATGGAGGCAAGTGACATTAGTCTTGCTTCCTGCTCTTTCTTTTCTCTTACCTCCTAATGCTCCCTTTCCAAACTTCAAACTTATTCCTGCTGTCCTTCTGCAATGCACAACATTTTATTGTCAATCTTCACTTTATAAGGAGTTCTCTATGCATTGGATCTCAGCTAATGAATAGGAGAGCCATATGTTCAATCAAATTTGCTTGAAATTGGAAATAATTCAGAAGAGTCACTGTATTGGGTCTCTTAGCATGTGTGTTTTGTTAAAAGGACAGCTTTCTAACTTTGAGAAGTCTCAGGGGTTTTGCTATAGTGAAATGAAGAATTGTCGGCAAACGAGTGAGATAGTTTCAGATATAAGAGTCTTCCCTGCACCTTGTAAGTCACGTCTTCTCAACCACCAGTTTTTCTATATAGAGACAACCAACACCCATTTTGAGAGTTTTTTTATTTCTTTCTTTCTTTTTTTTTTTTTTTTAAAAGATTTTATTTCTTTATTTGACAGAGATCACAAGTAGACAGAGAGGCAGCCAGAGAGAGAAGGGGGGAAGCAGGCTCCCTACTGAGCAGAGAGCCCGATATGGGGCTCAATCCCAGGACCCTGGGATCATGATCTGAGCCTAAGGCAGAGGCTTTAACCCACTGAGCCACTCAGACGCCCCTCTTTCTTTCTTTCTTTCTTTCTTTCTTTCTTTTTTTTTTTTTTTTTAAAGTAGGAGCCCAACGTAAGCCTTCAATTTATGGTCTGGAGATCAATACCTGTGTTGAGATCAAGAGTTGGATGACTGAGCAACCCAGGTACCCTTCAAGAGTTTTTAAGTAGAAGTTGTCCCACCTTTTTGCTATCTGTGTAACTTCTTGGAGTCTTCCTCTACTTGGTATAATCCTTTCTTCCAATTATACTAATTTTTCTTATTACTAGTGGTGGCGCGCTATTCGTGGTCTGTGAGTAGAGAAGGATGTTGAGTGGACGGACAGGTTGTGCATTGAGGCAGGCCACTGGAAGAGAGAAACTAAGTTTTAAAATAGTATGTAAATTACGTGGGAGGCTTTGTAGAGGGTGGTGGTACAGTTCTGGTTGTGGGAAAGAGTTAATTTATACTGAAGATTTAAATAACTCTGGAGGAGGAAAGACAGCTGGAAAAAAAATTTGTACGTGGCAGAGTTAAGGATGTTATAAAGAAGAAGACTGGGGGTAGACAGACTAGAAAAACATTTGCTGCCTTGCATATAAAAAGAGGGCTGGGAGGATTTATATATGATCTGTAAAATGAGAGTATTGGCTTGCTTCCCCTCTGAGTCTAATACTCTGTTATTACTAGATGACATTCTTGAGAAGCCAGGAAAGCGGCAGTGTTTGCCATTTAATACCAGAAATGCAGTAGGACCGTCTTTTCTCTGGACCTCATTACAGCAAAAATCATGTAACAGAAACAACTGCAGAATGAGAGTTGTTTTAGACAAAAACTTGGCCTACTTCCTCTGTGCTTGAGTATATTCCACGTTCACAGACTCGACACTCACGCGTATCTGAGTGACATTCAACAGTGACTTTATCACTTAAAATATTTTCATAAGGTTAATTAGGCTTCTTAGGTCTTGCTTTCTTTCTGGATGTTTTAAAATATCCTATTATAATACAGTCACATTGAGGGGATCAGTATTGCCTTACATTATTCCTGAAATTTGTATAGGACAGTCTTTAGGAACACGGCAGCATGGATGCAGTCAGAATGGCCTACAGTTACAGATAGCACAGACCATTAAAAAAAGAGAATTCTTCAACAACTCTTTGTTAAGTGTGTACAGTATCCGATGTATTTTGCTATGTGCTGGGGCTGTGAAAGAGGAAACAAATAATCAAACAAACACAACAGCAACCATTTCCAAATTATAGTTTGCTTTCTCAGTTTGCAAAAGCATGATGATTAGAATAGAACCCATGCACAATGCTAGAGACCCTCATGCTTGGAATACAAATGCAAGTGAGACCCCTTTGCTCTAGACCACGCTCCGCATAGGGTCAGCTGCAGAGGAAGTTACTGAAGACAAGAGAAACAGAAAATGGTACCTCTATGTGGGGCAGTGGCCCAGAATGCCTCTGGATTCATTTCGTGTTGTTCTTGATAGATTCTTGGAACCTTGCCCCATTTACACTTTTCTGAAAGATTGATTCAGAGTTCAGATTTCATCGGCAAGTGGTGCAGTTTTTGGATCTCTTCTCATCATTTGGGAATTGACAAAAGCAGAATAAAATCCTGGGGTCGACTCTCCTGTCATAGAGGGTCCTCCTACCTACAAGTGGTTCCCCCACATGCTTTTGTTTTTGTGGGTTCTTGAGGCTGAACTCCTCCCTTGGTTTTCTTCAGGGAAGTTCTGGCAATCCCAGATGGGCCAAGGTTGAGAGAGAGGCTCAGGACAGGAAGATTAGAGGTAGATTGTTAATGATGGCTTAATACAGTCAGTCCTTATCCTGTAGTAAAATGTCCGACTTGCAAAGAGATTGAGTCCTCTGTCTTGCAGCCCCTCTGTGACTTTGGGCAAGTCACGCTTCCTCTCCAGGACTCTGGTTTCATGTCAATAAAATGAGGGAACCGGAGTAGGTAATTTCTGAAGTCGATCAAAGGAGAAGTTATCTCTAATCATATGGCTTCTTGGTAATTCTCTTTGAAGAGAACAGGATTGGTTCGAAAGCCGTCTCATCGGGCCCTTAACTGAGTTTTGCTTGTACAGTTTTTACTTGTTTGCAGTAAAGAGGGTAGCCTTTTAAGCTGAGAATGAGCACCCGTACTCCGTCTTGCGAGAAGGTACCCCTCGGTTTCTACCGTGCAGACCAAGATGGATCCTTCAGTTACCTGTAGCGTCCAGAATAGTGGCAATGCAATGTTAAAAGAATGAAGAGTAATTATTATTGCTGCTTGAAGAGCCACAGGACTAGGGCTTCAGAGTTCCTGGCTACCATTTATTACTGTCTTGTCATTCTTGCCACCACTGCAAAGAAAATGCAATCAGGATAAGAGGTGTACTCCCAGCCTACAAATAAATTTTTTTCTCAGGGACTACTTTATTTTTTTTCATTTGTTTGGTTTTTAAATCAGTAAAAGAAAATGGGTCCTAGAAGCTGCACTGATCTAAGCAGCAGTAAGTTTGTGCATTCATCTTTTTTTGGTTTTGTTTTGTTTTTCATTTAAATGTGGTTAAATTACCACACTTCTGGCACTCCTCATTTGCCTGTAGTTCTGTACCATACATACCAATAATGGTAGTAACATTACCCCCTATCCCAGGAAAAAGCAAAACAAAAAAAATTACTCTGGAAGAATTTTTTTTTTTTAAAGATTTTATTTTATTTATTAGAGAGAGAGAGAGCATGAGAGGAGAGAGGTCAGTGGGAGAAGCAGACTCCCTGCTGAACAGGGAGCCCGATGTGGGACTCGATCCCAGGACTCCAGGATCATGACCTGAGCTGAAGGCAGTCGTCCAACCAACTGAGCCACCCAGGCACCCTGGGAGAATAATTTTCACTGAACTCTAACCTGACTTTGATAAGTGGACTGTGATAAGGTTAGAAATGGTATGATAAGGGATATCAACAGATAAATTTTCTGTGTGGAAATAAAAAGGAAAAAATGGAGGATTGTATCCAACTTCAGAAAATGCAAGACTGGTTTGAGATGAAAAGCCCATGATGTCCAGAAAAGTGATGATGTACAAAAGGCACGTTCAGACGGAAGATGTCCTCACCCACAGTGTTTGACGTATACCTATTTCTTTTTACCGGAAAAATAAAAGATAAGTACATGTTGGTATTGGCATCAAAGAAGCAGTCCAAATCTAAAGAAAGAGCAGGGATCTTTTTCTTTTTTTTCTGGCATTATCTCCAAAAGCTGTCAGTGATGTAAATTATGATTGCAGAACTTCTATTATTGGGGCAGTATTAGAAGCAGGAAGAATGTAGCAGGATGTTCAGATCCCAGGTGGCATCTGTCTGACTGGCACTTACGTCCCAGATTTTGATTTATAAAGCAAGAGCAAAATCGTGAAGGGAGTGTGAGTTGCCCCACCTCCTCTGTCATTTTTTGAGTTACATCCAATTTTATAACATTGGGAAAGTTTTTTCTGCTTCCCTTTTATTTAGAAAAATAAATGCAATGCTATCATTGTGAAAAAGAAAATTCCAGAGTTGTATTTAGAGAGGATCACAAATGATCTATTTATATTAAAAAGGAGAGTTTCCAGAAGAGTGATTAAAAAGGTTTTCAAACTCTAGATTAGAAATGGGGAACTTCCCTTTGCACTAAACACATTTTAAAATGTTACAGTGAGGTTGCCTGCTCTCTGGTCTGTCTCTGTACTGAATGTATTCGGGACCACTAAATGTGTAGTGTCTGGGATCTAGTCATAGCTTCATAATGGTTGAATAAATGTGTAAGAGTTAAAAAAAATGTTATGATTATATGACTCCTAGGAACCAATTAAACTTAGGTCTTTGAATTTTATTCTCTTCACGGCAGTGTAAACCTTACATGTTGTGAGTTTAGTCGTCTTTTTTGCTTGGAATCAGAATGCCGACCATTTATTGGTATTTAAAAGTAGTAGGTTCCCTGACTTAATGTAGTCGAAATGATTCCTAAGAGACACATCTCTTAGCCCCTGATTAAACTCATTTTACTTTTACCTTCTTCAGACGGCTAAACCAGAAGAAGAGATGTTTAAACAGGACAGAATATCCAGGAATCACGAATCATCCCTCTCCAATAGTCTTTCCTGGAAACATCTGGAAGATGACTAATGGTTTGGGAAATAGGACCTATGAGTAAAAGTTAACAGGAATTGAAAATTATTTCACATGCAGATAAATAAATGGTGATTTAAATACAAATTGTAAGGTCATGAGGAATAGTTGGAAGGAGGACAGTAAATGTCATCCATTCTTCCTGTCATCCATTCTTCTAAAGAATAAAGAAGAGCATATATAACATCAGGAGAAATTTGTGTTAGAAATAAAGGTGAAGGGTCGTAGGAGTCTCTGAGGTAGATGTTAACTTCTATAGTATGTTAGAAAAACGTAGAAAAAAGTTAGAAAAAAGGCAAATAGTTAACTCTTGATAAAGTCCCAGGATTTGGGGTCTTTGCACAAAATTTTTTCCAAGGTCTGTTGAAATTTTTTTTCACTTATAAGCAAAGTGGTAAACAGGTACCCATATCCTTAACATTCATATCACTTGTATCCCTTATTCTGCGAAGCCGTGATGAGGACCCGGTATTCTTGGAAGCAAATCTGAGGTACCTAGGAATTGGTTGTTCCAGAATACAAATTTGAGGAGTCCAAGACTCTCCTGGGGTCTCTACTGAGTATGTTGGAGGTATTCTGGCAAGAAGAAAACCACAGTAAGCTGTTTATAACTAGAAGGAGTCACTGATGTCATGATCCATGAAAATCTGTGACTAGGGAGTCATAATTTGAGGTAGAGGAGTTGTGGGCAAAGAGAAGTCATTGGTCTAAAAAGAATCATTGGAAGATGGTTGTGGGGTTTTTTTTTTGTTTGTTTTGTTTTTGGTTCTCAGACTTCCACTGCTGAAGATAGGTCCCAGTTTAAGGAACTCAAATTAAAATGTAGCAAGAGCAATGTATTAGACATAATTTGCATATATTTTTGAGAAAGTGTTAAACACATTGTAGGTATTTCTTGGCTTAATGGCATTCTTTTTATTTCTTAGGGTGCTATTTCATATGCATTCTTTTATTCCTCAAGCACCTCTTTTCTTCTTCTATGCTTTTGTGTGGGATTGAAATAAAATAAAAAATTTAGAGCTATACAACGCTGTCAGGCCCATAATGAAATCTAGCTTTATTGATGTGTGCTTCGAGGATTTGGAGCAGTCTGAGCTGCTAACTGTGGTGTTAAACATTGTTTGATACTCCTCTCCCTTATATCCTTTGAAAAGAGCAGATTTTTTATGTTCATGCAAAAGATCCCTTAGAGGATAGTGAAGGAGGCATGTGGTTTACTCATACATGGGATTATTTTATTATTTTGTAACCTGTGCAATTGTTAAAGGAAGAAGCAGCTGTGTAGTAAAGTAGTACTGAGCGGTTTCCTATGAAGTTCAAGGGCTCTACAGTTTAGGAAATTCACAGGAAATCTTAATCATGCCTATAAATTTCATTTATATAATGTGTGACCAATGTATTATGGTATAAGACAGATCAGAGTATGAGAATGGGACCCAGATTAGATTTCTTTTTTTTTTTTTTTAAGTTTTTATTTATTTATTTGACAGATCTCAAGTAGGCAGAAAGGCAGGCAGAGAGAGAGGGGAAGTAGGCTCCCTGCTGAGCAGAGAGCCTGATTTGGGACTGGATTCCAGGACCCTGAGATCATGACCTGAGCTGAAGGCAGAGGCTTAACCCACTGAGCCACCCAGGTGCCCCCAGATTAGATTCCTTAAGTTTATATATCTAACATGAATTATTTTAATTTGAATGACTGGGCAATTTAAAATTTTCTCATGGCCCAACTACAGATAAGTAGGATGTTGATTTTTTTTTTCTTTCTTTTTTTTTTTTTTTTTTTTTTTTTGAGAGAGAGAGAGAGTGAAAGAGCGAGCACAGGCAGACAGAGTGGCAGGCAGAGGCAGAGGGAGAAGCAGGCTCCCTGCCGAGCAAGGAGCCCGATGTGGGACTCGATCCCAGGATGCTGGGATCATGACCTGAGCCGAAGGCAGCCGCTTAACCAACTGAGCCACCCAGGCATCCGGGATGTTGATTTTTTAATGGGGCTTCATGACCTAAAATATCTGAACTTTTTCCATTGAGCATAACTACCTTGATCTTAAATAATCACAGCCTTATGTTTGTATCAGGATGTCTCTGATAACATGTAGGAAGGGATGAGGGTACCTCATATTTAATCAGAGGAGCAGCCACACTAGAAGAGCGGGCGAGGCCTAATTTAGGAGTGTTAAGGTCCAAGAAACTAAGGGATGTACAGAAATAGGCTATTCAAAGTAGCAAGACCTGCAGCCTAGGCATCACCTGGGAGCTTGTTAGAAATGCAGAATCCGGGGCAGACAAATAAATAAAATCCTTAAGAAAAAAAAAAAAAGAAAAAGAAATGCAGAATCCCAGGCACAACCCAGAGGTTAGTAATCTGCATATTTAGCTCCTGAGGTTGTTGGTATTTGCTGGTAGACTGAATGATGGGTCTGTCCCCCCAACCCAATTCATATGTTGAAACCTAACCCCCATTGTAATGGTATTTGGAGGTGGAGCCTCTGGGAGGTAATTAGGTCCAAAGGGTGAAGGCCTCCTGATTGGGATCAACGCTCTTATAGAAGAGGCCCCAGATTGCTCCCTCCCTGCTGCCTCGCTCATGTGAAGTTACAGAGAGAAGACTGGTCTATGCGTGTCAGCAAGCAGGTCCTCACCAGACACTGAATCTGCTGCTGCCTTGATCCTGCACTTCCCAGCCTCCAGAACTGTGAGAAGTAAATTTCTGTTGTTTATAAGCCGTCGGGTCCATGTTACAGCAGCCTGAGCTAAGATAGTGTATACGTTGGAGTTTAGGAACACTCATCTACTTCCGTCCGATGGAATGGGCCTTAAATCCAAATTGAAATGAGGGTACACAAAGGGAGGCATCTTGAGCCTGGGAAGCTGGAGTATAGGATCAGGATCAAAGAAGGGCCTGTGATTTTGGGTTGGTTTGTTTTAGTGATGGGGGAGGGAGGGCTAAGGGAAGAGATAGTATCTTGAGCAGTTGCCTGGGTTAAAACCTCCATTATTGCTTGGCATTTGGTTTTATGGCATGTGCATGAGGGACCTTGTTTACAATTAGGGGTGAAACACACACTGGCTGACTGTAGAGTCTGGCAGCTGTTAAAGGTTGGAATGGATCAGAGACTTGGAAGTCTTGTGAGAGTGGAGGACCCCAGCTAAGTTTGCGGAAATGAATGTTGTTGGCTGAAGGTGAGCCAGCTTCTTGGGGGGTGAAAAACCAATCAAATCTTACTCCCAAGAGGAAAGGCATTTTACTGGTGGGCTGTTTGCAGAGTCTGGCTTAGCTGTGTCCATTTCTTAGGTCAGATGAGGCGCTATTGCACGCACATATTCCCCCCAGATGTGCATGAACCTGGGACTTTGGGGCCAGGTCCAAAGATAGAAACAGTACTAAAGCATTAGGTTTTGCTAAGGTGAGATATGAGAAACAGTAAAACATACATTTTCTGCTGGAAATAATAGGAAGCCGCCCATCTTATAGTTGGAGAAATGTCAATAGTTATTTTTTGTTAACTTTTGAAATTTAAAATTTAATTTTAATAAAAAATTTTCTGTTGACTTTTGTTAATTTTACTCAAGTGGTAATACAACCCCTGGTTGCTCAGTCATTAAGTGTCTCCCTTCGGCTCAGGTCATGATCCCAGTGTTCTGGGATCAAGCTGTGTATTGGGCTCCCTGCTCGGTGGGAAGCCTGCTTCTCCCTCTCCCACTCCCCCTGCTTGTGTTCCCTCTCTCTCTCTCTGTGTGTCAAATAAATAAATAAATAAATAAAATTAAAAAAAAATAAAATACTGAGTAAAAATCTAAATCATTTTGTACTGTAGTATGTATGTAGCTTTCCATATTTTAGGAGGAAAAAGAATTTATTCATGATAGCATTTGAAATTTTTAGAGGAGAACACAAGCATATTTTAGTAACAACAATTCTTTTGAATAAAAAGTGTATAGGGCTTACTAAGGCTATAATAAGGACCAAAAGTCGAGTTCTTTCTATGAATTACTAGCACTCTGTAGGCAGGAAATGATGAGATGGGTTGCAGTATATCTTGGTCTGTGCCAATTATGTCAATGAGATCAGAGGTATATATAAAATATATTTTTAGTGGTTGCACAGCACTTAAGCTGTGGCAGTCTTTATCTTACACTTTTGTGGTTTAGCTTGGCAGATCTGAGATGGGACATAAGCCACAAAGTGCCATGGGTCTTAAGACAAAATGAAGTCATGCATTACCGTAAGGGTTAGGGAGGAGGAAAATCAACATTTTCCAATAGCCGAGCTCTACACGTAGATACTAAAGATACATTTCACTCTTTCTGTATTTGTATCCTATTAAAACTCTGTAAAGGTTGCCTTGATTTCTCTGCCTCTAAATTTAGGGGACTAGGTGTCTGGCCTTTGTTCATGTTCCTGGCTATTACTTGGTGCTATATGGAGTTCTCCAAAGCAGTGCTCTCTGGTTCTTCTCTGTATGCTGTGGGTGTTAACATGATCAGTTCTTTTGTTCACTGGTATTTTGTTGGGTGCCCGTGGTGCAACATGTTGACATTGTAGCTAGTGAGGAAATACTGAGGTCATTCAATTGGTGGGAGAGGTGAGAGTCTAGATTGAAAGGTGAATGTGGAGAAGTGAGGAGACGGTGTGGGTAGACTCCAGACAGACAGGAAGGATGGTGGTGACCGGGAGGCTGACACCTCGAGCTCCCTGGTGCTCGTGACTTGGGATGCCCTCAGTAGAACATGCCTGGACGAGCTCCTGGACTGTGACGGAGTAGGCTGACTGAGAGGCTGCCTTTGGTCTGCATTAATGTTTCAAGTTGGAAAATGGGAAAATTATCACCAGAGTGTAACCATCCCTGGTAAAAGGATGCTTTGTTGAGATAAGCTAATCTTGTTTGTGCTCTAATTACCTGAAAGTGTTAGAATGAGAATACATGTGGTAATATAAAAACAAATGGAGATGTTGATCTTATGGTTGATTTTATTGTGTTTTCCACTCAATCATGACTGTGTCTTGTTTCTGGCACCCAATTATATTACAAGAGGTCATAATATGAATCCCTTATAGGAAATGGTTATTTTTAACCATTTTTTTAAAAAGTGAGGACATTGGTTTTTTTCAAGGGATAATTTGGTTGGTATAAAAATGCTCATTCATTTGAGACATTTTCTTCATGCATATTTCCTGTTATTTTAGCTTCATTTGAGCCAGTAATCTGTGCCCTGTGCATTTGTGTATTATTCCTTCTGATTTGGGGGGCTGTATATTCCTAGGATTAAATCAATCTTAACCATAACACATGCATTATGAGTTCAGGAAGGGAAGTTGGGAACTATCCTCTGAAAAAACCTTTTTTTTTCATTTTTTAGGGATTTTATTTATTTGAAAGACAGCAAGGGAGTGTGCACAAGCTGGGGGTGATGGGAGAGAGGCTCAGAGGGGGAGGGAGGCACAGATTGCCCAACACAGGGCTTGATTCCAGGACCCGAAGATCATGACCTGAGGATGAAGGCAGACACTTAACCCACAGAGACACCCAGGCATCCTGGTTTTTTTTCTTCTCAAAAGACACTATAGGATATCCTGAATTATCCCCATTAAGGTTAATTTTTGTTTCTGAATGGTCATAGATAACTGAAAAGTAATTGAATGATTATTTAAAGATGGGTTGCTAAGATTCATCTGGAGAAAAAAATATCAGCATTACAATTTGCTATTTATTTATCATAAGAATATACTATATATTAGACACTAAATATGCATGTTTGTATGTTAAAATTTCCTAGACTAAATTTGTGTAAGTACATAGTAGATATCCAGTTGTTTTATATTAATGCCTCTGATTATTTTTGGGGTTCATGCTTTGAGCTGCCGTTTTTGAATCAGTTATATGTTTATTTGTTTTGTAGAGACAGATTATTCTTCATGGGAAAGAGAGACAGCCTTTTGTCTTTTGTAAGTGAATTCATGGAATGCATTTTAGAAATGGATTTTCTGTGGCAAGACTTGATCCCACACATTGTTGAAACTTTTATTAGTCAGGCCTTACCAAATTTCCATTTAGCACTTTTCTCCCTCTATTTAAACATTAGAACATGAAGAGAATTTCAATAGCCTAGAAAATTTACGTATATCTATTCAGGGAATCAAAATATTTCCTTTAAAATTTTTTATTTGATTTTGTAATGAAAATTGTGTAGTAAAGGGTGATAATTGTTAGTAAGACAATGTGGAGTAATGGAACTCTAGGGCACCAGTGACCAGCAAAATGAGTTACAATTTTAACGTGGGTTTGTTTTTTTGGAGGGATAGTATTTAAGGTCCCATTTTTTAAAAAATTGCCTTGACACCAGCTCTTAATTATATTTCTGCCTAAAAGCCCTCCTGTAATAATCAGTTAGCAAGCCAAGCTGGAGGAAACTTCACTGTGTGTAAATACAAAGAGCTTGTGCCTCTGTGTGTGTGTGTATGTGTGTAAATGGCACTGAGGAGCGTGTGTATGTGTACGTATGTGTATGTACTTGGCTGTGTGTGTGGTGTGTGTATGTACTGGGGGGGTTGGGTCTTTCCTCCTAAAGATGCTTTGTAAACGTCTTTTGTTTTCATGTATTTCTCTTTCCCTTTGTCTGCAGTCACTTGGATTCTCCTCTGCACCGGTGCCCTAAGTGACAGCCACTGGCAGTAATGAGGCTGCACGCTCCGCTATAATGGAACCCTGTCAGCGCTGCCCATTAAGGCCGTGGTGTGCGTGCCAGCTCTTTAATCCAAAACCCATTTCTTCTTCTCCATCATTTTTCCTTTTACTCGTGGCACTGTTTCAAGTCCCTATCCCCTCATTGTACATGTGGAGGTTCAGGAATGGAGAGTAGTTTAAAAATTTAGGTGAGTCCTTAGAAATTAACAGCTCTAAATGAATCAGATTTATCAACATTATCACTTGCTTCTAGATAACTTTGAATTTTTGTTTAAAGAAATGGGAACACTTTTTTAAATGAGTGGAAATTCTTGATATTTGGTACTTAAATCGTTATCTATTAAGCTGTTTTGTTAGGCAGGCTAACTTGGGTCTAAGTATTCTAGGACTCACTTTTTAATTTATTTTTAAGATTTTATTTATTTATTTGACAGAGACAGCAAGAGGGCAACTACAAGCAGGGGGAATGGGAGAGCGAGCAGCAAGCGCCATGCAGGACCTGATCCCAGGACCCTGGGGATCATGACCTGAGCCGAAGGCAGATGCTTAATGACTGGGCCACTCAGGTGCCCCTAGGACTCACTTTCTATAAAACTAAAAAAACAAAAATAGTTATCAGGAAAAAAATAAGTAAATTGTAACTTGAGGGTGAGATTTATTTGATTATTATATAATGTTCTATATTTGCTGCAGTTCAGTGTTTGAACACAGTAAGATTTTCAATTAAAATTTAGTCCAAATGATGAAAATTCTGTGTGGGTGGACATTTTTGCCTCTGTTGTACCTCTAGTTCTCAGAATGGCAGAAGTACTCAATAAATTTTATTGACTTCATTAATTAATTCATTTTGTAATACAGGCAAACATTACTGTTACAACAAAGGATTTCAATCTAGCTTCTAGGCTGTAAGCAGAATAACCAAAGAAAATATCCTTTTACTTTTATTTTATTTATTTTTTAAAAGATTTTGTTTATTTACTTGTCAGAGGCAGGAGAGAGAGAGAGAGAGCACGAGCACAAGCAGGGGGAGCAGCAGAAGGAGAGGGAGAAGCAGGCTCCTTGCTCAGCTGAAGGCAGATGCTTAACTGACTGAGTCAGCCAGGTGTCTTTTTATTATTAACGTAAATATGTATCCAGGATGAAACTCAGTCTCCAAAGTAAGCTTTTTAACTTTCCACAACCATCCAACTTTGTAATAGTTTCTGTCCTTATAATCAGATGTCAAAATTATTTGTTTTAAACTCCTTACATTTTCCCGATAAGTTTCGTACTAAATGTAGTTAGGTAATTTTTAAAACCCACAGTAACGAAAATCAAAATTTAGTCATTTAATCTCTATTAGAGGCAGCATAACATATATCTTGATTTTTTTTTTTAAGAACACAGTTCAGAAAAGTCTCCTTAAGATTATGTAGTTAGTTTGAGCTACATGAAATTGGCACATTTTTAGATGAAACCTACCAGTTTATATCTTATTTCCAGATTTTGAGGTCAGAAGACATTTGAATTTTTCTCCTGCTCCTTTCTCTCTTCCCCTACCCCGTGTGTGTGTGTGTGTGTGTGTGTGTGTGTGTGTGTGTGTGTATGTGTGTTTAGGGTTTGTGTGGTGAAAAATTTGAATATGGTATAGGGAGTAGCAGCACATGCCACAGAGTTCTAAATAAACCACCCAAGAAACAAGAGTGCTTAAAGTCTCTTTTTTACTAAAAAAGGAGTTAAGGTGGGTGTGGGAGACAAGTGGACTCCACCCAGTAATTTCAGGGCTCTCGTTGATTGTGATGTCATTAGCAATTTGACCCTTGATTATAACCATATGACCGGGAATTTTCACTAAGATTGAGATGTGATCCAACAACCTTTTCTTTTTTTCTACATAAAAGCCCAATTATTGTGGAGGGAAAATAAACATATGTTATGTGTCTTGAAAAATGCTTGAAGAATTTGTCATTGTGGGAGTTTCTTATACTGTTTCAATGAAAACTCAGTATTTAAATTTGTTGCATTTTGAATACTTATGTGAAAGAGGGCATCAGCAGATGATTTTCCTAACATTCCTTCTCCTCCACATTTCCCCCCAAATTTTTGAAGTCAGTCACTCTTCCAGCTCGTGTAGATTTCCCAGTTCTGCAAGGGTCCTCACACAAATGGGTGTTTCAGAGACTGAGCCTCTTGGAGATGTAGATAGTGTTGTCATAGGAGTGGATGTAGTTTCTGCCACAGGCAGAGGCCATGGCTTTTGCAGAAAACATAATTAGACTTAAAGACTAATATACCTGTCCCCCCACACACCCCATTTCTTGACTTTGATTTAGGCTCAAGCAGACTGATACCACCTCTGTCGCATTGAAAACCAGTTTCTAAAGTCCTTATTGTATTCCTATTAGACTCTCCCCTGAGACCTTGGGGGGCCTTCAAATCAGCTAATGGTTGTATTTTTAATAAGAGTGTGATGTAGACTAGGGTCTGTTGAAAGATCTTATAAATCAGAATGTAACTGCTTGAAAGTAATTTAGTTGAGTGGGTAAGTTGTTTGGGGGGAATCTAATGTTAGACTCTAATCTGTTGGAAGGTGACTGACATTAGGAACAATGGACACCAATAAACAGATCTGTGAACAGGAAATTTGTGTATCATGCCCTGAAGAATTATCATGTCCATTGACATCGGGTAAATTTATGTGTTAAACATTGATGATCTTACTGAACCTTCAAGAGGCTTGCATCCTTTTTGTTTATTGTGCTAGGATTGATGTTGCCTGTTAAATTAATATGATATGACTGTTTCTGATTTGCCTGGGTTCTTTTTTTTAATATATTTTTCAAGATTTTTATTTGAGAGAGAGAGAGCACAAGTTTGTGTGCATGTGTGAGCTTGCTCATGGGTTGGGGGAGGGGCAGAGGAAGAGGGACAAGTAGACTCTGCACTGATGGAGCCTGATGCAGGGCTCCATCCCAGGACCCTGAGATCGTGACCTGAGCCAAAGTCAGACACTTAAGTGACGGAGCCACCCAGGCTCCTCTGATTTGCCTTATTTATAATAATTCTTCTAGGGAATATCATCTAGTAATCTTTGCTAAGAACATTACCCATGTATGGTCCTTCCATCACAGAAAAGAAGGAACATATGCCTTTTCCCCCAAGCATCTCACCTTTACTCCCTCAAACATTACTGAGAACCTGACTTCTTCTGAGTGAGATAAATGAGTAATTTTCAGCATATTATCTTAATACTCTTATTGACACAGAATTAAAGACTAAAATTTTGCGTGATGAAGCTCATTCTTGTATGCTTACATTTTTCACATAGAGTAATTTCTTCCATATTGAGCTCTGAGATTTTTTAAAAATTACTCTGTACTTCAGGACAAATCTTTGTTTTATATTATTTTAAAAATATGGTTGGTTTCCTGAAAAAAAGGCTAGAATTTAAAAAACTCTTGAAGTAGCCATCACAGCCAGGTGGTGGTTTGATGGGTGCTTTTTGTTGATGGTGTGGTAGAAGGTGAAAATGGGGGATTCTGGAGTCAGAACTTCTGACTTTTAGTCAAAACTCTGTAGATTAGTCTAATGTACCACTTTTAGGGGTGTCCGAGGTTGTAGTTTTTCTAAAGCATAGTTTGGAAGTGTATAACAAAGGTTCTAAAATGTCCATTTGTTTTTCAAGAATATTACCTAAACTGTTAGGGATATGCAAAGACGTGACCAGAAGAATCTTTCCAGACGGAGGGGAAGATGAGAGGGGAGGAACAATAATTTAAGTCTTCAAGAATACAGCTGTTTCTTAAATTTTCTGTATTTATAGAAGACTGCCCACATTGCCATTCATAATGGAGCTCTGTATTCTTATTTAGTACCAATAACATTTGGGAAAATGTAGCATAGAATATGATTCTGTGTTTATTGGAAAAATATATATCTTGGAATATATGCACTAAGGGACAAATGGACATTAAAGGTAAACCATGAGGATTATGAATATTTCTTTTCGTCTTTAGATGCTGTCTTTTTTCTCATCTTTCTACAACAGGTGCATTATACTCAGTTTGTATTATAATGTTTTTCATATAAGAGCCCTTCACATTTATTAAAACATGATTGTTGAATGCTTACTGTCAAACCCTGTTCTAGGTGCCGAAGGCATAGTTGGAAGATAAAAGCAGATTTTTCCTGTAGAGATTATATAGCTAGAATGAACTTGCTGTACCTATTAGCAGCCCTTCCCTAATGAACAAACAAAAAGGTTATTACTTTTATCGTCTTCACAAAATGAACATGGATATTTTCTACAGACTTGTGATTTTTATGGCCAAAGGTGTTCCTGTTGCTAATGGTGGTTAAAAGGAAAGATGTTGAGGACCATTGTTCATTTTCAACCTTTTACTTGTAGAGCTCAGCCTCATTCCATATGTTGTGATATTTTAGGCCTGGAGGTTAAGTTTGTCAAGACTCTGAGTGTACATATCATGCCTTGTAACTTAGGCATGTTTTATACTTAAACGTCTCTACTTGTAAAGTTAGGAAGTATTATTTTATAAAAAGAGAACTAGGCCTAATTAGTAATTTCAGATACCAAGTGGACGAGTGATATATTTTATTTTGAATTTCATTAGTGGTGAGAGGAAGAGACTCGACAATCGCAAACTGTTACCTAAATTAAATTCTAAATTAGCTCTATAATAACTTTGTAAATGGTATTGCCTTAAGACCCTAAAATACTGTGGTGTCCTGTCAATGTGTGTTTTTTTAAAGTTTAAATTATGTTTTATACTGATGTGTTTACATGCCAAAGCAACCATTCTGCTGTTATTAGACTGAATCTAATCTTAGAGAAACGTAAATAATTTCTTGCAAATTAAAATTGCTTAAGCTATTCAGGTTCATAGTAATAAATGTACTCCAGGTTAATTTTACTTAGTACTTAACAGTATTTTTCAAATGGCTAGAAAAGCAAGGTACCTCGATTAAATCATTTTAGGAGGATGATTTCATACACTGGTATTCTACAAAGTGCTGTTTCTGGAGATATGGTAATGCAGGTGGTGTAGAGTGAGGGTTTTTTTTTTTTTTTTTTTGATGCCAAAATGTTATTTTGATGCCAAAAATAGTTGGGAAATACTGTATGCAAAGTGCTCTTGGAAATAGAAAAGCATGCAAGCATATTGAAGGCTCTGAGAAGTCCTGCAGTAGAGTCCAATTTCAGTTTGTTTAAATTAGTGTTTCTTAAGTTTATTTAACCAGGCAGTTTTCACGTATCTTAATATGCCACACTCTGGTGTTCCATGAACCGTCTTTGGCCAGGGTGGTCTAAGTTCTAGAGCAGTGCTTTAGAAACTGCTATGGTGGGGCGCCTGGGCGGCTCAGTGGGTTAAAGCCTCTGCCTTCGGCTCAGGTCATGGTCCCAGGGTTCTGGGATCGAGCCCCACATCGGGCTCTCTGCTCCATGGAGAGGCTGCTTTCTCCTCTCTCTCTGCCTGCCTCTCTGCCTACGTGTGATCTCTGTCTGTCAAATAAATAAATAAAAAATCTTAAAAAAAAAAAAAAAAGAAACTGCTATGGTAAAGTACTAACTTTTAACATTCTCATCTCTCATAGTAGACTACTCATGTTGACTAGTATCCACAGCTTGTACCACGTGAGTCTGGGTGTGTTGAACTGGCCATTATGCTGTTTGATTTGTGAAGTTCAGTGATCCTGCAGTTGGATGTTGCAGCAATGTCAGGTTACAGTGATACTGTCTAAATGCTCCTCCTCACTTTCCTCATGTTCTGTACCTCCCTCATTTTGGACTGGAGACAGACACTTGCAGACCAGTGGCCAGTGTAGCACACTTTGATAGCACATGTCCAGAGCCTCACTTACTCAAAGTGAGGTCTCCAAACCAGCCACTTGGGATCACCTAGGAGTTTGTTAGAATGTAGCACCTCGGGCTTCACCCCAGACGTGCTGAGTCATGAATCTACATTTTATTCAGAATCCAGGTGTGTTCTGTGCACATTAAAATTTGGGGAACAGGAATCTAGAACTGTGTTCTAATAGAAGTAGAATGAATGCGAGCCACATAGGCAATTTTAAATTCAGCATATCTATATAAAGTGGTAAGATAATCTATATTTTTACAAAATATGCCTTGGAAATTTGGTGTGTATTTGCACTTACAGCACATGTCAGCTCCTGCTGGCCACATTTCCAGTGTTCAGTGGCTGCATGTGGCCAGGGGCTATCATATTGGACAGCTCAAGATCTGGTGTGATATCTGCTCAGCAAATATTCATAGAATGAAAGGGAAAATGTTAATTGGAGACCAGCTCTGTACCAGTTACCTTGCTGCCTCATAATTTGTAGGGTAGGTAGTTTTGGCAGAATAGCATTTAAAGCTAGGTCTCTGACTCCTTCATTCACCATGTTCTTTTAAGCTCTTGATTGCTTTTTTTTTTTTTTTTTTAAAGATTTTATTTAGGGGCACCTGGGTGGCTCAGTGGGTTAAGCATCTGCCTTCGGCTCAGGTCATAATCTCAGGGTCCTGGGATCGAACCCTGCATCGGGCTCTCTGCTCAGCGGGGAGCCTGCTTCCTCCTCTTTCTCCGCCTGCCTCTCTGCCTACTTGTGATCTCTGTCAAATAAATAAATGAAAAATCTTTAAAAAAAAAAAAAGATTTTATTTATCTATTTGACAGACAGAAATTACAAGTAGGCAGAGACGCAGGCGGAGAGAGGAAGGGAAACAGGCTCCCTGCCGAGCAGAGAGAGAGCCCAAAGTGGGGCTTGATCCCAGGACCCTGAGATTATGACCTGAGCCGAAGGCAGAGGCTTTAACCCACTGAGTCACCCAGGTGCCCCGCTCTTGATTGCTTTTTATATTTTTATTTTTTGTGAATCTCTTTAGTGCTCTTCAGTTACAATTTTTCTTATTCTTTAAGAACGCACTTTCCCAGATATTTATAGGTCTTTTTTAACTCCTTTCTGGAAAAAGTGTAAATAGATAAACAAGACTGAGATTATATTATTTTTTTGCTTCTCTAATAATTTCTTGAGTTTTTTTTTTTTATTGTTGTTGTTGTAGTTTGTAACTTAAATCTACTTTGGGAAAAATGATCAGATATGTCTTCTGTTCTAGAAATTCTTTTTCCAAGTTCGATAGGAGAAGCGTTAGGAAATTAAAAGCAATTGGTCAAATGAAATATAAATTGGAGCTCTTTCCTATATAATATGGGCCCATTTGATTAAAAATACTGTTGATTCCTGGTATCCAGAAGGTGCAGAACCTCAGTGTCCTTGGACAACAAAACAAAACGACCAGAGGATGCTGAGATAATGCTGTGCCTACAGATATCCTTATCCTTGGTTTTAACAAGGTGGTAATTGGGAAGGTCTCCTAGCATAAGAGGGAGAGGAGTAAGTACTTCATTATTTTCACCTAAGTGTGCTGGTGAGGTTTTTCAAAGAATCAAAAACAGAAAATAAAAGTATTTCTTGTACTATCTCTAGTTTCGCTCCTACTTATGAGGCTAATAAAATCAGAATAGTGACTCTGTGCAACTTCTAAATGGAAATTCTGCAGCTACTATTACATCCCAGTCATGTACTGCTTGCCTTATTCAGGGAATCCTCCAAAGACAGATGGTAGTACAAGTTCCAGAATTTTAATTAAGAACACATAGTATGTTGTTGACTCATATAGGAACTTAGCAGACTGGAAAAAGCTTGAATCTAGGAATGAGGTATTTCAGGTTTTAACCTTGGTTTTGCATCAACCCAACTTTAATAAATATGTTTCCTCATCTGTTAAAAGAAGGATAAATCAAAACTTACAGGATGGTATTGAGAGGAGTAAATGAAACAATATGATTTAAGATGCTGATGTAAAATTGGACCAACAGAAATTAGTGATCCATACTTTTTTCCTGAGTGAGGGCATGGGGAAATGGGAGTTTTCACATACCAATGATTGGTAGAGTGTTAATCGGGACACACTTTATGGAAGGCAGTTTGAAGAATTTTGACATCCCAACATTGCCATCATGTATTTGTACAGCTAAAGAATAAAGTCTTAGGATCTATGAACACTTGTGCTCGTGATAGCATTTTTAGATAGCAGATCTAAAATTGCAGAGAAATGCCCCTACATTACAAACATGAAATCATAGCAAATCCATACAGTGAGATGTATAGACATCACAATAAATGGCAGAGACCCTTGGGTAGATGTCCAAGACCTATTCAGTGAAAAGAAATTGCAGGATGCTCCTCTTTGTGCAGAAAATATATAAAGGAAAATGTAACTATTAAGTGGGTTACCCCTGAGAAATAGAAATAGGGTTTAGAAGAGAAGAGGACTTTGATTTTTCTCCCTTCTCTGTTGCCAGAGATTTTTGTTAGGAGTAGACAGTACTTTTCTAAAGTATATCAATATTTATAATAGGGAATGTATTGCCTTCTAGCTAACTACTCTGATTTTTGGATAAAAAGACAATTTGGGGGAGGGAGCTCAATATCTTATAATACAGTAATTTTGAAGTTTTGCCAGCCAAGAACTACAAAATCAATTCAAAAGCCTGCATACTCTGTTGAATTTGATTCATTGTGTCAAGTTTGGTCTCGGCGTGATTGTTACGGCGTTTTTATATTAAGCAATCTAGTGTTCTACATTGTGATTCAAGTATTTTCATAACAACTTAATTTGATATTTTGCAAGGATTCAAATGATCAAACTGGATGTGAAAAATGCAGCCTTAAAAAAGTCCTATTGATTCAGTTTTTCCTCACCCATCAATGTGATATAAACTAACGAGGTCTGACTTAATTTTTCTGGAGGTCAGTTTCTAATGCATTTTATTTGTACTGCATAAAGAAAAACGAAAGACAAAATAAATTCAAATAGATTTATTATAGGAGGGGCACACTCTGAATGAGTTGAGCTAAGTAGATCCTAAAACAAATGTGGCTTATAAAAAAAAATACGATAATGTAAGGATTTTTCCTAATCCTGATTAGATTTTAAATTGTCCTTTCAGTAGTTTGCATAATTATAAGGCACTGCCATACAGTGAGTAACAATAGAAAATAACTCATTAATGCCTGTTTCTCTTTGGCATCATTCCAGGGCGTGCAGCTTGATGTTTACAGAGCAGACAGTCTGTAGCATTTCCCTGTCTGATACTGAACATCAAAGATTGCTTGGATTTCTCTGTACTCAGACATTCCTGATTTTGTCTGAAGTGGTAATATCCTGAAAAGCCAATAGCGGCATGAAATTTAAAGTATTTTGGCACTTCCTGGTCCTTGTATATTTTCAAACGTCGTGATATTAGAGAAGTAGATTGGGATTTCTTGGCTTTTAAACAAAGTGAACTGTTACAAATCTAGATTGGAGCATAAGGTTATAAGGTCATTACAATGCTAGTGACTGAACTCCTAATCTCTTTCTGGAGCTAGGGTTTAAAATATCTACCACTTATAAGCCTTTGTGTTTGAGCATTAGTGTATTTTCACTGGTGCTGAGACATTAGATATGCTTCCCTAATTAATAAATAATGAGGTGTTGGATCTAGAGTACTAGAATTTTTTTTTTTTTTAAATTTATTTGGCCGACAGAGATCACAAGTAGGCAGAGAGGCAGGCAGAGAGAGAGGAGAAAGCAGGCTCACCGCCGAGCAGAGAGCCCAATGTGGGGCTCGACCCCAGGACCCTGGGATCATGACCTGAGCCGAAGGCAGAGGCTTTAACCCACTGAGCCACCCAGGCGCCCCTAGAGTACTAGAATTTTATTCCTCATTGTGCAATGTTTTTAAATACAGGTTGTGCCCAGCCATAGTGCATTAGGAAAGAGTTGTGTATACGGCTGATGCCTTGCAAATACTTAGAAAATAAGCAGTTCCTATCTTAACGGGGTTAAACTGATGCCAGCAGCTGTGGGCTTAGACTGATCAGCCCACTTAAAAAAGCAGATCCTGGGGTGCCTGGCTGGTTCAGTCAGAGGAGCATGTGACTTTTGATCTCAGAGTTGTGAGTTTGAGTCCCATGTTGGGTATAAAGTTTACTTAAATGAATAAGTAAAAACTTAAAAAAGGAAAAGAGTGGAATCTGCTGATATATGAACATGAATCCAACTGTGGATCCTAAAATATATATTCTTCATGGGATAGATGCTATGGAACCAATAAAGACCCTCTTCTAAAATAGTTCAGTACTAACATATGGAGGAAATATTAAGATAATCTTAACCAGTCAGCCATTTAATATATAAATTTTTCTGTTGTTTCTTACTGGTAAATTCTTCATTTATCAGTTTGAATCAATCAGAAATAATTATTCGTTGCATCTCTGAATTTTTAAATGTTCTTTGTTTGTGTATGTCTACTTAAAAATATGTATATGTAAATATATATATACATATTTTTAAGTACGTATATGAATGTGTGTGTTTGTGTATGTGTATGTGTGTGTGTGTGTGTGCACGTGCATGTTTTTACTATCACCCAAAGACAGTTGGGCATTTAACAAGGATTACATAGTTGTTAGATTTTTATAAGATAGTGATACATACAATATACGTGTGTGTATATACTCATAGATGTACAGTGCCTCTGTACAGCAGATGTTATCCATATTAAATTGTATTAGTAATAATTAAAATGTGGTGGGTATAGATATTAGTTGAAAATTTGTTTTATTAATTAGAAGACAAAAATTTATCCTTTAACTTTTGACAGGGAATACCAAACTTAGATACTTGTATAACATATTCTTGAGAAAATTACCTGTCTTCCTCAACCAGAAATATGCTTTACTGGTAGCATCTGCCTCCTTTCTGGCTATCATGGTTATGGGCCCTGGACAGCCACGGCTATCAGGGCCCCTAGTTAGGGGTGTCTTCCTAACATTGGAGGTCACCACTTCTGAGGTAGGACTAGCAAGATGAATGTTGAGCTTGTTGACTCTATCTGAATACATGGAAAGGTAACCAAATTCAGGAAATGCCTTTTCTTTTGGACCTCTTTATTTCTGAGCTGTAGAATGAAATTTTCTGCAACAGACATAGATCTATAGATCTATCAGCTACTATATACCTTTCTGACTCCTGAATAACTCTGTCCCTCAGTTCTTCCTGTGAGGAATTTCATTTTGTGCATTAAGAAAGTGAAAAAAACCTCAATCAACATACAGTAACATCTCTTTAAAAAACATATGGACGATTTTGGCTCAAATACATGATTGTATTACTCTCATGACCCTATTTGTTTAGTTTAAAAGAAGACGATCATGACTTAACATTTCAGGGAAGGATAATTCTATCTGCGTTCTGCAGTAGCCACTGCAATATATGGAAAGACCTAATTCCAGAGGTTCTCCAGATATGAGGAGTATCAAACCTAGTATATCCAACGAAATGTTGCGAGATCCTCTCTGTAGAATTCTTGCATTTCAGAGTATGCTCATCAGGCATCGATTTATATTTTGATTATTTTCGTTGATTTTTAGGTTTTCTCCGAAGGGTAAGGATTTGCTGAATGAAATCTAAAATTTAACTTGTAAAAACAATATATAAATGAACCTATTATGAAAAATGCTGTTAAAGAAACTAATTTATTGCTGACATAGTTCGTTATATCAAGCCAACACAGAAGAAAAGATAGAAACCACCTATAGATATGCCATCTGTATTAGTTTCCTAGGACTGCTGTAACGAACTACCAAAAACTGAGTGGTATAAGACGACAGAAATGTTTTGTCTAATAACTGTGGCGATAGAAGTCTAAAACGAGGGTTTTGGCAAGGCCATGTTCTTTCTGAGAGCTCCAAGGGACTTGACTCTTATAGCCTGCAGTGTTTGCGATCATCCTTGGTGTTTGGCTTCTAGATGTATCATTCTGGTCATGTGGCCATCTTTTTTTCTTTGTGTTTTTACATCATTGACTTTCTATGTATGTCTTTTTGCTTGTTCAAACTCTTTTGTTATTAGCAGGCCAGCATACTGAATTATGGTATCCTAGTGACCTCATTTTTATCCTATTTCCAAATAAGGTTACATTCTGAGGTAGTAGGAGTTAAGATTTCAGTGTATTTTTGGCGGCGGAGGCGGGGGGGAATGATTCAACCCATAAAATCATCTGATGATGGAAATGTGGAGGATGTTTATTCATTTAGAAACTGTTTACTGAAAATAAATTATGGGATATGGACAATAAACCAGGTAGTTGTAAACAAACCTCTCAATGATCTGTATCATTATTCATTATTCAGTTATTTAAATAAGGTTGAGAAATTGCATAGAGTAAAGCACAAGCAGAGTTAGCAGAAATTTGTGTGTTAGGAATACCAGTGCCTTGGACTATAGTTAGGAAAAAAAGGTATCATATGAGAAAAAGTTTCTGTGGCTAGTAAATACGTAAAATTCTGGGTTAAATAGTTTAAAAGGGTTCTTCACTGAAGGAATGCTCAGAACTTTGAATATGCTGTTGTGCTTTGAGAATATCCAGCAGGAGAGTACAGTGTTTCTCAAACTTACTTGACCACATAACTCTTCTTTATCAATCATCTCAGGGAATTATGTTCTGGGAAAACACTGGAAACTAATTTAGTGTCAAAAAATTTTGGTTCCAAGAGCAGGTCACTTGATTCTAACTAGATTTTGGAGTAAATCAAATTTGCTAGATCAAACATAGAATTCTGTTCACTAGTAGGTATTTTCTTGCATCTGTCATGGAGGAAATTGGCACTCTCTTGACCAAGATGGACTAGATTTACATGAGAGTTTTGTAGATTTCTGAAAACCTTTGGTTTAGTCCCCAGGGCCCTGAATTATCTTTGTAACCATTAGATTTCTTTAAGTTTTTAGTGACATTTTAAATGCTATTTTGGACTTTGAAAACATGGCATGTACTTTTGAGACAGTACCATGTTACTGATTATGTATCGACTTGAGGAAACATGAGACTGTGTACCAAATTATATTAGGAAAATCTTAACAGTGAATACACTTATAGTAACAGTTTAAAGCAGGAACAATTCTTGTCTTCACTCTGAGAATTCTGGAAAATGAGTAGGCCAAGTAGTAGTCTTAATAGCATTAAAAACCACAGAAAGTCTAAGAGATGTCTAAGTGTCTAGCCTGACCCTGTCCAATTTGGTTGGGTCTGGGATATGGATGGGATGGGACTGGGATGTTTCTGTCTCTTAATAGCTTTATTGCTATTGTCTCTACCTTTTGGAAACCCATTTGGAGTCATGAAGTTATGGCCAATCTGGGGTCTTGTGGGGACTCTTAGACCTAATTATCCTCCCAGAATATGGAAATGAAAGTAAAATTTTCCTATAGTTTTCCAGGGACAGAATCCCCCAAGGATCACTAACTTGCCTTGCCTGTGTTTTCTTAATAATGGCCCACCTCCTAATTCATCACCTTTAGTATTCCATAGCTGTGAATCAAGCTTGGCAAGGCCATTCAACCTGAGTGGTTCCACAGAAGAGGAGGTGGTGAACTTTGTAAGCACAGGTCAAATAATGGTGCAGGATTAAACATGAACTCTTTGGACCTCTAAGTCCCAGAGTAATGATTTACCAAATTTTCAGACTCCAGTATCTCATTAAATGTGTCTGTTTTGAGTTTTGTGAATGTCATTGCTATTCAATTTTTAAAAAATCAGCTCTCATTGTCATTTGTTTTGTATTTAACAGTATAATGGCCAAAACATTCTACATGCTGGCACAGTGATGGTTGAATGGAATGAAAAAGTTCCTGATACATATATTCATAGAAAAGCTAAGTGAATGCTCTTTGGAGCCAGATAACACTTTGAAAGGTTACAGTGTTCCAGAAATCGAAAGTCAGGGTAGTAGACAATGGGTCTTGGTTGCCTTTTGGGGGCCTGTGTTGAGTCATGCAGCCTGTGGTATTTTTTTGGTTCGCTGAGTAATTCTGGAGGGCTTGATGAATTCCTCTCTTCTGCCTTAATGATGGCTCAGTTTAAAAAATGGATGTAGAGACTCCTATATTTTTAAAAAATGATTGTCTATTCACGTTAACAGCATGGAAATGTAAAACATTTATTATTATTATTGATTATCTTCTTATTCAAGGCTACTCCCTATTAAAGAGAGGAAGCCAGGAACTTTCTATTCATTAAAGCTTCTTAGGGAAAAGCAGAAGACAGCAGGGGAACCTCTGGGATAGATGGAGACTTCCCTCTGCAGTGGCAAATGAGGGTCCGGAGATGTTCTTATTATCTGGCTGATAAATGGAAGGTCAGCTCATCATTTCAAAAATGCGCAACATTGATCAGTGTTCAAGCAATAGTGTCTGGGTGGAACACTTTGATGATTTATAGGCATGTCCTGACATTTTGGAAGTGGAAAAGGAGGTAGATTTGGGGGTATATTGAAGATTATTATTGTGGTGTGCATTTCAATTTCTTGAGGAACAACCAGGCAGTTGATTCATCCCCAAGCATGAATCCACAAGACACTGGTGTTTTTATTGAGATCATATGCAAAAGTTTTTGTGGACTTAGAAATCAGGGAGATTCAAATCAAAACCACATTGAGATACCTTCTTATACCAGTTAGAATGGCCAAAATCACCAAGTCAGGAAACAAGAAGTGTTGGAGAGGATGTGGAGAAAGGGGAACACTCTTACACTGTTGGTGGGAATGCAAGTTGGTGCATCCACTTTGGAAAACAGTGTGGAGATTCCTTATGACCCTGCAATTGCATTACTGGGTATTTACCCCAAAGATACAGATGTAGTGAAAAGAAGGGCCACCTGTACGCCAATGTTCATAGCAGCAGTGGCCACAGTTGCCAAACTGTGGAAAGAACCAAGATGCCCTTCAATGGACGAATGGATAAAGAAGATATAGTCCATATGTACAATGGAGTATTATGCCTCCATCAGAAAGGATGAATACCCAACTTTTGTATCAGCATGGATGGGACTGGAGGAGATTATGCTGAGTGAAATAAGTCAAGCAGAGAGAGTCAGTTATCGTATGGTTTCACTTACTTGTGGAGCATAAGGAATTACACAGAGGACATTGGGAGATGGAGAGGAGAAGTGAGTTGGGGGAAATCGGAGGCAGAGACTAACCATGAGAGACTGTGGACTCTGAGAAACAAACTGAGGGTTTTGGAGAGGAGGGGGTGGGGGGTAGATGAGCCTGGTGGTGGTATTAAGAAGGGCACGTATTGCATGAGCACTGGGTGTGGTGCATAAACAATGAATTTTGGAACACTGGAAAGAAATGGAAAAATAGTTCTTGTGGACTTAAGTTATCCTTATTTAATTGGAGAAGCTGTGGAAATGTATTTGGTTCAGTCATCTAAACTTAGAACAAACTTTTCATTAGAAATCCCATTGAGAACTGGAATTTCTCCCTTTCCCTTAAATCAGGACTTCCAATTTAATTTAATATATTATTTTTTTAAAAGTAGGCTCCACACCAGCATAGAGCTCATTGGAGGGCTTAAACTGAGGACCCCAAGATCAAGACCTGGGCCCCAGGACTTCCAATTTTAAATACATATCATCAAACTATATTCTGAAGCTTTAGATCTTCGCTTTTGTGTATGTAACTCATTATTACCCAAGACAGTTGTCTTCAGGCAACAGTATGTTGTTTCTTTGGACAAACAAATAAGATGCTTATGTATAGCGGCAACTTAATGTGTCCATTCTGTCCAGTCCAGGATATCTTGAAGCATTCCAAATGACTTTTATGGAGAGGTAGCTGTCTAAGACCTACTAAATTCTGATGTAGCACTTTAGTTTGGCAGGATTGAAACCATTTACATAGAGAAAATTTTATAGGAAAAAAATATATTCTAATATTGCCTATGCATGTATTAAGTGGAGAGGAAAAAAAGAAAAGAGCTGACCATATGACATCTAAATGATTTGTTTTCAGTTCAGGCCATTAGTTTCTTGAGGACAGTGCTATCTTTTACCAGCTGATGTCTTTGACCCTTGTCATTACCTGACTCAAGGAGTTCAGGTTGAACAACATTTGCAGTAATTTTGAGGGGCTTTCTCAATAACCAGTGAAGTGAAGTTTTATGTTTGATTCATTACAACTTTAAAATCTTAGTTACAGATCTACAGGATATGAATATAATTTGACTGTGATGGCGGTCACAACCCCACTGAGGGAGAAAGGTATATTTTCCTCACTTTTTTTGTAAGAGGAAAGAAACAGGAGCAGAAAAGGTACATGATAAACTTTCAAAGTTGCAAATAAAGATTTACTCATAAGAATGAGGAACTCACCATTCTGACTAACCTCATATTTTATGAAAGAGAATAAGCTTTCCAACAATCTTTAGTTCTTTGGAATTACCTGTGAATTCTGGGAATGGGTGAATTGTTTGGTTTTTCAATTTTAAATGCATGAAAACTTGGAAAACTAGAGGGCGCCTGGGTGGCTCCGTTGGTTAAGCGTCTGCCTTTGGCTCAGGTCATGATCCTGGATTCCTGGGATTGAGCCCCATATCAGGCTCTCTGCTCAGCGGGGAGTCCCTCCCCCTGCCCGTGCTCAGGCTCTCTCTCTCTCTCAAATAAATGAAGGAAATCTTTTTTAAGAACTTGGAATAGTAGAAATACAACAAATTAGAATTTTATTAAAAATGTTTCAATTTTGTTAGATTTATTTAATTCTGTCGACATTGCTGCCTGCTTGTACTTAGGAAGTAGTTAGGTGACAGCAGTTCTGCCTCCCTTATGGAACTGAAGTAGATGATATATAATGTACGTGAAAACAGCTGGAAAAAACATAAAGCATGTTAACATGGCTTATCTCTGGGTGACTGACACATTGATGTCTCTTACATTAGCTTTTTGTGCTTCTCGGGATATAAAAACTATAGCCATATAAGGCATTATTATTTTAAAAATTTATTTAGGTAAACTGTACCTACCCTAAAATTCATTCATAGCAGTGTACAATTCAGTGCTTTTTAATAAATTTCTAAATTGTGCCACTATCACCACGATTCAGTTTTAGAAAATTGCCATCAATCTCCAAGTCCCTGTGGGTATTCTTGTAATCATTGTCATTCTGGGCAATTACTGATATCTTTTCTGTCTTTATAAATTTGCATTTTTCCATTTCATATAAATGTATCATGGAATGTTTAAGTCTTTTGTGCCTGGCTTCTTTCACTTAGCATAATGTTTCTGCGGTAACACTATCAGTAATTCATTCCTATTTATTATTAAATATTGCTCCATTTTATGAATATGTCATATTCACTTATGTATGGACATTTGGATTATTTTTTGGCTGTTATGAATAATAATGCTATGGGCATTTGTGTACAAGTCTGTGTGTGAACATGTGTTTTCATTCTTCTTAGATTCCTGGGACTAGAATTTTTGGATCATATGTCTGTTTCACTTTAACAAAACTGCCAATCTATTTTCCGAAGTATCTAGATTAGTTTCCACCAGAAACAGACAAGTGATTCCAGATTTTCCACATCCTCACCAACATTTGGTATTGTCTGTCTTTGATTTTAGCCATTCCAATTGATAGGTAGTGGTGTGTTTCATTGTGGATTTAATTTGCATTCCCTAACGAATAATGATATTGATCACTTTTTCAGATCCTTATTAGCCATTTTTCATCTTTGATAAAATATCCATTGAATTGTTTTGTCAACTTTTAAATTGTTTTGTTTGTCTACTTATTATTGAGTTGTAAGACTTCTTTATATATTCCAGATACAAGCCATTTATATGACTTACAAATAATTCCTCACTCTCTGGTTTGTCTTTTCATTTTCTTATTGGTGTTTTTGAAGTGGAAAAGTTTTTAGCTTTAAGGTCCACTTTTTAAATTTTTTAATTTTAGGCTTTGTGATTTTTGGAGTCAAGGTATTATTAATTGATAACATTATAGATTTTGAGTTCAGCATCCCTACTAACCTGTTTAGATAATTAAAAAATGAAAAATGAAACAGTAAAAAAGGGCATGAAGGATGTCCTGTGAGAAGTTTTCTTTGTAAGAAATATTAAGGGAAAGAAACCTGAGCTGATGGTTACAGTGCATGATTGTGAACTCTGCGTTGGCACCTGGGATTACTGGGTCCCTGTGAACAGTGGTGGTGCCTGAGGACTGGCCTGGCTTCTTGTGATGACTGAGTCCTTGTATTGACACTGTTTTGCATAAGAAAAATGGTAAAAACCTCTGTGGGAGAAATATCCACTCTATGGAGTCCCTCATCACATTAACACTCCTATGTTCCAGCTCTATCACATACAAGCTTACTTTTATAAAGAGTAAAACATGGAGTTTTAACCCCTTGCATAGATTTTTCTGGTAAGAATGTGTTTCCAAGAAGTTTATGTTTTAAAAGTCTTTAGGCATTGTGTTGTTTGCTCAGTTATTTAAAAAAAAAAAGGTAAAAGATATTAATGATCTTTGAAGCCCCTTTTTGGAAGCGGTCTCATCTAACTTAACTTCACTCTTTGGATTTCTTTCTTTTTTTTTTTTTTTAAAGATTTTATTTATTTATTTGTCAGAGAGAGAGAGAGCGCGCGCACACGAGTGCACAAGCAGGCAGAGTGGCAGGCAGAGGCGGAGAGAGAAGCAGGCTCCCTGCCGAGCAAGGAGCCTGATGCGGAACTCAATACCAGAACCCTGGGATCATGACCTGAGCTGAAGGCAGTGGCCTAACCGACTGAGCCACCCAAGCGTCCCACTTTTTGGATTTGTTACGCAGAGTGACACTATTCTGTGGATTTTATTTTTCTCTTGCTCTTAACCAGCATGCTGGTATTAATACCAGGAATGACGGATGCCTGCAGCAATCATGTTCCAGAAGCATGCTGTTACATACAAAGTGCTGTAGAGGACGCTGCTGCTGAGATAGTAGCATCAGGACAGAGGTAGTGCAGGGAAGACATCTCTGTCTTCTCATTGAATATTCTACCTTATTCTAATAGGACCCCATCACAACTTGTCTAACCCCTTGGTCTCGGGGTGAGGGCTTTAAGCTAATTTCAATTTGATTTCTAGCTCTTCTAGTTACTAGCTGAATGACCTTGGACAGGCTATTTGACCTTATCAGTCTGCGATTTCATTGCTTATAAAATGGTATCACGATATCTACTTGTACTAGATTATTTTAAGAAGGAGGGAAAATGCACATAGATCACCAGACATCATGATTAGCATATGGTAGATGCTTCATTGGAGATAGGAGATTGTTACTATTATTGTTAACATTTTATTTTCTAGATTCTTGATCATCCAGAGAACCCTGAAATACAGAAATCTGAAGAAGGAAAAACAGTCATATTGGAGGTAGAACAGATAGACTGAACACGATAATGAAACTTAATTTTTTTTTAAGTGGGGGGCAGGGGAGTGTTGTTGATTTTTCCTAATATTCCAGATAGGAATTCATGCATTTCTCTTCTCAAGATACGTATTTTTCTTCTTTTTATATCCTCAAAAGTAGAATCTTTAAGACGTTTAATGGTGGGGGGGACCCTAGCATGAAGGGAGCCTCTATCTTTGAGAGGTTTGAGCCTTCTGTAAAAGCTGCAGAGTGTTCTGAGGTCTATGGAATTCCCATATTTAAGTCATTTATTTGTACGCCCAGGCCCTCAAAACTTGCAAGGTCAGAAGAGCCAAACCAGTTTTTGCTTTCTCTGAAATAACACTTCCTCTCTGGTACGAGTTATGCAACATTTTTAAGCCTGAACACAAAATTCTCTCTACATTTCATTATTAAAAGGTGTTAAGATGTTGCAGCTTTAACATAAAATCAAGTTAAAATTCTATTATATTGCAGTAGGCAAAGTTCAAACATCATTAGATAACCTAGACATGAAGTGAATAGTTTCTCTCTTGATATTTATGTATCATTCATTATTAAAGTGAGTAATTTATTTAATTAACAGCTGCTCAAAAGATTGGTTTTTCTGTCTTTTAGATTAATTTTACTAAAAGTGTAGGAAAACTGCAAGATAAAATGACTCTGTGTTTTTTCATGCTTAAAATTCCTAATTTCTCTCTAACATATATTTCCGCCATAATTACACATCTAAATTTCTGAGCTCAAGTACAGATTTATCCATACTAATAGAAATAAAATCTCTCCTATTGAATTATTGTCTCTTATTGAATATTGTGACATTTAATTAGTTCTCATTAAAAATACTGTTGTGCTATCTTGACAACTAGGCCACATTATGTATTAAAAATACTCCCAATATGTATGAATTTAATGTATGTGCAAGTCTTAAGTGTCAAAATTAGTTATTGCAACATGTAATCCACATAAGCAGGAGCGGACCTTGTACAGGTACCACTCTGTAAATGGGGTATATAGCTTGATGTGGCTTCTTCTGCAGACACATCTCCCCCTTTGGCTAGGAAGATCAAGTCTTCGGTTATTCTCAGCAACCCAAGTCAGACTATCCTTCCATTGAAAGACTTCTTGTTTTTTGGAGGACACTTGTGATATTTGATTTCTTTGTTAATGATTTCAGTATTCAATATTCCAGACAAAACTAGGGTGCTGTGTCATGTATTTCTCTTGTAATTGAGATGAGACAAAGACAGGAGAGATATTGGCTATTATAAGTGGAGTGATGGGCAATGTTCTTTCTTAATGCCTCATCAGCAGCAATTATAACAAATTACTTAATGCACTCATTAATATACTCAAAACATGAATAGTATTGCATGTCTGTTTAAACACCACCTGGTGGATATCAATAGACCACCAACGATCCGTTGACCATATTTTGATAATCACTGCTTTAGAACTTCAAATGCCTTGGAAATGACACAAATAATTTAATTTTGATTTAAAGATATTCTAATGAGCTCCATAACTGCCTGCTGTATTTGCAAGTAGAATTGCTTCCTGTGACTTTTACAGAAATAGGAAGCCAGTCATATTGCATGGTTGCTGTAGAATTTTACCTTTATGGTATATTTATTTTTGGAGCCTGAGCTCAAGATCTTTCTAGTTTCTTCTGAATGATCCTGTGTGCTTAGTTTGCTCAATTTGATCAGTCCTGTGTTGGTTAAATTCTCTTAAGTTGACTCCAGAGAAAATTCCAATGAGCTAAGCATTTTGATGTGAAAAGGAAACTGAGAAAACTATGCAGTAAATAACATTTAGGATATAACAAAATGGCTCCAAGAGTGGCTGTAAATGCTTTCTGTTTATTTGTCCCTATGTAGCTGAGATTGAAGTAGATCGAGCTCAAGCTGGAATCACGGCTACTTTAGTCATTAAACTTCAACATTCGGATGCCACTTTATTAAGAGTCCTTTATTAAGTGTTCTTCCAAACAATTTTGCACTATCAAGCAATTTTCAGACACATAAAAGAAAGAGATAGCTTGAAAATATTTTTTAGATTAAGATATTTTATTAAAAATGAACTTGATGGAGCAAATCATAACACTACAAATTTGGATCCACAAAAAGATGATAGAGGTGGAAAAAGTAACGTCCGATATTGAAAACTGTCTCTGACAAGGCAAGTCAAAACATGATAGGCTGGGAAAACCTGGGCTCAGTGGTTTAAGCCTCTGCCTTCAGCTCAGGTCATGATCTCAGGGTCCTGAGATCGAGCCCCGCATTGGGCTCTCTGCTCAGTGGGGAGCCTGCTTCTCCCTCTCTCTCTCTGCCTGTCTCTCTGCCTACTTGTGATCCCTCTCTCTCTCTGTCAAATAATAAAATCTTTAAATAGCAAAACAAAACAAAAAAACATGATAGGCTGGTAAGTACAACCTTTGGAGTTCTGGAAAAAAGAGAATCCGGAAACTACCAGGATTGTATCTAAAATGGGGTGTTTAGTTTGGTTTCGTGAGCAGTTAATATTCGTTTTGCTTTTAGAAGCAGAGCCACATGTTAGAATTTATGTAGTAAGATGAATTTTCTGGAAACGATCCCTAAGTTTCTTCAGTCATTTTGGAAGAAAATGTCAATGTTTTCCTGCAAAGAAAACACCCTTTGCATAAGGATGGTTCTTATTAAACATCACATCTGTAAGGTTAAATAGGTAATGAGAATGCCAGCTCATCCAGTCAACATTGTTCTCGAGGCTGTACATTGAAAGAGAAAATAAAAATCTCCAGGCACTTAAAAGACCAGCTTAAACCCAATGTACTCCTTTCTCTTTCTCCAAAGGTGGGTTCCTATCATTTCTAAACATTTGCTATATAATCAGTTTCAGGAAATTTAAAGCACAGTATACTTTTGCAAAGAAAACAATGCTTTCAAAGGGTGTTGAGTTTCTAAACAAGTGCTAGATAGTTGTAACAAAGAGGTAGTAACATTGGATTTCAACTAAAATTCACTATTGTCTAAAATACTAAACTTAGGCTTTTAAGCATGTTTATTGAATTTAACAATACTTTATTTCTATCGTATAGGGAGTTTTCATACAAGTTACATACTCACATGAAATTTTATATATTTACACATGGCAGGTACAGGTGTTAAATAGTGGATTACCAGTAATTTTCTTGCCTGAGCGTTTAGAAGAATGATGAGTGATTTGAATTGCCTCTTTGAAATTTCTTTAAAATTCATGATTCCCATTTGGTTGCACATATTCACATTACTTGAATCTCAACCACGTGAGGATGTTTTAGTCCATTCCACAATTCAGGAGACCCAAACTCAGAGTAATTCACTTTAAAGCATACATGTTTTAATCAAGCTTTTTTTAAAATCCAAATTTAAAAAGCCTTCTCAATTTATCATAAGAGATATTTGTTATGGTGCATTCTCATGTACATTGAAAGCTTGGAAATGAAGTCCATTTGGACCATATGGTGCCTGGTCTGGCAGACTGGGAGCGGATTGTCTGAAGTCATTTGTTATAAAGGTAAGCCATTCACCTGTCACAAACACGGCAGCACTTTCACAGGGGCGGTAAGATGGGGTCCCTTCCAAGTAGGGGAGTGTGGATAGGATTGGCGTCTCAAAATAGAGCTGCTACAGAGCAGGACTAAAATGCACACCTGGGTCTTCTCATTTCAAATGAAAGATCTCCACCCCGTGTACTTGCGGTTAAAGTTAAGTGATTAATTATTCATTTAAAATACTTTGAATAATTTCATGGATCCTAGAATTTTAAGTTTTGATCATCCTTTTAAATAAAATATGGGACCTAAATATTTGAACGCTTTCAAGATTTTCGGAGTGAAATTTGAATATGATTTATTTTTTCTTTGACTTTCCCTCTCCTCATAAGTAACACTTTTTTTTTTTTTTTAATATTTTATTTATTTGACGGAGAGAAATCACAAGTAGGCAGAGAGGCAGGCAGAGAGAGAGGAGGAAGCAGGCTCCCTGCGGAGCAGAGAGCCTGATGCGGGGCTCGATCCCAGGACCCCGAGATCATGACCTGAGCCGAAGGCAGAGGCTTTAACCCACTGAGCCACCCAGGCGCCCCATCCTCATAAGTAACATTAATAAAACCTAGGAACATTAAATAAAAATGTCTTAAGACAGAGAAGTGGAGTCAGACTTCTACACTGTTCTGGCTGTGGAGCATGTGTGTAAGCTGGAAAGTGATTGACAGAACCAAGGGATGCTTGTATATAGATTAACCTCCCGAATTTAAGCTCTCAAGGCAGCACCCCAATTTCAGCATAGCCTACAACTAACAACCCTCAAACCTCTGTACCTTACAAAAATAAATCTTCACAGAAAATTTTTGTTGTGAATCAGCTGTAACACCATTCTGCATTTTCTTTAATGGATTCCTGCCTGGAAGGCAGGAGGATATTGCTGATCTTGTGTCAAAGAGAAAGAGTTAATGCACAGTGCACTGGTTCTTAAAGCCAGAGATGCGGTATACCACTTGTGCCTACATTTCATTGGCCAAGTCAGGTCATGTAGCTATGGCTGAGTTAAACTGGTAAATCTTTGTGCAGCGAAGGGGCATCATGGGGGCAGGGGGGTTGGGGAGAGCAGAACAAACATATAGGTAAACAGAAATCCAGTCTGCCACAGCCCCGTTTTAACATTTTTACTTATTTCCCAGAATCCCCAGAGGCAGGGGGGGCCATCACTGATCTTTTGTGTTATGTTAGTCAAAACGAATATGTAAGACTATATGGATTTTGATAGCATGTATATGTGTATGTATTCACATATATATATATGTATGCACACTATGCCTACATTTAACAGTTACCTTTTTAGTCTTGAGATCTGCATTTTTTTAATCCTTATCAGTACTTACTGCCTCTTACAATTTTAAGTGTTTATAGTGTACTATGCACAATAGAACATTTAGACTATATTATCTCTGATCTTGAGTTTATATTCTAAAAAAAAAATATATATATATATATATATATATATATATATATCTTCATTTTATTAAAGATTTATTTTAGGGAGAGTGTGTGTGTGAAGCTGGGGGAGGGGCACAGGCAGCGGAAGAGGGAGTCTGATGTGGGGCTCAGTTCTAGTGCCTCCAGATCATGACCTGAGCCAAAACCAAGAGCGGTCACGCAACTGACTGAGCCACCAAGGCACCCCTGGGCTTTATTTTTTAGAGAAGTTTTAAGTTCACAGCCAAATTAGGGGAAGGTACAGAGATTGTCCATATATCTCCTACACCCACAAACACATACCTCCATCATCAACATCCTTCATCAGAGTGATACATTTATTGTCACTGAGGAACCTACATTGACACAAAATCCATAGTTTACATAAGGATTCCCTCTTGGTGTAGTACACTCTATGGGTTGGAATAAATTTATGATGATACATATCCACTGTTATAACCTTATAAAGAGGTGTTTCATTGCCCTGAAAATCTCTGTGCTCTACTTATTTGTCCCTTTCCCCGACCAGCGCCTTACAACCACTGAACTTTTTATAGTCTCCAAAGTTTTGCCTTTTCCAAAATATCAAGTTGGGATCATATAACTGGTAGCCTTTTTATATTGGGTGTTTCTACTTAATAATAGGATTTTTGTTTCCTCCATGTTTCCTCCATATTCATGGTTTGATAGTTCATTTCTTTTCATTGTTGAAAGCATTGTTTGGATGTCTTGAAAGCATTGTTTGGATGTACCACAGTTATTCATCCATTTGCTTACTAAAGGATGTCTTAGTTGCTTCCAATTTCTACTAATCATGACTAAAGGTGCTATATATATCTGTGTGCAGGTTTTTGGGTGGACATAAATTTTCAGCTGCTTTTGATGAGTCCTAAGGAGTGTGATTACTGGATCCAATGGTTAGGGCATGCCATGTTTCCTTAAACCACCTGTCTTCCAAAGTGACTGCACCATTTTGCATTCCCACCAGCAGTAGATGAGAGCTCCTATTGGATCACATCCTCACTCACACTTGGTGTTGTCAGTGTTCTGTCTAACATGTGTGTGCTGATATTTCACTGTGGTTTCGCTTTGCATTTACCTAATGACATATGATGTGCGGGGTTTTTACAGATGCTTATTCGCTTCTTTATTTCTCTTTTAGTGAGGTGTCTATGAAGATCTTTGGCCCATTTTTTAATTGGGTCATTTGTTTTATTATTTTTGAGTTTTAATAGTTTACAGTCCTTTAGCAGATACATCTTTTCTCCCTGTGGCTTCTCTTTTTGTTTTCTGGACAGTGACTTTTGCAAGACAAAAATTTTTAACTTTAATGAAATCCAGCTTATCAATCCTTTTGCCTTCCCCCCGCCCCATGGATCATGCCTATAGTGTTGTATTATAAAAAGGCCCTTGCTAAACCCTAGGTCATCTGGATTTTCTCTTATATTATCTTCTAGGAGTTTTATAGTTTTGTATTTTACATTTATGTCCGTGATCCATTTTAATTTTTATAATGAATATAATGTAATATCTAGATGACGATTATTATTTTTTGCATGTGGATATCCAGTTATTCCAGCACTATTTTTTTGAGCAAAAAAAAACCCCAAACTTTTATTTATTTATTTTTATAGATTTTATTTATTATTTGATAGAGAGAGACACAGTGAGAGAGGGAACACAAGCAGGGAGAGTGGGAGAGGGAGAAGCAGGCTTCCTGCTGAGCAGAGAGCCCGATGCGGGGCTTGATCCCAGGACTCTGGGATCATGACCTGAGCTGAAGGCAGCTGCTTAACGACAGCCACCCAGGAGTCTGATAAATGACAAACTTTTAAAATGGAATTTTTGTTTGATATTTTCAGCAAAGTGCTGAGAAGTATTCTGTAGGGTGAGATTCTTAGCCCCACAGTTAGAGAGTAAAGGAAGAGGAATAATTATTGAATGGCAACTCTGTCTTAAGCATTGTACTATACAGTCCATGTATATTATTTAGACTTTGTAACAACCTGAGTTAGGTATTGATCTACCCATACACAATAAGGAAGTTCAAATGTAGAGCTTAAATGCTGCTTCCAACCAGATTCACTTAGTGTACACACGCATGCATACACACACACAAATGAGCACAGGCTCTGGGAATAAGCCTGTGTTTGAATCTGAACTTTGCCACTTTCTAGCTATGTGGCCTCTGTCAGATTATGTAACTCTTTGTTTTCAGTTTCTTCATATAGTGTGGGTAACAATCACTTCTATTTTATAGGACTTTTTAAAGAATTAATGTCTGTGAATTGTTTACTGCCAGGCCTGGTGCATAGTAATTGCTCAATAAAGTAGATGTTAGCTATCACTCAAACCTAAACTTGTCATTTCTTTCCATCTGATAATACTAATCTTGAGAAGGGAAATAGTAGCCATGATTTAGGCCTGGTTTCATGGACAGAATACTGAAATTTAAGAGAAGGTGCCCATGTTATATCACAGGAAATGATACTGGGATTCTTCCACATGGAGACATAAAGTATTAATAGTGGTATAAAATGTAGTATGACACTTTTAAAACACATGTTGCCATAATGAAATAATAAAGAAGAAACCATGAAAGCAACAAGTGGAGAATTAAAGCTCAATGTCAACGTAAGACAATGTCTGTCAAGATTGTAGCCAAACTCTGATTAGTCTATTTTTAATAAGAAAAAATAAACCCATATCTGCAAAGGATTGCTAATTGTTAATACACCATTCCACTGAGGTACTTTTTTTCATAGTAAACTCATGGGAGGGTGTTTGGGTGTTTGGGGACTCTTTTCCTTTTTCTTTCTTTTTTTTTTTTTTTTTTTGAATGAATACATCAATGTAGTGGTTTTATCTGTAGTCAGTTTATGGACGTTTAGAAATTTGTATTCATATAGTAGTTGTGGTAGCTTATCTTTGCGGACGATTCACCACATGCTAGGTTTTTCAGGTATTTACTCATTTAATCTCTTCCAATAGTCCTATGAGGCAGGTGGTGCTGTCATACCCATTTTACAGATTATGAAACTGAGGTACAGAGAGATCAAGAAACGTGGCTAAGATCATATGCCTAACTGATATGTGATTGTGGCTGAACTGAGATTCATATCAAGGTGGTTCTGCCCCCAGAGCCTGCATTTAAGCATTCTCTAAGGGAGCATGTAAATTGTTTTCATTCTCAAAAACTCTGAGAGAAACAGTGTATTTATCATTGTTAACTGCTGCATGAACTATTTAAACATCCTGTAGTTTGGACTGAAATTACAGCCAATTCTTTGAAATACAGGGTCTACGAGGGAAACTAACAAGTGCAAAGGTTTTGGTGAGGAACGAGATGGGATTAGGTTTTGCAGGGGGAGTTAGGAACTGAGGTGCACGTGGACTGCACTCCATCTCTACAGGTGTTTGTTTCCTCTAAACATAAGTGCATAGGCACTTAGCGTCCCACCTCAGTTCTTACCCTTCCTCGCTTCTTCTTTGTTGAGTGTGTGGTCCCCCTAGTCTGAAGAGAAGCTCCAAGTTAGTTTCCCAAAATCTTTGTTGCTGTTAGTATTTCATTGAAAATAGTACAGCATTTCTTTTGTCCTGTTTTTCATTTACTGCACTTTTTGAGACAATATAACTTTAAATATTATATGTAATATTTGGTTCTTTTTTTTATAGAATTTTTAGTCTTTTCTTTTTTTTCAAAGATTTTATTTATTTATTTGACAGACAGAGATCACAAGTAGGCAGAGAGGCAGGCAGAGAGAGAGCAGGGGAAGCAGGCTCCCCGCTGAGCAGAGAGCCCGATGTGGGGCTCAATCTCAGGACCCTGAGATCATGACCTGAGCTTAAGGCAGAGGCTTTAACCCACTGAGCCTCCCAGGTGCCCCTGTAATATTTGGTTCTTGAGGTTAGGAAGTTGTGTTCACTGTACCTCTTTTGCATATAATGTGATGAGCCAATTATTATCCTGACCAGTTAATCCATTCACTAATAGTGGCTTGTGGGTTTTATAAAGAAAGATGCCCTTGTAAAAGGGTGTTCGAATTCTAAGTGTTGCAGTTGGACAATTAATTCTTACATTCTTTTGAGGAAATGTTCCTGCTAGACCTTGTTCATCACCAAAGCAGTTTAGTGGAATGTAAAGACAGCACTAAAATTCATAAACACAAAAAAGATGTTTACCATTGCATCTTTCTTTCTTTCTTTCTTCATGTGCCTTGACTTCTATGTGAAAGTCAAGAGACTTGGACAGGAATTACTGCTTTTATTACCAAATATTTTGACCATTGTTGTCCATTGATGTTATTACATCCTCGGGGGAGGTAAGACTCTAGATGTTTAGACAAAATGTATATTTCATTCCCACAAGTTTGGTACATAAAGGAGTTGCTGAAAAGCTCATAACTTTGAGTGCTATATAAGATAATAATTGTTTCTTTCGCACCCTATTTAAGCTTCAACTTTATTGTAGAAATGTTGCTAAATAGCCTCAGGGAAGACGTATTTTCAGGAAAGAGGTTGAGAAGTAAATACTGAATACTTTTGTTTACAAAGAAATTTTAAAAGTCAGTCTGATGGTATGTTTTCACATGAGTCTTCAGCTGAATAACATTAGGAGGTATCAGGGTGGCATTTGGAATGTAGCTGAGAGGTAGCATGGGATGAAGGACACAGAGTCCGGACTCACAATGCCTGAGATTGAATCCTGGCTTGGCTATTTCCTTGTTGTTGGTTCCTGTACCTTAGTTTCTTCACCTGTCCAATGAAGATAATACAACACCTCTCCTCATGCAGTAGTGATCAAGTTAACCTGAGTTAATATACAAAATTTGCTTTGAACCATGCCAGGCACTCACTTATTAAGAATATATGAGTGTTAGCATTTATCATGAACGTTATTCTCATTGAGAACATCCTTGGTTCTTTAATACCAGAACAAAATAAACAACACTACAAGTATTCATACAATAGAAAATAATTTATTCTCAAACTCCTCAGACTGAAGAGTCATTAGGGAAAAAATCTCTGCAGTCCGTGAGAAGGTGTTTGTATTTATAAGCCCTAGTTATCCATGAAGTTCAAGCATCTCCATGTTGAGGTCAAGGTTTTTGACAATGAAAGCCTTCCTATCAATCATATTCAAGGAGTACTCACCTGTACAAGTACTCTGAATGGTACAGAACTGGTTTGAGTCATCTTTTTATTTTTTTCTACCCTAATTAGCTTTTCGGAAGTCAAATTTGATGGCAAAGTAAGACTGTAACTGTTTTGGTAAATGAAGGAGGAATGAATGTAAAGGTTTTCATACCACACGTGTTCTGGAGCATGCTACATGGGTTCTTCCACACTGGCACAAAGGGCTGGAGTCCTCACCAAGAGCTGAGAGTAGGTCCAAAAAGATTGAAACCATTACAGATTTTTCAAGTGCCCACTTTTAAATGGTAATCATTGCATAAAGTTGACAGCAGGCCTAGTGACTGAATTTTCAGACAAAACCTCAGATTTGGGAAGTTAGGATGCTGAGAAGGGTATGCGATTAGCTGAGGATTGATAATAGTTCCTGAGGATTGACCACAGTCATGGCACATTTACGCAAACTCCTTAGCCTCCTGTATCACCATAATTGCTTCTGGGCCACAACAATGCACTGTAGCTTGCTTTGGTGAACACCTCCAAATTAGCCATTTACTTTGGATGGGAGGAATCCATGAGTCTGTTTTTCTCTGGGCCCAGGAGACAATGGCTGGGGTGCTGTTAAATAAGATAGAAATAGAGAATAAGAGGGAGTTTTCTGGTTTGTGTACTCAATGAGGGAAGGAGAACAGTTCAGGAAGAAGTTAATTTTTCTCTGGTTCTTCCATAGCAAAAATCTAAGCAGTCTGCGTAGTAGGGGGGAAAACTTAGGAGCTCTATTTTCACCATCTCCTTCAGCAGCTTGTAGACTCCTTATAGTAACAAGGTGCTCATTAAAATTATATTTACTACCCTCAGCACTCATTCCCCACTTGTCCCATTTGGGTGGAAGAGGTGAGAAGAGCCAGGAAAGTCATGAAAATAACCACTATTAAGTTGGCTTAACTCTTACATCAATACACATTTAAAATAAACCTAGAATGTTCTTTTCCTGTTGATCCCTATTGTTGTAATTCTCCGTGATAGTCTATTAACATTTATTCCACGTAGATTTTATGATATCTTTTTTAAAAGATTTTATTTATTTGAGAGAAAGAGGGGGAGAGAGAGAGAGAGCACAAGCAGGGGGGAGGAACAGAGGGAGAGGTGAAACAGACTCCCCCCTAGGATCATGACCTGATCCAAAGGCAGATGCCCAACCAACTGAGGCACTCAGGTGCCCCAGATTTTTTTCATATCATAATATACTTGTGTGGGGTCTTGTAAATTGCAGATAGGTTAGTGTAAATTTTCACAACTTTGCATTGCTCTTCCAAAGTAGAAACTGGATTTTTTTAAAAGAGTAGTTGCTGTCTGGGGTGCAGTTATTCATACTTCGTTACCTATGAGCTTATTCCTTAGTTATTTCTGGCCTTGTTTGTTCTTGCATTTAGCAGGGTATTTGGAATAATCTTTGTTAATGTCCTTTGGGGTTCATAACATGCCTTTGACTTCTATTTTATTCCCCACAACACCTGGTAGTATTGGGCACTTAGTAGGTATTCAGTAAGTACATCAGTTATACTTTCTGACTTTTCTAAAGAGGAGTTAGCGATAGCTGTTACTTAGATTTAATCCCCAGAGAACTATTTCTTAAGTTTCCTCTGGCAAATGGAGTTGTTATCTGCATTCGTTGTTTGGGAATAAACCTTTTGCTTGTGATTACTAGCCTTTCTTATTTAGAGAGAGTTGGACTCTATTCTTTCCTTATGGTCACACAGTTACTTGTTTTTGCAGAGGCAGTATACAGGCTAAGCCTGCTTCTGCCCTTTATTAGCCATGGGATCTTGGAGGCCTTAATAGCAAGCACTTAACCTGTTTAGAGAGTTAAAGAGATGTAAATAAATTAGAAAAGAGCCTGGTTAATGGATTTATTCATGTTAGCTTTTTTTTTTTTTTAAAGATTTTATTTATTTATTTGACAGAGAGAGACACAGTAAGAAGGAACACAAGCACGGGAGGTGGAGAGGGAGAAGACAAGCAGGGAGCCCAATGCAGGACTTGATCCCAGGACCCTGGGATCATGACCTGAGCTGAAGGCAGAGGCTTAACGACTGAGCCACCCAGGCGCCCCTCATGTTAGCTTTTACTAGTAGCTTTTAAAAAGTGAGTTTGTGGGGCGCCTGGGTGGCTCAGTGGTTTAAGCCTCTGCCTTCAGCTCAGGTCATGATCTCAGGGTCCTGGGATCGAGCCCTGCATCGGGCTCTCTGCTCAGCAGGAGCCTGCTTCCCCCTCTCTCTGTCTGCCTCTCTGCCTAGCTCTGATTTCTCTCTGTCAAATAAATAAAATCTTAAAAAAAAAAAAAAAGTGAGTTTGTGACAGTCCTTTGCTTTCCTAAACTATGTAAATATTCAGAATTGGACAAGCTTTCTGGAAATGCAAGTGCTTATTTTATTTATACTAGTTTGAGCCTTTTGCATTGGGTTTATTTCCCTTGACCTTGGCTTACTTTCTTCATCAGAACCCTTTTCCTTTAAAGATTTTGCTCCCAGGAAAACTATAATCTTTATGTCTAGAGGAGACAGGATAAATTATAGACAGGATACTCCTTATGTTCACCAGTTTTTTTTTCAGAGTTCTATTGAATATAGGTAGTTTCTAACAGATTGATATGAACCTTGACAATACTAGTATGTAGCCAGTTTAGACTTGAAAATTATAATTTTTTTTTGATGAAAAGGGAGTTTGGGATTTTTCTTTTTACCTAAACAATTTATTTTATATAAGAAGAGCCTACAACTTGCTCTTTTCTTTCTTAAGCACTTTTGGACTATCAGGTCTTTATTAATTCTTGATATTGAGGCATCGTAAAGCATTCTTATGGCTTTAGTGAAGGTGATAACATTGAGCCAAGCACTATAGAAAGCCATTGAACAGTACCTTTTAAGAGTCTATATAGACCATTAGATGAGTATTTTAAAATTGATCTTAAAGAGTTAAAAAAGGCCTTTTCTCCCTCATTGGATCTACACAGATATTAATGACTTAGTTTTCAAATCCTGATATTTTTGAAATGAATTTATTCAGATCCGTTATGGATTTGTATGACCTCTCTCTTTAACTCTAGGGAAATAATCCTAACTTTACAACTCATCTACAATGCCAAGTTATCAATTAGCTGTCAAGTTTACTGCTTTAGAAATCAAACAGCCTCTAAAATCCAGCTCTAAGTCTCAGTAGATTTCTTTCTAACCACATCTGAATCATGGTCCACTGTTCTAAAGTGCTGAATTAAATCAACCACTGACTCTACTCTTCACTGTCAACATGAAACTTCTAGTGGATCAATTAGGAAACATATTGATTTTTTTAAAAGGCTTTTATCCTAGATAGAACTTATAAACCACAAGAGTATCTCTATATATTTACATATAGACTCGATCTGTAACTCAGATGGTTTCCCAATCTTTGCCAGTATGATGCTGGAGTACAGTTTGAGGTGAACTATGGTCTGTTTTTTAAATGAGCACCCATGAGTATTTACTGCTTAATGCAAGCAGGAAATAGAGGCACCATATTTAGAGTGCACATTTATTTCTGAAAGATACATTTCAGGACTAGAGATAGTAAAGGTTTTTAAATAAATCCACTTTGCTTATTTACAATCTGTATTAGTTATTGTCTATTTTGAGTAAATTAATTCAATAGGAATTTAAGGTTTTTATGGTCCAAATTAGAAAAAAAAATCTATGTACTGTGATAGTATTTACTAAAAGGTCCTTCAAAAGCATTAATGATCCAATTGTGTTTGTGTTTTACTTAAAATATACCTTATTGTGAAATAAACTTACATATAAAATGCAGAACACAGTGGAATTGATACCGTATCATCTTAATTATATTTCAAAGGCAATGTTTATAACTAGTAGTTCCTTTTTCCCATGTGAGCGCTGGCTTTTATGTACTATAATTATTTTTATAATGGAGTATCAAAAATCATACAAATGAATATGGCTGTAAAATTATCACATGGAAGGTCATGTAGTTTTTCAACAAATGTTGCCACTATCTCAGACATTCGTGTGTGTGTGTGTGTGTGTGTGTGTATGTGTTAGAGAGAGAGAGAGTGTTCATACACATGTGTGCTTGGGGGTGGGGGAAGGGCAGAGGAAGAGAATCTCAAGTAGACTGTGCTGAGCTAGGAGCCTGATGCTGGGCTTGATCTCATGACCCTGAGATCCTGACCTGAGCCAAAACCAAGAGTCGAATGCTTAACCCACTGCACCACCCAGTTGCTCCTCAAACATTTTTTTGTTATTATTTTGAAATGTTACATACAGAGTTTTAGTCATACCAGTTAACTTTATAGAGCTAATTAACTTTTACTAAGCATAGTGGTACCACCCTCTTTTTTAGTATATGACCACCCTCATTCATGAACTTTTGTCTGAATGGCTTGGCTGTAACCAAATATTAAATCCATTTTCAAATAATAAAGATACTCATGTGACAGTGACAAGGATTCTCAGATAGTTCAGCTTTGGAGCCATAATTATTGATGACTTTGGAAGCTTTAAAAAATAGAAATAGCTTTGCCACTGTTAAAAGAGGCCAGAAGTTGGAAAGGGTGCAAGTTTGTTATTTGCTGGATGAGATAGGACTGTCTCATCCCCATCCTGGTTATTTTCACTTTCCTTTCTTCTTTCAAATATATCTTAATGATGTTTCCTAAATTCTCAGAATTGGTTGCAGATCTAATGAAATACCAGATTGGTTCTATTTTCGGGGGTGGGGGAGGAAGGATGGAATAGTCCAAACAGTCTTTTGTACCAAATGGAACTTTTTCAGGTATAATTGATGACCGTAGAAAGATATGGAATCTAAAGGTATATTACCTCCTCTTGCAATGGATGTGATTAAGGAAGTAAACTAATTAAATAAAAAATATTTACTGTGTGCCAAATTGTCCTGGTTATTGTTGAAAACTCAAAATCTGGGAATCCTCTTTGTCTTCACATAATGAAGGTGTGATAGGGTTGTGAACACATAAATCGCAGTCCAAGAACTAAATAACAAGAGCTATGAAAAGTGAAAGAGCAGAAAGCATTTTATGATGTATTGATAATACCTTACATTTCTTTCGTGTTTCATTATTGTCAGAGGACTTCTGTGTATATCATCTCGTTTGCTTCTCAAAATCACCAGGTACACAGGCTAGATATCATCCTCATTAAATTGTAAGAAACAGGTTAGAGATTAAGGAATCTTACATGAAGTCATAATTTTTTTTTTTTAATATTTTATTTATTTATTTGACAGACAGAGACCACAAGCAGGCAGAGAGGCAGGCAGAGAGAGAGGAGGAAGCAGGCACCCCGCTGAGCAGAGAGCCCGATGCGGGGCTCGATCCCAGGACCCTGAGATCATGACCTGAGCCGAAAGCAGAGGCTTTAACCCACTGAGCCACCCAGGCGCCCCACATGAAGTCATAATTAACTAAATGTACTACAGGCGTCAAATGAAGATCTTTAAAAAATAAACTCCAACATTCGTCTGACATATTCAGAAAAAGCTTTTAGAAATGGGAAGATACAGTGGATCTTGAAGAAGATACGGGTAGGATAGTCTGGCAAAGTACCAAAATGAAAAAGTCCAAGCAATATTCTAGAATACCTCTGAGAACTGAGATAGATCAGGGGCTTTTTGTGGGGGCCTGTTGGGAGGAGATTTCCTGGAAAGGTGATGTGTGGCTAGGTCAGTGATTTTCCATGCGGGTGAAATTTAGCAATGTCTGGAGATGTTTTTTTGTTGTTGTAATTGGAGGGGTGTAGTGGGGCTGCTGGCATGTAGTTGGTGGGGCATGAGAGATGCTCCTAAATATTGTATAATCCATAGGACAGTCCCATAAAATAAATAACCTTCCAGCTCCAGACATCAATAGTGAGGTTGAGAGACCCTGAGCTAGATCATGGAGGGCCAAGATGTCCACTCAAGGAGTTAGAACTTAGCCCAGTGTGCCTTTAGGGGCCACTGAATTTTTCATTTGGGTTTAAGGAGGGGTGGCTACCCAATGGAAGTAGGTCAGAGATGGTGATCTATAGAATAGGTTCGATTTTTCCAAGTTCTTTGACAAAAATGAAACTCCAGACTTCTACCTTATGCATATAGGACTGGAAAAGAGACTACAGAATAATTATTTGATACGTTTTTCAGAGCTTCTTGCAGGGAAGAGATGGGTCTTGAAAGGTACTGAAACCTTATAGGCAAATCCCTTCTATGTGTGTGAGATAATGAGAATTCAGCTCACAGAAAGATGGGATTTAACAGCCAATTGTAAGTTTCTTTCACCGAAATGACTTGGGAGGCTCCTCTCGCGCCCAGCAGAGCTGAAAGGGCACCATCAGGCTGCCGATGCCTATAAATCACAGAGATGGTTTATAGCAAGGGCAGACTGTGCTGACGTGATCGATGCTCTCCAAGCCATCGACGGGACATTCCTCGCCTTGATGAGATGTGAATGCTGCCAGGGGTCATGAGAATCTTGGATTTATCCGGCCATCCTGGATTCTGAATAGCTTCATCAAGTGAGCGTTGTCACGGTCCCAGCCCCCATTTTTAACCTTCAGCTGCGTGAGATTTCAAGTCTATGGGCTACAACACGAAGAAATTTAGAGGCGAGTGTCTGCGACTTCTGTAATCATCTTCCAATTGCTTTTCCAGCGTTTTACTTTTCACTTACATAATGCTAGTTTTCATTCTGTCATGGAGCTTCATGCCATAAGAAGCTGGTTCCTCTCTCCTTTGCTGTTACATGCATTTCTTTGTAGGACATTCTCATGTGAAAAAAATTATATACTAACAATGAAAGGTATCTGTTGCTTTAATGGGGTAGAGAGAAATGAAAGATACGTGCCAGGTTATCTTTTGGTGCTGTGCTTGATACCAGGATTAATGAATGTGTTGCTATACCTAAGCAACTCCTATTTGGGCCTGCTCTCTAGGAAGACAGTGATTAATGTGATGCAAACTTCTCCCAATCTAAAATGGGTAGGTTTTTACTTATCTGAGATCGGCTACCATTTGCTTTAAGAAAAAGTGCACATTTGGCATCGCTGTAAACTACCTTGAGGGCCCAGAAGAATAGCAAACCTTATAGATTGCTTCAAACTAATTCAATCCTAGAAAAAGGTCAGTCTGCAAAAATTTAATTTTTATTTTTCCAAATCAGCAGGTAGAGAACGTCTGTGTCCTGAGGCATATGCATTAGCTCCAGGGATGGTGTGTGTGTCGGGGGGGCAGGGGGCGGTCATCATCTTTTATTAATATTCTCGGTTTTCTGTGGCTCTCTTGTAAGTCTGGTCAGTTTCATCCTCTGGACCAATGCTCATTTGCAGGGGACTGTAAATCTATTTTTAGGTAGTTGCCTTTATCCAGTCTTTAAGTGAAAAGAACATGACCATTACTCAGGAAGATATTTTAAGCCTTTTAGGTTGGTGTTTTTCTCAGGAAAAATCACAAATGCTGGTGGAAAATGACTTAGAAGGGCATGGAATGAGGTAGGTGACTCATTTAGTTGGTTAGGTCCATCCACGCAGAAGAAATATATTATAAATGCTAAACATTAACCATGTAATAATGCAGGGTTAACACAAATTTACCTATTAGAATAAAGCTACTTTCTGGATTTTATCAACTAATCTCCTTTATTGGATACATAGCTATAGTTACTAAATATCCTTTGAATGTAAATATATGTTGACAGTTGGATGTTCTAATATTAGGGGCATGAAGGGCACCTGGGTGGCTCAGTGGGTTAAAGCCTCTGCCTTCAGCTCAGGTCATGATCCCAGGGTCCTGGGACCAAACCCCACATCGTGCTTTCTGCTTAGCAGGGAGCCTGCTTCCTCCTCTCCCTCTCTCTGCCTGCCTCTCTGCCTATTTGTGATCTCTGTCAAATAAATAAATGAAATCTTCAAAAAAAATATTAGGGGCATGGCATATCCCTCATACTCTGAATATATATTAATACATTTAAACATATACACCCAGCATTTTATGCTTAGGTTTAAATTTTCTATTTTGATTTTCTAATTTTCTGTTTCAATAAGTTTAAGTTAATGGCTTAGATTAAAAAGAAAAAATGCAACTAATTAAAAATTTACAGGCACATACTACTTGGCAAACTTAAGAAAGGAGGGCTGTACATTGCATAGCCAGTTTTGGGAAAACAATTCCTATTTTGAATATGCTTGAAAAAGACCAATTTGATTTGGAAAGTGTAGGCTTGCTATAAGGGAATTTATAACTTTACAAGAAAGTAAAACATGCTTAGGAAAAGTCTTAAAAATTCTGAAGAGGCCTGACATGATTTTGATGATATTGTAAAAAATATTGCTATGGAGTCCTTTATGAATTTTATGACACTACACTTGAGAAATAATAGAAACTCCAGTTATATGGCACTCAGGTCATATTAAGTAATATATAATATGATTGGTTACTGAATATTTTACTCCTGTGAACTTTGAAAATTTCTATACCTATAGTACTGAAAATGGATAAATACAGTCATTTCTCTAAAAAGGTGCTTGAACCTTGAACATGAGTTCAGTCTCCAATTATAAAGTAATACTCATTTTGCTTACTTAACTGAGCTTACAGAGTCTTTAGAAAAATAATTAGTCAAAGGAGTATAAACCATATTTTTCCTTTTTCTTTTGGTTTTGGGTTCTAAGATCTAACATCCAAGGAGAGATCAATATTCCTAAACTGTGTTGGCTTGTTTGATTTAAATTGTAGAAAGAGGAGCCAGGGCTATTAGATAATGAGAAAATTATCAACACAATCCTCTATGTGTCTTAAAATTCACTAAATGAAAATAAAACTTTAGGCAATTTGTGCTTGTTGAGGCATAATTTAGTTATGCATTGAACTCTAAATTATTGTCAACATTAGCATTCATCTTCCAAAAATAATATACTTAAATATCTAATCACTCGCTAAATGATATTTGAATGTTTGCTGAAGTATGAGTTAGTTTGAATGACAACCTTTGCCTTTATATTACACTGTTTTATCTTTGATACAGACATATAACCTCTGCTTTTCCGTGAGAGATTTTTCACCCCATTTATTTAGTTTTACAAATCTGTGTGAAAGAATCATCACATTATAATTCCTACTGATGATAATCTATATATATTAGAAAAGTGGAGCTTTGACTTTGAATAATAAAAACAATCATTTATATAAATATTAGTGTACTGTCTGCCAGCATGTAATAGATAGTCGATGAAGAATATTTTGGTATATTTAAATTGTGCTTTACTCTGGCCATATTGAATCATCCCGGTTGCTTTCTTCTGTTTAACTTCACTGTGAGCCCATATGTGTGATGACTCTCTCTCTCTATGGCCAGCCACCAGTTGGAGTTGGCCAACATTGTTTTTCACAGGGATGGCTGTATTACTTTTCTTTTGCTGCTACACCAAATCACCACAGATTTAGTGGCTTAAAACAACACACATTTATTATCTCACGGTTCTGTGGGATGGAAACCTGGTTACCATATGGCTCAGCTGGGTTCTTTGCTTTCAGTCTCACAAGACTGGTGAATCAGGGTGTTAGGTGGGCTCTGTTCCTTTCTGGGGATGGGTCCACTTACAAACTCATTCTTGCTCTTAGCTGAATTCAGTTCCTCACAATGGTAGGACAGAGGTCCCTGCTTCCTTGCCGGCCATCAGCCTAGAGCCAGTCTTTGCTGCTGGAGTTTGGCAGCATTCTTTCAAATGCTTTCTGTGTTCCGTGTTCTCCTCTCCACCCTCAGCAGCAGTGGGTCAGATCTCTCTGATTCTAGCCAGAGAAAGTTCTCTGTTTCAAGGAGCTTGTGTTATTAGATTTGGCTCATCTGGATAATACAGGCTGATGTCTTTATTTAAAAGTTTGTAACCTTAACCCCATCTGCGCAATCCCCTTTGCCATGTAACATATTCCCAGGCTCCGGGGATTAGGGTTTTTGGACATCCATTGGATGTCATTCTGCCTACTAGGATGGCAATAAAAACAAACTAAAGAACAGCTCAAGTTCTCTTTAGTGTCTCCCTCACTAGCCAGGGTTATGATCTTGATCTTTCAGTTTGCTTATGGGTATGTTGGGCCATGAACTCTTAAAAGTCTATTCTAGATGTTTATACCATGAAAGCATGGTATAAAAGAAAGCATGCCTTCTTTCTTTACTCTTTTCTCCCTCATATCATTTAATTTTTGCCCAGTCCTTTTTATTTTCTCTGTTATATTTGTTTTCACTTTTCTTTGCCCCCCCCCCCTTTTTTTCCCTTCAGTGTTTGCTTGCAATTCAAGGGACTCTTGACTGGTGTAAAAGATTTTATCTCATTTAATTGTAATATTTAACCTGAAGGGATGTGAAGCTACTTACAGCCTTTATTCCAGTTAATGTATGTTGTTTTTGTTCTTTGTTTTCTTTAATTGGGTTTTTTTGGTTTGTTTGTTTGTTTTTTAAGATAGAGCCAGAGAGAGCGTGGGAGGTAGGGGCAGAGGGAAAGGGAGAGAGAAACTCAAGCAGACTCCATGCTGAGTGCAGAGCCCGACATAGGGCTCCATCTCATGACCCCGAGATCACTATCTGAGCTGAGACCAAGAGTCGACTCTTAACCGACTGTACCATCCAGGTGCCCCTTTTCTGTGTTTTACTACAGGATATTAATGTGTTTGATTTTATCTTGCTGCTCTACCCCCCCCCCCAGAGTTGTGTAATAGAATATTACTGTATTACCTTCCTAATATCTGAAACACTTTGAGTTCTGCAACAATCTGATCTCAGTCATTTCAGATAGTGACAGCTTATTGGGTGTTGTAGTAGTCCTACGTTCCTAGAGTATGCCATATGGTTTTATGACTTTCTTTCCCTCTTCAGGATGCCAGGTGTCAAATATTTGTTTAAAATTAAACTGAATCATATTTTACTGTTTTGTTTAAGGTATTTTTGAAAATTGCCCACCCATTGTGCTAATAACACATATCTCTTTTGAGAACTGGTGTCACAGAGCCAGGCCAAAGAAATACTCCAAGAATCTGTTGCCAAAACTATCGAGATGCAAAATGTGCATTAACCACAGAGGGAGGAGACCTCTTTCTATCAGGGATATGCTTGGTTTTCAGTTAACAAAAAACTCTGGGCATTATTCCAGAATTTAAATTTATAATGTTGCTATCAACACATGAATCTGAAAGTTGGAAGATTGTGCTAATCATGGTGGATTCCCATAAGATGCACTGGACCTGTCCTAAGCTAGATCCAAATTGTGCTGGGAAACTTTACTGTGTGTACCTAGCAGCCTTGCTAATTTATTAATTTGTTTAATTTATGATGCTAAAAAGATACTTTTCTTTAGCTTATTCTTTTGTATTCAGCTACCGCTAACATTTCATCAACTTAATTTCTTCACTTGATTGTTAAAAGGCTAAAGAAAGCTTATTCAAAAATCTGTGGTTGACTTTTAGATTGTTAATTTGCAGAAAAGTAATCACATTTATTTTCTGGCAGTGTTACACAATTAATATTTAAACCAAGAGCCTTGTATGTTGGAGCTGTTGACGTAGAGTTAAATTTTGCCCAGAGGAAGGGACTACCATTCTGTGAAAATTCTCCACCCCTACCCTGTCCCTTCAGGAGTTTTATCAGATAAGCTCCAGGTTAGTTATGTAAGACTTTGGCTCTTGTATTTCTATCAGGAGTTATTAGGATCTGGCCCTGGGAATGTTCTCTGGTACCGTGAGTTGTAAGCTAAAAGGATGAAAATGGACTATGGACTTGTAGCTGTTCCTTATTTATGATTCTCCATGATTGCTGTGTTTTACTTACAGGTCTCCCTGTACTCTCCCGGGAGTACCAAGGAAGAGAATAGTAGTGTGGTTGCTATTGTTTCTATTTTTCATATAATCTCATTAACTGATTTCTGGACTGAAATAACCTTACTTAGATATCTGAGTACTCCTTTAAATGATATTTTCTGTGGCAAATGAGTATTGTCTAAAACATGACTAGTCATAAAGTTCTATAGCAGCATTGCAAGTAATTCCGTATTTTGATTTTCTTTTTCTTGGATGATTTTTCTCTTCCATAGAAAGTAAGTAGTAGGTAAAATGAAGAAATACTTTTTTCACTTGTTTGGAACATCTTTACTTCTTTTGGATACAGAACATTTATGAGGATTGAAATATTACTCTATTCTCTTAGCCGTCATAAATCACCTATTAATAATTTTTTTTATCACTGGTTAGTATTTCAAAGTCTTTTGAATCAAAATTATCCGATTCCTTAAAAAATGTTAATTTTTTTACATTCTGTTTTTTCAAGCTTGAATTTGTCATCTAATGATAAAAGTAGCCCTTCCTTGTTTTTGTCCAAAAAAATTTTATGTTTTAACCTTCAAGATGAGTGAGTGGCACAGGTAGAAATTATAGTTTTGTTGTTCTATAATTTGAGCAGTCAGGTTACTAGACAATTTTAGCCTATTTTTACTGTAACATCATCATACTTTTGATCAAATACTGCTTCAGCTTTTGAGTATAAAGAAACCCTGCCTTGACCAGTGGTTCTTATACTTAGGTCTGAGGACCCCTGCAGGTCCCCCAAGTCTTTCTGAGGTCCACAAAACTTCCCTTTTGCAGCATTTCTGTGAGGTTAGATTATCTTTATATACTTCAACCAAAACAATATATCTTAACAGCATCTACTGGTTTTTATCAAGCCAAACAGTAAAAAAGATTTACAAAAATGGAGAACAAAGCTACTCTTTTCACTAATTATTTTTGTTTTAGAAAATGTACCCGGGGCGCCTGGGTGGCTCAGTGGGTTAAAGCCTTTGCCTTCGGCTCAGGTCATGATCCCAGGGTCCTGGGATCGAGCCCCGCATCTCTGCTTAGCGGGGAGCCTGCTTCCTCGACTCTCTCTCTGCCTGCCTCTCTGCCTACTTGTGATCTCTCTCTCTCTGTGTCAAATAAAATAAAATCTTTAAAAAAAAAAAAAAAAAGAAAATGTACCCTTTTTTTTTCCACAAAAGATATGTATTTACATTTAAGCATGCATTCACAAATATTTAATGCTTCTCACTTTTAATTCTTATAGGTAGATGTTGATAGTTACAACCCATGGAAATAAAAGATCACTGTGGTTCTCAATACATTTTAAGGGTTTGCAAGCCTTCTGAGCCCCCAAACTTGGGAAGAACCTGCCTTGTACACATTATTTAAGGCCTCCTAAACCTGTATTTTCTTTAACTCTTTTCTTTGAGTTCCAGCACCTGGATATAGTGGGCTTTATAAATATTTTCTCTTTAGTGTCTGATACTTTTATGTAGTTTTCTGATCAAAAAGCAATGCTCTGTTTTCTGATAGATCTCCAGGAACAGTTGACTGGTTTAGGGAGTCTGGGGAGGGGAATTTGCAACAGAATATTGGGTCTGAAACTCGAAGTCCGCAATGAGTAATGGAAAGAGAATGTCAAAATTTTGCATACTCACTGCTCAACTTCACAACTTCACAAATCTCAATATTTTCTGTGTTTGCTCTCTGACTATTCTACTTCCTTCTTCTTATTCGGACCACTGTAATTTCATTGAGTCCATCTGTATAATCCCCCATCTCAAATCCTTAATCAAATCTGGAAAATCTCTTTTGCCATTTAATGTAATATATTCACAGGTTTCAGGGATTGGGAGGTGGATATCATTGGGGGAGCCACTATTCCGCCTGTCATGGGAGTACATATCTGTGACCTTACTAAGTGTTAGCATACTGGTCTCCAAAATTGTTTTGCCAAATTTTTCTTCCACTAGTAGTGTAAGAATTGGTCAGCTTCCTTATGGACACCTGATATTATCAGACTGTAATAATTTTATTACTTTTTGCTATAAAAGACTTTCTATTTTCCTTATTGTTGTTGATTATTGACCATCTTTTCATTTGTGTATTTTTCCTTTTTTATAATGATTCTCTTCTTGTAAGTCACTCTCATACAAGCATAGTTTGGTTTATTTTGGCTAAGAATGTTTGCTCACATTTCTTTGCACTCACAGAGCCTTGTGCAATCTTTTTGCAGGTTATTTCTGAGATTGGCACTTTACTAGCCAGAAATACTTAGCGTAATCTGCAAATTGAGAGGTATTTATCAAGGTAAAAAAAAAAATCTCAGATTTAATGATAATTGAAATTAATCCAGAGATTTACCAGAAAACTATTTGTATATAATGCTATTCCTTGTAAGTGTATCCTTGATGATTTAAAATGTATATATATTCATAGACCCATTATGGTTACACACATGATTATGGCAAGGACATTGTAGCCTACTGGTTTTATTCAGCAGGAATTCATCCTAGCTGCCTCACTTAGCATGTTGTCTTGTATCCTTTGTAGCCTGGGCCTTTCCCATAGTCTCTTACCTGATTTCCTTTTCTTTAGTGTTATGTGCTGTCTGCCCAATCTGTATACAGTTCCATAACCAAACTCATCTCTCCAAAGCATACATGCTGGTAAATTCCCTTAAGGATACTCCCAACGGTTTTCATAACATTCCTTAATCTATGGACCCCTTTTAGAATGTAAAGACACTGTAGATCCTTTTCCAGTGTGTGTGTACACACACACACCTGCACACACAGTGTAATTATAGTCTCAGAGTGTTCAGAGACCACATCTATCGTCTGTGTGTTCCCAATTAAATCACCTGACTTGAAGGATAAAGACTGAACTGATTAGCCCACAGTCGTATCAGGATGCCATTTATGATCTGTTCCCTAGGTACCTGCCTTTCCAGATTAATTTCCTACCACTCTATCCTGCATGAACATTTTACTACTTGAAATTCCTCAAACATTGCATGTTTCTTATCCATTGAATCTAACTCTGAGATTTACTTATAGGATCCTGATAGCTATTTCTGGATGTCTGATGACCTTGGTATTAATAGCTAAAAGACTGTTTATGCCTTCCAAAGACTTTAGATAGCTTTCAGAGATTTTTGTTTTGTCCTTCTTTGTTCTTAGTCGTTATTTATCAGTGTATCAGATTTGAATCATTTTCATGCCAGTGGCCTTGGACAATGGAAGACTATTTCTTTCATAACTTGTAAAAAAAAAAAAACCTTTGAGATAATTATTTATTGCTTATTGTCTGTCTTTCTCTTTCTCTCTTTCCTTCCCTCCCTCCTACCCTTCCCATTTCTTGATTTCTTGTAGTGTTGCACAAGTCAAAGCTTTCTGGGTGCTGGGCTGTGGTAAAAGTGAGAGCCGGTATAGTTTGGTGTTTATGAAGATGTGTCCTAAAGCCAGATGGACTGTATGAATCAGTATCCTAACAGTTGCAAGTTTCAGAAAATGCATTGCAGATTGTTTTAACTAAGGGCTTTTTTTTTTTTCTCCTATAATCAGAAGTCTGGTAATACGTTCTCCTCAGTTAGATTTGATCTCAACTCCAGAATTATTTATCTTATCTGTGTCTTTATTTTTGAGTTATCTTTTCTTTGGAATACTTTCTCTTACAGGAAGATGGCTAGCCTAGCTCTAGGCCTCATACCCTGTATCACTCCATCTTAAAATATAGAAAATGTTCTTTCTCAACCCTAGAATGGGAGTCTTAGGATTTATTTCATTTAAAACAACGTAGGCCACATGCCAACCCCTGTGGTTAAGGAAATCTCATGTACTAGTTGGCTCATAAGAGGATTACTGCTCATCAATAAAACAGTTGTCTTTGAATAAATAAGTGAATTTGGCATATTTAACAATGAGTGTCTGGAGAAGAAGATTTGAAATCATGCCCAGGGGCACAGATTACCCATGCATAGCACCTGGATGCATATCTGAAATAATTTGATCAATCAAAAAATTAAATGAATAGTTGAAGATGCTGCACTTGACTTGGTAGAACTGCATCAGAAAAATGCCTGCCTCAGATGGTTATGACTGTCAAGAAATGGGAACAGTTTGAGGTTTTACCGTACTTGGCAAACCAGTAAGTTAGCCTGCCACAGTCCATGTTTGCTGGCAAAAGGGACAAGGCTCCTGATTCAGATACAAAGGGCTTTCTTATGACGAGAGTGGTGGAGGAGTTTTCGCATTTGTTCCTACAGGGCAATGCGGAGAGGGCTAGATGAGGTCTGCACATGCAGTGGGTTGCATTATATAAAAGGAACACTCAACCAAGATTAGGGAAACTGAATTTTTTCTAATGTCCTCTAAGCAAATCTGCCTGACCTTTGCCTTGGACAGCGTCATCATCTTTATTTTCCTGGACAGTAAACAAACATGCCTTTTCTTCCAGAGAGAGAGAATTTGTCTTTTTTTTTTTTTTTTTTTTAAAGATTTTATTTATTTATTTGACAGAGAGAGTTCACAAGTAGGCAGAGAGGCAGTCAGAGAGAGCAGGGAAGCTGGGGGTCATGACCCCGAGATCATGGCCTGAGCCGAAGGCAGAGGCTTAACCCACCGAGCCACCCAGGCGCCTCGAGATAATTTGTCTTCTAAGGCTATTTTCTACACAACCGTCCTTGATGGTCTAGAACAAAAGCTCTTAGTGCCCCTGCTTGCAAGATGTATACAAACACAAGGGACTTATGGAAAATTGTTTCCCAATATCTATCCCACATTTCTGCTCCCTCTTGGCTTCTGGAGACTTGTCCCATAAGTATCCCACACCATGGGCTGCTCTACTGTGGCCAACAGAAGCTGCCTCGAATCTATTTAATTAATTCATCGCATAGAGTATTTAATTAACACTACTATCAACAGCATTCCAAGCATTCTGAGCAGTGTGGTGAGGCCAGCCTCCTCTTCCAGGGGCCCAACCCTACTCTCCAGGGTCCCAAACCTAGCTAACTGAACAAATTCCATAAAATATCAGGGTCAATGAAACCTGGTGGTTTTCTCTTTAAGTTTTTCTGTTGACCTTTCCACTTGGTTTAACATTAATCCAGGTGTAGCAGGATGTGTTGGTGATTGTATCTACAGAGCCTCAGCCCAATAGGAGTAAGTCTAGGGCACCTCTGTCATCCATAACAGCCTTGGCCAGTGAGCTGAAGCTACCTGAATGCTTTCCAGGGCCTACTTGGTATCATTGATCACTTCAGCTCAAGTCAGAGATCCATTTCATAGCACTTTTTCTAATTAGGTGACTCCTGTTGTAGGAAAAACTACCCACAAAACTGTCTGTAAATAACAAGTTAGTTATGCCTCTGGGTAGCTCCCCCAGGTAATAAGGGCAACCTCATTTAATATGGATTTCAACAGTTTTCTGATAGCTATGTGATCTCGTGATATACTTCTAGAAGCAGCTGTAGGGCAACTTAAAATCTTCTGTATCTCCCAATATTTAACAGAATCTTTGAATCTCTGTGTGATCTGGCCTTTGCCCACCTTACCAACTGTATCTTGTCCTAACTTCCCCCTCACTCTCTGCATTTTCTCATTCCCTTATGTTTGGCCATGCTCGCTTTTAATACACAGCCCTGCGCAAGCTGGGCCCTCAGTATAAAATGCTTTTCCCGCCAGTCTCAGCCTAATCAGTTTCTACTTAAGCTTCGTTGACTCTATCCTCTCCTCTCCTCCTTATCCTATTGTACTAGATCTTGTGCCTTTGAGGTGTTGGGTACGTACTGCTTCATGGTACTTGTTACCATTTCAGTTTGCATCTATCAGAATGGTTTTGTTAGCGTCTATTCATTGTTAAACTGTATGTTCTATGATGCCTGGGAATGTGTGTGTCGTCGTTTATGTTCCACAACTTCCTGGCACAGTCTCTGGGGAGTAGTTGGTAGTCAGTAAATATCTATTAAGTTAATTAATATTTTTATGTATTTAAAATTAAACATTTGGAAAGGATGTTGGTGTTAAGCCCTTGGGCAGTAATTGTTCATGCACGAGGCATGGCTCTTCATAGTTGGCTATAGCTTGACTGACCAGGAAAGGTGATCCAGTTGTAAGACACCAAGGTAAACACAGAATGGTGTGATTAGCAAAGAAAGCAACAATTAAGGTGAGCCAAAGAGACTTTTTACTTTTGTTGCACTTAGGGAAACACAGTTTGAGCCTGAAGAGTGTAGCATTTCTTCCTTTGAACTTATCAACAGTTGCGCAGGCTGCAGTTAATCAAGAGGTGACTCAATGGGGTGCCTGGTTGGTGCCGTCGGTTAAGCGTCCAACTCTTGGTTTCAGCTCAGGTAGTGATCTTAGGGTCGTGATATTGAGCCCTGTGTTGGGCCCCACATTCAGTGGGGAGTCTGCTTGAGTTTTTCTCTCCTTCTCCCTCTACCTTCCCATTTGTGCCCTTTCTCTAAAATAATCAATCTTTTTTTTTAAAAAAGAGGTAATAGGTAACTAAATCCCAGGTTACTTGAAGTCCTTCAAAGACCTGTCCTGCCAAGATGCAGGAGATGGATGTCACATGATCCTGCTGCTCCCCTCTTTCCTTAAGGGGTTCAGGGAAGGGAAAGCCTCAAGGTAGTGCTTAGGAGCTGGATCTGTTTGTTCAAATGAAGAATAGTGATTGTGTTCACACAAAGCTGCCATTCCAAATTTATTTGGAAGTTCTTTTTATTTTACTTGCACTTTCAGTTTTTTTATGAGGTAGTCACATATTAGGGAATTGATTAGGAGACTGAAAATAGTCAAAATGTTTACTTTCAGTTCTTCCTCCGCTTTGCTATAAGTTGCTTACAGTCAGGCACCGTACGTATTCTCTGTCTAGGTTACTTGGGATAGTGCCCAGGATGTACTGGGTAGTGACTCCATGGAGTTTTGTTATGTAGGGTCCAGAGAGAGACTGGACTAGTTTCGTTTCTTCCTTCCTTCCTTCCTTCCTTTCTTTCTTTTTTAAGATTTTATTTATTTATTTGGCACAGAGAGAGAGAGAGAGAGAGATCACAAGTAGGCAGAGAGGCAGGCAGAGAGGGAAAAACAGGCTCCCCGCTGAGAGCCCAATGTGGGGCTCGATCCCAGGACCCTGAGATCATGACCTGAGCCAAAGGCAGAGGCTTAACCCACTGAGCCACCCAGGCACCCCAAGACTGCCTAGTTTCGACCAAGCTCTACTTCTTGCTGTGTAACCACGGAGGTTTGTGGAATCTTGCTAGCTATAGTTTCCTCGTGGAGATAGGAAAGCATAGAGGATTCTTGGGAGAACTGAATGACATAACGTATAGGAAACACTTAGGAATTGCCTGGCAAATATTTAATGCTCGATGAACATTAGTTTTCATTTTTAGCAACATAACCTCATGCTCTCCCTACATTTTGGTCAGAGTTTGGGAATCTTAAAATCAGCTGGAATATGAATAGCTATGTTAGTATAGGCAATTAGTGGTGATTGCCAGTTGAGAGGCTTACCTGGGCTGTTCTTCATGAGGTGACTCAGGGATCCAGAATCCTCCTCTCATGTTTCTTTCTGTGCTCTAGAGCCTCCTTGGAAATCCAGCTGCACCTCCCCTCCCCCCCCCCCCCCCATCCAGCTGACTGAGGAGTGGAGAGCAAGAGTATGTCAGATAAAACAGGCAGACTTAGGGGCCAAGTGTAACAGTGATACAATTCTCTTCTACCCATGTTCTTATTGGCTAGAATTCAGTTACATAGCCCCATAGAAATGCAAGAAGACTGGAGAATGTAGTCTTGTGTGCCTAGGCAATGCTCTGAGGAAACTCACTGTACATCTGTAAGATTTTATTAATGATCACCAAATATCCATAATCAGCTTGAAATAATGTCATTTTCACTGAATTGAATCTAGTTTTGTTGATGTTGCTCTTGTTGTTTTCATTCCATTTGTTTTCACAGATTGCCTGGTATGGCCATGTCCTGCCTATGGGTAGATTCAGTCTGACAGCTGGAAGAACAGTAGGAAAGATAGAAAAAACAGAGGACCTGCCTCCAAACAGGCACCATGAGATTGTCGAAGCTATTTTATGCCTTGGAAGTCATAAGAACTGCAGAGATAGGTCTTAATGATACCTATTGATTTCTCTTTAAATTCTCCTTTGATTTAATTGTAGTTTTACATAGATCCCATTTGAGATGTTAATATGCTCTAGCAACTGCATATTTGACTCTGAGATTCTAGTTAATCTAAAGCTTTATCTAGTAGCAGGATATATATGGTATGTCTTATTTATTAGCTATATGATACGTTTTTAGCAGTTATTTTTCAAGAGACGTCTGCTCCATAGGTCAGATATTAATCTCCAATCAGCCAAGTAGAGAGACTTGGTTCTTACACTAAGGCAATTGACCATGTTGTTTCGACATCCCCTGGTTGGCATTATTTTTAATCATTCTTTATTCTCTATATTCTTAATTCATTTGATGAAGAGGGTTTTGGATTCCCCAAGCTAAGAAACAAAAGTGGCTTGAGTGTCCTCCTTATTGCTTTTAAACCTGTGGGATTATCAGATGCATTACAACTCCATAAAGCTCAAGGCAATTTAATAACTTGCACACTCCAAATCAGAAGAACATATAAAACAACTAGGACAGTAACAGCTTAAGTAGGACATTTCCTTTCTAAACAGTGAGAAGTAGCAGCATTAGACTGAGTCATAATGGAACTAAAACTCTACAACCTAGACCTTGAACCTTTGCAGCCACTGAAGCTATTTGTAGCAATTGGCTGGTTTACCTTTGAGTCTTACCAAGTGCTTTTCTTATATATCATCAAAAGTATATGTGATATATTGATGGTTAGAGTTATATCTGGGTAACTTAGATGTGGGTCATAAGGTTATGTTAATACTTCCCCCACTTGGGGACACATGCTTCTATCAATATAATCCCTTGTCGTGGCCCCCAGCTCTGGGAACATGGGGTACACAAGAGTTGGGTGCAAGACTGAAGGTTTCTCCTTGATTTTAGAGAGCTCTAAATTGAGATCATAGAGCTGCGGCATGCCTGGTGAGCATTCTTGAGTTAAGATTCATAATGTTAGGATTAAAGGCTCACATGATTGAATACATTTCCCTCTAAGCCATATTCTTTCATATTTCCTGTCCCAAGAACTCCAGAAAAAGTGGGGGGAGGCTAAAGTTGAAGTTCAAATATAGTAGTCTTTTATCCATGGTATCCAAGTAGCTCTTTATTCAGCTGTACTTAGTGACCAAATCTAGGGTCTGTTTAACCAACTATGTGTAACTAAGATTGTCTTAAAGGGGTTTGTTTGTCAGCATGAAACTTTAACTCTTTGGGAAGATGTCAAGGGCATATTTTTATTGGTGGGACCTTTTTTGGACCTTGGCTGGATCCTGAGGATTCAGAAATAATAGCAACGTTGTTTTTCTTTGATTTACTTTTTTCTCGACAGTTGCATTTTTGTGTTTTATGTGTGCTTAGCAGCTCTGTGCACAGTTTTATTGACTTCTAAACTAAGCAAATAGAACAAACTCTGGTGGTATAAAGTGCTAAGTGAGCGAGCCGCAGGGAGCACATTATACCGAGGCTCTTCACTCGTTGGGCTCTGGCTGCCAATTTGCTTTCAAGTGCAATTCAGGAAGCCGGTTATGGTCTATCAAGCCCTAAATAATCTAGGCCTTGTTCACCTCAGAAATTAGCTGCTGCTTTTTATACCATCACCACAATTAATCATGGCCCATCTTGCTCCTGTCATATGAGGGAAGGATCTGCAAATATTCCATTCGATGGACTCTTCCTACAACCTGTCCCCTTTGCTATAATGAGTGGTAGTGTAGAGGAGTATTGGAGTTGGACTTTTTGAGACTAGGCTCCAGTTCAAAATTCAGTTCTGCTACATGATAGTTGCGGGATGTTGATCAACATACTGTAACCAGTGCTACTGTTAATTATAAGAGCAAACACACAACACTGTGTGTCGATACCATTGTGAGTTTTACAAATATTTATTTTTTTAATTATCACTCCCAACCCTATTCTGTAGATTTTATTGTTTTCCCCAATATGTGTATGAGGAAACAGAAAAAAATACTGAAACTCTGATTCTCAGATTCCCCAACTGGAAGATGAGAATAATAGTATTAATGTAATAAGAATGTGGTAAGGATTAAGTGAGATTGTGTACATAATAGTGTCTTTCACTAAATATGTGCTCAGGAACTATTAGCTAATATTATGATCACAGTTTTGTTAGGGTTCCCCAGAGAAAGAGAACCAATAGGATATATTAAGATACATTCATACAGTATAATTAGGATTTATTGCAACTGATTAATATAATTAAAATATATATGAATATATTACATATGAAGTAAATAAATATAATAAACTTACATATACAAACATAAGGAATTGGCTCATGTTGTTATGGAGGCTGGGAGGTCCAAAATCTTCAGGGATGGGCTGGTTGTTTGGGAGACTTGGGGAGAGCCAGAGTTCCAGTTTGAAGGCTATTGTGCAGAAATAATCTATGGTACAGATGAAGTTTGAAGGCAGTTAGCGAGAGAATTCTGTCTTACCTGGAGGAGGGTCAGTCCACAGTCTATTCAGACCTTCAACTGATTGGATGAGGCTCACCCATGTCATAGAAGGCAATCTACTTTACTTAATGAAATGTTAATCTAATGTTGAGGTCTTCCCATTTAAATGTTAACCTCACAAAACAACACCGTCATAGAACCACCCAGAAGAGCATTTGACCAAATATCTGGGCAACTCATGGCCCAATCAAGTTGACACTTAAAATTAACCACCACCATAATAGTCTCTTTGATATAATAATCAATGTGATGAAAGCATTTTTCCTACTACGCATAATCTTCTCAAGAGAATGACCATGTCTAATGTATTTTTGATATATTAGGCTTATTTTCATCCTAGATATTGTTTTAAAAGACTATGGGTGCTTATGTGTGTGTGTGTGTGTGTGTGTGTGTGTGTGTGTATGTATGTGTGTGTGTATTTTGTTTTGAATCTAAAATTGTCCATTTCGTCTATGCAGACAAGGATATTATTTTTTATTGGCCTTTTTGTTTGTTTTTGTTTTTGTTTTTTTTCCTGCTTACTTGAGGGAAGAAGTATCTTTCTTAACTCCTTTTCAGGGAATATGTGGTATCCTTAAGGAATTGTGGAGCAATGACTCTATTTTCCTCCAGATGTGACTATTTTCAGACAAGGGTGTGCCTTTCATTAGCATAATGGTTCTATGGCTGAGACCCAATAGAGCACTCTCATATCAAAAATATGCTTGACCAGGACATAGGTTTTTTTTATTAATTATTTTTATTAACATATAATGTATTATTTGCCCCAGGGGTACAGGTCTGTGAATTGTCAGGCTTACACACTTCACAGTACTCACCATATTACATAACCTCTCCAAAGTCCATAACCCAGCCACTCTATACAGACTCCCCACCCCCCAGGAACCCTCAGTTTGTTTTGTAAGATTAAGAGTCTCTTATGCTTTGTCTCCCTCCTGATCCCATCTTGTTTCATTTATTCCTTCCATACCCCCAAACCACCTGCCCTGCCTCTCAAATTCCTTATATTTGGGAGACCATATGATAATTGTCTTTCTCAGATTGACTTATATTGCTCAGCATAATACCCTCTAGTTCCACCCACGTTGTTGCAAATGGCAAGATTTCATTTCTCTTGATGGCTGCATAGTATCCCCTTGTGTGTGTGTGTGTGTAAGACATATCTTCTTTATCCATTCATCTGTTCATTGATAGCTAGGTTCTTTCCATAATTTGGCTATTGTGGACATTGCTGCTATAAACATTCGGGTGCACGTGCCCCTTCAGATCACTATATTTGTATCTTTAGGGTAAATACCCAGTAGTGTGATTGCTGGGTCATAGGGTAGCTCTTTTTTCAATACTTTGAGGAACCTCCATACTGTTTTCCAGAGTGGCTGCACCAGCTTGCATTCCCACCAACAGTGTAGGAGGGTTCCCCTTTCTCTGCATCCTCTGCATCACCTGTCGTTTCCTGACTTGTTAATTTTAGCCATTCTGACTGGTGTGAGGTGGTATCTCATTGTGGTTTTGATTTGTATTTCCCTGATGCCGAGTGATGTGGAGCACTTTTTCATGTGTCTCTTGGCCATCTGTCTGCTTTGCAGAAATGTCTGTTCATGACCCCTGCCCATTTCTTGATTGGACTATTTGTTCTTTGGGTGTTGAGATTGATAAGTTCTTTATAGATTTTGAACACTAGCCCTTTATCTGACATGTCATTTGTGAATATCTTCTCCCATTCTGTCAGTTGTCTTTTGGTTTTGTTGACTGTTTCCTTTGCTGTGCAAAAGCCTTTGATCTTGACGAAGTCCCAAAAGTTCATTTTTGCCTTTGCTTCCAACTTGCCTTTGGCTATGTTTCTAGGAAGAAGTTGCTGTGGATCAGGTCGAAGAGGTTGCTACCTGTGTTCTGCTCAAAGACTTCGATGGATTCCTGTCTCTCATTGAGGTCTTTCATCCATTTTGAGTCTATTTTTGTGTGTGGTATAAGGAAGTGGTCCAGTTTCATTTTTCTGCATGTGGCTGTTCAATTTTCTCAACACGATTTGTTGAAGAGACTGTCTTTATTCCATTGGACATTCTTTCCTGCTTTGTCGAAGATTAGTTGACCATAGAGTTGAGAGTCTATTTCTGGGCTCTCTGTTCTGTTCCATTGATCTATGTGTCTGTTTTTGTGCCAGTACCATACTGTCTTGATGATGACAGCTTTGTAACAGAGCTTGAAGTCTGGAAATGTGATGCCACTAACTCTGATTTTCTTTTTCACCATTCCTCTGGCTATTCGGGGTCTTTTCTGGTTCCATATAAATTTTAGGATTATTTATCCAATTTCTTTGAAAAAAATGATGGCATTTTGATAGGGATTGCATTAAATGTGTAGACTGCTTTAGGTAGCATAGACATTTTCACAATATTAGTTCTTCCGATCCATGAGCATGGAACATTTTTCCATTTCTTTGTATCTTCCTCCATTTTTTTCATGAGTACTTTATGGTTTTCTGAGTACAGATTCTTTGCCTCTTTGGTTAGGTTTATTCCTAGGTATCTTACAGTTTTGGGTGCAATTATAAATGGGACTGACTCCTTAATTTCTCTTTTTTTCTGTCTTGCTGTTGGTGTATAGAAATGCAACTGATTTCTGTGCATTGATTCATATCCTGACACTTGACTGAATTCCTGTATGAGTTCTAGCAGATTTGGAGTAGAGTCTTTTGAGTTTTCCACATAAAGTATCCTATCATCTGCAAAGAGTGCTAGTTTAACTTCTTCTTTGCCGATTTGGATGCCTTTAATTTCTTTTTGTTGTCTGATTGCTGAGGCTAGGACTTCTAGTACTATGTTGAATAACCCTGGTGATAGTGGACATCCTTGCCGTGTTCCTGAAAACCATGGAAAACATTTTAGTTTTTCTCCATTGAGAATGATACTCACGATGGGTTTTTCATAGGTGGTTTTGATGATATTGAGGTATGTACCGTCTATCCCTACACTGTGAAGAGTTTTGATCAAGAAAGGATGCTGTACTTTGTCAAATGCTCTTTCAGCATCTATTGAGAGTATCATATGGTTCTTGTTCTTTCTTTTATTAATGTATTGTATCACATTGATTGATTTGCAGATGTTGAATCAACCTTGTAGCCCAGGAATAAATCCCACTTGGTCGTGGTGAATAATCCTTTTAATGTACTGTTGGATCCTATTGGCTAGTATTTTGGTGAGAATTTTCACATCTGTGTTCATCAAGGATATTGGTCTATAATTCTCTTTGTCTGGTTTTGGGATCAAGGTAATGCTGGCCTCATAAAATGAGTTAGGCAGTTTTCCTTCCATTTCTATTTTTTGGAACAATTTCAGGAGAATAGGTATTAATTCTTCTTTAAATGTTTGGTAGAATTCCCCTGGGAAGCCGTCTGGCCCTGGGTTCTTGTTTTTTGGAGATTTTTGATGACTGCTTCAATCTCCTTACTGGTTATGGGTCTGTTCAGGTTTTCTATTCTTCCTGATTCAGTTTTGGTAGTTTGTAGGCCTCTAGGAATGCATCCATTTCTTCCAGATTGTCAAATTTGCTGGTGTGTAATTGCTCATAATATGTTCTTATAATTGTATTTTTTTGGTGTTGGTTGTGATCTCTTCTCTTTCATTCATGATTTTATTAATTTGGGTCCTTTCTCTTTTCTTTTGGATAAGTCTGGCCAGGGATTTATCAATTTTATTAATTCTTTCAAAAAACCAGCTCCTAGTTTTGTTGATTTGTTCTACTTTTTTTGGTTTCTATTTCATTGATTTCTGCTCTGATCTTTATGATTTCTCTTCTCCTGCTGGTTTTAGGTTTTCTTTGCTGTTCCCTGCTGTTCCAGCTCCTTTAGGTATAGGATTAGGTGGTGTACTTGAGACCTTTATTGTTTCTTTTGAAAGGCTTGTATGGCTCTAACACTTTCTTCTCAGGACCACCTTTTCTCTGTCCCAAAGACTTTGAACTGTTGTGTTTTCATTACCTTTTGTTTCCATGAAATTTTTCAATTCTTCTTTAATTTCCTGTTTGACCCATTCATTCTTTAGTAGGATGCTCTTTAGCTTCCATGTATTTGAGTTCTTTCCAACGTCCGTCTTGTGATTGAGTTCTAGCTTCAGAGCATTGTGGTCTGAAAATATGCAGGGAATGATCCGAATCTTTTGCTACCAGTTGAGATCTGATTTGTGACCCAGGAAGTGATCTATTCTGGAGAATGGTCCATGTGCAGTAGAGAAGAATGTATATTCTGTTGCTTTGGGATGGAATGTTCTGAATATATCTGTGATGTCTGTTTGGTCCAGTGTGTTATTGAAGGCCTTTATTTCCTTGTTGATCTTTTGCTTGGATGATCTGTCCATTTCAGTGAGAAGGATTTTAAAGTCCCCTATTATTACTGCATTATTGCCGATGTGCTTCTTTGATTTTGTTTATATAATTGGGTGCTCCCATGTTAGGGGCATAGATAGTTAAAACTGTTAGATTTGTTGGACAGACCCTTTGAGATATAGTGTTCTTCCTCATCTCTTATTATAGTCTTTGGCTTAAAAATCTAATTTATGTGATATAAGAATTGCCACCCCAGCTTTATATATCTATATCTATATATAGATATAGATATGTGTGTGTGTGTGTGTGTGTGTGTGTGTATGTGTAAGAAAAAGCTGGGGTGGCAATTATGTATATATTTGGGATGGCAAAATTATATATGTGTGTGTATATATATATACACACACACACACACATATATTAGACTGGTGAATAGAACAGAGCCACCCACTTGATTTTGAGTGTATTTTGGTCTCTTAGAAGAAACTACCTCTGAAAATTTTAAAGAAAGAAAATCTTATATATATATACAAAAATTAGGGTAAATATGATGAGGGATTGGTATATGATTGTAATGATGAAAATTAAAAGAAAATTCTAAAAAAGGAATTGATAAGATAAGTTTGTTGGAAAAAGAAAAAAAAAGGAGAGAATGTGCTCAGGCTGGAGACTAGAGCAAAGCCATGTGCTAGGTTAGGGTATATTTTGATCTATTAGAAGAAATACTACCCTAAATTTTTTGGAAAAAAAACCCTATATGTATATAAAAATAAGGTTAAATACAATGAAGGAATAAAATATGTCTATAACAAGGTTTAAAAAGATTTTTTTTTTAGAAAGTATTGTTAAGATAAACTAGTTACAAACGTTAAAAGAGGAAAGAGGAATAGTTAAAAAAAATAGAATAAGAAAAAAATAAAATTAAAAATATTTAACTTTGCAAGACTAAAGGATCATGGGGAAAAAGCCATGAATTCTATATGTTGCTTTCCCCTAAATCTGGATTTCCAGTATTCTCCTTGATCGGTGAGCTTGGTCTTGGCTGGATGTTCTTGCTGATCTTCTGGAGGAGGGGCCTGTTGTAGTGATTCTCAAATGTCTTTGCCCGAGGCGGAATTGCGCCTCCTTTGTCAGGGGCTGGGCTAAGTAACCTGCCCAGGTTCTCTCTCAGGAGCTTTTGTTCCCTGATGGCTTTTCATAGAGTTCTAGAGGAGGAAAATGAAGATGGCAGCCTCCCAGTCTCCCCATCTGGAGAAGCCAGTAGCTCAGGTCCCCACTCCTCAGTGTGCCCTCATAGAGAAGCAGTCAGTTACTCCTGTCTCCCTGGTCTCTGGCCGTGCTCTGTGCTCACCCAGCCTGTGACCCTGCATTTCTATCTCTGACACATGGTCCCATTTGTAGTCTCCAAAACCAGCCAATTCCTGCTGCACAGCTCCTCCCAGAGGAGAAAGGTCAGTCTCCCCGGATCTGCCACTTGTGGGGTCCCTGCTTGAAGAGCAGTGGTCTGACTGTGCCTTGGATCATGGTTTAAGGTAACTCTGAGCTGAGAGCCCCCACCTCGGCACTGTCTTTGCAATCAGTTCCCGGCTCTGATACATTGGAGCTCTGCCACACTCTGACACCCCTGATCTTTCTGTGACCCTGTGGGACCTGAGACCACTCTGTCCCCGTGAGGGCTCCACCCCTGTTTAGCCTCTGGAGTGATGTCCCTCGGTGGAGCCGACTTCTGAAAGTTCAGATTTTGTGCTCTACTGCTCCACTGCTTGCCGGGAGCCAGCCCCTCCCCCCGCAGTCTATCTTCCCGTTGCTTTGGATTCACTTCTCTGCAAGTCCTACCTTTCAGGAAGTGGTTGATTTTCTGTTCCTAGAATTGCTGCTCTTCTTCTCTGCTATCTCCTGTTGAGTTTGTAGGTATTTAGAATGGTTTGATATCTAGCTGAGCTCCTGGGACCTGATGTCATTTCAGTCTGCCAGTTCTCTGCCATCTTGCCTCTCTCCCAGGAGGTGGTTGTATAAGTTCACCTTGATACTTGGAAGAAGTCAGTTGAATCCACACTTTTAATACTCTACTGCAGCTGAGTTCCCCTATTTTAGTTATTTTCTTAAAAAGGAGAGGAAATGATCGTTTCTGTTTATCAAGCTCTTAAAACTTGATGATGCTTTCATCGCTGGAATAGCATCTAGTTTCTCAAGGCCTTGAAAGGGACCCTCGAAGATGTAATTTAACTGGCTTTGTGTACAAACATGCATCAACCATAATGAAATCGATATTTTGTCTGGTTCTCTCTAATCACACGGTTAACATGTATCTTTATATGCAATTGGAGTATATTCAAACAAACCACCATTTAATTGGGAGACCTTTGGTAATTAATCACTTCCTATATTTCCATTTCCCCCTGTAGGCTTGTTTGCAAAAGTCAGTCTTCCAAACATTGACTTTAACTCCATTTAGTTTGTGGTTGTATGGTACCTTTTCAATACTGAAGTGACTCTTTGACTTAATCTTTCATGTAATTTTTCCCCAAGCTGTTTTTGGATCTTTAGAACCATACTAATACTGAGATTGTGGATTGTAAGAGAAAAGTCAGAAGCAGGGATGAAATATTGAAAAATTGACTCCATTTAGCAGGTGGAACCTCTGTATTAAAAATAACAATAGGAGGGATGCCTGGGTGCCTCGGTGGGTTTAAGCATCTGACTCTTGATCTCAGCTCAGGTCTTGACCTCACAATCATGGTTTAAGCCCTGGGTTGGGCTCCATGCTGGGCTTGGAGCCTACTTTAAAATAAATAAATAAGAATAGGTTATGATGAGCGTCACTATCTTACATGGAGGAAGCCAGGGTGGTAGAAAAACTATAAAAAGAAACAGTAAAAATAAAACACCACAAAATCTTAAACAAATGGTTAGTAATCCTGCAGTTCTGTAAGTCTGTATTTTATGCAAAGTAAGTCTGTCTAATCTTGCTTAAAAATCCTTTCAGTAAAGAGCTGTAGGAAGGGAAAATGACAAAAAGAAGACAGTGATACTGGAAGTTTCCCTCTAGCATATATAATGCCCAGTCTGTCTCTCTTAGAAGCGAGTATGGTGCCTCTTGTGACATCACTGTGCTATGCAAGTCAGGTGTAAGGATTCCTGGTTGATTCTACTTTGTCAGTGGTCAGTAGATTTCCAGTTCATTCTGTTTCGTTGTTGGTAAAAAATATTGCTTTCCTCCTCTGAGACTCGCGAGATGCACATTTAGACATAGTGCCTGCTGACTCTTGAGATGGTGCATACGATAGTTTATATCCTGGCAGTCATTCTGGAAAGAAAGTTTTTAGAGTTTATCAGTGGCTCATTGTGACTCCTTGATGATGGGGACCATCTGGTGTTCAGGTCCATAGTCTTGAGTAAGGACTAATCTACTTTGTTAAACATGAGCAGGGGAAAAAAAAAAAAAAAGATTAGGGAAGTAGGTAGAAGAAGAGCCAAAGGGTATATAGAGTTGTAGTTTGTTGATTTGGGGTTTGTTTTGTTTTGTTTTACAACAATGTCCAGATAGAGTGACCCTGCAAATAATTTATCAAGTTTGACTTCTGCTTTTGACCTCAGAAATCTTCCTGACAACTATCTCTAACAATCGACTTTGGGAAAAATTTAATAGTTTCTGCCCCGTTATCTGCTGGATAAAGTCCCAGTACAATAATTTCCTAAACTGAAGTATGATGGGTACATATCATGATGAGAAGAAAAGCAACATATTAATTATCAGCAAGGCGAGATTGTTGTGGACGTTTGGGATAAAATAAACAAACACAGTGGCCCCTTTTGCACACTCCACCACAATAAGGAATGTCCGTGCAAAGTGATGGAGGTTCTCAGCTGAGACTCTTGGCTCAATGTACAGCAACGAGAGACAGAAACCTCTCCCTGAAGATTCATGCTGCATATGAACAAAACAGTTTCTATTGGTGCCTACTCCACTGTTAGGATAATTCTGGGAGAGAAGCTCTTCTGAAGGTCCCTGGGGCTCCTTTCTGCCTTAGGGCCTCTGAACTTAATATTCTCTTCCCCAGAAGCTGCTGACCCAGATCTTCTCTAGAAAGGTAGCTCTCTGCTGTGTGGAAATCAAATATTTACTTCTCAGACTTCTTTCCTCACCCCCAGCTAAAGCCGCTCTCCCTGTCACTCACTTACCTCGGCTTTATTTTTTACATTGATTTATGTGAAAACATAACAAACATGTTTTAGCAGAATGCTGTTGCTGTTTACCTGTGTATCTATTGTCTATCATTCTCCATTCCACCACTAGAATGGAAGATCCAGGAGGAGTAGCGAGCTTGCCTTTCTAGTTGCTGCGGGATTCCCTATATATTAGTATCGTCAGTGCTCTACGAATATTTGTTGGTTGTATTGCTGACACACAGAAAATAGAGCCACCTTAGAGTTTTCATTTGCAGCTTTTTTATTTTTTAAGATTTTTTAAAATTTTTTCTTTTATTTTTAATTTTTTTGTTTCTTTTAATTTCATTTTATTTTTTTCAGTGTTTCAAGATTCATTGTTTATCCACTACACCCAGTGCTCCATGCAATCTGTGTCCTCCTTAAGACACACCACTAGGCTCACCCAACCTCCCAAACCTCAGTTTGTTTCTCAGAGTCCGCAGTCTCTTATGGTTCATCTCCCCCTCCGATTTTCCCCAACTCACTTCTCCTCTCCAACTCCCAGTGTCCTCCGTGTTATTCCTTATGCTCCACAAGTGAAACCATATGATAATTGCCTAATTGCCTCTCTCTGCTTATTTCACTCAGCATAATCGCCTCCTGTCCCGTCCATGTTGATACAAAAGTTGGGCATTCATCCTTTCTGATGGAGGCATAATATTCCATAGTATATATGGACCACATCTTCTTTTTTTTTTTTTTTAAAGATTTTATTTATTTATTTGACAGACAGAGATCACAAGTAGGCAGAGAGGCAGGCAGAGAGAGAAGGAAGCAGGCTCCCTGCTGAGCAGAAAGCCCGATGCGGGGCTCGACCCCAGGACCCTAGGATCATGACCTGAGCTGAAGGCAGCGGCTTAACCCACTGAGCCACCCAGGTGCCTGGACCACATCTTCTTTATCCATTCGTCCGTTGAAGGGCATCTTGGTTCTTTCCACAGTTTGGCAACTGTGGCCATTGCTGTTATGAATATTGGGGTACAGATGGCCCTTCTTTTCACTACATCTGTATCTTTGGGGTAAACACTCAGTAGTGCAATTGTAGGGTCATAGGGTAGCTCTATATTTGATTTAAGATTTTATTTATTTTTAAGTAACCTCTATGCCTAGCATGGGGCTCAGACCCACAACCCTGAGATCAAGTCACATGCTCCACCCACTGAGCTAGCCAGGCACTTCTCATTTGTAGCTTTTTTTTTTTTTTTTTAAAGATTTTACTTGTTTATTTGTCAGATAGAGAGAGAGTGAGAGAAAGTGAGCACAGGCAGGCAGAGTGGTAGGCAGAGGCAGAGGGAGAAGCAAGCTCCCTGCCAAGCAAGGAGCCTGATGTGGGACTCGATCCCAGGACGCTGGGATCACAACCTGAGCCAAAGGCAGCCGCTTAACCAATTGAGCCACCCAGGCGTCCCTCATTTGCAGCTTTTTTTTTTTTTTTAGGATTAAAAGTATGTTTTTTTATTTTATTTTATTTTTTTTAAATTAAAATTTTTATTTATTTTCAGCGTAACAGTATTCATTGTTTTTTCAGCACACCCAGTGCTCCATGCAATCTGTGCCCTCCCCAATACCCACCACCTGGTTCCCCCACCCTCCCACCCCCCACCCCTTCAAAGCCCTCAGGTTGTTTTTCAGAGTCCATAGTCTCTCATGGTTCACCTCCCCTTCCAATTTCCCTCAACTCCCTTATCCTCTCCATCCACCCTTGTCCTCTATATTATTTGTTATGCTCCACAAATAAGTGAAACCATATGATACTTGACTCTCTCTGTTTGACTTATTTCACTCAGCATAATCTCTTCCAGTCCTGTCCATGTTGCTACAAAAGTTGGGTATTCGTCCTTTCTGATGGAGGCATAATACTCCATAGTGTATATGGACCACATCTTCCTTATCCATTCATCCGTCGAAGGGCATCTTGGTTCTTTCCACAGTTTGGCGACCGTGGCCATTGCTGCTATAAACGTTGGGGTACAGATGTCCCTTCTTTTCACTACATCTGTATCTTTGGGGTAAATACCCAGCAGTGCAATTGCAGGGTCATAGGGAAGCTCTATTTTTAATTTCCTGAGGAATCTCCACACTGTTCTCCAAAGTGGCTGCACCAGTTTGCATTCCCACCAACAGTGTAAGAGGGTTCCCCTTTCTCCACATCCTCTCCAACACACGTTGTTTCCTGTCTTGCTAATTTTGGCCATTCTAACTGGTGTAAGGTGGTATCTCAATGTGGTTTTGATTTGAATCTCCCTGATGGCTAGTGCTTTTATGAGTAACATGAATGGCACTAGTAACAACACTTTCTAACATATTTTGGGGGCAGTGGGCCAGCACAGTGCCTGACATACTTTCTTATGTCAACCTCAAAATCACCTTAAAATTTAAACACTGTCTCAGCATAGTGCCTGACATACTTTCTTATGTCAACCTCAAAATAACCTTAAAATTTAGACACCATCATTTTTGCTATTTTGTAGAAGCAGAAATTGAGGTGTAGAAAGGTTCCTACCACTTGGCAAAAGGTCCTGTAGCTGGTAAGCGGCAAAGCTAGGATCTGGTTAAATCTTTGCAGCTAACTACATATTTCAGGTCCTGAGGCATTTTTCTCTGGAACATGACACAGTTTATGAGCTTTGCTTTTGTGTGAATAATTAAGAATATTTAATGCTTGACAGTGTGATGTGCTATGATAGTTTCAGAATTTCATTCTGAGTTATACTGAATGACAGAGTCTCTGAAGGTAGCTGTTTTTTCTCATACAGACTCTATAATCCATGTTTTTAACCTTTTGTAGACTATACAAATGGTAATTTCTATTGTTTGAGGGATATTATGAAGCACATATTTCCTATATTCTTGTCAATTGGTTAAATTTTTCTGTTCACATATATCAGTTGTTTGTACAAGAAGATGCTCCTTTACTTTTTTGAGGCTTGTAGTGGTATCATTGGTTAGAAGCTGCTTTTTAGTTGTTATCACAGTCAAATTTGGTTCAGTCGGGAGCTTTAGGAAGGGTTTTCCTGTGATCTTTATATATACCCAAACCTAAGGTAATATATTGTGGTCAAAATCCCTCAAATCTCAATGCTGAAACATTTGCCAGGTTTGTGTCAAATGTAAGTCGTAGCACCCTAGTGTCCATAAGAATGATACTGTGAAATGAAAAACGTACCTTCACTTGACCCATAAAATCACTGCCCTAATCTTCTGTGAAGCTAGGATAGTAAGAGGGCTTAACCTGGCAAGTATTTGATGGACTCAGGAAAATATCAAAGTCGATAGCTATTTGGAGTCACCCTCCATAAACTTAAGGGAAGTGAAGACACTGCATTTCTTCATATTCTGTAATTAACAGAATTCTGATTTTTGGAATGCAACAGCGGGGTAGGAAATCCAAGCTCATTAAAAATTTCATGTGCTTTCCTTCTTCCACAGTTTCGCAGAGCTCCAAGGTTATGCACTCCAGCATGACAATGATGTGGGCCCTCTTGTCACTGGTGGTTAGTCCAGGGGTAGTGATTTGAGGGATACCCACGTTTTTAGACCAGATGTTTCCTTGCGGTCATCTCTCTGTTAATTCCATACTGCAGTTTGGGCCCAGGGATCTTAAGCAAAGTTGAAAATCCAGGAGCCGTGGTAACTAGTTCTCCTCTCCTTTTGTGTCCCAACACAAACAGTTGTGTGTCCCACACAACAGTTCCCCTACTTGGCCCAGACACCTCCTTAGTGGAGAATAAGGTATCAGTCCTCAGACCTCTGTCCCCATCCTAGTCTCAGGAAATCCTCCTTCCCCACCCCAGGTCTTCTCAAAATTACTTTCAGTGGGCCAGTCCAAATCTCCCAAATAAGGAATTACAAGGGAAGACAGATAATTTAGTATTTCAACAAATTATTTTTGTCATAGTAAATGGAGCACCTTTTAGAAAATGAATCCCAGGAAACAGCTTGACTTAGTCCATTTACCTTATGTAACAAAAGAGCTATTTTGAAAAGAAAGTCCAGGTCTAGGTGATATCCAGAATGGAGATTGTAGTACATGTTTATCCCAAATTGTTAAGAGCAGGGAGCAGGATGCTGTCTTGAAAAAAATGCTGTTGACATAAGAGCCCTGTTCTCATCATGAGGAAAGTTATTATATTGGGTAGCATTAAAATGCAAATAAACCAAAGAAGCATATTTCTTTTACCAAGAAGGCCTCTGTGGCTCCCATATACCTTTGGTTGATTCTCCTTTCCGTGAATGAGACAACTAAAGAATTCAAAATGGTTAACATTCTGCAGTTACTGAATCACAGAGCTCAATGGCATGTATCTCAGAGCAGTTAGGTGGTGAGATGGAGGGGAGAGCCCCACAGCACCCCTTCTGGTCTCCTCAGGAATAACAGTCCTTGGAGGAGAAGTTTCTTCCATTTAGAGGATTAAAAAGGCAAGGTGTAAGGTATTTGACAATTATAATAGAACAAACACCAGCTGGCTATAGATTAATATGAGACAGATCAAGAAAGAGGACTTTTTATTGGCATTTATGTACAATTGATTAGAAAAATGTCTCCTTCCCCCCCTTTTTTATTACCATCATTCCAAATATTCTCAGATACGTTTGGCATTTGGTTAAGAATTAGTATCATTCACATTGTTTACTTGTGACTGTTCTCTTGTCTTGCTTCCACTGTTATTTAAGCCTTATTTCCAATTTCACTTTGAAAAGCACATGATAATGGAATTAATTTTGCTTTGATCTGGGGCCTTCGCTGATGAGTGAATACTGTAATTTACCCAATGCATTGACTTTGATATGTTTTTCTTGGTTAAGCTTACATAGGTATTACATGTCACAACTGGTGGGGCTATAATAATTTTACTGTTCACTGAATGTCAAATTAAAAATGTGTATGAGATAGCTAAGGATCCTATTCCATTAATTATTCTCTTAGGATTTCTGAAATTCTGTGTTAATGAGCTGTAACATTCTGAAGACCAAATGCCTGAATGTATTAAAAGGGAGAGTGAGAAAACCTCCAACCTAAAAAATATACATGAAGGAGAATAAGATAAAAATAAATGTGCTATCATTTGACTGTTTTTTGAAATGAAGAAGTTGGTCACTTTGGAGATGAAGATCACTCTTGCTATTAATAAGTATCACTCCGAGTGTAAGTGGCTGTAAAGTCATGTGCATTGTTACAGCCTTCCTATAAAATCAAACCTGTCCTCTTCATTGGAATTCAGTGCGTGGAACCGGCAAATGAATGAATGAATGAGTGAGCCAGTAGGTTTTTTATTCTTTTTTTCCTCCTTGTTCTGAAACTGGGACAAGTTATTTGCTTCTCTGAACCGCTTTTTCCTCATTTATTAAAAAAAAAAAAAGATTCCTGTTTCCTAGTGGTTGAAGCCTGAATAGGTTGATCCACATGTAATTGTTACATATATTCTGAACTGTTTTTGTAATACTGTTTTGTTTTTTTAACCTCATTAGTGTTTGAATACTGTGAAAATTTCTAGCAGTCCATGGCCCTTCTGATTCAAGTGAAGGAGCTGGTGCTCTGAAGTATATGTTTGTGCTCTGTGTTGGTTATTCCTCTAGTTCATGGAAGGACATTCTGATAATCACTTTTTCTATTTTTGTAAAGGAATAGTTTATTGGGAAGTGTAGCTTTAACAGTTTATTTTGGGTGATGTCATAAGAATCCCAGAGACATTATGGAAAGTTTGAGCTCAGTAGTCATGGTGATAAGATTTTGCTGTAAGCAGCCAGGTGGTCCCATATGGCAAAGGACCTAGTCTAAATGAAAGCTTTATTTTTGAAACTAAAGAATCTTCATTTTCAATCTTTCATTCATTTTCTCATGTAGCTCCCCAAAAGCTTTACTCAGAAATTTGTAGATGGTTACACTTGGCTGGATTTTTAAATTATACAGAATTATGATCTATGGCTTTATTCTGAGAATAAATATTGCCAAAGTGTTACATGATGTAAGCCTGTATTTACTGTTGGAAGAGCAATGAAGATTTTCTTTTATCTCATTTTGTTTTAATGAACTCTGAAAACTAAGTAAATGCGAAAGGATTGTGGAAAAGTTACGTGGGCTAGATGTGATGAGGAGCATAGGGTAAAGGCTGACAGAATCTTAGATACCTGTGCTTTCTTTAATGAGTCTTTAAATGAGACATTAAAGAATTAGACATTAAAGACATTTAAATTTGAAGACACTTTTTGCATAATCTAAATTACTTGGAAAGAGAAGCTAGCACTTAGAGTTCTTTTATGTTTTGAATATCCAATAGGGAGTACATTCTGCAGATGTACGAGCATGGACTGCCTTTCAATGACATGAAGCTACATTTTTAGCTTCATTCTTGGCTCTTTGGAGTCCCTACCCCCCTCACCTCGTTTCGCTCATGTTACACCGTATGCCACTTGGCCCTCTATCTGAACCTTCATCTTAACCAGAATATACCTGTGGTTGCCATGCAGTTTCTTTTTTTCCATTTCTTAAAATATGTTTGGAAAAGTTTCTGTGTTCTTAGCTTCCACTTAAACTGCACATCCATTGGAAGGCAGATTTTCTTTGAAACGACCGAAGCCTCAAGATGAAGGTCCCTCATTTGTAAGCGGCTTTTCCTAGGCTACTGTAAGGGTCCTGTGCAATTTTGTATTCATAATATTTTTCTTTGAAAGAGGACTTTAAAATTGGTTAATTTTTGTGTCCCACGAAATCTGAATATGCCCTAAGTTCTGTTGCCAAATACTGTGTGAAATGTTGTTGCTAGAATGATCAGTAACTACAGCATTTAAGGTTTTGCCTGGACTTCCTTGTACATTATGTTCTTAATCTCTTTTCCATGAAAAGCTTTTCGTTTTGGTTCGTATTTCTCGCAGTTACTGTGGTTTCTTGAAAGTTCCTCCTCATCTGAGTTGTAGGCTGTTTTCTTATCTCTATTGACATTATCCAGGGTTCCAGTTCTAGTCCTCCCTTCTTTTTCAGTTTACACTCTCCATGTAACACACACATTTTCAAGTCTTCAACCACCCCCGCTCTGCAGTACACAATACAGTAGCCACTAGTCCCATATGGCTACTTAGCAGTTGAAATATAACTAGTGCCATATGCTGAAAAAATATTTTGGATACGTTGGTAAAATAAAATATAACTTTATTTGTTATCAATATGTTATAACTTTTAAAAAATGTAGCTAGTAGAAAATTTTAAATTTCATATGTGAAATGCATCATGTTTCTATTTGAGAGGACAAGAAGATGCTGATGGCTGCCTAATCTGTCTCCAGTCCAGACCCCTCACTGGAATCTCAAGCATGAAAATCCTGCTGGAAATCCTTCTGGGCATTTTATGAGGCCTCAGATTGAACCCATCATCATCTTTGTCAAATGCTCCTGTTTTCTTTATATCAGTTGGAGGAATGCATTGCCTAGTAAGTCACCCAAACTAGAGACCTCATATCATACTTGATTCTACCTTCTTGCTCATGCCCATAATGAATCAATCACAAATCTTAGTCAATTAGGTCTCATAATTACATTTCAAATGTATCTTTTTAATCCTCACTGTATCTAACCTTCTTTGAGCACTCATATTTTTTAGGCAAAGTATTGTAATAATCTTCCAAGTATTTTTCCCATTGGATACCTCTTAAATATATTCTCTGGTGACTGATGGTTTGTATAAGAGAGGAAATATAGGCAGATGATTAAAAAAACCCCAAAACGTGAGGCTTATCAGGAGGGTTACCATAACTTTGAGTGGAGATGTGCACTATTCTAATATAAAGCAGGGGCTTTATATATGTGCAGTGGATTCCTCTATCAAACCTTACTCTCTAGCCTCACATTACCAATGCGATCAGAAGATATGTGCATATCTCAAATTTCAATAAAGTGCCTCTGATTGCATTTTCCCCCCTTACAACATATATTAAAAACATTTTTTCCCAAGACTTTGCTCTTCAATCTGGCATGCTCACTGTACATGGGCAGCTCCTTATGTATATATACTATAACAATTGTTTTAATACCTTTCTGTTGCTTTTCTTCTATGATGTCTGTTTTGGTGGCTGTTTTAGATTATAAGTGCCTAGCATAAAGAAAGTGAATTGCTGAAACAAGGTGGTGCATGTTGGAAATTAATAAATTTATTTTAATTATGATAATGTCCTAATATTTATGAAGGCAAATTCTAAGGAAAGTGAACAATAATCTTCAAATAGTAGAAGGTTCTTGGTGAGGAAGATTGAATAAAAAACTAACCAAGTATCTTCTAACTGTTAATTGTTACATTAATATTCTCCTCTTTTTGTGGGGGGGGCAATGGGTGAGATCATCAGTACCTTTGCTGATTTTTTTTTCTCTTGAGGATCTTTACATTTTACCAAGTAAAACTGGTACCTGGCTTCTCTTGATTCAGACTTCTCTGAGGTAGAAATACAATAATTCTACACTGTCTTTATCTGACTTGAAGAAGAAGGATTGCTTTATTCATAGAAAATGCTTAGTATAGTAAAAACATAAAAGAAGGAGCAGTTATCTTTAGATGTGGAAATAAATGATCTGTGTTATATGTCACGAATGCAATGGTACATGATTGTAATCATACTTTGTCTTTTGAAGGTATAAAGGATCTCTGTTCTCCAATGATAACCCTTACTTTGGTGTGATCCATTTCAATTTAAAATTTGTATCAAATATGCATTCAATTATTTAGATTTCAATACAACTTAATAAGTATTCTTATTAACGTTCTCTATCGTGAACCCTTCAATTTTACTTCTGTGCTAAACCAGGCTTGCCGGGATGATTACATTAATAATACATCTCTATCCAAAATTGAAGTGCCGAGTAGAGAACATGCTAATGGGTTTCATTGATTTCAACTTGGAAATGGGTGCAGGCAATCAGAAAGCAGGTGCAAACCTGACTAGCAGTGAACTACTGGGAGAATATTGAGCCAGGATCAGTGGCAAGATTCATAGCTGTGATTTGAGTTAGAAAAATGCTAAACATAATGAAGTTAAAGCGATTAAAGCCTTCTGAGAGAAATGTGAATGCTTCATTATGCTTTTCAGATGGTGGCTTTGAGTGATAAGAGTTCTAAATTCTGTCTTTGTAATTTTATTAGTTTTCTTCTATCCCCCCCCCCCCCCCGAGTTAGCTGCATCTAGATTCATTCTTATTTTAGTGTTCTAAAAACTTCAAAGATGTGGTTAAGGACACAACTTGAAACATTCAAACATCATACTTACTACCCCCATGCTCTTTTCTTTAAAATTAATTTGAATTTGATTCCAACATTTGTAAAAGTGCTGTCTCATTAAGGCTAATTCTGTACTTGAGTAGGGACTCATTTGTATTTATTCCTTTAGCTTGGGCCCTCAAAATTTGAAAAGAATAGATGATACTCTCCATAAAAAGTGATTTTAGAGTTAGTTGGAGCAAAGAGTTTCTTAAAATGCAGGACAGAAACAGTAGTTATATTCCTAAGTTCTCTTGTTTTCCTCCCTCTTAGGTTATGTTGTTTTGAAGCATGCCCCTTCTGCTTGATAGGCACACTTTCAGACACTGTACTTTTATGTGGTTTTGCACAGGTAGTAATTGATATGATTCTCATTAGAAACCTTCAGTAACAGAGAAATTGACTCATTCCCTGGAAATTTAAGAGGTTCATTTGGTTTCTTCAAACAGATTATGATAGGTGATGGAAGGAATAGGTAATAAGCATTAGGCCTGTGTGTTCTATCCTGGAAATACCACCTATGACTAAGGGGCTGCTCTATGGGGCATGGTATTTGTAATCTGGAGCACATGCTGAGAATTCAGGTTGTCTGAGAATTAATCCCTGCTCCCCCTACCTGCTGGCTCTGTGACTTCCTGTCTCACTTAAGAAATGGAGCTAATACTGATACCTACCTATAGAGCTATTGTGAGAATTAAATGAGTCAATTCACTTAAATCTGTCAGAGCAATGCTTGGCACATGGTAAGTACCTTGTAAATGTGATCATGTGTAGTAGTAGTTGTTGCTGCTGGTACTGCTGTTATTATACTAATAGTAATAATAATTATTATTACAAAATCCCCGTATCTCCTTTCCCAAAAGTGGCCTCATAGCAAGTGCTGTTCTGTCCTGACAGTTTCCACTGTCATTCATTCCAGCCAACTCTCTTTCTTTTGCATTCTTGCTGAAATACTATACTACATCTAGATTTCTTTTCATTCCTGAGAACTCTGAATTTGACGCAATCTACCAGATCCTTATGAGTGGATGTTGATAATGCCAGGTAGTGTGTTTTATTCGTTTTACTGAATGAGAAGACTGCTCTTGTTTTGAACAAGGACCAGATCTACTCTAGTGACTGCTTGTTAATCTGGGAATGTTGGAAGAATGTAAAAAAGAATAATTGGGTTGCATAGAGGATTCTCACTCCTGAGGCTGCCTTCCTAAATCTTCTCAGCTATTACTTTACTGGTATAATTTTAACTTCTGATGGTTTTTTATGTATCGAAAGAATAGGAGAGATCTTTCTGGTTGCTCATGCCACTTAAAGTGTATGTGGTTTTAATCACGTAACTAAACCTCTCTAAGGCTGCTTTCTAATCTAAAATAAGGATAAAAATAGTATCTACTTTGTAGGATTGTAGCTAGGATTTACTGTTTCAGTGAATATGATGTCCCTAATACATTATGTGATCCTAATAAGTTTTGTTCATCTTTTTTTTTTTAAGATTTTTTTATTAATTTATTTGACAGAGAGAGAAATCACAAGTAGGCAGAGAGGCAGGCAGAGAGAGAGGGAGAATCAGGCTCCCCGCTGAGCAGAGAGCCAGATACAGGGCTCTATCCTAGGAGCCTGGGATCATGACCTGAGTTGAAGGCACAGGCTTTAGCCCACTGAGCCACCCAGGCGCCCCTTATAGTTAGATTCTTGGCAAGGTTCTGACAAATCCTTCAGGCTACAGCTCTGCTTCTGATTGTAGCGGTTGGTGAAGGGGCATTAGAACGGCACATGGGAAATCCACTGAGACCAGCGCAGGCTGACGTGGGTGCACAGCCGTATTTTGTGGACTACACTTTCTTCTATTCTGCCACCCATCCATGGCTGAAAATGGTCCAGATCCCTTCTGGTTTTTTTCACCCTTGGTGATGAGTATTAATTTGTTAATCTATCTGATTGTAAGCATTTGTCTTGGGGAGCCAGTGCTCAATCTTGGCTTTCTTCAGAAAAGGGTAGTAATATTTTAATATGTAATAATTAGAGCAAGAAAAATGTGAAGAATATAAGGAAGGAAGAATTTTAAAATGTAAGCATGAGACATGGTTGCCAGTATTTTTCTCTGTCCCACAACAAAAAGAGTAGAGAACCGGATTCTCATAGATCCTCATTCTTGATTAATGTCCAGTGAAAGCCTAAAGCCATCCTGGTAAAACTTTGATGTGGTTCTCCTCCCAATGAAAACTAAGTAAAAATGAAGAAATTTAGGCTCATTTCCCTGTGTTACAACTTTCACTATAGCAAGGGCAAACCCAGAAATTCAGCCATTAGTTCATCATTCTCAAATTATTCCCTGGGGAATTCTCTTTTGTACTGGAAAGTTCTTAGCATTATTATTAAACATCTGAAGAAACCCTGTATCATTGTTACTTAATTCACTTGATCGTCATGTTCACTGGAGAGTTTGTGAGGTGTACATGACCGGTGAAATTATCAGTGGTTAAACTGCCAATACTCATTCTGTGACTTTCAATTATATAATAATTTCTCCATTTATTCATTTTAATTTCTAAAGGCAAGGGTCACAAGAACACATTTTCCTTGAATGAATAAGCACTAGGGAAATCATTTGAGGCCACTGCATTAAACAGTAATTGTCCATTTTTTCTATTAGTGCAGAGAACCCAAGAAGCTCTGGGAAATAATGGTTTCATTTGGTTAAGGATATCTGAAGGAAAAAAAAAAAAAAGCCTTGCAAAGAGTTGCCACATATTTCTTTGGCTACATTTAGGAAAGAGATTCAACTGGGTCAGCTATGGATACATATACTCTTCAAAATTATTGTTCCTCTTTTATCAATTAGATATTTGTAGACATATTCTTAATTTTGTAATACCACAGCAGATTAAATGAAATTGGCAAGAATACCTTATTAAATCTATTAGAAAAAAGATTTATTACATGATCATATATACATATTTATAATTTTATTCTTCTTGCTGTGAGTGTGTGTATGTGTGTGTGCACACGTGTGTGTGTATTTGTGCTATCTCAATCGCTTTGTCTTGGATTCCCCTCAACCACAAATTCACTTGAGGGAGAGGAGAATTTTTTTCTTATTGATACTAGACTATTTTTTTCTATTTCTATGACCTCACTGGTATGTGTAGTATATCTAGAAGGTATCATATGCTAGACTTCTTTTCCTTCCAAATCACTAAATTAAAAAATATGAAACAACAGGCCCAAAGCTGGTTTGCCGGTGAGCCAATCGTTGTTACAGGAAACAGATATTATCAAATTGACTTGAATATTCTACTCTCCCAGCTTCTACCCGCCCCCTCCTTTTTGTCACCCACTGATCTTCAATTAAGAGTACATTTTGGGAAATTTTTTCATCTCGTTGTCTAGGGGGAAAGGAACCAGTGAGACTCTATAGCACAATTAATTCATAGTTTTCAGTAAACACTATTTGAGGAAAAATTCAGGATTCCGTACTTGGGCATTTATCATTCATTCATTCCTTCACTGACTCAAAAAAAATTGCTGAATACCTGTGTGTCATGTAGGTATAACATAGATACAGTCATGTTTATGGAGTGTGGCTACTTGAAATGCTATGTCCATTCTAGATTTAATTTGTGTACAATGCAGTAAACATGCATTCAGGCACATTCTGGTATATAAAAAAAATACAGGAGTTAAAACATAGAAACAAACTTGGAATATGGAAAAACATGGAATTCATGTGTATAGTGGCAAGTAATATAGTACTCTCCCATTTTCTTGTCCAACACGTTTTTAATATGTACAAACAGGGTATTGTTGCTGTACAAATTTCACATTTATGAGCTTCAAAAATAAGGTGATTTATTATGTACTTTTATTTTTCTCTATTCTGTTTTTACTTATCTTGCAGTTTCAAGAGTTTTTTGTTGCTGTTGCTTTTATTTCAATTCCTTTGGTATGAGTATGTGTCTCCTGACAACTGCTGTTCAGTCCTGAGTACAAGATAGAGACTCTATGTGGACTCTTACAGGTACTTCAGAATGAATAGACTGAAACTAGGAGATGATGTGTGAAATGCTGTAGCAATATGGATTGCCTTGCCACATGAACAAGAATAAACCGAATTACTGCTATTATGCAGGCCTTTTATAATTATGGGCAAAGGCCAAGGTTAAGCTGGAAAGTGAATTGCATTTAGAATGCTGTATGACATATGGATTTTTCAGAAAGGATAGAGATCGAAGACTTGGAGAGGTTGTGAACTTTGCCCCATAACATGGAATATGTTTGCTTGACCGAGATTAAGAATCAGTTGTAGGGGCACCTGGGTGGCTCAGTGGGCTGAAGCCTCTGCCTTCGGCTCTGGTCATGATCCCAGGGTCCTGGGATCGAGCTCCACGTTGGGCTCTCTGCTCAGCAGGGACCCTGCTTCCTCCTCTCTCTCATCTCTGCCTGCCTCTCTGCCTACTTGTGATCTCCATCTGTCAAATAAATAAAATCTTAAAAAAAAAAAAAAAGTATCAGTTATAACAGGCAGACATACCTACTTGTTAAATTCTTTCCTTTGAATTGTAAACAAGGTGGTTGAAAAATCATTACCTAAAAAAAAGAAAAAGGAAAAATCACATATTAGGTGATCAATACACATTACTGACAGAAGTTTATGAACTGACATAACTGACCAACTTGAAGATACACCAAACAAAATACGGGGAAAATAATATTTCATCTACTTAGGTCCATAGCAGTTGGAACTCTGGGTTGCTTCCTTCTAAATAACAAATTAAAAAATTCCAGTTTTTTGCTTTGAAGTTTCCTCAGAATTCTTTTAAGTTCTCAGGGACCTTAATTCTTCATATATAAACACTGCATGCATTTGCTTGCAAGCAAATAAAACCTTGAGTTTGTATGGGATTATATGATACCTGAGATGATATTCAAGTCCTTGCTTCTAGTCATTAAAATGTTAAAGTCAAATATTTTTCTTTTATTTTTCTGTAAATCAATACTCCCCCCCCCCCTTTTTTTTATATTTTAGTCAAATGCTTTGGAACAATACAGAGATAACCTTGTTGTCTCTGGTTCTAGCAGTTGACATTTAAGATGGAAATTTGATAGGCAATAATTTATAATGTTTTTTTTTTTAAAGGAAATCATTATGATCTGTAGTTATGGTCCAGCCCACAAATGTCACCCGTTGATTGCTTTCTTCTTTGAAATTTGATCTTAGTGTGTTATATTTGAATGTCTTACCTCATATATGGTGGTAAACCTCTGCAGGGCAGGGATCATAGAAAATCCCAAAAATTAATCAGCTTTTTTGAGGCCAGTGCTGAATAATACAGACTGTGTCATGCTGAGAGGAAATAAGAGAATGAATACTAAGTCCAACAATGTTTTAAAAAGCCACATGCCCCAGGATTGAAGGGGTTATGAGGGTAGGAATAGTCTAGTCTTCTAGTATCGGACAGTAGTGGCAGGGGCAGCGATGGAAGAAAAGATGACCCAGATCAGAAAAGCAGAAGGGGTAGCGTTAGTGGTAGTGATGGAGGAGGAAGGAGACAAAGGAGTGAGAATACTGGTTTTTCACATCCGTATATCGGAAATGTACAATAAGTCAGGTATGTATTGCCTGTAGCTGAAAGATTGTGACAATCCAGTCCTGCAGGATTAGGTGTATAATGAATAACTATTGATTTACATGATCTAGACCAGCACGCCCAGGAGAAATAGAGTATAAGCTTCAGATTTAATTTAAAATTTTCTAGTAGTGGGGTGCCTGGGTGGCTCAGTCGTTTAAGTGTCTGCCTTTAGCTCTGGTCTTGATCCCAAGGTCCTGGGATTGAGCCCCACATTGGGCTCCCCGCTCTGGGGAGTCTGCTTCTCCCAACCCCCACCCCCACCCCCACCCCATCCTGCTCATGCTCGCTCACACTCTTTCATGCTCTCTGTCAAATCTTAAAAAAAAAATTGTTTCTAATAGCTACATCTTTTTTTTTTTAAAGATTTTATTTATTTATTTGACAGACAGAGATCACAAGTAGGCAGAGAATCAGGCAGAGAGAGGAGGAAGCAGGCTTCCTGCTGAGAAGAGAGCCCGATGCGAGGCTCGATCCCAGGACCCTGGGATCATGATCTGAGCTGAAGGCAGAGGCCTTAACCAACTGAGCCACCCAGGCGCCCCTGAACTACTTTATATATATTTTTGGTACTAAGTTTTAAAAATCTGGTCAATTAACAATGTAGATATCTACACTTAGACTAGTCGAATTTCTAGTGGTCAGTATCCCCACATGGTTAGTAGCGATTTTATTGGACAGTAAAGGTATGTGTTGTTGGTAGGTTTTTTTTTTTTAACATAAAACAGTTTTTTTTTAAAAATATTAAAAATGGAAGTGTATATGGTTTATGTTTATTTCTCACATTTGTATGTTGCTATTTAAAATCTTAGAAGGATTTCTTCATGTATTGTGTAGAAGGCTGTATAGAAATTTTAGCAGAATAGTTCAAGTGTTATTGAGGTCACACTGTGTCCTGGCGTCTTTCCCTGGCCATGAATAATTAGGAGCTCTGAGGAATCCCTGAAATTTTAGCTAAAATTCTTCGTGTGGGTGTATAATGATGTATTCATGCACAGGCTCCCATATGCCTCTCTGGGAGGAGAGTCTACGCCTTCTATCCATTTCTCAAAGGGATCATGACACTCCCACCACCCCACCAAAAAGAGGCTAAGAACTTTGGCCAGAGTTTATTTTCTTTAGTAAAGAGACCAAATATTATATTAAAATGAAGTTGGTGAAATGAAAATCAGGACTGTAGTTAATATTGGCTAGAAAGCTTACCATGATGACTCATATACACATTAGAGTAAATACCTAATTAGAAATCTGTGGTTCTGGTGCACAGAATGAATTAAATGAAATTCTACAATATTGTATTCATTATTAAAATCTGACAAGTAATTGTTTAATCCTTTACAGTTTTTAATGAGGTATTTACATAACTTGCAAATGACATGTTAATTAACATAACTTGTCTGAGGTCTCCACATTTTGTTCTTTAATGGCATATTTCTGGCAAGGCTACCTATTCAGAGTGTGATGAAAATAACTTGAGCTCATCCAGGATGCTTCATTCCTGGTTTAGCGTACGCTATATGCTTTCAATCTAACTTTCCTGCAGAAGACAAATTTTAATTCTCTAGTTCTGTGATCTGTGTTCTAAAATCTATTATTTTGTTTTCAAAGGGATATTTTGTTGATTTAAAGAGATCAGAATTACAGTAGACTCCCACCTTGATGGAATGTGGGGTGATGAGAAGTCTATATTTCATTATTTGTGTGCAAGAATGTCAAGTGATAAAGCCTTTTTTGTCTTACTTCCCTTTTCCTTTTCTAAATAATTCCCCCTTTATAAGTGCATTTGAATTGCAGAGACTGGAAAACATTTTTAGCAATCTGTAATTATTAATTGATTACCTTTATATTACACAAGCTCCCTAGTGACTTGGCTAGAGACAGCTGTAATAAACCCCGGCATTAACATAAATTAATCATGAAAGAAAATAGGAGATATGTGAAGAGCTGAAAATGAAATTAGAAGTAACTTTTTTTTCTAGAGAATACAAAACAAGAGCAAAGGTTTTAGGGAGAATAGAAATAGATAATCTCACATGCAAAGAAAAATGAGAAGCAAAGCCCAAAGGCTGGGTAACATGAATGTGCAGGTTTGGTAAAGGCCCGGGTTGTATGGACAGGCGGCCAAGGGGTTGGAGGACGGTGAAAAGCCAGTTAGCAGATCTAAAGGTGAGAAGTGACATCTAATACAAAGCCATTTTGGAAGGATTAGAATGTAGTAAAGATAACTGTAGTACAGAAGAAAGGAGAAAATTACATAGGTTAAAAAACAAAAAGGAAAACTCAAGAAATAGGAACTAAAGCACCACAAGCTGGCAAAGCTGACAAGGAGCTCTGTCAGGTGGTGCTGACGGGCTCTCTGCAAGTGGCCGGTGTCTCCAAACTTCCAAGGGACAGAAGCTGCAGTCATGGTCACAATGACACGAAATGGATTTGGAACGGTAATTATATCTTAGTCCATTTGGGCTGCTATAACAGAATACCGTAGATTGGGTACCTTATTAAAAAAAGTTTATTACTTACAGTCCTGAAGGCTGGGAAGTCCAGGGTCAAGGTGCCAGCAGATTCCATGTCTGTTGAGGGTTCATGTCTTAGTTCATACCTCTCATTGTGTCTTCGCATGATGGAAGGGATGAGAGTGTTTTCTGGAGCCTCTTTTATTTTTATTTTTTTATTTTTAAAAATTTTTTAGTATTTTATTTATTTATTTGACAAAGAGAGAGAGAGAGATCACAAGTAGGCATAGCAGCAGGCAGAGGGAGAGGGAGAAGCAGGCTCCCCACTCAGCGGGGAGCCTGATGTGGGGCTCGATCCCAGGACCCTGGGATCATGACCTGAGCCAAAGGCAGGCACTCAACCGACTGAGCCGCCCAGGTGCCCCTATTTATTTTTATTTTTAGAATTTTTTAAATAATTTTTTTAAAGATTTTATATTTTTATTTGACAGACAGAGATCACAAGTAGGCAGAGAGGCAGACAGAGAGAGAGGAGGAAGCAGGCTCCCCGGTGAGCAGGGAGCCTGATGCGGGGCTCGATCCCAGGAGCCTGGGATCATGACCTGAGCTGAAGGCAGAGGCTTTAACCCACTGAGCCACCCAGGCGCCCCTAAATAATTTTTTTTAAGGGAAGGAGGGGTGGGGAATGGGAGGAAAGGGAGAGAGAGGGAGAGAATCTTAAACAGATGCCACACCCAGCACAGAACCCGACACAGGGCTTGATCTCACAACCCTGAGATTATGACCTGAGCCAAAATCAAGAGTTGGATGCTTAACGGACTGAGCCACCCAGGCACCCCTGGACTCTCTTTTATAAGGGCACTAATCCCATGCATGAGGATTCTGCCCTCATGACCTGATCACCTCCAAAAGTCCCACCTCCTAACATGACACTGGAGATTAGGTTTTAGCATAGAGTTGGGAGGAGGCACAAGCTTTCTTTCTATAGGAATTTGCTTTTTTTTCTTCTCTTGAAGGGGTTAAGTTTGGAAGTCATGATGAACACATGGATGCACCCTCACACGCACAAGCACTGAAATCTTCTGGGGTTGAATGGATTTAAAGTGCACAACACCTTGGCGGTGCTGTCATGCCAAAATCTGACAGATTTCAAAGGAGTGAAAGCCAATGTGGCAAGGCCTGTCCTGGAACTCAAGCAGATTGGTTTATGGAATGTGGGCTACGGATGGAAATTTAGCTTTAAGGTGGTCAGATCATTAACACGGAGATGGGTTGGTTGATAGTTTAAACATCATTAACACCATCATCATCTTACTCCTGCTGACCCTCCCTCTTCTGTGCGTGCGCATGCGTGCGTGTGTTGTGTATGTAGAATAAATCATGGCCTGGAAAGGGGAATGAGTAGCTACATTTGAACTAAACCAACATTTAGACATATGGACAGTCTGCCTGAGTGTTGATGTATTAGGAGGAGTTTAACAGGTCAGATGCTCATATTTTTATAGCAAGTATTGATGTATTAGAATTATAACCAGAGAAGTCTGAATCCAGAAAGTTCCTGCAAGAGCAGGCAGAAATTGGTGCTTTCTGCTCCAGAGCAAGCAGAAGGGCAGGCTGCTGTCAAAAGCTTCATATGCTGTGCTTGCCTTTTCCTTACCCACAAACACTGGTGTGCTTCATGTTGATAGAAAAATCCATCCAAGATCTCAGTAAATTGTTCTGAAGCTCTGTACTGAAAGTTCTCAACAAATCTGGGCTCACTTCTTGCCCTTTGCTACAAGCGTGACATTCTTCTCTAGCAAGGAATACCTCTAAGACCACTGCAGGAATGTTCTGGGAGACAGACAGGTAGATAACTCATTACAGCTCCTTTTTACCATGAAGTGACCTGACTTCTTATGCCCAGAACTAAGCTGCTAAGTTTTAGAGTACTATATCACTGATGTTTTTCCCTTTTCAGCTTAACATTGTATACTTAACATTGTATACGTTTAAGGTACCCAACAATATGACTTGATTCTGGGTTATTTCTTTGGTCATTTGTTTACATATCTTTTCAAACTGCAAATTTTTTTTTGGCATGTAGACTCAGCATATTCTGGAAGATGGAGGAATGTTGAATTGCCTAATAAATTGCCTAATAAAACATGGGTGTATCAGTCATTCCACCCACCGTTATATATTTTACTGAACATCCCAGGGGGATGGTAAAGCTATGTTTTATTTTTAACTACTATCTGGGCTTTCAAGAAGGAAAATGTATGCTGATGAAGTCTATACTTTCGAAGAACATTGTAACAAAGTAGGTAAACAAGTTCATACTCTGGCCCATAGGAATAACTGACCTCCAGCATAGTAGGAACTCTGTTTTCTCCGCTGGTCCCAAAGCTTGATGTCACCAGGTAATGTGCATAAACTTAAGTGGTGATCTGAGCCATAAAATGCAAAACTTGTCCAGGAACACTTTACTGTCAAAGATACTAAGTCAATGCAATGGGGATTTATTTGCTTTTTTTTTTATTTAGAAAATGGAATCTTAGTAGACTATAAAGCAGTCTTAATATATAAGATTAATGGAAGTTGGTAATCAATGTATCCTATTCTGGATAATAAAGTTTACCAATAGAAAAAATTTCTCTCCAGTAACCTTGTCAACGTAATATTTATTATTCCTCCTCATACACATGGTCGTATTCCATGAGAAAGGATTTTCTGCTCAATATTTCAATAGATTACATATTTTCTCCTCAGCATGTGGTATATTTTAAGAGAATGTTGGTTTTGCTGTTTTAAAATAGTGTGTCTAGAAACAATATAATGCTTCAACTTGAGCCAAAATATTTGCATTTGAGAAATAACCCTTGGTTTTATTTATTGTCCTCTATTTCTTCCTGACTATTTCTGGTTACTCACAAGCTCAGTAAAAAAATATTAATGGTGCTAAGGTCTTAGATGTGGTATACTCAAGCCAGTTGGATTTGTGTGCGTTTTGCCGTGCTTTAGACGTAGTATTTTGTATCTCCAAATGTAGATAAAGGGCTGAAAAGAATTTGAAGGATAGCATCATTTTCCCTCTAATTGAGACGAAAAACTGTGTGATCACTTGTCTAATCTTCTTTTCACTGAGTAAGGGAAAAACACATTGATTGTACTCAAGGTCTGAATAGTCGTTCATCAGAAGAAAGTAAAATCACATTTTCCTCTGTGTTTCCAGATTTTTTATGCCCTGTAGTATATGAACAATTGCACTCGCTGATTTAAATTTAGAGACACTTACCTGAAATATTTTCTAGGAGTTGAAATAAAATGCATTGAGTGTATTATATTTTAAAAAGTAACTAGCACTATTTTAAAAAGAAGTTTTCCAGTGTTTCCCAGCTCTTCAGACAGCTTGTCCCTGTAGACAACTATGTTTCTTGACACTGCAAAGTTGAAAGATACAACCAGATGCTACTGATTTAGGTAGTATGTGAATGGTAAATACAGATTTAAAAACAGATCCAACAAGGTTGTGGATTGGCAGACAGAATGTGTTCTAGAGAATTTAGCTTGAACCTAAGTTATGTAAAGTTGGGATAGAATCTAAAGGAGTGTTTCTTATGCATCTAACCACTCATACACTTGCATCCATGTTTCCGTGTGTTCTACTGAAAACCATGGAACTTCCTGCAGTGGGATGTTTCCACATTCCTCCAGCTCTGCTTACTAGTGAAACTCCACTGCTCCAAATATCTAACTAAGTACATAGAACACTTGATAGAAGACATCCAGCCAGGTAGCTTTTATGGAGCTAGAGAGAATTCAGAAAAAGAGTATAATCAGAAATTAAAGGAACAGCCTGCTCATTGGGCTTGGCTATAAATTCTAGGTGGGGGGGAAGGTCACTTTTTTGTGATATACCCAAAGGAAATTAAATGAGTACCTTGAGGAGGTACCTGCCCTCCCATGTTTATTGTGCCGTTATTCACAATAGCCAATATATGAAAACAATCCAAGTGTGTTCTGATGGATGAATGGATAAACAAATTGTCATACATCTATTGTGTCTGTCAATGTATCTGACATATTTATGTATGTCTACATAGAATATACATATCTGGATATATATGTAAATATAGAATAATATTACAGATATGTTGATAAATATCTACATAGATATGTACGTGAATAAAAATATTAGGGAACATTATTTAACCTTAAAAAAGAGATCCTACCATAAGATAAACTTAGAGGACATAATGCTAAATGAGATAAGCCAGACACAGAAAGGAAAATACTAAATGTTCTCACTTATGTGGAATCTAAAATAGTTGAAATTACAAAATCAGAGAGTTGAGGGATGCTTGCCAGTGGGGAGGTATTGGTCAAAGGGTACAAAATTGCAGTTATGTAGGATGAAAAAATTTAGAGATGGAATGTACAGTGTGATATGTGTAGTTAATAATACTATATTGAATACTGGAAATTAGCTGAGAGTACATTCGGGTGCTCTCACACACACATAAAAGGTAACTATTGAGTTGGAGCAGATGGCTATGTTAGTGAGCTTGACTGTAGTAATCTTTCACTATGTCCATGTATATCAAAACATTAATATATACATTTTAACTTTTTTTTTTAGAGTACAATGTTTCATCCTTACCAAATTAAAAGAGGAAAAAAAAAACCAAAACCAACAAACTTGGAGTTCACCAGGAGTCTATGAGGGTAGATTGCAAACAATGGCAAACTACCACTACAAATTGCAACTCCAGCCACACGGCAAGGAAACACCCATCTGTGCCTGTCTTGTAGATTTATCTGGATCATATAAGAGATTCTTGAACTTTACTATGTTCTTTTAACAAATGGCATCATTTTTAATAGAATATAACTTAGGGTTTGAAAAGAAGATTTTTTTCCCCCAGTATATTCCATCTACTGTCATTTTTAGATAATAAAGATAATTCTTCAAGTAGAATAAAGAATATGTTCATGTCTTGCCAATTATCCTACTGGGGGCCCACTCAGTAAAGACTAATGTTAATATCAGCAGCCTGGACATCAACTGGAGCTTTGTAGAGAAATATGAATACAGTTTGCCCAACAAAGAAATGTGGAAGAGGGAATGTAAGACTTGAGCCGAGAGCCCTCCTATTAGGTCAGTGCATTAGATCTCCCAGCCAGGTAAAAACCAAATGCTGCTGCTAAGTTAAAAGGGTATGTCTTGTAGGATAAGTTCCAGGACTTCTTTGCTACCTTCAGAAGAAAATTCAAGATGAAATTTTTCTTACTGATGTTCAGTTGAAGATGTGTAGGATGGTACCCTTTGGGATCCTACTTGACTGAAATCAGAATTTGCAAACTTGAAGCCAAGAGTCCCAGTTTGTCTTATGGACATGTTGGAAAACACGGAGATGTTTAGGGAAAAAAGCAAGCTGACAGTTACAAATTAGAGGTTTTAATTTAAATATGTAGGTAGAAATTAAGGGAGCATGAGAATTTCTGTCTAAGCAGCTGTATTGGACCCAGCTCTGTGCCTCACTGGGCCTTAGTAACTTGCCTAATGGAAGGCCTCACCACATGGTCACTGCTTTATCTCACAATACATTCTCTGCTGGGGTCAGGCCTGGCCACAGCAGCTCTAACACCCAGGTCCAACCTCTAGGTCCAGACTAACAGGACTCACAGAGGGTCCTCTTAAAACTTCTGGGCTTAGAAGAGGTGCTGTCCAAACAGTTCAGAGAGTCTGGCTTTTGTTCCAGCAGTTGCGCAGAGGGCAGGATGGAGGAAATGGGAAATATTAGAGGATTATTATGACTTGGGGATGCTCTGACCAATGAGAGATAAGTGGCTCGAAGAACCGTGTAGACAGTTCAGTTCCCTTGGAACTGTACCTGATTCTGGTCCAGGCTGATTCAGAATCAGGCTTGATTCTGAAATATTTGCCTCAGACTTGGGTTTTTAAAGAATTAAATATTTATTTTTTAATTCCAGTATAGTTAACATCGAGTGTTGTTTTAGTTTCAGGTGTATAATTTAGTGATTCCACAATTTTGTACATTACCGAGTGCTCATTGTGGCAAGTGTACTCTTAACCCCCTTCACCTATTTCACCTGCCCCCACCACCCCCACCCCCGACTCACCTTCCATCTGGTAACCATTGGCTTTTCTCTGTAGTTAAGAGTCTGTTTTTCTGGTTTCTCTCTTTTTTTCTTTGTTCATTTGTTTTTCTTAAATTCCATACGTGAGCAAAATCACATAATATTTATCTTTCTCTGGCTGACTTATTTCACTTAACATAATATACTCTAGCTCCATCCATGTTGTTGCAAATGGCAAGAATTTTCTTTTTTATGGCTGAGTAATATTCCCTTGCATGTGTTTGCCATCTTCTTTATCCAATCATCTTTTGATGGACGTTTGGTTGCTTCCATACTTTGGCTATTGTAAATAATGCTGCAGACAATGTAGGGATGCATATATCTTTTCTAGTGTTTTTGTATTCTTTGGGTAAATACTGATTAGTGGAATTACTAGATCATGTTATAGTTCTATTTTATTTTCTCTGGTGAAATTCCATACTCTTTTCCACAGTGGCTGCATGAGTTTGCATTCCCACCAACAGGGCACAAGTGTTCCTTTGTCTCCACATTCTCGCCAGCATTTGTTATTTCTTGTGTTTTTGACATTAGCCATTCTGACAGGTGTGAGGTGATAACTCATTGTGGGTTTTGATTTGTATTTCCCTGAATGATGAGTGATTTTGAACATCTTTTCATGTGTCTGTTGGCCATCTGCATATCTTCTTAGAGAAATGTCTGTGTTTTCTGCCCGTTTTTATTTTATTTTATTTTATTATTTATTTATTTTTTATTTTTACCAATTAAAAAATTTCTATTTCTTTTTAAAAAATTTCCATTTATATTCTAGTTAGTTGGGGTGCCTGGGTGGCTCAGTCATTAAGCATCTGCCTTTGGCTCAGGTCATGATCCCAGGGTGCAGGGATCCAGCCCCGCACGGGGCTCCCTTCGCAGTGGGAAGCCTGCTTCTTCTTCTCCCACTCCCCCTGCTTGTGTTCCCTCTCTCACTGTCTCTCTGTCAAATAAATAAAATATTTTAAATAAATAAATAAATAAATAAATAAATTGATTCTAGTTAGTTAACATACAGTGCAATATTGGTTTCAGGAGTAGAATTCAGTGATTCATCACTTACTTGTAACACCCAGTGCTCACCACAGCAGATGCCCTCCTTAATACCCTACCATCACCCATCTAGCCCTCCCCATCCATCCCCCTCTATTAACCCTCAGTTTGTTCTCTATCATTGGATTACTTGTGTTTTCTTAGTGTTGAGTTGTATAAGTTCTTTATACATTTTGGGTACTAGCCCTTTATAGCATATGTCATTTGCCAATACAAAGAATCGCATCAAAAAGAGACTAGTATCTTTGAGGATTAAGATACTAATCTATTATTCAAACAGGAATTCTAACAGATGTCCTGGTGACTTCTACTTGAGTAAATATTTACTGTATTCTAAAAATTAGTTTAATTTTTAAGTCAGGATTTCAAGAAGTATACAGAATAAATGTAATTCCTATTTCACATGTATTTAGAGATAAATGAAATATTGCTAAAATTGTTAATAGTAGGGACTATTGGAATCAGGGAGCCCTGAGATCAAATGTTCTTGCTAGTACTTGCTAGGCGCCTGATTGTGGGCAAAGGTACACATTCTCTCCCAGCTTCAGTGTTCTTAAAATATAGGTCTATGGACAGTTTGATCTGCATCCCTGGGTCTTGAGGGACTTGGCCATTGAGTGGAAAAGGAGGGAAGGTACTGGAGGTGGTTGGTGAATGTGTGGTCCATCTTGCTACTTTGCACTGTGTCAGTCAAATGGGTTCAAGTCGGGAGATTACTGGACAATAGAACTGCTAGCGAAGACTGGAGTTAAAAAGAGTACAATCAGAAGGAGAAACCGCAGTTGTGCTCCTCAGCTTGTCAGCTGAAAAACCAAATAAGAGGTTAGTAAAGGGCATCCAGGAATGTAAGATAAGATTAAATGTGACAGCTTTGCCAGGAGGTCTTCTTGGTGCTGTGGGAGAAGCAGAAGTGGAAAAACACATTTTGGTTTCTCTCTCTCTTTTAGGCATAGCCCAGGGAAAGCCTGTAAGTTGGAGACATCACCTTGAATATTGTTTTCTGTTTCTTCCAGGCAATTTAGTAATCACTGTTTTTCATTTTGAATTACTGAATATTTCATTTAAAAATATCCAGAATTCTAAGAGGAGGAAAGAAGAGTGGAGAGAGAAAAAGGGGCAGAAAAAACAGAAACCATCTTAAGCATAAATTCATTTTCTGGTTAGCTGATGTCTGTTAAAAGGAATATTTTGTTTGTGAAAAACTACCCATTACTACATTTTATATTATTTTATAAAGTTTTATAAGATAATTAAGCATTATGAAATTGGAGCTTTGCGACAAAATACATTTGAGGTTAAAAATGTGTTTCAGAAAAATCTTTATCTGTGTAGTACTTACATATGATAATCCATAATCCAGCTATATAATTTTTTTTAACTACTCTGCATTTTGCATTTTCATTTTACAGAGAAGCAAATTTGTATTAGCATACTTGTTCATAGTTCTTTTGACATTCTTATTAATGTATATATGATATTTTTAATTTATCAAGACTTTATATAAAGTCATAATAAATTACTGTTGGTGAAATATACCTAATGGGCAGGTTTTTTTAAGCTGAGCTTTTAAATGAAGATGATAGAGTGCCATAGAATTTTAACTCTCTACATTGCAGTATATTGCAAACCAAAAGTTTCCTCTCCTGAGGAAAAATTAAGCTCATTCTTAATTTTGCATAAACCCTGAAAATTCCTTGTTGGTTACTCTCAGGCATTCTTGCAAAACAAAGGACACTTGCCTCCATGGAAGGGAATGTGAATAAGACTGTGTATGTGTTCTTCGGTCTTTATGAGTTTAGAAATACTGGTTTGCTCTAAGTTCTTAATTACATCTACAGTGATTGGGAAGGGAGATGATAGAGTAGATTGAAAAGTCCTTAATCATTCATGCATTCATTCATCCATCAATGATTTATTAAGCCACTAGTATTTGGAAGCCATTGTTCTAGTGATGACCTTTAGGCTTGAATTGAAAAACAAAACAAAACACTGCAGAACTGAAATACTCACATACATATAATACATACCTTGATGTTCAAAGACAAGAGTCAAGTAAAATACTTAACATAAAAATAAGTGGCTAAATGCTTTTTGCCAGCCTTACTTGGTGGAAAGGAAAAAGAAACTACAATTTGAGGGGCACTAATAGTTATTGAGAGTTTATGTGGGATTGAGTTCCTTACTAGTTATTTTTTTAGACATTGTTTCATTTAATCTACAGACCATGAGAGGTAGATGTGCTGTATGATGAACACTGGTGGGACAAAGCTGGTGAACAGGCCACTCCCCTTGTCCCAAGGGATTTATACTCTAGTGGGGGCAGGCATGGATCATTTTAATGGAACATCAAAATCCTCCAAGGATATTAATCCATACCTATTAATCTGTATGAAGTGAAGGAGACACATTGTAGACACCTGATTCAGCCCAGGCCAAGTCAAGGACTTCCCTTTTTCATCAGAGTAGACGTGTGTGGGGCTAAGTAGTTTGTCCAAAGTCAGTGTCCTCAGGGATATTCTGCTCTTTGGGTGCTGCAGAATGAGAAAACTGGGGGCAGCAGATACACCAGGAGATACTGGTGTGTTATTCAGTATCTCAAGAAGAGCTAACAGCGAAGGATCTGTGCCAGCTAGGATGTGCCTCTGGCCTTGGAACAATGACCATATTGGGACATATTCCCAGTGTAGTGAGAGTTAATAAGAGTTATAATGGGGTACCTACCTGCCATATTTTTTGGACTTAAAACTTATGAGTAAGAATAATTCGTTCTGGCAGGCCTTTCAAAGGTGGTCTTGTGTGCTAGAGGAGAGATAATAAAGGATGTTAACATTTTCCTGGCCTAGCTCAATGTTTGTTTGTGTTCCCTGGGACAGGACTGTGTAGGCTCAGCTTAGTACTGGGCCCATCCCTTGAGTGACTCACACTTTTATTCCTTTAGAAAAACTTTGGCCTTCTCTCTTAAGGCATCTCGACAGCCTCTTGAGAACTGAAGTGACATCTGGGTGGAGTCAGATGGCAGGGTTTTCACGTAAAATGCCTGCCTGTTTCTGAAGGCTTTCCCTCTCTTTCCAGTGGGGCGTTTTATGTTTGTACTTTGGGTACTCACGAGAAACTGAATTCTATACTTACTGGTAGGTTACTCTGAAACATACACAATTCCCACAGTCTTTTAGGTAATATTGCTGAGGGCAGACCCCTATGAGACTGCACAGGCCACTTATCCATGAAGCTGACCGTGATTTTAGAAAACAGTATGGAGATTCCTCAAGACATTAAAAATAGAGCTACCCTGTGGCCCAGAAATGGCACTACCAGGTATTTACCCCCAAAATACAAATGTAGTGATGAGAAGGAGCACCTGTACCTCAGTGGTTATAGCAGTAATGTCCACAATTGCCAAACTGTGGAAGGAGCCGAGATGCCCTTCAACAGATGAATGGATAAAGAAGATATGGTCCATATATACAATGGAATATTACTCAGCCATCAGAAAGGATAAATACCCACCATTTGCATCAACATGGATGGAACTGTAGGGGATTCTGCTAAGTGTAGTAAGTCAAGCAGAGAAAGACAATTACATGATTTCACTCATATGTGGAACATAAGCAATAGCATGGAGGACTGGAGTGGAGGGAGGGAAAATCTGAAGGGGGAGAAATCAGAGAGGGAGATGAGCCGTGAGAGACTATGGATCCCAGGAAACAAGTTGAGGGTTTCAAAGGGAGGGAGGTGGGGGGAGGGGGTAACCGGGTGATGGGTATTAAGGAGGGCACGTGTTGTGATGAGCACTGGGTGTCCTTGAACACTACATCAAAAACTAATGACGTACTATACAGTGGCTAACTGAACATTAAAAAAAGGAAAATTAGAAAAAGAAAAATAATCTGAGGCACTGATCCCCAATGCCTGTGTTCTGGTGCTATTCTGTAGCAAACCTTTTACTGGTTGTGACAAATAAGAAAAATACATGTTCAAACTATGTAGCGATCTACCAAACATTTCATAAAATTTACTAAAGGACTAACCCTTTAACTTAATATTCCAACTTTTTTCTTTTGTTATTCAAATGGCCTTTTAAAAATGATCATGATGGATATAAAAACTATTTCTCTGTCAAAAGTAGCACTTGGTAACCCCTTCCACTTGTGTTCTTTTCTCCTCCCAGCTACAGTTTTACTCAGCAGACATTCTTACTGTTTTAGAATCACAGGTCAAAAGTGCCTAAAGAGAATATTTCATTGCTTTCCCTAAATTCTTCATCAGGTTCTATCTTCCGGAAAGCAACATACTATTTAAGCTTCATTGGTTAAACTTACTGTTTGGTCTTTAGTCTTTATCAAACGTTGTTAGAAGAAATGGCCAAAAAAGATAGTTTTGCAATCCCGTATTCAAAAGTTATTTTTCATCTCCTTTTTAACAACTCCCTTACAGGGGCGCCTGGGTGGCTCAGAGGGTTAAGCCTCTGCCTTCAGCTCAGGTCATGATCTCAGGGTCTTGGGATCGAGCCCCCCATCGGGCTCCCTGCTCAGCAGGGAGCCTGCTTCCTCCTCTCTCTCTGCCTGCCTCTCTGCCTACTTGTGATCTCTCTCTCTCTGTCAAATAAATAAATAAAATCTTTAAAAAAAAAAACAAAAACAAACAAACAAAAAAAACAACTCCCTTACATATAAGGATCCACAAAATGCGTTCTTCCTAGACCTCAGTGCCAACAAAATCTGCCTCTCAAATGAACTTGCTTGCAAAGGGTAATGTGAAATCCATCACAGAATTTTAGCTGAGTGCTACATTTGATCTCCAATTGCGGCAGTGTCATACCATTTTCCCAGTATCTTTCTTCCTTTGCCTTAAATGGTTTCTGATCTCTCTCTCAGAAATCTGTATCTTAACTGCCCTTATTCCACTTTAAATGTTCTTATTGTAAAATTTTTCAAATCTATTCTTAAGCTTGAAGTTGACTTAGGTAAATAAATAGTCAAAAGTAATAGATACTGAGTGACAAGAGCTATGAGTGCAGAGAAACATTTTGATGAGACTGTAGAGCTTGGATAATACTCAAGTCAAAGTTACACGCTTTTTCTTCCTGACACCTTCTGTATCTGCCTTATTAGCATTTTTCTCATATGATTGTGCCAAGTGGTAGTAATAGAAGGAAGATGAGGATGACTTAGTTTCTTGGAGAATGTGTCAATTCCAGGTTCTGAGACAGTGACAATGAGGCTGTCACTCTTCTCCCTCAGGTTTGTAGTCAGCGTGAAGTATGAAGTATTCTTTCTTTCTTTGCTGGAATTTAAGCTGCTTCTCCAAATTGCAGTTTCAAACACAAAGAGTAATCCTGGGTTCAGCTTCAAAATGCATAGGCAAAAATTAATGTGTCTTGAGAACAGTGCAGAAGGGAGCCCCCAGCTAGCCTGCTGTTACCTCACCTGTCTGCATCTTAAACATCTAGCTGTACAAATGTTTCCTCTTTTAATAGATGACTTACAGTTAAATAGATAAAAATCCAGTAAGCGGTACTCTCTCGTCTTAAGAAAAGCTGATGTACATTTTTACTTTAATTTTCATAGTGGTTTGCTGTGTGATATCCATTATGAAACACTGTAGAATGGTGGGTATACTTTCCAAAAAAGACGGGAAGGACTTCATTGAGTATCCTACAGGTACTGTATGTCAAGAGTTACCCATATATTATTTTATTTAATCTTTATAACTTCATGAAAATAATATTATCTCCACTTTTTTGTGTGTTGAAAAATGAGGCTCAGAGAGCTAATTTGCCTGATGTGATACAGCCAGTAATTTGTAGAAGTAGAAGGTGTCTGTAGATCTGTCTGATTTCATCTGATCCCAGATACTGCACACTTATCCTTTAGAGTAAAGTTGCAACCCAGTGGAATATTTGAGGTCTTCAGGCAGCATGCAGGGAGGAAGCTGATGATGATGGCTATTGTATTACAGATCTGTTGTCACCAAGCCGCTCGTCACAGTGCAAAGACATACCTGAGCCAGCCCGCCCTCTTGTTAGAGCTTTCAGAGCTCTTTGGAAACTATACTTGTCATCTTTGGGAAAAACAAAGTAAGGAAGCCTTGGATATGAGAGAAGGTGTCTTTCTCCCAATGGTCTGTAGCTGTGACAACTCGTACATTCATTTGGGAAAAGAAATAAAAAATCTTACTATGTGCAGAGTACTGTGCCACATTATAGTATCTTTTAGATACTGTAATAAATAAATTCCCGGCCTCATTTCTCATGGAATTCATTGTTTGTTGGGATAAACAGTAAGCAGATAATCACACAAATAAATCGTTAACTAGAAATGTAACAAATACTACAGTGCAGAAGGACAGGGCGTTATGAGTGTGTAAGTAAAAGAAGAGAATGAGTAAGTCTGAAACTGAGTAGCGGTCAGTTGAATGAAGGGGCTGGGATGGGCTGAGCTTTCCAGGCAGAGTGTCCAGGTAAGTGATAGAAGAATCACCTGGAAATAAGCAATCCTGATGCTAGTTCCCAAGAGGCCAGAATAAGCAGATCATGACAACCTGGGCTATCAGATACCTTCAGTTAATACTTGTGGAAGCTCTGAATTCCATCCTTGCCCAAAATAGTTTTGTAGCACATAGCATAACCTGGCAAGTGCCTGCGTATAGTAAGGGTCCTATGTGTTTTTCCTGAATTTTCATTATCTATTGCTGTGTAATGAATCATTACCAACCTTAGTAATAAATAAGTAACCATTTATTATCTGTCATGGTTCTGTGAGTTCACTGGGCTCAGCTGCATGGTTCCAGAAAGTTCACGTAGAAGCTCCAGGCCTTTTTTTTTTTTTTTTTAAAATTCTCAAAGCAGTTATTTGTGATTTCCATTTTTCCTTTAAAAGAGTTTATTATTTATTTATTTGTTTACTTATTTATTTTATGTAAAATGTGTTTTTGGCCCCAGGGGTGCAGGTCTGTGAATCATCAGGCTTACACATTTCAGAGCACTCACCATAGCACGTACCCTCTCCAGTATCCATAACCCAGCCACCTTATACCTCCCCTCGCACCCCAGCAACTCTCAGTTTGTTTTCATGAGATTAAGTCTCTTTTGGTTTGTACCTTTCCCGAACCCATCTTGTTTCATTTTTTCCTTCCCTACCCCCCAAAATCCCCTGCCCTGCCTCTCAAATTCCTCATATCAGAGAGATCATATGATAATTATCTTTCTCTGATTGACTTATTTTGCTTAGCATAATACCCTCCAGTTCCATCCAGATCCTTACAAATGGCAAGATTTCTTTTTTTTTGATGCATGCACAGTAATCCATTGTATATACATATATATACCACATCTTCTTTGTCCATTCATCTGTTGATGGACATCTAGGTTCTTTCCATAGTTTGGCTATTGTGGACATTGCTGCTATAAACATTCGGGTGCATGTGCCCCTTCGGATCACTACATTTGTATCTTTGGGGTAAATACCCAGTTGTGCGATTGCTGGGTCATAGGGTAGCTCTTTTTTAAACTTTCTGAGGAACCTCCATGCTGTTTTCCAGAGTGGCTGCACCAGCTTGCATTCCCACCAGCAGTGTGGGAGGATTCCCCTTTCTCTGCATCCTCACTAACATCTGTCGTTTCCTGACTTGTTAATTTCAGCCATTCTGACTGGTGTGAGGTGGTATCTCATTGTGGTTTTGATTTGTATTTCCCTGTATTTCCCGAGTGATGTTGAGCACTTTTTCATGTGTCTGTTGGCCAACTGGATGTTTTCTTTGAAGAAATGTGTGTTCATGTCCTCTGCCCATTTCTTGACTGGATTATTTGTTCTTTGGGTGTTGAGATTGATAAGTTCTTTACAGATTTTGGATACTAGCCCTTTATCTGACATGTCGTTTGCAAATATCTTCTCCCATTCTGTCAGTTGTCCTTTGGATTTGTTGACTGTTTCCTTTGCTGTGCAAAAGCCTTTGATCTTGATGAAGTCCCAATAGTTGATTTTTGCCCTTGCTTCCATTGCCTTTGACGATGTTTCTAAGAAGAAGTTGCTGTGGCTGAGGTCAAAGAGGTTGCTGCCTGTGTTCTCCTCAAGGACTTCGATGGATTCCTGTCTCACATTGAGGTCTTTCATCTATTTTGAGGTCTATTTTTATGTGTGGTGTAAGGAAATGGTCCAGTTTCACTGTTCTGCATGTGGCTGTCCAGTTTTCCCAATACCATTTGTTGAAGAGACTGTCTTTTTTCATTGGACATTCTTTCCTACTTTGTCGAAGATTAGTTGACCATAGAGTTGAGGGTCTATTTCTGGGCTGTCTATTCTCTTCCGTTAATCTATGTGTCTGTTTTTGTGCCAGTACCATACTGTCTTGATGACGACAGCTTCGTAATAGAACGTGAAGTCTGGAATTGTGATGCCACCAACTTTGGCTTTCTTTTTCAACATTCATCTGTCTACTTGAGGTCTTTTCTGATTCCATATAAATTTTAGGATTATTTGTTCCATTTCTTCGAAAAAAGTTGATGGGATTTTGATAGGAATTGCATTAAATGTGTAGATTGCTCTAGGTAGCATAGACATTTTAACAGTATTTGTTCTTCCAATCCATGATGGAATGTTTTTTCATTTCCTTGTGTCTTCCTCCATTTCTTTCATAAGTACTATAGTACAGAATGTTTGCCTCTTTGGTTATGTTTATTCCTAGGTATCTTATGGTTTTGGGTGCAATTGTAAATGGGACCAACTCCTTAATTTCTCTTTCTTCTGTCTTGCTGTTGGTGTATGAAAAAGCAACTGATTTCTGTGCATTGATTTTATATCCTGACACTTCACTGAATTCCTGTATAGTTCTAGCAGTTTTGGAGTGGAGTCTTTTGGGTTTTCCACATAAAGTATCGTATCATCTGCAAAGAGTGCTAGTTTAACTTCTTCCTTGCCAATTTGGATGCCTTTAATTTCTTTTTGTTTGTCTGATTGCTGAGGCTAGGACTTCTAGTACTATGTTGAGTAACAGTGGTGATAGTGGACATCCCTGCCGTGTTCCTGACCTTAGTGGAAAAGCTCTCAGTTTTTCCCATTGAGGATGATATTGGCTGTGGGTTTTTCGCAGATGTTTTTGATGATATTGAGGTATGTACTGTCTATCCCTACACTGTGAAGAGTTTTGATCAAGAAAGGATGCTGTACTTTGTCAAGTGCTTTTTCAGCATCTATTGAGAGTATCATATGGTTCTTGTTCTTTCTTTTATTAATGTATTGTATCACATTGATTGATTTGCAGATGTTGAACCAACCTTGCAGGCCAGGAATAAATCCCACTATTCATGGTGAATAATCCTTTTAATGTATTGTTGGATTCTATTGGCTAATATTTTGGTGAGAATTTTTGCATCTGTGTTCATCAAGCATATTTGTCTGTAATTCTTTTTGCTGGGGTCTTTGCCTCGTTTTGGAATCAAGGTAATGCTGGCCTCATAAAATGAGTTTGGCAGTTTTCCTTCCATTTCTATTTTTTGGAACAATTTCAGGAGAATAGGTATTAATTCTTCTTAAAGTGTTTGGTAGAATCCCTCTGGGAAGCCGTCTGGCCTTGGGCTCTTGTTTGTTGGAAGATTTTTGATGACTGCTTCAATCTCCTTACTAATATGGGTCTGTTCAGGTTTTCTATTTCTTCCTGGTTCAGTTGTGGTAGTTTATATGTCTCTAGGAATGCATCCATTACTTCCAGATTGTCAAATTTGCTGGTGTATAGTTGCACATAGTATGTTCTTATAATTGTTTATATTTCTTTGGTGTTGGTTGTGATCTCTTCTCTTTCATTCATGATTTTATTAATTTGGGTCCTTTCTCTTTTCTTTTGGGTAAGTCTGACCAGGGTTTTATCAGTCTTATTAATTCTTTCAAAGAACCAGCTCCTAGTTTTGTTGATTTGTTCTAGTATTCTTTTGGTTTCTATTTCGTGGATTTCTGCTCTGATCTTTATTATTTCTCTTCTCCTTCTGTGTTTAGGCTTTCTTTGCTGTTCCTTCTCCAGCTCCTTTAGGGGTAGGGTTAGGTTGTATATTTGAGCCCTTTCTTGTTTCTTGAGAAAAGCTTTTATTGCTATGTACTTTCCTTTCAGGACTGCCTTTGCTGTGTCCCAAAGATTTTGAACAGTTGTGTTTTTATTTTCATTTGTTTCCATGAATTTTTTTAATTCTACTTTAATTTCCTGGTTGACCCATTCACTCTTTAGTAGGATGCTCTTTTGCCTCTGTGTATTTGAGTTCTTTCCAACTTTCCTCTTGTGATGAGTTCTAGTTTCAAAGCATTGTCGTCTGAAAATATGCAGGGAATGATCCCAATCTTTGGTACTGGTTGAGACCTGATTTGTGACCCAGCATGTGATCCATTCTGGAGAATGTTGCATGTCCATTAGAGAAGAATGTGTATTCTGTTGTTTTGGGATGGAATGTTCTAAATATATCTATGATGTCTGTCTGGTCTAGTGTGTCTTTTAAAGCCTTCGTTTCATTGTTGATCAATTGCTTGGATGATCTGTCCATTTCAGTAAGGGGGGTTTAATGTCCCCTACTATTATTGTATTATTGTCAATGTGTTTCTTTGATTTTGTTATTAATTGGTTTATATAGCTCACTGCTCCCATGTTAAGGGCATAGATATTTAAAATTGTTGGATCTTCATGTTGACAGACCCTTTAAGCATGATATCGTGTCCTTCCTCATCTCTTATTATAGTCTTTGGCTTAATATCTAATGTATCTGATACAAGGATTGCCACCTTAGCTTTCTTTTGTTGTCTGTTAGCATGGTAAATTGTTTTCCATCCCCTCACTTTCAATCTGGAGGTGTCTTTGGGTCTAAAATGAGTTTCTTGTAGTCAGCATATTGGTGGGTCTCTCTTTTTTTTCTTTTTTTTTCCTTTCCCTTCTGATACCCTGTGTCTTTTTATTGGGGGCATTTAGCCATTTACATTCAGGGTAACTATTGATAGATATGAATTTAGTGCCATTATAATGCCTGTAAGGTGACTGTTACTGTATATTGTCTCTGTTCCTTTCTGGTCGGTTACTTTTAGGATCTCTTTTTGCTTAGAGGACCCCTTTCAATATTTCTTGTAGGGCTGGTTTGGTGGTTGCAAATTTTAATTTTTTTTTGTTTTAATAATTTTGTTTGTCCTGGAAGCTTTCTATCTCTTCTTCTATTTTTGATGACAGCCTAAATGGATATAGTATTCTTGGCTGCATATTTTTCTCATTTGTTGCTCTCAATATATCATGTCAGTCCTTTCTGGCCTGTTAGGTCTCTGTGGCATAAGTCTGGTGCCAATCCAGTTTTATACCATTGTATGTTATAGACCTCTTTTTTTCAAGTTTTTTTTAGGATTTTCTCTTTGTCCCTGAGACTGTAAGTTTTAGTATTAGATGATGGGATGTAGACTTATTTTTATTGATTTTGAGGCAGGTTCTCTGTGCTTCCTGTATTTTGATGTTTGTTCCCTTCACCAAATTAAGGAAATTCCCTTCTATAATTTGCTGCAATATACCTTCTGCCCCTCTCTCTCTTTCTTCTTCTTCTGGGATCCCAATTATTCTAATATTGTTTCATCTTATGGTATCACTTTTCTCTTGATTTCTCCTCTTGTGGTCTAATAGTTGTTTGTCACTTCTTCTCAGCTTCTTTATTCTCTGTCATTTGGTCTTCTGTATCACTAATTCTCTCTTCTTCATTTATCCTACCAGTAAGAGCCTCCATTTTTAATTGCATCTCATAGCCTTTTTGATTTCAACTTGGTTAGATTTTTGTTCTTTTATTTCTCCAGAAAGGGATTTTATTTCTCCAGCAAGAGATTCTCTAGTACCTTCCATGCTTTTTTTTGAGCCCATCTAGCCCCTGATAATCATCATTTTGGACTTTAGTTCTGACATATTACTAATGTCCGTATTGATTAAGTCCCTAGCTGTTGGTACCTCCTCTTCTTTTTTTTTTTTTTTTTTTTTGTGGCAAGTTTTTCTGCTTTGTTATTTTATCCAGATAAGAACTGATGAATGAGAGAACAAAATACTAAAGGGGTAGCAATGACTCCAGAGAAATATACACTAACCAAATTAGAAGAGACCCAAAACTGTTGAGAGAAGAAACAGGGAAAAAAAGAAAAAATATATATATATTAGACTGGTGAATAGAGCAGAGCCACCCATGATTTTGGGTATATTTTGGTCTGTTAGAAGAATCTACCTCTCAAAATTTTAAAGAAAGAAAAACGGTATATATACAAAAATGAGGGTAAACACAATGAAGGACAGAATATGATCATAAAGATGAAAATTAGAAAAGATTCTAAAAAAGGAATCGATAAGAAACGTTGGTTGGAAAATAAAAAGAGGAAAGAATATGATCAGGCTGGAGACTAGAACAAAGCCTTATGCTAGATTTAGGGTATATTTTGATCTATAGAAGGAACTGTATTTCAAAATTTTAAAGAAAAAAAAGGCTATATGTATACAAAAAAATAAGGTGTTAAATACAATGAAGGGATAAAATATGAGTATAACAATTAAAAAACATTTTAAAAAATGTATTGATAATACAAAATATTTTAAAAACGTTAAATAGGAAATAGGAAAAATTTAAAAAATAGAATAAGAAAAAAAAATTAAAAAAATTTAACTTAAAAGACCAAAGGTTAATGGGAAAAAAGCCATGAATGCTATGTGTTACTTTCCCTAGCTCTGGAGTTCCACAGTTCTCATTGATTGGTGAATTTTGTCTTGGCTGGATGTTTGTGCTGAGCTTCTGCAGGAAGGGCCTGTTGCAGTGATTCTCAAATGTCTTTGCCTGAGGCAGAATTACACCGCCCTTGCCAGGGGCTAGGTTAAGTAATATGCTCGGCTTCACTCTCGAAGAGCTTTGCTTCCCTGAATGCTTTCTGTAGAGCTCTGGAGGATGGGAATGAAATGGTAGCTTCCCAACCTCCCACCCCATAGGAGCCGAGAGTTCAGGGCCGCACTCCTCAATGTGCCCTCAGAGAAAAATAGTCAATCCCTCCCGTCTCCCTGGTTTCCAGCCGCACTCCAAGCTCACCTGGCCTGTGACCAAGTGTTTCTATCTCTGGTGTATGACCCCATTTGGAGTCTCCAAATCCAACCGATTCCTGTTGCATGCTCCTGTACCACTCCTCCTGGAGGAGTCTCTCTGGATCTGCCACTTGTGGGGTCTGTGCTCAAAGAGCAGTGGTCCAACTGTGCCTTGGATCATGGTTTAAGGTAACCCTGAGCTGAGAGTCACCTCATGTGTTCCATCTCTGCAGCCAGCTTCCCTGCTCCGATAAATGGGAGCTCTGGCACACTCAGACACCCCTGGTTGTTTTGTGACCCCGTGGGTCCTGAGACCATACTGTCCCCATGAGGGATTCACCCCCACTTAGCCTCTGTAGTGACATACCTCAGTGGAGCAGACCTCTTAACATTCCAATTTTGTGCTTCGCTGCTCTCTCACTTTTCAGGAGCCAGCCCCTCCCACTGTGGTCTCTCTTCCTGTATGTTGCCTTGGATTCACTTCTCCACATGTCCTACCTTCAGAAACGAGTGGACTTTCTGTTCCTAAAATTGCTGCTCTTTTTGTCTTCTATCTCTTGTTGAATTTGTGGGTGTTCAGAATGGTTTGATAACTATCTATCTGAACTCCTGGGACGTGAGGATATTTAGGTCTCATACTTCTCGGCCATCTTGGTCCTCCCTCTGCTTCAGGACTTTTTTCTGGTCTTGTAAGTCCCAGGACTTCACCTCTGCCATATTCTTTTAGTCAGAGGAATGATTAAGACTTCTTCAAATTGAAGGGAAGGGATAATGGACTTAACCTGCTGGTTTAAGAGTGAGTAGGTCACATTGCGGAAGAACATGCCCGAAGGAAGATATTGTTGCTACTCTCTTTGAAAAACAGAGTCTGCCATGCTGAATAAAGGAATTGGATGCTAGTCAGGACTGAGATAAGCTCAGGAGGCTGGTTTGTCTGCTCCTTATGGTCTCAAGTTTCTGATTTGATTCATATTTAGGAACTGCCAAGATTAGATATGTCTCTCTTCTTTTAATCAGACCCTACTCTGATTCATTTAATCCCTATGAGATGGCATTACAGAATACATCCCTGCCAAGTATTTTTGGTCAACTTATATTATTTCTTTAGGTTTTAAAAAAAGATCTTAGTAGAATCTAGACTGTAAAAGCTTCCTTATGTGCTACATTAGATTGTAGTAAGGTTGTCAGTGATTTACTCGTTTGTTCAACAAACACCAACAGCAAAGGCTTAGGGTGCTTACTATAGGTCTGAAGATATTCCACTATTCTAAGAGCTATGTATTCAGTAGTCTTTAATAATAGTACTGAGGTCCAACTGTGTGCCAGGTAGCATGTTTTGTTCTGGGGATGTAAATATTAAGAGAAAAATGTGCAGTCCTGCTCTTGTGAGTTTCTACTGTAAGGGAGGGTTTAGACTAGTTAAATGTTCACACAGGTATGAACTTAAATGTCAGACACAAACACATGTAATGAGAATAACAGCTTAATAAAGATACACAAGTACCTACTTTGTCCTAGGTCTAGCATAATTTAATTTAGTAGGTAATAGTTTCTATTGTGGATGATGTGTAAAGGTCATTATTTATGTGTTTTGGGGAATTTGGGGGTGAATAATTACAAGATTCTAGCTCAGTGAACTTAGGAAAGAAGCTAAAATATGGATTTGATGATGACATTTTTTTGAGTGCTTTGGAAGAATTTGCTCCTTATATTTGCATGGACAGTTATGACTGAAACATGATGGAAATTGCTTTAAAATGGTGTTTCTTAGCAAGTTCTGTCATTTTTATGACAAATCTGCCCACTTTCCCCTCATAGGAAAAAAAGAAAAAGAAAATAAAGTTGTCTTTCTGGTCCCATAATTTAGAGAGACATGTTTCCTTACCATAGAATAAGGAAAGATATTTCTCTGGCCTTTTTGCTAGAAAAATAGGAATATTCTTTAATAGGTATAGTGACACTATTTAGAAAACTAAAACCTTTTTGTTTGGAGCCAAGAGAATCTGGATTTGAATTTCTTCTCTACTTTTTTCTAACCATTCTTAGGGGAGTTACTTAGCGCTTCTGAGCCTCGATTTCCACTATCTGTAAAGTCAGGTCATAGTATCTTATTTTTATATAATCTGTGCACCACTATGTAAAGTATTACAGTATCATATAATTATCATTTAATACTATTTGGCAGCAATTGGCACTATAGAATATTATGTTGCTAGCTGAGACAAAATCCCTTGTACCTCATATATGTTCTCTTTTATTTTAAGGTCAATAGTTGATTTCAAAACAGTTGTATTGGACCTTGAAACGAATTGCTGTTAGAGCTAGTGGCTATGTTGTATGAGAGATCACCTTTAATATGGTCCTCTTAGTAATATATTAATTTGGTCATCTATGGTTTTAGTGACTAATCAGCTTATTTTTCTCTGCAATCATGATTTCAAAGCAATACACAGAGTGCTTGTTATTCATATATAAGGTTGGGTACAGAGCAAAAATGGCTATATCATTAAGTCTTTTACTGATATTTATCTCAAAAAGTAGTCTCCATTCAGACATCTCTTATGCTTAATGATGCCATCTTTACCTACACCTGGTATCAAATTCCACTGTGGGTAGTTACTTGCTGAAATATAATGCAAATTCAGTATGAATCCTTGGGAATTGAAATGACTGCTTTTTGAGTGAATCAAAAATGAACAATGTCTTATAAATGTTTTCATGCAATTGTCTGAAAAATTATGCCTCTGAAATTTATATCTGATTTATTTTTGGTCAGTTTAAAAATATATATAACTTATTTTCCTTATTTTTGTTTTTTTTTGTTTTTATCGATCATTATTGTAATATATTGATTTATGTATTTTAATTGACTGCTTTTAGTAACATTATCCTATAATACAGGACACTTGTTGTATATTAAATTAGACCCTGATATCCACTTTATGAGGGAGTGTGGCAGGGTGATGATAGAGATAAAGAAAAGTAATTATATTTGGGGGGATAAGGTTGTTTTCAAGAAGTTTAAAAAATGGATTTCCATTTCTTATATATTTATACATATTATAGTTTATTTATAGTTAATTTAAAACACATGCCAAAAAATAAGGCAGCTTGTTAAAAATAGTTATTAGTTTACTATGATTTTTGTTAATGAATTTGGATTTTTAGTTTAGTCATTAGTACTCTTAGGTCAAGATCCAAATTTGAAGAAGACCCAGAGAGGATTGGATAAAATATAACTTCTAATTTTTCTTCTAATTAACTTGACTTTCTTATATCTTGCCCTTGTTAACAAACATTTCAGTTTAAATTATACCCAATATTTACTCTGACCAACAGTTCATGAAAAAGTTTACAAACTTTAGAATCACCTAGGGAACTCGATAAAAGTGCCAATTCCCAGACCTGACCCAGTCCAATTAAATCAGAATATCTGGGGGGTGTAAGGCCCAGGCCTGGCTATTTTTAAGAACTGTCCAAGTCACTCTGATGTATGACCAAGGTTGAGAACTACTGACTCAGCAGATCCTGACACAGTAGTCCCTCACATGGGGTCCTGGGATGGCAGTTAGCAACCCTCCATCTCCTGGAAATCATTGGTTCAAAAATGTCTGCACCATTATTCTGCTCTGTACTCTCAGCTGTTCTTCTCCTTGCTCCCATGCAGGAGATGTAAGTGTCATTATTTAGAACACAGCTGGCCCCAGGATGCAGTTTCAGCAAGATTCCAGCTTGGCCGCCATGATTGACTGGAATTGCTTTCCATAGAGCCAAGCCATTTCTCTTTCGAACAACTTAAAACTTAGTATCATTGTAGACTGGGGAGGGTGAAACAGCTCTCTGGTTTTCTCTGTACCCCCAGACCCTGGTGTAGCTTTTTAGTTATTATATGTTGCCCTTGAAATGGACCCCTCTGAGGTCATGCTGGGAATTTAGCTGATTTTACATCAAGGAGCCATCCAGACAGGCTGTGAAGTGAAAAGACCCAGCTGCTGAGAAGGATGAAGCTGCCAGGAACAGCTTTGGTTCCGAAGCCTGGAAACTTGTCTGTCTTGTTCACTGTGGGGTCCCTGGCTACTAGAACAGTATCAACCACAGAGTGGGCACATGATGAAAACTTGTTGAGTGAAGGCATGAAGCATGAAATGCCCAAGTGCTTAATGGATTTGGGGAAGGCTTTTAAACACTATCTATCATCCTCCCCTGAAACCCATACTACTGAATGATTATAATAATAATTGTTTTAACTGAGTGCTTTATGAACACCAGACAATTCACCACCTCATGTGTACACCTACATACCTGGGCACATGCACATGGACACAGAAATACAAATATGTTATTTCCTGTTAATGACTCCTAATGATCCTGTTAAGTAATTGTCATTATCTATTATTATCCTCCTGTCATAATTGGGGAAACTGAGATCTAGGTCAAATGACATAACCAATTAAAAGCAAAATTGGTATCGAATTTCGCATCTTCCAATTCCAAGGCTACATGATAAAATCAACATTTGATGCTCATAATCTGTCTGTCTTTAGCTTCAGTTTCTTTAAACATTTTCACAAGCATTATCCCATCCCTTCATAGCTCTCAGAGTTGTGTTACTCCTGCATCCATTCACTTACCTGCCTCTATTAGCATCTAAGTTCCACCTGAGAAGGGTGTTGGTTTTCTTGTTCACCACATTAGTGCCTAGAGAGTGGTTAAGTGCTTGCGGGACCCATGAATAAATGAAAACCCACTCTGATCTATGGTCCCTGTTTGATCGATAAGCCCCACCATCCAGTTGCTCAACCAAGACAACTGGGCATTATTGCCGCTTGGTCAGGTTGTGTTTACTTCTCAAATGTTATTCAAATCTGTGTTTTTCCCCCCATTGCCCATGCTACTGCATTAATTCTGGCACCTAGTACTTCCTATTTTGTGGTAGCATCCTCATCTTTGTCCCTAACTTGAGTTACCCTCTGCATAAAATTTCTTGTGTAGCGGTTCTCAACTGGGAGAAATTTTGCCCTCCAGGTGAAATTTGGCAACGTCTGCAAACACGTTTGTTTTTCACCTTTGGGGGTTGCTACTGGCATCTAGTTGGGAGAGGCTAGAGATGTCGCCAAACATCCCAGAATGCACAAGACTGCCCCCCCCCCCCGAAATGAGGAATTACCTGGCCAAAGAGTCGACAGTGTAGATATTGAAAAACACTGTTCTAGAGAAAGCTTGCTAAAACTTCATTCTTTTTTTTTTTTTTTTTAAAGATTTTACTTATTTATTTGAGAGAGAGAGAATGAGAGAGAGCATGAGAAGGGGAGAGTGAGAGGGAGAAGCAGATTCCCTGCTGAGTTGGAAGCCTGAAGCAAGACTCCATCCTGGGACTCTAGGATCATGACCTGAGCCAAAGGCAGTTGCTTAACCAAAACCACCCAGGCACCCTAAAACTTCATTCTAATTTATGTGTTCAGATCCTTTCACTGACTGGACTCTGCCAATAGGGTAAAGTAGGAAGTTCATAGCATGTAGAGTATAAGTATGATTTGCTTTCTCCTTACTACTTCAGCTACATCTCATTCTTCTACCAAATGTGCATGAAATTCCAGTTACTTGAAGGAATTTGCATGTTCTTGAAAGCTTTCTGGTATTTCCTATTGCTGACTTGTTAAAACTCTCAGGCAAGCTTCTGAAATGCCCTTTTAGTCTGTCCTAGATACGGTCATTCAGTAGATCCTAAGTGTTCAGGGTGTGGACACTTTTCAGCACTGAGGATACAGATGTGAATAAAATAAATGAGGTCCCTCTCTTTTGGAGCTTCCCATCTTTACTATAGTTGGCTGAGGGTAGAGCACTTACAGCCATCCCTTCATCATCATTAGACCACTAAATACGATTCAGTTGTCCCTTCAGATAAAATGAGCAATACTTAAGTCATTCTCAGTTCATAGCAAATTCACATTTATTTATCTAAAAACGTGTGTTTTAAGCAGTTGGTTTCTTCAAATCAGGTTCTAAATGAGATCCATTCATTGTATTTGGTTATGTCCTTTGTCTCTATTGTCTTTTGGGTTCTTTTAATCTAAAAAGCAACTCTTTCCCTCCCTCTCTTTTCTCCCCTCCATCTTTCCTGCCTTCATTCCTTCTTCATCCCTCTTTTCTTCTCCTCATCTATTCTTTTCTTTCTCCCATTTTGTTGTTTGGTGGAAGCAGTCAGCCAGTTGTCTAGATTTCATTCATTCTTTCTTTCTTTCTTTTAAGACTTTATTTACTTATTTGACAGAGATCGTGAATAAGCAGAGAGGCAGGCGGGGGGCGGGGGAGAAGCAGGCTCCCCGCTGAGCACAAAGCCCGATGCGGGGCTCGATCCCAGGACCCTGAGATCATGACCTGAGCCGAAGGCAGAGGCTTAAGCCACTGAGCCACCCAGGCGCCCCTGGAGTCTAGATTTCTGACTTCTTCTTTGTCCAGGCATTTAACTTATTCCTCTATTCTTCATGTTCCCTTATAGACTGGAAATTAGGTAGGAAGGTTTAATTAGACTTATGTACATTTTTGCAGTAATAATTCATAAGTAAGTAGTGCTGTGTATTTCACATTTCATCATATAGTTGGTAAACAATGTGTGGTTGTTTGACTTTTAATGATGCTTAGATTGGGTTCAGATGGTGACAGGTGACAACCCAATATCTTCCTTATAAACTTTCCTATCAACTCGCACCTAATGGTTTTAGCATTCATTGAGGACTGTTGTATGAACCAGTTAATTAGATATTTAAAAATGGTGGCAGTCTAATTCTTCTATTCTGTTTGCATTTAGGAGGTAAAATTTCTCCATGTAGAACTTCCATTATGGTTACCATGAAATACAAATTAAATAGAACAGCAACATAAATTTTAATTTTCCTCTCTAATCATTAATTTTCAGAGAAATAATTTGGTACCTTAACATTCTCTGGTGGCATCCAATTAACTTTAATTTGTTTTTCTCTTTATCCTTTTTCTTTATTTTCTTCTTTAAGTATTATTATGAACTAATAGCCCCTTTATGCCTCTTACCTCTTTTTAAATGCATGAGGCTCTAATATTCAGTACAAACCTTTGCACAGGCAGTACATAAGCAGTGGATATTTGTGGGTTTTCTTTTTCTGAAAATTAAAGAAATAATCTTTGTTTTGGAATTTGGGAACATTTTTATTAGAGAATGAAATGAAATAGATAGTAGATACTCTGCCTGATTTCTTACCTCAGTAGACATAGTCTGATACCTACTAGACAACAGGCTAGATGATGTTTTTGTTGCAAATTTGCTTTTGGTCATAGTATCTATCAATTATTTATAATCAAACACCATTGGAATATGCAACTTGCTAGATAAATTAGAGACGTCTCAGGAATTATACCCTTGGTGGGAACCCTGGGAATGATTATGGGTCACTGTGGAATCTCTCTAACATTATATAATTCCCTTGTGTGAACACGCATTTAGAGGACCTTGGTCAGTGACATTTTCTAAATGAGCTGATTAGAAAGGACTTAGCCAAGTTAAAACAAGACAGTGAACTCAGAGCAGTTTGAATTTTTTGTTTTGCCCTTGATTTCCTAGACATTCTTGATCAAATCTTCTGATCTCTATTTTCCCCAATTGCTTCACATTTAACAAATAATATTTATGTCAGTCTACTTATCTTCAGAGATATGGCATATTTCAGTTAGTACTATAAAAATACATGAGTAATAATTAAGTTTTCAGTATCCTATTCCTATATATATTTTGCTATTAAATAATTTTACCTGGCTGGTGCACACCTGGAGTATTACTGCGCTGTTAGTGGACGGTTACACAGTTGATTACAGCTTAAATTACCTTTCATTATTGGCAACTGGAACACAAAGAATGATGTAACTTTTTTTTATATGTCACATCTCAATTTTAAAATTTATAATGAATATAGTTATGTGAACTGGCAGTAATGATGGAATCACTGAATGGTGTTTGTCTTTGCTTACACCAGTGATGTTTTCATTTGTACCAATTATTTTCTCTTGTTTAAAATTGACTATCATTAGAGTATCTGCTTTAAAATATTTTAAGACTTTTACAATTATTTAAATAAAAATAACCTCGGTTAAATTGATTACTTATTATGTTGTTGGTCCTAGGATATAGTACCTAATTTTAAAAATAAGCTTTATAACTATTTAACTTTTTAAAATAGTGAGTGTCCAGAAGAAAGTTGAGTCTTACAGAGGTTGAGTAATTTTCCTAGTGCACTATATATAATTAGAACTAAAGCTGAGATTATCTAAAGTCAGGTTGACTCTAAAGTTTATGCTCTTAACTATAAGCTACTGTCATCTTTGAAAAAGACAAATTCTTTTTCCATAGAGAGCTATTAAGTCATCTTTTCCTATCATAATAAGTGGTTGCTTACATAGAGTGAGCATATATTTGTTAGTATGCATATATTATATGACCCTTAATAACCTAGAAACTCATTACTTAGTATCAGAGCAGCATGGCATGAAACAAAGTGAGTAGCCCAAAATAATTAAAAATATATTCTACTCTCTACTTGCTCTGATCTTCTACAGACATTAAAGATTCTGAAGACCTAGCTCACAATCAGCATTTGTCCAACTTCCCTTTTCTTCTACAGCTCTTTTCTCCAAATTCTCCAAGTTCCTTTTCACAACACACCTTTAAAAAATATCCCTTTGTGGTTTCAAGTCTTTCAGTTTGGGAAAGAATTCCTTCTTTTTAGGGAAGAGGTAAGGGAAAATCAAACTTGTGACTTCAGCAGTGCCTTTCATACTTTCTTGATCTCATATAATAAGTGGAAAGTGTCAGAAAATAATGCAGTGACCTTTAACACTTCTATGTTATTCCATTCCGTTCTGCTCCACTCTACCCCTTTCCTTTGTGCCCCTTTCCTCCTCTACTTGAGAATTTCAGTTATGATCCATTCAGTTGATTTATGATTCATCAGTGGGTCATGAGCTGCTAGCAGTAAGAAACTGAGTTACACAATTATCTTCTTTGGAGAGAGAGGGGTCTATGAACATGGCTACATTACTGATTTTGCTTCTGTCATCCATATAAATGCATGTCACAGTAATTGCTTTGCTAAGAATTATTTCAGTGGGAATTTATATTTTGAAAAGTCCTATTAAAGTAATTATTAATGAAAGAAAAAAGGGTAATGATTAGGTCAGAGGGGAATGAAATGAAACACTTAGAGAATAATAGGATTAAGATGGATTATGGATTTAGTGTATTTTGTTTCATTTAAAATTTGTTTTGTAACATTGTTAGACAATACAGAAGGCTCTGTGGAAAGGAGGGTAAAACACAGAAACAATTTTAATAGGGAGTAAGATGACTAAGAGAAATTATAAGGATTAATATGCATGTTTAGTGACAGATAATGAGAAGTGTTGGTGAGAACAAATTGGAAACCTCATATATTGCTAAGGAGAATGTAAAATAGTGCAGCCACTTTGGAAAATGGCTTAGTTCTTCAAAATGTTTAATAGTTAACTTTGGTGCAGGAAATTCGCTCCCAGATATATAGGTGAGAGCAGTGAAAATATATGTCCATATAAAAACTTGTTCACAAATGCATGTGCGTGGCTGTATTGTTCATGATAGCCGAAAATTGGAGCTAACCCAAACGTCTGTCAAATGATAAATAAAATGTGTATATTCACTCAATGGAGTATTATTTGTCTGTTAAAAGAAAGGAAGTGCTGATATATGCTATGAGGTGGGTGAATCTTGAAAGGATTATGTCAGGGACACCTGGGTGGCTCAGTGGGTTAGGCCTCTGCCTTCGGCCCAGGTCATGATCTCAGGGTCCTGGGATCGAGCCCCGCATCAGGCTCTCTGCTCAGCAGGGAGCCTGATTCCCCCACTCTCTCTGCCTGCCTCTCTGCCTACTTGTGGTCTCTCTCTCTCTCTGTCCAATAAAAATAAATAAAATCTTAAAAAAAAAAAAAAAGAAAGAAAGGATTACGTCAGCTGAAAGAAGTCAGTCACAAAGGACCACATGTCCTGTGATTTCCTTCTCATGGACTGCACAGAATAGGCAGGTTTATAGAGATAGAAAGTGGATCAGTGGTTGACAGGCTGAGGGTAGGGTAGGGTAGGAGAAGTGGCTGCTGAGGGTTATGAGGTTTCTGTTCTGGATGACAAAAAGGTTCTAAAATTAGATCATGGTGATGGTTGCACCACTTTAGTAATATACCCAAACCCACTGAATTGTACATTTTAAATGGGTGAGTTTTATAATATATGAATTAGATCTCAGTAAGGTTGTTGGAAAGGAAATATGTATTTTAGAATTGAGTGGAAATATTAAATAAATGTTAATTGTTTGATGAATCATGTGATAGTCTTTATGTTTTTTGGATATTTTTAAAAAGTTTTATTTATTTATTTATTTGAGAGAGATCACAAGTAGGCAGAGAGGCAGGCAGAGAGAGAGAGGGGAGAAGACTTCCTGCTGAGCAGAGAGCCCGATGTGGGGCTCGACCCTGAGATCATGACCTGGGCCGAAGGCAGAGGCTTAACCCACTGAGCCACCCAGGCGCCCCTGTTTTGGATATTGTTTATGTGTTTATTTTTCATATTAGAGTTCTTGTTCAAGGTGACTTCACCTTCTAAAGAGCACAACTAGCATAGCAATTTGGCTCAAGTTGTATAAAATCTGCATCTATAAGAAGAGAGTCAATAAAGAATGATATTTTCGGAAACATTTAAAATTAAGGCTAATAAAATGGCAAAAATAGCTTAAGAACAGGGGAAAGAAACTACAAACAGTAGATTTTTAATGTAGACTGTAGATTTCATGTTGCTAATTTTGCTTCAAGATTTTTATAACTGTACTTCAAAATTAACCTTTTATTTTGTTCTTATAATTTAACTGGGGACTGATTCCTTCTGTTTTGGCCATAGTTTAATTGTAATCTGAGGTAATTCTGAAAAAAAAAGTCAGGGTTTTCAGATAACTAAAAAATAAATTTAATTTTAAATAAACTTTGTTTTTTTGTAGTAATTTTGTATTTGTAGGGAAGTTGTGAAGAGAGTAGACCATTTCCTTAAACCTTTACGGATGTCCCTAAAGGTTTGCCATGGTATAAATACTGGTGAAAACTAGGAAATTAGTACTAGCACATTGATATTAATTGATTTGGAATTCAGTTTTTTCCACTGATGTCCTTTTTTCTGATCATTGATCCAATCTAGGCTACCATCTTACATGTAATCATCATGTTTTAGTCTCCTCTAATGTGTGACAATTTTTGGTATTTCCTTGTCTGTTGCATGACTTTGACATATTTCAGGGGTCCTGGTCAGTTATGTTTTGGAATATTCCTTATTTAATAAAAGCAGTGAGAGAGGCAAGCCATAAGATACTCCTAACTAGGGAACTGAGGGTTCCTGGATGGAAGGTGGTGGGGGATGGGGTAACTGGGTGATGGGCAGTAAGGAGGACACTTGATGTCATGAGCACTGGGTATTGTATGCAACTATGAATCACTAAATTCTGCCCCTGACACTAATAACACACTATATGTTAACTAACTTGAATTAAAAAAAAAAAGGAATACTCCTTAATTTAGTTTTGATATATATTTTTTATCATTGTTAGATCTGAGTGGCGAGGGTTGGGGACGAATATCACAGAGATGAAGGTCCCTCCTGCTTATCTCATGTCTGGAGATGCATGGCACCAACATGATTTATTCCTGGTGATACTAATCTTGATCACTTGTATAAGGTAGTGTTTGCTGGGGTTTCTCCACTGAAACTTTTCTATTTTCCCTATCTCTTTCCTATTCTTTGGAAGTGAGGAATCTAGTTTTATATGGAAAAAGGAGCACTTCATTTTTATTTCTGTTTTTTATTTAGGCCCAAATACATCTTTTGAATCTGTGCAGTAGGGAGGTTCATTTTTTTTTAATCTTTAATTAAAACATCTTATCCTTCCTATGGCAAGTTACAATGCTTCTTAAGCAAATTTTGATTTTCATAACAGACAGGAGATTCCACTATGTTAAGTAGTTTTTTTTTTTTTTATTAGTAACAGTGAAGATGTTAACACAAGATGAAAATTCTCTTACCAAAGGGAATATATTTTTAGGGAAATTTTTTTTTTTTTTAAGATTTTATTTATTTATTTGACAGAGAGAGAGAGAGAGAGAGAGAGAGAGAGAGATTACAAGCAGGCAGAGCAGCAGGCAGAGAGAGAGAAGCAGGCTCCCTGCTGAGCAGAGAGCCCGATGCAGGGCTCGATCCCAGGACCCTGAGATCATGACCCGAGCCGAAGGCAGAGGCTTAACCCACTGAGCCACCCAGGCACCCCTATTTTTAGGGAAATCTAATAAAAAAGCTTTTCATGAGTGTTGTTTCATATGAACAATAAGGGAAAATACTATACCATAAATGGCATTTTGCATTGTGTCAGAAAAGATATGTAGCCCTAATTTTCATGTGCATTTTTCAGTCCATGTATGGAATGTTCTTCACAATATGAGTATTATAGTTTTACTTATTCCATGTACTTTATAGCATTATAAAGTCCTACTTCAAAAATTGTGTTTTTTTCTCCCCCCACAGACATTATGCTTTAATAACCTCCCAGGCCTCTCATATAGAAAGCTAATTCCTCTTGGTCCACTTCCTTCCTGTTTTCTCCAAGAATGGATTCCTTCAATTAATTCCTCATTTTATTTAATTTTCAACCCCTCCTGCAGTTTGGGCTTCTTCACTAAGGCTAGAAACAAGCCTTCTGGCTCAGCTTTAAAATGAGCATGTGTGCAGGGGCACCCATATGTGTGTGCACGTGCACACACACATGAACGTGTGCACACACACACATGTTCTTGCAGTCTCAGGAAAACACACCTGCTTTCTTGGCCTCTGATTGTATGTGTAGGTTTTTCAGTTCTCCTGAATCTCTTAAAGGTTACATTTATATTTAATATCAGTTAATTGTACACTTAAGAGTGGATTAAAGTGGCAAATTTGGATGTGCTGTATCACATTAAAAATGAAAACAAACAATAGGTTACATTTATCTCTTTTATGTCCCCATTTGCTGTCTTTAACCCAATTTCATTTTGAATTTTCCTGTACTCTCTCTCTCTCTTTCTGCTGAAATGGTTTTGTCTGTGCCACCAGTGATCTCTAATTTTCTAAAATCTCTAATTTTTCAAATCAAATGGATTCTCTCCTTCTGGAGTTGGACAGTCACAAACACACAGTATGTATTTAATATTGAATGTTGAAGGAACTTTTAATTCTCCATAAAAATGTTGGTATATGTAAGAATACCTCTCACAAGTATCCCTTCTTAATTTGCTTGATGTGTAATGAGGAGTGATTCCTCCCCTCCCACTTCTGTGTGGTACCTACTCATGTGTGTGAATGAAACAGGAGTATCTGGGGTAGTCCGACAGTGTTCTTCGTAGATTTGATTACTGGGTATTTTTAGTTCGTGCTCCACTGATAGTTTTAGTAACTGGTTTGGGGCCTGTTTGGTCAGTCCCCAACAACAATATCACTTTCAGCTTTTCCCTTTGGGTCCTAAAAGGCAAACCTGTGCTTTTTTGTGGGCAATAGAAAATTGAACCAGGAGGTGTATACCTCTCCCAGAATAGGCTCCTTGTTCTCTTTTCTGAGAAAGATCAGCTGGTCACCTGAACTAAGACATAAATACTTAAAAATGGGGCAATAGTTGTGTCCCAGGTCATAGAGTGGAGGTAAAATAAGGTAGATCACAGAGGCAAAATGAGTGACTAGCCCCAGGGAAGTGGGGTTTTTAAGCAATGTTAAGAGTCTTTTTTCTCGGGATGCCTGGGTGGCTCAGTAAGTTAAACAGCTGCCCTCAGCTCAGGTCATGATCCCAGAATCCTGGGATTGAGTCCCGCATCGGGCTCCTTGCTCAACATCGGGCTCCTTGCTCAGCAGGAAGCCTGCTTCTCTCTCTACCTCTGCCTGCCACTCTGCCTGCTTGTGCATTTTCTCTCTCTCTCTCTGACAAATAAATAAATAAAATCTTAAAAAAAAAAAAAAAGTCTTTTTTCTCTAGTCAGCCCTTAACTTGAGAAAATTTTGCTCAGCCCCAAATAAGGAGCCTCAATAGGAAACTTCTGGATCTTTAATATAAAACCAAGCTGTTTTTCACATTAGAGTTGTATCTACATTTGTAGAGTCCTAGTGGGTTTGCTCAGTGGTTACCAACTTTTGTTTTCTCATCGTTATATCCCTCTTTAAACGTGTTTTATTTCAAGAGACATTATAGAGAGAGATGGAATTATATTTTCCTTTTGGAGGGAGGTGCCTAATTTTAAGCTTAGTATTGTGAACATTTGGCTGGGCCAAGAAAATACGAATATATATCAATAATAGTGGCAGCATTAACACCCATTTACTGAGCGCAGACTTTGTTCTTAAAAAGTCATCCAGGCATTTTGCAAATACTCTGAAGTCAGGGACCATGTCTGTTTTATCCCCACCTTTGGTAAAGTCACTGGGACACAGAAGGCACGTAGAAGGCAAGAATTTTTCTCATCTTCAGAACAATCCTGAACAGATCTATTCTAATTTCTCTTCTACAGATGGAGAAACTGAAGCTTACAAATAAATAACTCGTACAAGGCCATTCACTTAACAATTACAGTGGCAGATTTGAGCTAAAGTATCTAAAGCTTCGAGGCCAGACATGTTTGTACTGTACCGTGGCGGCAAGTAGGTAGATGGGTAAAGTAATAAAAGAGTGAGTGAATGAATGAATTGCTGTAGTCCCATTTATTTGTGTTTATTACTCAGCTATCCCTAGGCTACCTTTCGTTAGAATAATAGAATTGTGCTGGACATGGTAGAAGATGGCTCCAATTCCTGCTTGCCTGTTCTTAAGATCCAAAGCGTCTGCAGAGGTCCAAAAACAAACAAACCAAAATAAAACAAAACAGAAGAAAACAAACAATGGCACCACTGGACTCCAGGGATGCACTCACATTATGGAGGCCAGTCTGCTTAGATAGCTGCAGGTCTGCAAGGCTTCCCTGTGAGGTAGAAGAGCATGTCTCAGAGGCTCTTAGCAATATTCTGTCACCAAGTGAGCAGGCGTGGTTGTGGAGGGGTGTGAATGAATGGTCATTCCATCAGGTGCCCATATCCCTCTTTGTATCTTGTGAGTTCAAGTTCCAAATATGTTGTACTTCAGTAATTCTGCTCTTTGCTTTGTCTGGCCCAGAATTCGGTTAACTGTCCAAACGCAGGGAGCTCACAAATCAAAACAATCAATTTCCAAGAAGAATGGCCTATTTAAATTCAGTTCCAGGAAGGTACTGGAATCAGGGGTATATAATAGGGCAGCTCAGAACAAAAGACTGAGATTGGCAAGGACGGGAGAAGGGCATTTCAGGCAGGGAATAATGTGTCTATTATTACACTTGAGTAACTTTAAATTTTGGTCCTTTTATTTCCCCTTTCTACCTTTTCTCCAGAAATTGCTGAGGAAATTGGATAGAAGGAAGAAGAGAAAAGGCCATAAACCTTCTACCAGTTTAATAATTCTTATTTAAGTCTGAAATTTATTTAATTGAGATAATTCGATATTTAGTTGAAATCAAATGCAGGAGTGAAACTAAGGTAGCCAACACGATGAGAGTGTGTTTGAGTGAGTTGTTGAACAGCAGAGAGGCTTTTGTTTCTTTCAGAATCTTTTGCAAATCTGCAGCCAAAGAGAATTCTGGTGCGAACAAGATTTGTCTAATATTACATCCCATTTGTTAGAGAGTTCTAGTTGGTTAGCTGGAAATACAGTATTTCAGTTGCTAGGCAAATATCTCTTTTGTAAGCAGTAATGCTTTTACATAAATTTATCTGAGATTTTGGAAGCAATTAAATTCAGCCTGTCCTCATTTACAACTTTAATGCATGCCTTTTGACTGTGTTGATTCTAAAGCATTGGTTATGACTCTATGTTATATTGTTAATTTATATGGTAGTTCACTGTGTATAGACCACTGGCTTCTGGGATTTGAGGCAATTTGAAGAAGAGCATGCTGCTACTCTTTCTTTAAACCTCTTGTTGTTTTTTGTTGTTGTTATTGTTTTTGAGGCATAAATTAGTTTATTTTTTTTTAACAAATAAAAGTTTTTATTTTCCCACTGAAATTTCCTTACAATGATGGTGAATATCAACAGTAACAGAGAACAGGTAGTGTCTGTATTTTCAACCTCCCACGAATGTTCTGCCCAGTATTACAGAGATATTCTATAACATCTTGTTTAAAACAGTAAATATTTGAGATTGCTGAAGTAGGACTTTTTGAAGATCATTGAATGTCCTTTATTTTATATTAAATAATGGGCACTTTGTGTCTTTCTTTATATGTAATAACAAATACTTTGGGAAAAATGTGTTCTCCAAAATTTTCTTTGGTATCAGTTTTGTGTCTATTCAACTTAATAACTATAAAAACAAAATAAAGCTATTAAAAAAAACTATTTATTTTAGAGAGAAGGAGAGAGTGCAACTTGGAGGAAGGGGTAGAGGGAGAGGGAGACAGACTCCCTGCAGAGTGGGGCGCCCTACACAACAGTGGGGCTCAGTCCTAAGACCCTGAAATCATGACCTGAGCCAAAATCAAGAGTCGGACGCTACCAACTGAGCCACCCAGGTGCTCCTAAAGCTATTTCTTTTATGGGCATAAAGTACTTATTAATAGTGTTTTAGAAGTGGTTAAAAGTACATTCTGAAGATGGACTTCCAGGATTCTCCTGCTATCCTCATTTACTAGCTGTATGCCTTTTAAACAACTTAAACACCTCTCTGTGCCTTAGGTTTTTCAACCTTAACTGGAGATTATAATATAATAGTACGTGCTTACTTAGAACAATATCTGGCAAATAGTAAACACTATTTCTATAATAGCTTTTGTAATTTCTGTTTAGTTTTGATTGGTAATTATATTTCTAGGAATCAGAGTATTTGAATTAGACTTCCTGATTCTTGATCAAGCTGGTTTTCATTTACTGTAGTTACTTTAGATCTTATTTCAATAATTTGTAAAAAATATATTTTGAGAGAACCCAAAGATATTGTGCATGAGAATCTAATATAAATATACATACATACACATACTGAAATCATTTAGTCATGTTGCATTAACTTGAAATGTGAGACTATTTCAGCTTATTTCATTTGTTTGCAAGGTTTTCAGGTTAAAGTGCTTATTTTGGAAATTCTTATGAAAATTGTGTGCTGTATGCTATTTCCTTATTTTCCTTGTTAATCTTAGCCCTGTCCTTAATAGATGGACACTTTACAATTACAAAATCACTGAACGAGAATCATTCATTTTGGTAATTTATGTTTTCATATTTGTGCCCCTTCTTTAGAGGAATAATGGGAAGGCAAGTTGTATACTTGAAATTTATAGAGTCTAGTTTTATTTTGCTTTAATAAGTCATAGGATGCAAAGCTCTAAGATATGGTAATACCTTGATTTTCTGACATGTTGTGAGGAAATGATATATTCTAGATAAATGTGTTTTTTTAAGGTGATTTCCCCTGTAATGAATTATTTTTTTCCTTGTCTCCTGAAGCAGTACATAGTAAACATTAATTTTTCTTTATAATACAGGGTCATCATTAGGAATTTTGATTATACTGCCCAGTGACATGACATTGTCCTCAGGATATATTAAGATGGGTAGCCCTCCTTGACCATGTACTAAATGAGTCCAGACAGCTGTCTTTCTGTGAACTCTCATGTCTGCTGTTATTCCTTACCATTGGCAATGTGTCAGCTTCTAGAAAACCAATCCTCTTTATTTGTTGATTCTGACTAAAAGCCATGCTCCCTGGAATTGTGTCAAGATAACACTAAAATAGAGCTTGAGTAAGGACTTGATGTTTTCTCCTCAAGTGAAATTCATGGGATAAGGTGTTAGTGTATATAAATGAGATATTAGCTCCCTTAGAAAGGTCTGCTGGAGGAACTAGTTTTGATGACTGGTTTTGATGTCTGTACACTATTCCAGTATATCATCAAAGGGCCCATTTATATTTTAAATAGATGGCTAAGTGAAGAATTTGAGTATAAATATGAATGCTACACGGATATAATTGAGATTTGCTATATCCGTAAACAGGAGAAATATAATTTTGAATTTGTAAATTAGACATCTTAAATATAATGCTAGTAAAAATAGGAACAGGATATAATATGGGTCATGAGGAGTCCCCATCCCTGGACATATTTCATAGTAAAACTTGAGAATGACCATCAGCTATTTTTAGTTAATGCTTTGGTAGTGGAGGTTTTATTGGCCAGTGGACCATTTGAAAACTCTTTGGCTCTGCCTTTGTTCTCTACTTCAGATATTGATGGATTGATTCATTGAATGATTATTTATGAGTTAATTTACTCCATTAAAGATACTGTGGGAAGGACTGCAGAGGTAACTAAAAGATATATGGCCTTTGCCCTCCTGAACAGAGGAGCAAGTAATAACGCAAAAGAATCCATATTTATCAATTGTAATAAATCTGATAAAAGTATTGGGTGTTGTGAGTTTACATATTAGCAAGAAGAGGTAATTTAGATTGGGAATTTACTTATTTTTTTTAAAGATTTTATTTATTGACTTGACAGACAGAGATCACAGGTAGGCAGAGAGGCAGGCAGAGAGAGAGGAAGAGAAGCAGGCTCCCTGCTGAGCAGAGAGCCCAATGTGGGGCTCGATCCCAGAACCCTGGGATCATGACCCGAGCCGAAGGCAGAAGCTTTAACCCACTGAGCCAGCCAGGCACCCCTAGATTGGGAACTTAAAGATGAGTTGATGAGCAAGTTGAGATCTGACAAGTGAAGAAAAACTAGATAAAACAATGTTCCTAACAGAGGAAGCAGTGTGGGGAGATTCTTAGAGATAGGAAAGAAATTGATGCATTGTGAGAACTGAAAGAAGGCCCAGGAAACGAATGTGGTGAGTAAGGAAGAGGATGCTTTATGAGCTAGAGATGGACCTGTGTGTAGGTGACAGGTCATGAAGGACCTTGGAGGCCATTGTAAGTCTTTTCAACATTTTTCCAAGTGTAAAGACATTGAAGAGTTGTAAGTAGGGGGATGGCAACATCAGAGTTTAATATATATATATATATATATGTATATATATATATATATACATTTTTCTTCTTCTTAGCTATTCACTGATTAATGGAAATTGGAGAAGGTATGAACAAGTATAGAGACTGGCAGAGAGGCTATTGAAGCAACAGAGGGTGGTGAAAGTGATGAAGGGCAGAGGTGGACAGAGCCAAGATACACAGACCAAGTCCTCAGTTCCATTATCTGTAAAATGGGGACAGTTGCTGTGTTTGATACAGGGTTCCAGTTTCAGTAAGTATTAGCTATTATCATTTATGTTATCCAGTGGAAGTTGTACTAGTCAATTAGTTAATTGCAAAAACTGGTTAAAGGAGGGAAATGGTAAATAATATATAAGCATGTTCTATGTTTTAACCTAAAGCATATGAACACTCACTGCCAATCTTCTAATGCAGTGTTGGGATCATCTGTTGAATATGAGTCTGTGAACTGTAGTTCTCAATTGATTTTGTTGGGTTTAGTTTTGTATGACCCATACCCATAGATGTATCCTCTGATTTATAGTTGTGGTTCTTTTGAAGTCCAGCAGGAAATTAAAGATATCTTTAGATGTCTTTGTAAGACAAGGATGAAGATGGAAACAGAGAACTATTTTTTTTTCCAGTTTTTCCCAGTGTGTGGTTTAAAAACAATTTATAAAACAATTTTTCTTGGCAGGGGCACCTGGGTGGCACAGTCATTTAAGTGTCTGACTATTGGTTTCAGCTCAGGTTGTGAGCTCATGGTCATGAGATAGAGCCCCGAATTGGGCTCTGTGCTCAGTGCAGAGTCTGCTTGAGATTTTCTCCCTCTCCCTCTGCCCCTCCCTTTCATGCTCTCTCTTTCCCTCTCATTCTCTAAAATAAATACATAAATCTTAAAATTTTTTTTCTTGGAAGTTTTAAAAATAGTTCATATAGTTTTATAGAACTAAACTTTTTAAAATTCAAGTATTACCAGTTTATATAATATTTAAAATACATAATTTCACTAATAAGTACATACTGATATAAACAGGTTTGGGAAAAAAATTACAACTGAGTTCTGGCATGGATATCATTTGACTGGAGGGAGTTATCATATAGGGTGATACTAGAAATTAACTTTGTGTAAACATTCAGTGTGTGGTAGCCATAATTTGGTGTCTTTATATAGAAGTAATGGAGGCTATCAGTAAACCTCACAGTAACTGTAGAATAGATAAGAGAAATTTTAATGGGTTTTGGAAGTAGAATTGACAGGACAGGCCTTGATGAGGGTGGGGGAAAGGAGAGTTCCAAGCATGTCTCCCATATTTCTGGTGTAAGCAACCATTTGGAAGGAAGAATTATTTATCAAGATGGGTGGGAAGTTGGGGAATAGGCTCCAAATGTAGTTTTCAGCTTAAGATGCCTGGAAGACATTCAAGGAGCATATTAAATAGGCCTTTGGCAATTCAGCTCTAGAGTTTAGAGAGATTTTGGCTGGCTTTGCGTCAGGAACTGATGGGGAAGTGTGATGAAGGCTTGAACCAAGACAGAGTGGCCCATGTGCCAGGCTGGATTATATGGAACGTGGAATCGTGGTGGCTGGAGGCCAAGTGGTAAGAGGGAGGGTCTGAATTGTCCTTGCTTGAGGAGGCAGAGTGACGTAGCTGCTGGAATGCGGCTGATTGCCAGGTGCCAGGGTCAAAGTGGACCTCCAAATGCAGAAACTAATCAGAAAATCACAAGTCTACAGAATTGGAAGATAAGGAACTAGGGCAAGAAACAAATTAAGGTAAAGGCTTCAGCAGAAAGGCTGAAGACTGCTGGTATTAGAATGCCATTTTTTGTGTTGTGGTTATTGAATAGTGTGTGGGCCAACATGATAGCTTTTCACATGCGGTCACCTGCCGTAAACATTAATTTGATTTCCTAGAAGTGTCAATGGACTTTTCATAGTGCTCTTATAATCGGTGGTATGCATTTATGAACATATTAGCCTCTGAGACGGGGGTTAGACTACAGAAAACAATTTTGAATTCCCTAAAAATGGACTAAGCTCTTAACCTTGGCCTTGTTAACATTATTCTGTAACAAAATAAACAAATGGATCCTACCAATTTATTATCTGCGTGCACAGCAATACAGACATTTGTTCTCACCAGTGCCCTAGATTCATATTGACGTGCGAATCATTCCATTGTGTTGGAATTCATATGGAAAATGCAACATATTTAGAAACGGGTGGAAATTATAATTAGATCTGAAAGTATTCTGTCAATCAAAATGAATATTATGTTGTTTTACCCAGCTGAGTTAAGTAGCAAATTGTGGTAAGGAAGGAAGTGTTTATTTTTAGTCAATGAGTATAGCTAATCTGGCCTCTCAGTATAGGGGTGTTGTGCTGTGATAGGAGAGTTAATTTGGCTGACTGGCCGTATGATGGCTTATTAAATAATTTCAGACATGCCGAATTGAAGATTCTCATTGATTTCCCATTTCCTGAAAGACTAGAGAGCTGAATCTGGGTATTTTTTCTTTTTTTGAAGAGGCAGTCTCTTAAAAGATTTTTTCCTTCTAATGTGAATATTTACAGATTGAATATTAAAACTGGAAATAGGCATCTTTGATTTTTTTGCAGGACTTGACAGCTTACCTATATAGTGAATTTCTTAAAGGTTTTAATCTTTACAAATATTTGATGTTTATTAATTTTTTAAATATCTATTTTTTAAAATCCCTGAAGAACTGTTCTTACATATGAGAATTTGTCAATACATCACATGTTCTTTTTTTTTTTTTTTAATTTTATTTATTTATTTGGCAGAGAGAGAGAGACAGCGAGAGGGAACACAAGCAGGGGGAGTGGGAGAGAGAGAAGCAGACTTCCCGCTGAGCAGGGAGCCTGATCGGGGCTCGATCCCAGGACCCTGGGACCGTGACCTGAGCCGATGGCAGACACTTAACTGACTCAGCCATCCAGGCACCCCAGTATGTCATGTTTATAATATAGTTTTTTTCATTTTATGTTTAGAAGGAGCCACAATTCTCGTCCAACTACCATATTCTCTTGCCAGTTGTTCTTGATTCTCTTTCTCAGGTTCTGATGTTGTCATTCAGTCCCTTGCCCAAGGTGGAAAACTAGACTTCAGGCTTGACTCTTACTTTTCTCTTTCTTCTGTGTTTAATTCATTCTAGAGTCTGCTCAGAACTCTGTTTTCTTAGGCCCTACTTAATTCAGTCCTTTGTCTCTGCCCTACATTGTTGCTGTGGCTTTCTGCATTCTCTCTGCCTTTCAACCCATTCTTTCTCCTGCAGTCAGCATGATGTATAATCATGCCATCTCCCTGCTTTAAACATCAGTGGTACTGCCCTTAGGATAAAACACAAACTACTTAGCATGTTGTATAAATGTTTTGAGGCCTGACATCCTCCTATTTCTTCAGGTTCAGACTCCCTTCTTCCCTCACATTCTAAGCTCCAGGCATACAGAAGCTTAATTTCTGTTCTCAGATGTCACATGGCTATCTGGCAACTCCCCTCTTCGCACATGATCTTCCTTTCGCTTACTGTCTTCCTACCTTCCAGTCTTCAGTTGAGATGTCACTGCACAGAAGAGATTTCCTGTGAGCAGCACCAACGAGGTTAGGTGTTCATGTTGCACATACGCAATGCACTCATTCCATCCGTATGGTGGTACTTTTCATTCACCATTGCTGCGGGTTCTTTACTTCTTTTTACCTTCCAGTGGACTGAGAGATGAGACCATATGTAATGTTCTGGTTATCTATTGCCTCATGTTTTAGTTTTGTTATGGTGGTACCCACCCCAGTTCCAGGAACCCGAATTTGTTCCAGTTACTATTAAAACAAACAAACCCTCAAAACTTAATGGTATAAGACAGCCATCATTTTGGTTTTTTTAAATTAACATATAATGTATTATATGTTTCAGGGGTATAGGTCTGTGACTCATCAGTCTTACACAATTCACAGCACTCACCGTAGCACATACCCTCCCCAGTGTCCGTCACCCAACCACGCTATCCCTACCATCCCCCTCCTCTCCAGCAACCCTCAGTTTGTTTCCTGGGATTAAGAGTCCCTTATGGCTTGTCTCCCTCTCTGGTTTCATCTTGTTTCATTTTTCCCTCCCTTCCCCCATGATCCTCTGTCTTGTTTTTCAAATTCCTCATAGCAGTGAGATCATATGATAATCGTCTTTTTCTGATTGACTTATTTTGCTTAGCATGATACCCTCTAGTTCTCTTCACATCATTGCAAATGGCAAGATTTCAGGTTTTTTGATGGCTGCATAATACTCCACTGTGTGTATGTATGTATATATACATACACATATATACATACACACACATATATATATATACACACACACACATACACATACACTTATATACAAATATATCTATCTATCTATCTATATCTATCTCACATCTTCTTTATCCATTCATCTGTTGATGGACAGCTAGGCTCTTTTCATAGTTTGGCTATTGTGGACATTGTTGCTATAAACATTCAGGGGCATGTGCCCCTCCAGATCACTACATTTGTATCTTTAGGATAAATACCCAGTAGTGCAATTCCTGGGTCATAAGGTAGTTCTATTTTCAACTTTCTGAGGAACCTCTATACTGTTTTCCAAAGTGGCTGCACCAGCCTGCATTCCCACCAACGGTGTAGGAGAGTTCCCCTTTCTCCACATCCTCGCCAACATCTGTCGTTTCCTGACTTGTTAATTTTAGCCATTCTGACTGGTATCAGATGGTATCTCACTGTGGTTTTGATTTTTATTTCCCTGATGCTGAGTGATGTTGAACACTTTTTCATGTGTCTTTTGGCCATCTGGATGCCTTCTTTGCACAAATGTCTGTTCATGTCCTCTGCCTATTTCTTCATTGGATTATTTGTTCTTTGACTGTGGAGTTTGATAAGTTCTTTATTGATTTTGGTAACTAGCCCTTTATCTGATATGTCATTTGCAGATATCTTCTCCCATTCTGTCGGTTGTCTTTTGGTTTTGTTGATTGTTTCCTTTGCTGTGCAAAAGCTTTTGATCTTGATGAAGTCCCAATAGTTCATTTTTGCCCTTGCTTCCCTTGCTTTTGGTGACGTTCCTAGGAAGAAGTTGCTGCGACTGAGGTCGAAGAGGTTGCTACCTGTGTTCTCCTTAAGGATTTTGATGGATTCCTGTCTCACATTTATATCTCTCATCCATTTTGAGTCTGTTTTTGTGTGTGGTATAAGAAAATTATCCAGTTTCATTCTTCTGTATGTGGAACAGCCATCATTTTCTATGTTCATGGCTTACATGGGTCAGAAATTTGGACAAGGCACAGTCCAAATATGGGATGACTTGTCTCTGCTCCATGGTGTGTGAGGCATTAACTAAAAAGACTAGAAGGGCAGTAGATATAGGATGGAATCGTTTGAAGGCTTTGTTACCCATGTGTCTGGTACCTAGACTGATAAGGCTTGAAGACCTGAGTCACTGGGGTTGTTCACAGAGTGGCTACCTGTGGCCTGTGTTCTTTGGTGTCTTCAGAGTATGGTAGATTCAGGATGCCAGATTTCTTCTATGGCATCTCAGGGCTCCAGGAGCAAGTCAGAAGAAAGCAGAAGCTGCACACTAATCTCAGGGTCATCTGTAGTTCCAACAACTTCAGTTCCCTCTCGCCATTGAACATAACGTATTTATAGGTTTTGACAATTAAAATGTTCACATCTTTGGGGACTATTGCAGTCAGTCCCACTCAGATTCTAGGTCACTCTTGGCAATAGGGACAAGGTTGTAAGACTTGGTATTGACAGAAAGTCCTTGCATACATTGCCCCAAAGTCCTTGCTTACACGGAGATTGAATCATCACCACAAAGAGATCAGAGCCCCAGCTGTATTCTCACCATCACTGGATAAGGCAAGAGGACATAGACTCACTTCTTGATAGAAGGCGGTTCGAGTAACTTGTAGCTGTAGTTTTACACCACCATATGTCTCGCTCATCAACAGTCTGCTTCATTGTTTGACAAATAATAAGCACTTAATGAATGAATTCAAGGTACTTAATGTTTGTATCATGATTGAATTGAATAATGTCAACTCATAGGGAGGAACATCAGAAAAAAATGAGCTATGAAGACCAGTAAGAAGTTTGTGCGTCTAAGGAAATACAGATTTTCAGTCATTAGCTCTTTACATAAACAGATATGCTCAGTGATTACTAACGAGCAGCAATGATGTGTCAGGGTTATTATTGTGAACACCCCAGGAAGGCATGCTCATTTATGTGTTGTGATGTCTCTGGTCTATAAAAAGCTGAAGAACAGAAGATGTAGAGGGAATGTCTGATAAATATATAGCAAGTATAAGCTTATAGAGAAGACGAAAAGATAGAGGAACCAGAATGAACATAAACCCTATGGAAGTTTTTTTTTTAAAGATTTTGTTTATTTATTTGACACAGAGAGAGAGAGATCACAAGTAGACAGAGGCAGGCAGAGAGAGAGGGGGAAGCAGGCTCCCCGCTGAGCAGAGAGCCCGACGCGGGGCTCCATCCCAGGACCCTGAGATCATGACCTGAGCCGAAGGCAGAGGCCTAACCCACTGAGCCACCCAGGTGCCCCAACCCTATGGAAGTTTTAAAATGGTGTTATGGTGGGGCCCCTGGGAAGCTAAGTCAGTTAAGCGGTCGAACCTCGATTTCATCTCAGGTTATGATCTTGGGGTTCTGGGATCAAGCCCTGAGCTCAGCAGGGAGTCTTCTTGAGGATTCTCTATCTCTGTCTCCCCCTTCCCCCCACTCATGCCTGCTTGTTTTGTCTCTCAAATAAATAAGCGTTCTAAAAAAAAATAAAATTGTATTATGGTGTGAATTGTCTTCCCCATTCCCCATTCATATGTTGAAGCACTAGCCCCCAGTGTGACTGTGTTTGGAGCTAGACCTTTGAGGGAGTAATTACTGGTAATTAAGGTGTTAGGGAATGACCCTAATCTGATAGAACTGGTGTGATTGTTTCTTTTTCTTTGGCAGAAATGTGGTCTTAAGAAGTAAGGAATTTGCATCATGAATGCCATTGAGATTCTTAATCTTATGGCAGTAGGTCACTTCATCAGGTTAATGTGATAGTTCCCACATAGTGAGCTTCCATCCATCATATTTGGACAGAAAAAAAAATCATCAATTTTTCTTATCTTCAAATTGAAGAAACATACCAATATTCGTTTTTCCCCCTGGTTTTGGTATCCTCCACTAATTAATACTCTCTTGAAAAGTGCTAGGAAAGCAGCTTGGCTGATTTCAGTCAAAACTATATAAGAAATGTGTACATGTACAGAGTTCTCTGCATCTAATGGGATGATATTTCCCAGATAAAGAGATAAATTATGATATTAATGATTTTAGAAACCACCTGCTTAAACACGCTCATTAAATTAAGAGCCATTGGGTAATCTGTGTTGACCTAGCTATTAGACTCTCTAAGAGAGATTGTCAGTTTTCATTCATGGAGAAATCATATTAGAAAACAAGATTGAAATCTCTGGTGACACCTTTGGAATTGACTATATAAATTAGGGTTTTTTGGTTTGTTTGTTTTTCCCCAAGCAGTGTATTACCATGGTTAGCTTAAGTAAATACATGCATTTATTTGAATCTTTGGGTATAGTTCCCAGTATTCAAAGTGTTACTATAAACCAGGCTTGGGATGGAATCAGGCCTACTCACATGGCTATTGGGAATAGGAAAGTTTTAACCATCTTTCTCTGGCAGCTTCATGGGATACATGAACTTAAAATACACACTCTGCCCTTGCATTCCCTTACTTGGATTTCTGAGAGCTAGAATTTTAGGTTGCCCCACACCTTACCTGTATATGGATGGTTAGAGGAAAGAATCAGTGATGAGACCTTCAGGGACTCCTTGGGGGTCTGTAGTAGAAGAGCAAATTACGTTGATTTACTGTTCCACCAAGTTATGGCATAGGGAGAGAAAGTTATTTCCTAAAATGAAACTGGATACTACTAACAGATGCCCATTAGGCAGCTTCAAGGCAAGAGCTATCCACCATAGTAGGATTTTTTTTTTTTCCAAATTTTATTTTATTTAAGGGCTGGAAAGCAGTCTGGCCTTGCATAAGTAGTCCTGCTTTTGCTCATATACACTCTTTAAAAGAGTGAACAACCATAATCCAGGTTATAACTAAAGGAATATATGTGTTTTGGACCTTCCTAGTGTTGTAAAGAGTCAATATATTATGCTTAGGACATTACCTAGCAAATAAAGATTAGATTTTAAAACAAGCATTGCTTTTGAAGTGAAAATTGCTTGAGGGTTACTACCAGTTTAAACAGAGGGTTTGGGGATAGAACAACAAGAAAATCTTATAAAAGTGAACTATTATTGTAAAAATATTTAATAAAGTAATAAAAATTCAGTTACATTGTCAACAGCTCTACATTTGCCTCTGAGAAGACACAGAGTGTTTAATAAGGGTGTCAAGATAATTTAGTGAGAAAAGAAGAGACTTTTCAACAAATGGTGTTGGGACAACTGGATATCTCTGTGCAAAAGAATGAATTTGGACCTTCTATACCATATACAAATATCAGCTCGAAATGTATCATTAGGTGTACATGTCAAAGTGGAAACTAAAACTATTAAAAGAAAGTGGAGTCGTAAATTTCCATGATCTTGGGTTAGGCAATGGTTTCTTAGGTATGACACCAAAAGTATAAGTAACAAATGCAAAAATAGATAAAGTTGATTTTATCAAAATTAAAAATTATTATATTTTAAAGTATGACATCACCAAGAAAGTGAATCAACAACCTGCAGTGGATTTTGTCAGTGTTTTCTCCAACAGAGTGGGAGAAAATACCTGCAATTCATGTATTTGGTAAGAGACTTGTATCTGTGCTGTGTGAAGATTTATTCCAATTCAACAATAAAATAACCCAACTGAAAATAGGCAAAATATTTGAGCAGGTATCTTTCTAAAGACATACACACATCCTGTAAACACTCATACATGTTATTTGTTATCAGAGAAATGCAAATCAAAACAACAGTCACATACTACTTCAGACTCCTTAGGATGGCTAAAATCAGAATGAGAGACAATAACAGGTGTTTTGAGGAGGTGGAGGTATGAGAACTTTCATACATTGCTGCTGGGATTGTAAAATGGTGCAGTCATTTGGAAAAATAGGTTAGCTGTTCCTCCAAATGTTAAGCATAGAGTTACCATGTGACCTAGCAATTCCAATTTATGTATATACCCAAGAGGACTATTTTTCATACAAAGACCTATACCTGAATGTCCATAGCAGCATTATTCATAGTAGCCAAGAGGTGGAAACAACCCAAATATCCATCAGTTGATGAATGGGTAAACAAAATATGATGTAAACCATACAATGGAAGTTTATTTGGCGTTAAGAAGGAATGAATGAGTGATATGTACTATAATACAAATTAACCTTGAAAACATGCTAAGTGAAAGAAGACAGTTATAAAAGGCAACGTATTGTTTGATTATTTATACAAAATGTTCACTTTAGGCGAATGCCCAGAAACACAAAGTAGATTAGTAGTTGCCAGAGACTGGAGGGATGAGGACACGGGGAATGACTGCTTATGGGTACAAAGGTTTTTTGTTGTTTGTTTTTTGTTTGTTTAAGTGATAAAAATGTTCTGAATTATGTAGTGGTGATGGTTGTACAATTCCATGAATCTTCTAAAAACCACTGACGTGTATGCTTTAAAAGAGTGAATTTTGGAGTGCCTAGGTGGCTCACTTGGTTGAGCTGCTGCTGGTTCTTGGTTTCAGCTCAGGTCATGATCTCAGGGTTCTGGGATTCAGCCTTGTAAAGCCCCTGCTCAGCTGGGACGCAGCTTGAGGATTCTTTCTCTTTCCCCCCTTTCCTTCCACCTCTTTCCACCACTCACGCATGGTCTCTCTCATGCTGTCTCTCTCAAATAAATTTTTAAAAAAGTGAATTTTGTGGCATGCAAAATACATGCTGATAAAAGTTGTTGTTGGAGGGAAAAAAAAAAGACAAGATGGTCATCAGGATCTGGATTTGTTTAGCTACCTCATTATGAGAGGAGGGCACCTGTGGCCTTCATTTTCAAGAGTGAGTCTGGTTTTCTGGTATGTTGTGTGATTTTGGCTTTGTGCTGGCTCTAGTGTAGAATATGTGGGCCTTCCTTACCCTTCAAAGAGCTGTGACCCAAAGAAGGAAGTACAGAATATCATTTGGTAAACATTTGCATGCGGTTCAAGTCAACAAGCATTCACTGAGCACCTCGTGTATGACAGCCTGTGTTAGACAAAAGATGCAAAGGTAACTGTGATTTATTTTCATTATTTCAGAAAGTCACTTGATTAGAGTCTCAGTTCACACTTCCGCTGACAAAATTGCTAGAGGTCCGTGAAGGGGAGGGAGCATCTCTATTCTGAACTGAAATTTGATGTAATTTCAACAGAGATACTAAAATGCATAAAAAACAGCCATTAATTTTCATATTAAGGATAACTTTATTCACTTCATTTGAATATTTAATGCTGTAATTGGCTTACTGGCTGTTAAGCAAATAACTTGCAAGTAATGCAAGAATAGCAAAGAGTATTTTTTTGCCTACTATATTTTGTACATTATACTTTTTAATAATCTTTCTAGATATTTGAATAATACTGAGCGTTACATGCTTTAATCTATATTTTTAGCATACTTCAAAGATAACTCTATATTTTGAATAAAACTTTAACATTCTGTTATATTTTGCTAGGCAGTAATTAATTAACATCATCATATGTTGTAACTTAATTTAGTGAGAAGCAGAAAATCTATGTTCTTCATGTAAATGTTTCCTTCCTATTCTCATTTCCCATTTTTGGGAAAAACATGTACATTGTGGTCAATATACAAAGATGTAAAGGATGAGATATGAGTAGATTATTTTGACACATGTATTCAGTAAAAGAAATGGGGTTGTCAGGAAAAGGACTTAAAGCAAGCAGTGTAAATGAGTTCAGCGACGACATATGAAGAATGAGTTTAGTTAAGTGTCAAAGAAAAGGTTTGAGGCATTTTTTGAGGCATATTTTCATGTTCCCAGTTGCTTCCAGTCATTCTCTCTGCTAACAGAATTTGATAGTTTTCAATTTTATGATCTGTGCTCTTCAGTGATTTTTTGGTAAAGGCAAAACATTATGTATATTTAATGTGTAGTCATGAAAGCCACTATATGTATGTATATAGTTATTAAATATAATGGCTTATATAACATGTATTTTATTAGAAAATATATGAGACCCCAGAGTAATTTCATCCCTTGGTGTAGTCACTTGTCTCATTCTTCAGGGAAAAAAAAAAAGTTGATGAATTTTTACAAATCTATTCTTCAAGGTAACTAGAATTTATTTTATTTATCCTACTAATTTGGTTTACCAAAAATATAAACATACCCAAAGATGCAAAATTGGCTACTTTTCTGTAAATATATTAATTACCTGGTTTATACTAGTATAAGAAAATTGTCATATTTTCATTTTTCTAATAATGCAGAAGATTCCTTAGAGATTATCTGGTGAGAATGTTAGAAAAAAAGACCTCAGTATTATTTTTCTGTTCATGCTAAGTATCCACAGCTCCGTGATTTACAGCAAGTGTTATGAAATGCATACATAATAGGTTCTCCGTTCTAGATAATTTGACAGTTACCATGTGTTTTTAAGATATGCAAAAACTTTCTTAAGGATTTTTTAAAAAAAATCTGATTTTGGTGCACCTGGGTGTCTCAGTCGGTTAAGTGTCCGACTCTTGATTTTACCTTGGGTCATGATCTCAAGGCCGTGAGATGGAGCCCCATGTTGTGCTCTGTGCTCAGCAAGGAGTCTGCTTAAGATTCTCTCTCCCTCTCCTTCTGCTCCTCCACTGCCTGTGTGCCCCCCCAACTTGCATGTTTGTTCTCTCTATCTTTCTCTCTCCCAAATAGATAAAGAAAATCTTTTTAAAAAAATTCTGTTTTTAACACTGTGGCATTTTCCTGGTTCCTTTGTTAAGGGTATTATGTGAAAAGTGAGTTTAGCCAATAAAAAGGCTTTGTGCATGATATTCCTTCCCAAGAGAGTTTGAATGCAGACATATTTGAATATTTTGAGAAAGATGTAAATGTCATTCTAGTATTTTTAATTCCTCTGTTGTATAATTTTTTGGATTCAGAGCATAGAAATGAAACATCACAGAATGTTATAGTGTAACATTGTGTGTCAACGGTATGTATCAACGGTACTTGAATTTAAAAATGTTATAGTGAGTAGTTAGGATCAAAAGTATACTTAATATTTTCAACATCAGGGTATATGCATATGAGTGAAGAAAAGGGGAAACAAACAGAAGGAGAAGAAGGAGAAAGACTGATTTTGCTAATATATCTGCATTTGAGTTTAATAAATTGTCTACATAAGGCTATAAGAAACTTGTTATAATTTTTGACATAATGTTTAAGCCAAAAAATTAAGTCCAACCAACAATGTTCAGCAATATTTATGCTCAATGACACTCAATATAAAAATGAAAGAGGAGGTGGGTGTAGTCCCATTTTTGTATTTGCTTTATCTAGAAATTGGAAAATTATTGGTAGAAAAAAGAAGGCACTGCAACCCTATTTAATTAAGTACATGATACAAAGAAAAATCTTATGATTACTGCTTGTCTGTGCCACAATTTGCATGCTATTTTCAGTTAAAAACACGGATACTGTAAAATCTGATTATTGAACAGTTATTGCCATTTATATACTCAAGATTTACTGTATATACAAAAGAACTGAAAACAGGATTTTGAAGTGATATTAGTGCATCCATGTTCATTGCAGCATTATTTACAGTGTCCAAGAGGTGTCCATCAGTGGGTGAATTGACAAAGAAAAGTGGTATATACATCCAGTGGAATATTGGAAGAATGCTTTTTTATATGTTGAGATATGAATGAACCTGGAGGACTAAGTGAAATAAGTTAGTCATGGAAGGACAAATACTGCATGATTCCACTTATATGAGATACCTAAAGTAGTCAGACTCAAAGAAATAGAAAGTAGAATGTAGTTACCAAGGACTGAGGGAGAAGCAGAAATTGGGTGCTTTTCAGTGGGCATAGTTTGTTTTGCAAGATGAAAAAGCTCTAGAAATCTGTTGCACAACAGTATGCATATAGTTAACATTAGTGTATTGTACACTCAAAAAAATGGTTAGGGTGGTAAATTTTATGTTTCTTTACCACAAAAGAATTCCTAAGATATATACACATGGAACACACCGAAAAGGTATGGCATTGTATCTAGACTCTTTTTCCCAGCAGTGGATGGTAGGGATAGTTTCTCCAGAAACTTTGATAAAATGAGATATTTTACAGGGAAACAATAAAAGTGATACATGAATCAAACCTTCATTATGAAAATTTAGAACTGCAGAAGCATCTGGGTGCCTCAGTCAGTTGGTTGGCTGCCTTCAGCTCAGGTCATGATCTTAGGGTCCTGGGATCTATCCCTGCTCAGTGGGGAGTCTGCTTCTTCCTTTCTCTTTGCCCTCCCCCCACCTCCATGCTCATTCACACTGTGTCTCTCAAATGGATAGATAAGGGCCTTAAAAAAAATTAGAACTGCAAATTTTGAGCTGGAAAAATTTTGCTTTATAGAAAAATGAACAAAAAATAGAAGTTGTTATGCTTATTCATTCAGGAAATTTTTCTATTAGGAGAATCCGATTAAGAAATACTATCTTTATTTTAAAAAACATTGGATATGGATGGACAGGCAGAATTCGAGACTGACAATGTCTTGGGTAACACACTGTCTGGTGTGGGAAACAGATGCCTAAATAAATAATAATGATGACAGCCAGTGCACCGAGAGCTCAGACAGGGATGCAGTGCCTGAGCAAGAGGCTGCAGGGGCTGGCTCTGCCCAGGGCACCAGTGAAGGAGCCTTTATGGTAGAGCGGGGATTGGAAGGCTGAGCAGTTTCTTCCATGGGAGAGAAGAATAAATGGCGTTATGTACGAAAGAGCACAAGTAAAGCTCGGAGCTGTGGAAATAGAGGATGCCTTGAGGGTGATGAGAGGTGCAGTGTGCTTACAGTTTGAGGGGCACAATGAGAACATTGGAAGCCACATGATAGTGCCTCCCAATGGCACACTGTGCACTTTATAATTCATTAAAATTTTTCTTTAATTTTATAAAATTTTTAATTTTTTAAAAAGATTTTATTTACTTATTTGACACAGAGGGAGCGAGCGAGCAAGAAAGCGTAAGCAGGGGGAGCAGCAGAGAGAGTGAGAGAAGCAGGCTCTCTGCTGAGCAGGGATCCTGATGTGGTGCTCGATCCCAGGACCCTTGGATCATGACCAGAGCCGAAGGCAGATGCTTAACCGACTGAGCCACCCAGGCACCCCACTTTATAATTCATTCTTCAGGTGTTGTGAATCTGTGCTATCTAGTGATTATAATAGCTGCCATTTACTGAGGCCTAACCATGGGTGACAAATGAAGTTATTTACACGTATTATCTTATTCCCATTTGGTAGACAGGGAAACGAAGGCTTGAAGAGGCTAAGTAACTTAACTAAGGTCATATAACAGATAATTGGCAGAGCCATGTTTGGAGCCACCTAGAGTCAAATTCCAAAGATTCTGCTCCTAAATAGTAGAAGACTTTGCAGTCTGCTAAGCCAGTATTTAAGGAGGGGAATAGAGGCCAATGTGAGATATGTCTTAGGGAAGATATTGCAGTAATAATGTAGAGGAAGGTCCTGGTGGAAACATAGGTTACAGCAGTAGCGCAGGTGGAAAACCATGAGTCAGAATAAAAAGCATTGGTGGGAAGTTATTGAATCTAAAACTGTACAGATCTGAGATGTCACTCTCCTTAGCAGCTAAGAGGCTTGCCTATGAGGTCATGTGTGCATATATATGCTAACAGAAACACCAGACTCTGGATTCAAGAACAGACCTTTTATTCACAGAGCAATTTCTCAGCACTAATTCATCATGCTGCAGTTCTCCATGGGGCCATGCGATGCCGACGAGGTGTATCTGTACATGCGCGGACTGCACCCAAGGAGAGGGATGCCCAAGTGATGAAGCTCGGAGCCTATATAGGGCAGCAAACACAGCCCTTACTCCTGCACAGAGAGAGAAGTCCTGTCTGGGGAGGGGAAAGAAAGGTCCTTAGATTTTTATTACCTATAAAATGTACACAAGTAGTGCTGAGGGAGATAAGCCCTTAAATCTCTCTAGAAAAATTTATCTCTAACTTCCAATGTGTGGTTACCATTCAATCATCTTTTAACCCAGGTTGCCAGTAATTTTTACTCAGAAAGTCCTGAATGTGCAGAAACGTGAAAATATTCGTGGAACATAGTTTCTCAACAGTGGTGTGAGCAACCTATTGAAAGTAGATAGAATTTTTATACCTTTAGTAAGATGCTCTGGCTAGCTTTAAACACATCATCTTGATTATTAAAATGATAGTCTTTGAATGTCTATTCTTACTTGGAGTGCCAATAAACTATGTTTGAAAAGAATCCTATTTCTTCTGTACTTGGAAAGTTGCTGAAGCAATATTGATTAGTGGTCAACAGAAGGACAAAGGAACCCTGTTTTTGTTTTTTTTTTTTAAAGATTCTATTTATTTCTTTTTTTTTGATGGACAGAGATCACAAGTAGGCAGAGAGGCAGGCAGAGAGAGAGGAAGGGAAGCAGGCTCCTTGCTGAGCAGAGAGCCCGATGCAGGGCTTGATCCCAGGACCCTGGGATCATGACCTGAGCCAAAGCCAGAGGTTTTAACTCACTGAGCCACCCGGGTGTCCCACAAACCCTGCTTTTATTTAGAAACCCAGGCAGTTATCACATTTTTGGGAACACAGTAACATATCTCAGGAATAAATTATATATAATATAAAATTACATTGGATGTGAAATTTTCAAAAGAGTTTCCATATTTCAGCTGATAATGTGTATCTTAAACTCTTTTGTAGAACACATAGTGGCACTCAGTTTTGTTTTCCTGAAAAAAAAATAAAAAGATGTAAAGATGAGTTCTTGTTTCATAGAAATTGGGCAGGTATCAGGTAATTCAATAACTGCATTAAATCAAGATCACATTGAACCAAGCTGAGTCTGACATTTTGAGAGTTAAGAAAAAATTGTTATCAGTTTTTAGTGTAATACAATGGCCTTTCATTTCCGACTTTTTTGTGTGTGTGGGTGATGGAGGTTGGTCAAGGAATAGATAGAAGGGAGGAAGTAAGGATGGAAATGGGGAATAAGCAGGAAATAAAGATGAGACTTCCAGGGATTTTCCAGTGCTGGTTTGACAGCAAGTAACTTTTCCAATGTATTACACATAAAATGGAACTGTTAGGTTTTTTGGTTTGTTTTCATGTTTCTCCCGCCTTCTCTCATTGCCAGAGATGATACTAGCCTCAATCCTGTCACTTACATGCTAGAGAAGAGATGACCTCAGTACCCCAAACCAAGAAGTGCACCTTGGTTGAAGCCCAGACTTCAATGTGTAGATCTTTTTACTTTCTATACTTTTTAAGTGGAATGATGATAAAATAGCAATATGTTTTTAAAAATAAAAAGTTGCACTCTTATGCCACCATCAATTTGCTTTTCTGTAATACCTTGTATTTTAGAGACATATGCAGCCTTGTCCTCCACATGCACAGCAAAGTCTTGGTAGATAGTAAGTACTTAATACATCTTTCTTATGGGCCTTGTATTTGTTTATTCAGAGAGGCACAAAAAGTTCGAAATTGAATGCTAAAAATACAGTTCAGGTGTAGTGAATCTTTTTATGTTTGCCAGAGTAACCCTAGGCTAATGTTACTCTTCCTAGTGACAGGGTAAAGTAGCAAGAGGCAAAAAATGATCTCTTGTCACCACTGTTAGGCAAAATGAAAGTGCCAATTTCACCTTTTTATATTGCTGACCTCATAATTCTAATTTCATATGACCCATTTGTAAGCTTGACTGTTGCTTCATCAGAATAATTTATAATTCCTTTAAACTATCAATTATTTTTGCATAAATGTTCATACATTCATAATTATTGGAAGAGAAATGATTTTGACAGATAAGTCAAAGACAACTAGATCTGTTAAAAGCATGCGTATCTCTCATGTGCCAAGGCAAGTCTCCACTTTTGTTGTAAATCTAGGAATGCTGCTTTAAAATGGAGGTTCTTACCCATCTCTGAAGAATCTGGTTCAGTAGATCTAATGTGGGACCTACTAAATTTGTCTTTTTTAAACGTGCTTCCTTGATTTTGATGCATGTGGTTGTTGGACCACATGGAGAAAATATCAGCTTAGGGTTTGTTTTTTTGAGCACTTACTTAATAGATGAGTACACTGTGGACCAGGGAGAGTGAGAGGCAGGCTGCAGGGAGCAAAAACACTCTTCCCCTGGGTTAAACAGTAAAAAATTTTACTGTCTCGTGAGAGGGAAATTCAAAGTGAGCTTCTGGTGCAGGTCAACTAGGGCCCCAGACCTTAATCTATTGGGTCACTGAGATTTTTCTTTCTTGCTATCATGTCACCATGCTTACTTCTCACGAAGTGGGATGGTGCAGTGGCCATTGGAACTGCTTGATTCCTCATTCATATTCAGCACTGACTTCCTTTGATACTTCTGACCCTCTCTGACATCTCCCATCTCGTTGGCCAGAACTGGGTCAAAGGTCTATCCCTCAGTTACTGATGGAGGAAGACAGGATTACCAGGATTGATACACATGTAGTCTTTCTTAGACTTGGAGCTGCAGTCTGCTCCATGATCTGCCTTGCCTCCTACTGAATGGGAAAAGGTAGAATAACTAGTGAAATTTTAAGGCTATGATGCCTTGTTTAAGGAAAGGAAGAATTCTCTTGAATTTAATTTCTGACTGAAATTGTGCAAATAGTTATCTCCATTCTCTAAATCTTTTCTGTTACCATTTTTTCTTTTTCCAAACATTATGCTTTGTAACTTTGTTCTAGGATAACACTGTAAACTTTAAAGTGTTTTCAATATGTAAGAATGCCCCAGAGAGTTTTAATTGAATTTAGTGAAGTTTCTATCAGGAAATTCAGTTAATATGCCACATCGGCTTGCTATTTGCAGGGAGTTTCATTATTGACTGTACTGCTATGGCGGGGGACATGTCAGTGCTAAGACTGGTGTTGAACCCAGATGGACAAATCCTTGTGCCTATGGCATGTGCTTTCCAGCTGTAGATTCATACATGTGTGCAGGTGATTACAGTGTCATCTCAGTTCAAGGTTACTATAACAACACAGACTTGGTGGCTTCAATAACACGTATTTCCATTCTGGAGTCTTGAAATCTGTGATCAGGTTGCCATGGTCAGGTTCTTGGTGAAAGTCCTTATCCTGTAATTTAGGAAGTAATTTAGTAATTTAGGAAGAGAGGGACTTGCAGGATTAATGCACCTGGTTATATCCTCACAAAGTCTTTCCTTGGTGCATGCGCTGAAAGAGAAATCTTGTCTAATATTTTTATAAGGGCATGAATCCCACCGTGGATGTTCTGCCTTCATGTCTTCATCTAAACCTAATTACTTCCCAAAGGCCCCACCTCCAAAAACCATTACACTGGAGATTGGGACTTCATATGAATTTGAAGGATGGAGACAGAAACAGTCCATATAAAATACAGGGTAGTGAGTTCTATGATAGGAGGAAGCATCAGGTGCTGTGGAGGTTGGGTTATGAGGAGCACCTAATCAAGAGTGAGAGGTCAGTGTCAAAAACCCAGAAGGGATAACATTTGAGCCAAGGGCAGAACTTTGAGTAGAATTTAGGTAAAAAGGGATATAAAGGGAGTTTCCAGGGGGGAAAAAAAAGGCAAAGATGAACATGGTTTGTTTAAGGGAACCTGGCATTCAACATTTAAATGTGTTTGGAGCAGAGATGGAATGGAGAGCGGTGCGGTGCAGAGTAACCAGAGAGATCCTCAGTACCAGATTCTTAAGTACTTTTGTAAGTTACACTGCAGAGTTGGGGCTTCTTTGGGGCAAATAAGAAGCCAGTGAATGCCATTTCTGGAGGCAACTGCCATAATGGAATCTGTATTTTCAAAGGGTGACTCTTTGAGCCCAGATGTCCATCAAGAGATGGATAAAAAAAATGGAATATTATGCAGCTGTCAAAAATGAAATCTTGCTATTTGTAATGATGTGGATGGAACTAGAGGGCATTATGCTAAGTGAAATAAGTCAATCTGAGAAAAATAATTATCATATGATCTCACTGATATGTAAAATTTAAGAATCAAAGCAGAGGATCATAGGGGAAGAGAGGGAAAAATAAGATGAAACCAGAGAGGGAGACAAACCATAAGAGACTCTTAATCATAGGAGGAGACTGAGGATTGTAGGAAGGGAGAAGCGTAGGGGGACAGGGTAACTGGGTGACAGACATTAAGGAGGGCACGTGATGTGAACACTGGGAATTATATAAGACTGAGGAATCACAGACCTGAACCTCTGAAACCAATAATACATTTTATGTTAATTAATTGAATTTAAGTTAAAAAAATGCTTTGGCATTAAAAAAAAGAAAAAGATGACTGTGTGTATGAATAGTGCATTTCAGAAGGGTAAGGTAAACCTTTCAGAAGGAAAGTTCTTAGTGATTCCCGTGAGGAATGAAGGAGGCTTAAGGTCAGTCTGAGGCAGCAGAACTATAAAGAGGGTAGGTTGAAGAAGAATTAAGAGATTAAATCAGCAAGCCTTTGTGAGTAAGTGAATATAGTAATTTAAGATGAGAAGAACTTGCAGGATTAATGCACCGGTGCCTGGGAAAACTGTCTAGTTGGTGGTACCAGTCACTGTGATAGCCATAAATTGAGCAATGCTGATGGACCTTTTTCAGCCCAATAGTATCTTTTTTTTTCTAAAGATTTTATTTATTTGAGAGAGAGAGCATGAGAGGGGCAAGGGGCAGAGGGAGAAGCTGGCTCCCGGCTGAGCAGAGGGCCCGATGTAGGACTTGATCCTGGGACTCCGGGATCATGACCTGAGCCGAAGGCAGTTGCTTAACCAACTGAGCCACCCAGGTTTCCCCAGCCCAATAGTATCTTTAAAAAAAAAAAATTTTTTTTTTGTATGAGAGAGAGAGAAAACGAGCTGGGGGAGGGACAGAGGAAGAAGCAGACTGCGAGGCTTGATCCCAGGACCCTGAGCTAAGCCAGACACCCAAATGACCCACCCAGATGCCCCAACCTAATAGTATCTTTAGGACTTGACGATAAACGTGGTTGAGTGGGAAAAGTGATACATTTTGCACTTTCAACAGGAGTTCTTAAGTTTCCAGTTTATGTCACTATTGTTAATATACATATAAACAATTTAAAAATTGTACATAATTTTTCAATTTTTCCTTGGAGCCCCTCTGATTTCCATCATCAAAATAATAATACAAGCTTTCTCTTTGGTATTTATACATGTATTACCATTCAGCTACATCAGTTTTGAAGTGTGTTGGGGTTTTGCTTTTATTTTCTTATGTCTTTATTTTTTATTTGTCCTCATTAGCTTCATTATTAAGCCATTGGGAGTACCTTACCTTCTGTTCCTCTGTATCTTATTAAGGTATTCAGTTGTGTTGATTTGATAAAGGTTTTGGCTGATTGAGATGTCTATAACATAGAACGTAAATGTGAATTCTGGCAAGGATAAACATTATGTAAAGTTCAAACAAACTTACACTTGAGGCCTGGGAGGTTTGATATGCTGGAAATTATTTCTATTCTCATTAATGTGTAATGAAGCTATCAGAAAACTATTGCATATGTATTTTTTGTTATATATTGACTCTATGCAGAGGACCAGTAAATGGATGAAGTATTTATTGATAAAATCTTCTGCACAGTAATTATTTCCTTATTATTGCAACAAATAGAACTTTCCGAAATAAAATATAATCAGGTCTCTATCAGTAAATCCAAACCAATCAGACTTCTCTCACTTGTTTCTTATCGCTGACAGCAATGTTGAAATTCCTTGCCAGCTGCAAAAAATTCTACTGTGGCTTCAAAAAAAAAAACTATATGAAGAAAATGAAATGTATGATAATTTTTTTCAATTTTCTAAGTTGAGCGTAAATGTTGACAGAGCTGACAGTCCTACATACACATGCACTTATATGTGAAGCATGTCTGATTTAGTATTCAAACACTCAGACTCTTTTTATGGTCTTGGGTTTTGCAATCATTTTTTCTTAAAGGACCTCTTTTTCATGTTTTTATAGGGTAACAGGGATGTCACTGTCATTTATGGTATTTAAAATTTTTGACAAAAAATAAAAAGCAACTAAACTCTTATTTTCCTATAAATCCTATGAATATTTTCATTTTTAGAAAAACTTGAATTATGAGTGTTGTTTGGCTGAGTGCTTAAAATTCTGAGCCACAAGGCCATATTTGGTATCCTTCTTATTTCTTATCTTTTGAATGTATTATCTCCAAGCAAATGTCTATGGCCCGATTTCTTTTTCTTTGCCTGTATCTATTGGAATGATTCTTTAATCCAGTTCAACCCCATTATTCTATCTTTTATTATTGACTTGTATGTGCAGAGTCATTTCAATTGATTCTGCAGGTCTTTATTTAGCTCTATTTTAAAATATGTTGGTTTACTATATTTATTCTATTTGTTTTAGTTTCTTCATCAAGAAAATAATGGATCTGTCATCCATATGTTAAAAATCCATATCTTTAATCTTATCATTAACTCTATTGTAGTCAACTTTTTAATTTTTTCTTTACACTTTTGGGAAGTCTGTAAAATTTGACTGATAATTCCTGATTTGAATTTTACATTGTTTATTGCTTACCATCTCTAATGTTCTTTTGAATTCCAATGTGTCTTTATAAATGACCTATCATTCTCTTATACAGCTGCATTAGTACATTATTTTGCCATGTTAGGATTTATACTAATTAGGATAGACTAGCCTATGCAACAGGAATAAATAACCAAACCTGAAATCTATGTAGCTCAATGAAAAAAAGTGTATTTTTTTTTCATGCTGCATATTCATCTGAGGTGATGGAGTGCTCTGCTTCTCACAGCCGCTCAGTGACCCAAGCTGAAGGAACCCCACCGTTACTTACCAGCACCATCTGGGATGTGTTACATTTTCAGTCACAGCACTGTGATTGAGTTTTTCTGTCTCATTGGCTGCAAGCAGTCACTTAGCCCAGCAAACTGTATGGACCTGGAAGAAGAGGAGAGTCGGATATGAGGAGTGCTAGACATCTCTATCAGAGCATTTATGAAATCAGTGGTTATTTTTAAAAATTGTTTTGAGTGGGGGCGCCTGGGTGGCTCAGTGGGTTAAGCCTCTGCCTACAGCTCAGGTCATGATCTCAGGGTCTTGGGATCGAGCCCCGCATCCGCATCCGACTCTGCTCAGCGGGCAGCCTGTTTCCCCCTCTCTCTCTGCCTGCTGCTCTGCCTACTTGTGAATTCTCTCTGTCAAATAAATAGATAAAATCTTTAAAAAAATGGTTTTGAGTGTATAAAGCAGACATTAAACTTCATCTGTGTTTTTGATGCTAAAACTTTTAGAGGTATGAATATCCTTTCCTTTGCTTTGGCAGAATCTAGAATACAGAGTATGAGACTACCGTGTTTTAATGTATTTTAATATACTAAAAGAATACTTATATTATACAGGACCGTTATAGGCATCTTAAATTGCTTTCCCAAATTGAATACTGGGAAAGTGGTTTGCCTCTGTACCACTTACAAGACTTTTTCTTCTCATTGCTGATTTGAATTGAATGATCATCTTTGTATACGAAATGCTCATGTTTTTTAAGCACCTGGTAGGGAAAAGCATTACCTTTTTTCCCCCTAAACTTTTCTTACTGTTTGTGTATATTTAACCTTCAAGTGAATTTTAGAATCATATTCACAGCCTAAGATTTCTGAAAAGATGCAGGAAGTGGTTGTACCTCATCAGTATTACACACAATTAGTAGAAAATCTTAGAACTCTTTTTCGTGGAGTCAGATTCCTGGGTTCTAATCTCAGCTTTACCACACAATAGCCATTCGACCTCGGGAAAATGCGAGACTCTATATCTCAGTTTCATCATCTGTGAAATGTGGGCGATCATATCATCTACCTTATTAGGGATATTATAAAGATGATGGGTTAGTATTTGTAAGGCTCTTAAGACAATGCTTGATATTTTCTGTTAGTGGTTTTTTAAATGTAAATAAAGTGAATTAAAAACATATTGCTGGGGGCACCTGGGTGGCTCAGTGAGTTAAAGCCTCTGCCTTAGGCTCAGGTCCTTTTCCCAGGGTCCTGGGATCGAGCCCCGCATCAGGCTCTCTGCTCAGCGGGGAGCCTGCTTCCCTGTCTCTCTCTGCCTGCCTCTCTGCCTACTTGTGACCTCTCTCTGTGTCAAATAAATAAATAAAATCTTTAAAAAAAATTGCTGGACTACAATAGAAATACATGAGGTTTTTGAGAATACGGTGTAAGAAGAAATGTATTTGTATCACATAGGAGGAAAAAGACATCATGTGTGAACATGGGCATCATTGTTCTTCCTGATAATGGTTTTCAGGGCAGATGAACGGTCGTTTTACCTGATGTGATGAGTGAGGTCATCTGAGATTAGAACACTTGATATTACTGAAGAAACATTAAAATTCCTATCAGGCCTCTTATACATTCTGGGGGAAAGGCTACCCAACTCCCACCCTCAAAGCATTGTTCTTCATAGTAAAGCTTGTTTCTAGAGGCCTGTTAGTACCCATCTTCAGCAGAAACAAAGTTGTAGGTTGTGAATTTTTTAAATCAAAGATAGCAGTTTATTTTAAAAAAATTGTGTGCAAGCAATCATATATAATATTCTGAATGTTTTACTTTTATGTCTGTCTGTTAGGGTATGCTAGAAGTCTTATGTGATTGTAATATTGTTTAAATATGGGGTTTTCAAAAATCAGACTTTGTATTTGAAGAAAAATGAGGCCTGCAAAGGCATAGCAAGAGCTGACTAATGCCCATCATAAATTAATATTCAAATATGGAGATGTAGGAACTGAAATATAAATCTGCTGTTTACATTGCCAACTGAAACATCACATGAATCCTCTCATTTTAAAATGTTAGGGATCCTTTGCCTCCCATTGCAAAAGCAAGAAGTATAGGAAGTGAACCATTTATTGCTGTGCTAGCACAGAGCAATATACCTTTTTTATTACAGAATCAGGGAACAATCCTCTGAGATTCTTATTGAAGTAGAATGGAGTGAATTTTTATTGATTTGTTATTTCATTTAAGGCATTATTTTGCCCTCTTGCTCTCTTGTAGTATGAGTGTTCAATAAATAATACATTCTCTCTTGTACATGTCGCCATCGAAGAATTTGTTTGCCTCCAAATAAGCCAGTTGTTTCTACAGCCCACTGTTCTGGCTTCTCTGTTGTTTTGCATACCTGGACTGGTTTTCCTAATGGTTTTGTGTGAGAGGAATTCAGGTTGTGAGATTGAAGGTGGTCTGGGGTCAGCCGCTGAGTACCCTATGCTCAATGGCCAGGTCATGGACACGTCTCTGGTTGATGTGTGGTCATGGTGGCTGACCCCTGAGTGTTGTGCCTGCCTGCTAACCGATCGATAGAACCCACCTCAGAATGATGATCGGTAGACAGGACTGACAGCAAGCAGATGTAAAAGTGGCTTTGCTGGTGAGAAACTCATTTCGTGGTCTGATTCAGCAGGGAGCATGGCTGTGACACAGCTACAGTTACATAATCCAGAAAACAAGTGACAAGACAGGTCTTTTCAGAAGGGTTATTTATATATTTCAGTGATGATTCCTACTCGACTTAGTTAGAAATACTAACAACATCACTTTTAGATTGTTCTAGTAGGCTTGAAAAAGAAGGCAAGAGGAGACGGTTTTAAAATAGTACGTAGTAGGATTTCAGTCAGTATTTCATTGAAGTCAGAATTAAATCAGAAAGCATCTTTGGTTATTTCCTGAAGTCCATTCTTCTGTGAAACTGCTGTACTCTACACCAGGACTGCATGATGGAAATGCATTCAGATGGCAGGAACCACCCTTTCCCCTGATAGGTCTAACTTTGTCCCATTTCAAGCCTTTCTTCAGGTGAGGAGTGCGGGTTACGCGGAGGGGTATGTGATATATGCTACACAGACTGCATTAAGCCAGGGGTCAGATTTTTGTTGTTAGCTCACAAATTTTTGGACAGAATATGTTCATTCTTATTAATAGTATCCCATTTGGACCTTCCCTCTCTCATTAGAACATTGGTTTCCTATTTTCTGTATTGACCTGGAAAAAAATGATTGAGTACAGAGAGTGAACTTCTCTTCAAAGATGATTTGTAATGATGGGCCACACTGGGACCTTACAGGAGGCCAATGTTGGATTTAGGTAGTAATTTTAAAGGAAAGGTCATTTTACTTTCTACTTTAGATTTCAAATATAGGATGATTCTTTTTTTAAAAAATTTATTAATTTATTTTTATTTATTTATTTATTTTTAAAAGATTTTATTTATTTATTTGACAGATAGAGATCGCAAGTAGGCAGAGAGGCAGGCAGAGAGAGAGGAGGAAGCAGGCTCCCTGCTGAGCAGAGACCCTGATGTGGGGCTCGATCCCAGAACCCTGGGATAAGGACCTGAGCCGAAGGCAGAGGCTTTAACCCACTGAGCCACCCAGGTGCCCCTTAATTTATTTTTTTAAATTAACATATAATGTATTATGTGCCCTGGGGGTACAGGTCTGTGAATTATCGGGCTTAAACACTTCATAGCACTCACAATAGCACATATCCTCCCCAATCTCCATAACCCAACCACCCTCTCCCTCCTCCCCTCCCCCCAGCAACCCTCAGATGTTTGTGAGATTAAGAGTCTCTTATGGTTTGTCTCCCTCCCAATCCCATCTTGTTTCATTTTTTTCCTTCCCTACCCCCTAAACCCCCCACTTTGCCTCTCAAATTCCTCATATTGGGGAGATCATATGATAATGGTCTTTCTCTGATTGACTTCTTTTGCTCAGCATAATACCCTCTAGTTCCATCCATGTTGTCGCAAAAGGCAACATTTCATTTCTTTTGAGACTGCATAGTATTCCATTTTTGTGTGTGTGTGTGTGTGTGTGTATGTGTGTGTATATATATACATATATATGTATATATGTATATATATGTATATATATGTATATGTATATATGTGTGTGTGTGTGTGTATATATATATATATACACACACACACCACATCTTTATCCATTCATCTGTTGATGGACATCTAGGTTCTTTCCATAGTTTGGCTATTGTGGACATTGCTGCTATAAACATTCAGGTGCACGTGCCCCGACATATCACTACATTTGGATTTTTGGGGTAAATACCCTATAGTGTGATTGCTGGGTCGTAGGGTAGCTCTATTTTCAATTTTTTGAGGAACCTCCATGCTGTTTCCAGAGTGGCTGCACCAGCTTGCATTCCCACCAACAGTGTAGGAGGGTTCCCCTTTCTCTGCATCCTCTGCATCACCTGTCGTTTCCTGATTTGTTAATTTTAGCCATTCTGACTGGTGTGAGGTGGTATCTCATTGTGGTTTTGATTTGTATTTCCCTGATGCCGAGTGATGTGGAGCACTTTTTCATTTGTCTCTTGGCTATCTGGTTGTCTGCTTTGCAGAAATGTCTGTTCATGACCCCTGCCCATTTCTTGATTGGACTGTTTGTTCTTTGGGTGTTGAGATTGATAAGTTCTTTATAGATTTTGGATACTAGCCCTTTATCTGACATGTCATTTGCGAATATCTTCTCCCATTCTGTCAGTTGTCTTTTGTTTTTTTTTTTGACTGTTTCCTTTGCTGTGCAAAAGCCTTTGATCTTGATGAAGTCCCAATAGTTCATTTTTGCCCTTGCTTCCCTTGCCTTTGGCAATGTTTCTAGGAAGAAGTTGCTGTGGCTGAGGTCATAGAGGTTGCTGCCTGTGTTCTCCTCAAAGATTTTGATGGATTCCTGTCTCACATTGAGGTCTTTCATCCATTTGGAGTCAATTTTTGTGTGTGCTGTAAGGAAATGGTCCAGTTTCACTGTTCTGCATGTGGCTGTCCAGTTTTCCCAACACCATTTGTTGAAGAGACTGTCTTTTTTCATTGGACATTCTTTCCTACTTTGTCGAAGATTAGTTGACCATAGAGTTGAGGGTCAATTTCTGAGCTCTCTAATCTGTTCCATTGATCTATGTGTATGTTTTTGTGCCAGTACCATACTGTCTTGAAGATGACAGCTTTGTAATAGAGCTGGAAGTCTGGAATTGTGATGCCACCAACTTTGGCTTTCTTTTTCACCATTCCTCTGGCTATTCGGGGTCTTTTCTGATTCCATATAAACTTTAGGATTATTTGTTTCGTTTCTTTCTAAAAAAATTGGATGGGATTTTGATAGGGATTGCATTAAATGTGTAGATTGCTTTAGGTAGCATAGACATTTTCACAATATTTGTTCTTCCGATCCATGAGCATGGAACATTTTTCCATTTCTTTGTATCTTCCTCTATTTATTTCATGAGTACTTCATAGTTTTCTGAGTACAGATTCTTTGCCTCTTTGGTTAGGTTTATTCCTAGGTATCTTACAGTTTTGGGTGCAATTATAAATGGGACTGACTCCTTAATTTCTCTTTCTTCTGTCTTGTTGTTGGTGAATAGAAATGC